>NW_026607183.1:0-600000 GCF_029890125.1 Rhinichthys klamathensis goyatoka
GGGTCTTTCCTGTAGTCTTCGGCATCGATGGTAATGATGTCAGTGTGAAGAGCATGGATTGTTTCAGTGTTGTGTCTGTGGACTTCCTTGTTGGTGGCAAATACGTGCAGTGCATCACACGGGCAGTCTTTGGGGTCCTTCACAGCCTGGAGCAACAAAGCTCGATCTTCTTCGGCAAGCTCGTCGGTCTTCTGCTTCACCCGTATGCGGTTTAAAAGTTGGGCAAAAGCCAAGTCTTCTTTCTGACGCATGATCTCGGAGAGAGTAACCATTTGGAAATGGTCTTTCCAGAAGTCCAAAACATCGTCTTCGTACACGCAGAGTGGTTTGGCTTTACCCAGAGGTGGCAGTTGATAAAAGTCTCCCACGGCGAGGACAGAGATTCCCCCGAAAGGTTTCTTGCTGCCTTTGATTTGTTGACATCTCCAGTTTATGTAGGCAAAAAGATCCTTCGAAATCATGGACACTTCATCGATGATAAGAATCTCCACGTCGCGTAGTGTTGCTCGTAGTTCATCTAGGGCATTTCCAAGTCCTTGATACGGTGGCTTCAGATTCCTTGGAAGTTTTAAAATCGAATGTAACGTTTTTCCGTTAATATTGAAGCTCGCGGTTCCGGTAAACGCACTCAAGAGCACCGTAGGCACGGACAGATCTCCTTCCTCCCGCAGTCGAGGCAGTTGACGCAGAATCTTGGTCGCTTCCGTGTATATGCACTTGATGACGTGTGATTTGCCACATCCAGCACCACCTGACACGAAGTAGAAAAACTGTTCTGGATTATGACCCCAGACACGCTTCTGACACCACTGGCAGACCGTGTAGAATATGGCTGCCTGCGTCTCGTTTAGACTCCTAAACAAACTCCTAATGAATTCGACGCTCATCTGCGGTGCCTCGATTTGTGGCACGACCCCATCTCCGTGTTCAAGAACCTGGAATTCTGGGACATCATCTTGTACGTCCTCATCATCCGGAATGATGTCTTGTCGTTCAGCAATGCACTCCAAGCGATCCACTTCTACTTCAGGTGCAAAAGCGTTCCATGCGTTCTCAGACGGTCCTTGCTCTTGCAGCTGATCGAATGCCTTGTCCAACTCTTCGCTGTGTTTTTCAAACTTCTCCTTGTGTGCTTGAACTATGGCACAGACAGGGATCAGCAAACCAGGGTGAGTAGGTAGTTCCACCTTTGCACCTTTGTAAAACGTCTCGTATGTTGGAAATCCTGGAGGTTTTAGCTGTTCGTTGTTCCGATGTGGCATATAAAGCTTCAGTAATCTACCGTAAAACTTTTCCGGTTGTTTTTCCTCAGAATAACGTGCAAATCTAATGACTGCAGCCTTCCCAGACGTTCTTTTCTGAAAAAAACCCATGCCGTTCAGCAGCCGGTGAACATTTTTGCCTTCCGTTTGCTGACCGTACACGATGCGGCACTCCGAAGCAAAATCTGCCAGGCACATCTTTTCAAAATCACGCGCTAGAGGCCTTGCTCTGTATTTATCGATCATCCCTGACATCCACACATCCTCGGAATCGGGATTTTTATTTTGTAGGACGCTTAAGGGAAGACTCATCTTTAGCGCGTCATCATCCGTCGGTAGAAACACAACACTTCGTGAACACTTCTTCAACGGTAAGCTGCATGTTCGTGCCACAGACTCCTGAGCGCTAACTTGCCTGTGTTTGGAATATGCTTGCATTATCTGCTTCATCTCATCTGCCTCGCTAACGTTCGTCTCGCGCACACTCTTGATTACGTTTTTAAGTAAATCGCCCATTTCATGCTCCGGCTTGGAAATATACGAAAGCATGTACATAACGCAGCTAAAAGCGTCAATAACGAACTGAATGTCCATATTGGCGTTCCATGCCCTTAATAAATCGGGATTGTATCCATTCACCCAAGCCTCCTTTGGATCACGCTTCAGCAGAATCACGTTGGCATTGGACAATGCTTCGACGTTGTCACTGTAATCCTTGATGGACATCTTACACGCTGTCAGTAGCTCTGACAAGCTGTCAAAGGAGGCTTGGGGGTCATTCAATAGATCCCACACCGGCTTGAGTTTGGTCCTGGCTTCGCACATTGCCTTTCGAGCAGCTTCCAGTCTCAACTTCTTTCTGTCTGCTTGTTTTTGTGCTTTCTCATGCTCTTCTTCAGGACGCTGTGGTTGTGTGGTTTTAGACGCAAACATGCAGCTTCCAGATGGAGAAGTGTCCGTGTCATCCTCTTCTTCAGGACGCTGTGGTCGCGGACGAGTGATCTCGGTGCTAGACACCGGTAGTTTGGGGAACCCAAATCGACACAATACATTTCCCTTCTTACAGGACTTTGAGTGGTTCCTGCTGTGAAGCTGGACCTCTGTGACGATCCGGTGAAGCTCAGGATCAGCCGAGGAGTCGGGCAACTGGCAGGTTATGTTGCGGTCGATAAAGTCACAGACATCCTTGTCAGAGTCATTTTCAAACTCGGGTGCGTCCTTTATCCAAACAAGAAGATGGATATGTGGGCTTCCTCTAGCTTGAAACTCCACTCGGTAAAAGTAGTCCTCAACTTCACCAATGGGTTGGGCAGGCGACAAAAGCAGATGAGTCATTAGCGCATCCACCCGTTTCTCAAACATGCGCATGACAGTGACTGGGTTGCTTCGGAGGATTTCACACTTTGTCGTCCAGTCAAGCTCGGAAAAGTCGACGTGTTCACCTTGTTGGGCCTTGATTGCGGTTATTACTTCAGGCCATCTCATTTCGGCTGCGCTGAACGTGCAAAAAAACGTAGGGGTTCCTAACTGTCTTATCATAGCCTGTAGATCTCGCAAAGTTTTCTCCCAATACGATGGAGTGCCTCTCAGTGGTTGCATGAACCGTGTGGCGTCTCTGTTGTGTACCAATCTTTCAACCTCCCGGTTGTCTTGAAGCAGTCTGTTGGAAATTTTCCGGCCATCTCTTGTGATGGGTTTGCCTTTTCGCAACTGGATAGACATGCTGTTTCTAGCCAGTTGCGTTTCCGTTACAAACTGTGCAAAGAAAAGATAACTCTGATCTTTTGCAAAACGCGTGTCCACGCTGAACAATCTGGCGTTGAAATACATACTGGGAGATATTGAAATTTGTCTTTCCTCATCAATGGAATTTTGTCCAGTGGGGAATTGAACAGGGAACGCCATGGCTTCCAACTTTGGGATTTTGAAAAATCCAACAGGCTTTTGTCCTTGTGCAGGTGCGATACTAAATATTCCCTCACCGTACGACAAGATCTCCTGTCCGATGTCAGGCGGCTGCATGCACGTGTCTAATGTGAGGCCGGGTCGAAGCTCATCCTTTTCCTCAACGCTAACTTGTTGCTCATTCTGCTCAGCAACATCAACTTCTTGTTGCTTCTCAGAGGCATCAGCTTCCGCGTCCAGGTGACTTTCAGAGACATCCGCTTCCTCATCTAGGGCACTTTCAAATACAGCATCTTCTCTTATGGAGATATCCCTGTATTCTGAATGCATTGCTTTCAGCTTCGATAAAGCTGCAAGCACGTTGCGCATATTCACAGTCTGGAACTGCTGGTATCCTTTAAACTTAACGTGTCTCTTCAGCTTCACCTGCAGCAGCTGGGCCTCACTTCTTGGTCTTGGCAGAGAGTTGACAGTGTTCTCCATCTCGGAGGGCACGCACACAACGGCACCACGTACTGCTCTCTGCTGTCCTTTGGGTAATGAAACTATTTTTGCAAACGGTAAAATTTTTGCAATTAGTTGACGCTCAAGGACATTTAATTCATCCAATTCCGCAGGGATTGGTGGCAACTCCAGTTTGTTGGCTGCTGCAATTGAAGACATCTGTCCTCTCTTAAGATGGCTGTCACAAGTGTGGCAAATCCACTCCTGTCTTCTCTCTTCAGGAACTACGCAGGAACCTGAGCAGGCACTGTCACAAGCATGAACATACTTCCCGGTTAGGCAAGTCGCTGCAACATGAACGTTTTTGTCGTATCTCGTTCTATTACAGACCCTGACTTGGTTAGGAAACAGGGCTCTGTGACAGACTGTGCAGACATGTGTAGGGCCATGCTGAATCTTACACCGGAATGCATGTATGGCACTTTCCATCTCTTTGTTAACCAAAGGCTGGGGTGTTTGCTGGCTGGAACGGATGTAAGGTTTATATTTATTTTTGATCCGCAGTGCGCATCGCAATCGATGAAGAATGTGATATGAAGTATCACTGGCACATTTCTGGGTCTTGCGCAGGGTACATCGCAGGATGTGATGTGCTCTGAACTCTGAGTCGCCTGCATATCTCCTCACCATGTGCTCTTTCATTCTCCTCTGGAATAGAGTATCGGTCCTGTACCTCTTCGTAATGTGCTCTTTCATTCTCCTCTGGAATAGAGTATCGGTCCTGTACCTCTTCGTAATGTACTCTTTCTTCTTTTTCTGAAAGAGAGTATCGGTCCTGTACCTCTTCGTAATGTACTCTTTCTTCTTTTTCTGAAAGAGAGAATCTGTGCTGTACCTCTTCTTACTGTATTCTTTCATCTTCGTCTGAAAGAGAGAATCTGTGCTGTACCTCTTCTTCATGTATTCTTTCATCTTCGTCTGAAAGAGAGAATCTGTGCTGTACCTCTTCTTCATGTATTCTTTCATCTTCGTCTGAAAGAGAGAATCTGTGCTGTATCTTCTCACTAGAGACCGTTGCCTTTGTATTCGGAAGAGACAATCTTGATTATACTTCACCTTAAATGCTTCTTTTTTCTTTGATTGGTATTGCAAAGAAGTGGCATACCTCCGTCTCTCACAATCCCGTCTTTTATGTTGTCTGGTGACATAAGGTGCAGCCGTGTCGTTAGGATCTCCACCTTGTTTTGACATTTTAAATGTTTTACGCATTTCTTTCCTTCTCCTGTGCTTATTTGTTTTTTCTACCGCATCTTGGTTTTTAGTTCCTGTGCAAACAAAATTTACTTTGGCTCCAACATTTGTTACTGGTTCTGGTAGAGCTGAAATCACTTGTGACGCCTGTTCACAAACAGATGATGAAGGCAGTTGGACAGACTGTTGCTCAGTTTCAAATGATACAGGCATGAATTCATAGCTGGTCTCAGCACCACGATCCCAGAATATCTTGAGCACTCTGTCTGCCATGTCACTCAGGTGGGTGAAAGTCAACATGACAGCAGTTCCATTAGGATGGGGCAAGCCTGCAGCAGTCCTCGAGTGAGAATCAAAGTATCCATACCTTCCAGATCTGTCTCTAAACACAGCAATACACTCTGGAGATACAAGGAGGAGAGCATAGCTGACATCTGTGGAGAGACACTGTAGCCTTTCAGTGAGAGGAATCAACCACTCTTCGGTCCCTGTGGCTCTGAGGTATCCATGCATCACTCCTGACTTCAGCACATCGTATGTCCGGTTAAATGATGAAACCCTCAACGGTACTTCCTCCATGGTCAGGTGGTTGAATTTAAACCGTCCTTCAGCAATAAGCTGCAATTTAATGCTGATATATAACGCATCTCCCTCCTCTAAAACTCTATCAAGATCAGGCATCTTGAACGCAATCCCTTCACTCTGGTTTGCCAAAAATGTCAACGCTACACACGTGCACTGGTGATTTCTAGAGAAACTGTCATACCTAATATCACCCTGACAATGAGATGCCTGCACAGACACAACCCTGGATGCAATATCACCACCTTCTACATACGTTCTACCTGAAAACTGAGCTACAGCTGCACTGGTGCTTGCCTGTTCAACCTGTAAATAATCATTCATGAAATTAGGCTGCTGGTCACAATTAGTGTTACAGAATCTGTGTTAAATTTTAAATTGCACTTCATGCTGTTTGGGACAAAGGCATTTTTACTAAACACAGGGTTCCTGCACACTTTTGAAAGTCAAATTTAAGGCTTTTTAAGACCTTTTTAAGACCTGAAGAAATCAAAATTAATACTGTACATTAGGGCTGTGCAGTATTGACAAAAATATATCTTGATATTTTCAACGTTTTGTTGATAATAATTAGATGATATTTTACTGATTGTGTTTTTGTGCTGGTGCCATGGCTGGTTTAGGTCTGTTGTTGACAGCTGACTCACGAAGATATTCATATTTTTCATATTCTATGCAGTGGTCAGTTCACAGCAGTGACAGAAATTAATATTTTAATTAAGGGGCGATATTTGCCACCTTAAATTGATTTTTTCAGGGGCATTTTCACCTATATATGGACATTTTTTCTAAACTTATTTAGAGTTATGCATCACCTTTAATGTCAAATACTATCATTCAAATTAAATTATACAGTAATTATACAATAATACTTAATTATATAATAATCATACATTACCACTGTTACAGTCAAATTAAATCATTCAATCAAAATCCATCTTTGCAGTGCAGAGGTGACAGAAGCGGCATCAGAAGTGGCATTAATTTATTTACACTCCATTTACAACTGCATAAATAAAGCTATGAGATATATATTTTAAATCAATATTCAATATTTAAATATGAAATGATTTCTAATTTTAACATTTTATTTAAAGGTTACTTTAAATATGAAACCGCAGCGGCAAATCACTGTCTTAATAAGTGAGTTGAGGGAGTCATTCATTCAACCGATTCGTTCAAACGGCTGATTCATTCGGGAAAGAAGCAAGTGATTCGTTCAAAACGCGGATTTCAGTCAAGAAATAATCGCTGTCGGTTGCATTGAGACTCACTACGGTTTCATTATGAAATTCTAGTCGGCGAAATAAAGGGAAAACAAACAATATTGACAATATTGTGTCTAAAAAGTAACTCAATGTTAACTTATTGTTAATTTAACTGTTGTATAACAAATATCACAATTGGAATTGTGCACGGGAAAACGGCACTCTTTCTGATGTGATATTCTAATATAAGAACATAATATGATATAAATATAAGACAAAAACTAACTTGGGGACATAACAGTTACACTGCACACATCACGCAGTGAAAGCACGAGAGACAAATGCGATGTCAGCTCGCAGTGCCTCGTACATTGTTAAAACAATGATTACAATATCATAAAAGACAATACACATCGCACACCCCATACGCACATAAAGAATGAACTTACAACTGAACTGACATTTACAACCTTTCTTCTCCTTCTCTCCTCTCGCGTGCAGGAGACAGTTATGCTGCCGCGACTCGCGAGTGACGCGAAACGTCACGTGAACTAGCAAATCCACAAAGATAGAATAATAAATAAATAAAAATACGTACGCTAATTAGATGGTTTTAATTTGGAAAGCTTTTAGATATGTCTAAGTCAAAGTGTCATCTAAAATTTAAGACCTTTCATAAGTAAAAATAAGACTTTATAAGACTTTTTATGGCCTTAAATTTTAAAAATCTAATTTAAGACTTTTTAAGGATCCGCGGGAACCCTGTAAACAGTTCTAAAAAAAAACACTAAAGAAAAGGGCATTTGTACACAGTAAGTGTGCACAAAAGACAAATGCAAAAATTGTTGTTTGAAAATTGCGTTCTATTAGGGGTGTAACAATACACTTATCTAACACTTGCCGATACATATGGGTTCACGTGAACAAGATCAGATGATATTTTAACACTATTGTTAAGAAATCTTTAAAGAACAAGATCAGATGATATTTTAACACTATTTAAAAAAATCTTTGACGAAATGTAGACTGGAAAAAATGGTCTTTTATCTGACTTAAAGTCACAAAATGCACAACAATTTATGGTACATTTTTAAATATCTAGTTTTTAGAAATGTTTATCTAATCTGAGACAGTCACTAGGTTTGCTGCAATAGTCGGTGTTACTGGTGTTCAGCCGAAACAGCTATTTACCTACTAAAAAAAAAACACCTGTCTTGGCAAGTGTTTTAATGTTAACCAAACAAAGGACAAATACATGACTAACAGGTCTTGACTAAATAGGCTACCTTTTGTAACATTACAAAAAGATCAATCTATATTTTATTTATACAGTAATGGATATGCAGTGTTTTTTTCACATTTGATTACTTTTGTCAAATTTCTGTACATGTCGGATCTACCTGAAAAACTCTAAAAACGATTTGATTAATTTCTTATATTATTACTGACTGCTTACTTGTCTTTAATAATGTTTCAAATTCACATTAATTCAGCTACATCTGGATTGTCTTTGTCCATATAAGGGATTAATAAAGCGCAATCGTGACAGCCCTAGTCCCAAGAATAAGGGTGCCCTGAAATGAGCATGTTGCAAGACACAGATATCAATAGTACCTGGTTAATCCTGGAGGGTCTGGTCTGTTCATCCTCCAGGTCGAACTTCCTCCAACGAATTTTTTGAGCCTGTGATCTCTTTCCTCTCCGCGGCATCCTTTAAAATATGAAGAGATAAAAAGAAAAAAATATATTTTTGTCAAATATATCTGACTAACTCACTAATTTGTGTGAATAACTTTTAAAAGTAGAGATTTTACTTTTACTTCAAAGTAATACATTAATAAAATACACTTAATTTCTAGTCAAAATAATTTTAAAAGGACATTCTCCCTTTGATATGCACATACTTTGAAAGTTCGCCTGGTGTCACAGCTGTTGAGCCTGAAAAGATAAAACCTGTAGTACTCTCAGGAAGAAAAACAAACAGTTAAACAACAATGAAAGAGACACTGTGTAAACTTGTAAAATGTTTTTTTTTTTTTTTTTTTTTGGGGGGGGGGGTGGGGGTAAGAAATGAAATGAACTGCTCTCTGTGGAAAACGCCAAAACACAAGGAACCTGTAAAGAAACAAAACAGAACCAGACATATTAGAGCACAGGGACTACAAGCATGGTGATGTGATGAAAATGTCATGGTAAAGATTAAGAAACCATATTAACACTAACCAAGGAGAAAAGTGCAGCAGAAAATGCAGGTCTGATCAGTCAGTCTGAAAAAACAACAATGACAACATAATGAAAAATTACTAAACTTGAGTCAACTATGCATAACTTCTTTGCATGTTCTATATTCATTATTTTTATCTATATGTAGAATATAATTTAGGAATGTATCGCAATAATGTTTTTTCTTGACATTCTCTCATATTTTCAAGAAGCAGAGTTTCTGTAAAATATGTGGCCTAAAACCTGTGATGGACTGGCCATCCATCCAGGTTTACTATATAGGACAAGTGGTTTGGACAATGGATGGGTAATTAATTATTTGTTGCATAAATAAAACAGTTTTTTTAATAGCTTCTATGATCCTAATCATATTTTAACTATAACGATTTTCGTATCAAGAAGTCAAATCTGAAGTTTTTGTATGTGGCCATGTCCCTAAATTAAACCTTTACCTCAAAATGCAGTATGGAATGAAAACAGTATTCTGAAACAGAGAAACAAGAGTGTCATAAAAATCATCATCACACTCACAACCCATTTAACTTGAACTTTCATTGCTGAACATTTTCAACTCACTCCAGTCTAAACTAAATGATTTTTTGGGTAATTTCTACATTTTTAGTAATTTTCTAGAAAAATGTACACATTGTCATAAATAACCTTATATAAATATCCGACCTTTTACCATCGCGTCATTTGATTTTGATTAATTGCGCGAGGGAGAGAGAGAGCAAGGCAGCGCTTTGAAGACGGCAGGAGCGCGCGCGCGGCCGAGGCTCTCTCTCTCCCTCTGCTCGTTCTCTCAGTGCACAGAGACATGCGCAGCAGTCATCTAGATGAAATCACCATAGGTGATCACCAATCATCAAATAAGGCTTTTATAAGGAAAATAAAATAATTTCAATACAGGAAAAAAAACATGAAACAAAGCGGTCTACAGTGTAAAATGAATTTCTTACATTATATTTGCACTTTGTGGTTTATGATTAGATAATTCTGTCAGTGAGCGCGCACTGAAATCAGTTCTCACCGGAATTCTTCACTTGAGACTGATCTAACCGCCTTTGATTGGACGTTGCATTTTTTAAACTCAGCAGAAACGCATGTGATTGGCTCAACGCATGATTTGAGTGACATGAACATTGATGTAATGAATCAATCGACATTATCATAATTCTTTAGTACCATAAAATACATTCTAAATATTACTGAACTAAAATATAGTGAATTTATTTTTAATTGATAAAGATACACTTAAGGTGTTTGGTCAGTTTTGAGTCTGACGCATAATCTATAAGTAATGTCTGAGGGTTAAACACAAGAAAAACATAGTAATGTTCCGTCTCCATCACTCCTCAAAATACTGTGAAGGTCGTCAACGTAGTAATCGATGCGTTATGCGTCACATCATGCGTTAATATTTACCAAGAATCACTGCAAATAACGTTATAGTGACGCTGCCGTCTCTATCCTACTTGAACCCAATCTAACAGATTGTCAGCGCGGATTTGTGTAACATCAACCACGTGACCGCAAGGCGAGAAAGCACGGTTCCCTCAGTTCAATCACGAGTAATACCAGTAAAACACTCATGGAACTCCCGTTATATTAAATAAAGCCAACTACAGAGCAAAATTTATTTCTTACATACATTATATTTGCACTTTGTTGTTTATGATTAGAGAATTCTGTCAGTGAGCACTGGAATCGGTTCTCACCGGATTCCTTCACCGTGACTAACGTTAACCACAGATGCGGAAACTTCGACGCTGCCTTTGATTAACATGAACCGACCAGCATCAATCGACAATTTTCATTCAAATATTTTTGCATAAGTATACTATTAACTTGTACATCGCCACATAAGCTATGTGAGGATGCTTAGCTTAAAATAAGCGCCAAAATGAATACACTCCTCGCTCAGTGTGTAAGTTAAGCTACACAAACAGCAAAATACAAAGCACGTAATATCCATCAGACACACACAAAATATCATGTTACGTTTCACACAAAGATAGAATTGTGGCTAACTTAACTGTTAGGCCCTAGCTGTAGACATAAATGATCATACATTAACTGTTACCCTCTTTACAAAGAAAAAGGTAGCTTCAGTAAACAAAAACAGCATTAACTACAACTCATATGATAATACGAATACTGTAAACATTTAATTCAAATAAAGAGCTGAATTTGACAATACAAGGCTTCATAAAACAGCATATATAAGAAATCGACCTCCTCCACTTACCTCGAGAGAATAATGCGGGGGGTTCATCAGTTCTGCTCCCGTGAAGAGTCGATCTCGCAGCCAATCAGCAGCGAGCTTTGATTGTACAACCAATAAAATCACACCTTGTAGTGATGGATCGGTCTTGAGCGATTCGTTCATGTGAACAAATCTTTAATATGACTCGGGAATACCGAGTTGTCTCGTATGTGTCCTAACCGCTCATTCATTCGCTCATTCACTAATCCCTATAGTATAGTGTAACGTTATGGCATCTGGGTGCACTAGATCTGCAAGGAGTGAACGAAATGAAGTGAAGTAGCTGTGTCCGAAACAGTGCTGTCATATATCACAACTGTGTTTTCAACCACATAATGTTTATTTTAGGTTTCAGACATTTAAGTACACATAAGTACAAGCAAAAATATATATATATTTTGAGTTTGTAAAATGCACACTAATGTCTATGGAAGCGGCAATAATAATCCTTTCCATTATAATAAGACGACACGTTTTATTCATATCAGATTCACATTGTGTAAGTACCTTTACATTTTACCCTATTCTTCTCCCAGTTCACCGCCACTTGCTTTCATGTATTTTGTGAGAAGTGGAGGAACTGACGTGTTGTAAATCCAACAGATCCGATTCTCTGAACTGTAAAACAAACTAAAATGGCGCCGTTCATTGTGCATACAGCTCAATTAACGCGGTCGTTATGAAGGTGTTTAAACAACAAAACACATCCACTTGCACATATTCGACAATCGGAATATCAGTGTTTCATGTTATAGCTAATACATTTGTGAATATTTTGAATAGAAAAGGGAAAATGACATGAAAGCAGATCATCATTCATTCAGCGATGTGTTGTGGTTGCTCTGTGTCACGTGACAAGCAATGACCCGTCACCATGGAAACATTAAAGTGACAGTAACGGTCGCCTAGAAAAACTCAAGCTGGGGGATCAGTTAGAATATTTTAAACTTAAGTTACGTGTGAAAGGGTTAAATACAAAAATAACAAACGAAAAAAACACAAATTAACAATGGTAAATTATTGTATGTATTTATTCTTTTTAGTAAATTGTTTTTTTTTTGTTAGAAACTCACGCTCACGGATGACGTGGTCGTTGAGCGCCCTCAGGCGACCGTTATGATCATAGATATACATAATAAAGGCCTTTATTATGTATATCTATGGTTATGATTGCATTCAAATGACTACGCATCCTACAGATGATCTACAAATATTTTTAAATCATCCACCAAATTATCATCTCTTTCTTGCAGTTTAACGAGTAAACAACAATTCCACGAATTATTAAAACACCTGGCTGTTAGTAAAACACATGAAATTGAGTTAATGCTTAAATTATATATTTTAATAATAAAATAATTTACCTTATTAATGTAATTTAATTTAATTTTAAAATGCATCTATATAATATTGTATCTATATTTTAATGTTTTATTCAAGTAATGATTAATAAAAAAGGAACAAAAAAAACCCTAAAACTAGGTGTCCGTTGTTGTTTCTTATTTATTTACTCACGTGTTCCGTCAAACTATCGTATAAACGCAATATCACACTCGTAGTTGTGCGATATGGCTGTATATCAGCACGCCGTAATTACCTACGGCTGTGATTAACTATGCTGTGTTAGTCATTTGGGGTGGTTAGGGAGCTCTTAGTGTATATCAGCATCCTGTGATGACCTAAGGGACGAGGCCCAACCGAATAACAGCTGTGCTGATATACAGCAATAATGCATTGTTACGAGTGTGATTTAACTAATTTAACACTTATTGAGTTGTGTGGGGTGGTTGCTATGGACCTCTAAGTGTATATCAGCATCCTGGCGTTAGGGTTAGGGCCGAATCGCAGCAATAGCGCATGGCTAAGAGTGTGATATTGCTCATTTAACATTTAGTTAGTCGTTTGGTTGCTAGGGTGCTATAACTAGTACAGCTCTTGTCCACCAGGGGTGTAAGTTTTACCCCATTGTGAGGTATGTTCTAACAGAGCCTGCCAGCCTCTTCAAATGTGGTAAATTACAAGTTTCTGATTTCATGTGTGTGTAATCGAATTTGCTATTTGAATTTGCTACATTGCTAATCGAACCACGAAGGTGAGCGAACAGTACGTGTAGATATTGAAGATAAGATAAATTATATTTATTTTTTTATTTTCTCTGTTGCGTTCAGTGCTTCTCTTATGCGCTCAGTGCTTTCTTCTGGAAACAACGGACCATATAAGATTCCAAGTCACAGTTCAGCTCACGTATCACCGTGTTCGTGGTTTGACTGATCGAGACTGTTTTCCAAGATGGCTGCTGTCTGTATGCGCTAACTGTACTGTCTGTGTAAAGTATCTTCTTATTAAACTGTCTATACACTTACAAAGTTCTCAATGCTTCGGTTTGCATGTAAGGACACTCATTATGCTGCCGTGTTAGTGTGGGGCTAATTTGAGCCTTGTTAATGGTATTAACTAGCGATCTCTTTTTGCTTACTCGATGCCCAATATACTAGCGTTATAAGCTAAACTGTTTTTAGAGATAAAACTCTTAACATTCGATTATCATGAAAACAAATCTCAGGGAACGATTTAGTCTGTACCAATGTGTTATTACACCCAAGGTTCATTTTGCACCGGAGTTCTCCTTTAAGGCTTTTAATCATCAGAATGCTGCCGGTCATTCCGCTCTTCTGGTAGAGCTAAACGTCAAATTTGGTGGGTGCTCCTAAATTTTTGCTGGTGCTCCTAACTTTTTGAAGTTGGGAGCACCAGTGCTACCAGGTAAAAAAGTTAATTTCGAGCCCTGCAGGGTGTTCTGGGTGGTTGCTAGGCAGTTGCTAGGGTGTTGCTAGGGTAATCTGGGTGGTTGCTAGGGCGTTGATAGGTGGTTGCTAGGGTACCCTGGGTGGTTGCTAGGCGGTTGCTAGGGTGTGCTGGGTGGTTGCTAGGGCGTTGCTAGGCAGTTACTAGGGTGTTCAGGGTAGTTGCTAGGGTGTTCTGGGTGGTTGCTATGGTGTTGCTAGGCAGTTGCTAGGGTGTTCTGGGTGGTTGCTATGGTGTTGCTATGTGGTTGCTAGGGTATTCTGGGTGGTTGCTAGGCAGTTGCTAGGGTGTTCTGAGTGGTTGCTAGGGTGTTGCTAGGTGGTTGCTAGGGTGTTTTGGGTGGTTGCTAGGGTGTTGCTAGGCGGTTTCTAGGGTCTTCTGGGTGGTTGCTAGGGTGTTGCTAGGCGGTTGCTAGGGTGTTCTGGGTGGTTGCTAGGGGGTTGCTAGGTGGTTGCTAGGGTGTTTTGGGTGGTTGCTAGGGTGTTGCTAGGTGGTTGCTAGGGTGTTCTGGGTGGTTGCTAGGGTGTTGCTAGGCAGTTGCTAGGGTGTTCTGGGTGTTTGCTAGGGTGTTGCTAGGGTGTTTTGGGTGGTTGCTAGGGTGTTGCTAGGTGGTTGCTAGGGTGTTCTGGGTGGTTGCTAGGGTGTTGATAGGTGGTTGCTAGGGTGTTCTGGGTGGTTGCTAGGGTGTTGCTAGGGTGTTTTGGGTGGTTGCTAGGGTGTTGCTAGGTGGTTGCTAGGGTGTTCTGGGTGGTTGCTAGGGTGTTGATAGGTGGTTGCTAGGGTGTTCTGGGTGGTTGCTAGGGTGTTGCTAGGCAGTTGCTAGGGTGTGCTGGGTGGTTGCTATGGTGTTGCTATGTGGTTGCTAGGGTATTCTGGGTGGTTGCTAGGGTGTTTTGGGTGGTTGCTAGGCGGTTGCTAGGGTGTTCTGGGTGGTTGCTAGGGTGTTGCTAGGGTATTTTGGGTGGTTGCTAGGGTGTTGCTAGGTGGTTGCTAGGGTGTTCTGGGTGGTTGCTAGGCGGTTGCTAGGGTGTTCTGGGTGTTTGCTAGGGTGTTAATAGGGTGTTTTGGGTGGTTGCTAGGGTGTTGCTAGGTGGTTGCTAGGGTGTTCTGGGTGGTTGCTAGGGTGTTGCTAGGCGGTTGCTAGGGTGTTCTGGGTGGTTGCTAGGGGGTTCCTAGGTGGTTGCTAGGGTATTTTAGCTGGTTGCTAGGGTGTTGCTAGGTGGTTGCTAGGGTGTTCTGGGTGGTTGCTAGGGTGTTGCTAGGCGGTTGCTAGGGTGTTCTGGGTGGTTGCTATGGTGTTGCTATGTGGTTGCTAGGGTATTCTGGGTGGTTGCTAGGCGGTTGCTAGGGTGTTCTGGGTGGTTGCTAGGGTGTTGCTAGGGTGTTTTGAGTGGTTGCTAGGGTGTTGCTAGGTGGTTGCTAGGGTGTTCTGGGTGGTTGCTAGGGTGTTGCTAGGTGGTTGCTAGGGTATTCTGGGTGGTTGCTAGGGTGTTCTGGGTGGTTGCTAGGGTGTTGCTAGGGTGTTTTGGGTGGTTGCTAGGGTGTTGCTAGGTGGTTGCTAGGGTGTTCTGGGTGGTTGCTAGGGTGTTGCTAGGCAGTTGCTAGGGTGTTCTGGGTGGTTGCTATGGTGTTGCTATGTGGTTGCTAGGGTATTCTGGGTGGTTGCTAGGGTGTTTTGGGTGGTTGCTAGGCAGTTGCTAGGGTGTTCTGAGTGGTTGCTAGGGTGTTGCTAGGTGGTTGCTAGGGTGTTTTGGGTGGTTGATAGGGTGTTGCTAGGCGGTTTCTAGGGTCTTCTGGGTGGTTGCTAGGGTGTTGCTAGGCGGTTGCTAGGGTGTTCTGAGTGGTTGCTAGGGTGTTGCTAGGTGGCTGCTAGGGTATTCTGGGTGGTTGCTAGGGTGTTGCTAGGCGGTTGCTAGGGTATTCTGGGTGGTTGCTATGGTGTTGCTAGGTGGTTGGTAGTTTTCACATTTGGTTACTATAGAGTTTTTATAATGTTCATGGCATGATTTAGCACTTAGCTAATCAATATTAGCATGTAGCTATTCACAGCTAGCATGTTTAGCATGTTGAAATTCCTGTGTGCTAGCATGAGTCAAAAGACCCAACCCCCATCTCTATACGATGTTCTGATGCAGAGATGTAGGTCTTGCAAAATGGTTGCTAGGGTACTCTGTTTGGTTGCTAGGGAGTGGCTTGGCAGCTGCCAATGATGAAACTCCAAAGGCTGCTTGTCAGTATGAATGATATAAACCACCCCCCATCTCTATACGATGTTCTGATATAGAGATGTAGGTCTTGCAAAATGGTTGCTAGGGTACTCTGTTTGGTTGCTAGGGAGTGGCTTGGCAGCTGCCAATCATGAAACTCCAAAGGCTGCTTGTCAGTATGAATGATATAAACCAACTCCCATGCCTCTGTGACATTCAGAATGGACGATATTCCTCTTTGGATTTTTGTTGCTAAGGTGCTCGACAATGGTTGCTAGGGCGTGGCCAGTAAGTGTTGAGGTGATTGAGGATTGGCTGTTTGCTGCCCCGAGTCAAATGAGCCCACCCTCATGTTTCTATGACAATTCAGTCCAGAGATATCCCTTCGATCTCTTTCAATGGAAGTCTATGGGAGTTGTTGCTAAGGTGCTCTAAATGGTTGCTAGGGCGTGGCTTGATAGCTTCACAATGATCCTGAGAGACTGATTGGTTGTCTGAGTAAAATGAGCCCGCCCTCTTGTCTCTATGACACTGTGATCCAGAGTTATGTTCAATACAAAAGCGGTTTCTATGGTGTAGGACGGCCCATTTCATGGGCCGTCCTACACCATAGTAAGTCAATGGGGCAACTTTGGGCCCCTCCTGCCCCTCAGGGGTGCAACTTTTACCCCATTGTGTGGTATGTTCTTACAGAGCCTGTCAGCCTCTTTAAATGTGGCAAATTTCACGTTTCTGCGACATCCTCGTTCCGAGCTACGACTCGTCAAAGTTTTTCGCAATGTTAAGTCTATGGGATTTTTTTGGGCCGTTTTTCGCCCCTGGGGCGACCATCGTACCCCCGATCTCTTAGAAAAGTCATAGCACACCATTCCCGAACAGGCCGCACGTTTTGACACCTCATTCATGGGTCTGTGACAAAAACTGCGGGAGGAGTAGCGCGTCAAAAAGTGGCCAGAAGAATAATAATAAGAAGAATAATAACTAGAATGTACATTTCCAGAAGAAAATGTGAAGTGGTGCTTGCAGTGGCAAAACTCGCCGCTCGGTTGATAGGGTGTGGTACATGATTGCATACGAGACAAAAAATACATCTGTACGATGTTCTGGTGCTGAGATATGGCTTATTCATGTGTTCAGGTGGTTACTAGGGTATTCTATATGGTTGCTATGGAGTGCTTATACAGTTTATGAGATGATATTTAAAGACTAGTTGACAGTCTAAGTCAAAAAAGCCAAACTCCATGTTTCTACTATTTTCTGGAGCTGAAATATGGCTTGGAAATGTAGTTTTATGGTTGCTAGGGTGCCCTAAGTGGTTGCTAGGGCACGGCTATGAAGTTATTATATCACTACTTATTGGCTTCTTGATAGGCCGAGTCAAAAGAGCCCAATCCCAAGTCTCCATGACCTTCTGGTCAAAAGATATGATCTCACAAATGTTGTGCCAATGTTAAGTCTATGGGACTTTTTTCGGCCGATTTATCGCCCGCCAGATGATCAGCGTACAACCGATCGCTTAGAAAAGACATAGCACACCTCTCCTCAATGAACCGGTCGATTTGACACCTCATTCATGGGTCTACGAGAAAAGGTGCGGGAGGAGTAGCGTGCCGAAGTTTTGTCCAGGTGAATAGTAATCACAATACTAGAATGTACATTTCCAGAAGAAAATGTGAAGTGGTGCTTGCAGTGGCAAAACTCGCCGCTCGGTTGCTAGGGTGTTCTTGGAGTTTGCTATGATGATGCAAGGCAGTTGCTAGGGTGTTCTGGGTGGTTGCTATGGTGTTGCTATGCGGTTGCTAGGGTATTCTGGGTGGTTGCTAAGGTGTTTTGGGTGGTTGCTAGGCGGTTTCTAGGGTGTTCTGGGTGGTTGCTAGGGTGTTGCTAGTTTGTTGCTAGGTGGTTGCTAGGGTGTTTTGGGTGGTTGCTAGGGTGTTGCTAGGCGGTTGCTAGGGTGTTCTGGGTGGTTGCTAGGGTGTTGCTAGGCGG
This sequence comes from Rhinichthys klamathensis goyatoka, assembly GCF_029890125.1. Taxonomy (NCBI): domain Eukaryota; kingdom Metazoa; phylum Chordata; class Actinopteri; order Cypriniformes; family Leuciscidae; genus Rhinichthys; species Rhinichthys klamathensis. The sequence continues at coordinate 18,143 of NW_026607183.1, forward strand.
TTGCTAGGGTGTTCTGGGTGGTTGCTAGGTGGTTGCTAGGGTGTTCTGAGTGGTTGCTAGGGTGTTGCTAGGTGGTTGCTAGGGTGTTCTGGGTGGTTGCTAGGGTGTTGCTAGGTGGTTGCTAGGGTATTCTGGGTGGTTGCTAGGGTGTTGCTAGGTGGTTGCTAGGGTGTTCTGAGTGGTTGCTAGGGTGTTGCTAGGTGGTTGCTAGGGTGTTCTGAGTGGTTGCTAGGGTGTTGCTAGGCCGTTGCTATGGTGTTCGAGGGTGGTTGCTAGGGCGTTGCTAGGCAGTTGCTAGGGTATCCTGGGCGGTTGCTAGGCGGTTGCTAGGGTGTTCTGGGTGGTTGCTAGGCAGTTGCTAGGGTGTTTTGGGTGGTTGCTAGGCGGTTGCTAGGGCGTTGCTAGGCGGTTGCTAGGGTAATCTGGGTTGTTGCTAGGGCGTTGCTAGGCGGTTGCTAGGGTATCCTGGGTGGTTGCTAGGCGGTTGCTAGGGTGTTCTGGGTGGTTGCTAGGGCGTTGCTAGGCAGTTGCTAGGGTGTTCTGGGTGGTTGCTAGGGTGTTGCTAGAGTAATTTGGGTGGTTGCTATGGTGTTACTAGGTGGTTGGTAGTTGTCAAAGATGGTTACTGTTGAGTTTGTAGCATTTTATTGGCATGATTTAGCACTTAGCTAATCAATATTAGCATGTAGCTATTCACTGCTAGCATGTGTAGCATGTAGCAAGTCCTGTTTGCTAGCATGAGTCAAAAGACCCAACCCCCATCTCTATACGATGTTCTGATGCAGAGATGTAGGTCTTGCAAAATGGTTGCTAGGGTACTCTGTTTGGTTGCTAGGGAGTGGCTTGGCAGCTGCCAATCATGAAGCTCCAAAGTCAATGTGAATGTATAAACCAACCCCCATCTCTATACGATGTTCTGATGCAGAGATATTGGTTTTGCAAAATGGTTGCTAGGGTACTCTGTTTGGTTGCTAGGGAGTGGCTTGGCAGCTGCCAATCATGAAACTCCAAAGGCTGCTTGTCACTATGAAAGATATAAACCAACTCCCATGCCTCTGTGACATTCAGAATGGACGATATTCCTCTTTGGATTTTGGTTGCTAAGGTGCTCGACAATGGTTGCTAGGGCGTGGCTAGCAAGTGTTGAGGTGATTCATGATTGGCTGTTTGCTGGCCCGAGTCAAACGAGACCACCCTCATGTTTCTATGACAATTCAGTCCAGAGATATCCCTTCGATCTCTTTCAATGGAAGTCTATGGGAGTTGTTGCTAAGGTGCTCTAAATGGTTGCTAGGGCGTGGCTTGATAGCTTCACAATGATCCTGAGAGACTGATTGGTTGTCTGAGTAAAATGAGCCCGCCCCCTTGTCTCTATGACACTGTGATCCAGAGTTATGTTCAATATAAAAGCGGTTTCTATGGTGTAGGACGGCCCATTTCATGGGCCGTCCTACACCATAGTAAGTCAATGGGGAAACTTTGGGCAGCTCCTGCACCCCAGGGGTGCAACTTTTACCCCATTGTGTGGTATATTCTTACAGAGTCTGTCAGCCTCTTCAAATGTGGCAAATTTCACGTTTCTGCGACATCCTCGTTCCGAGCTACGACTCGTCAAAGTTTTTCGCAATGTTAAGTCTATGGGATTTTTTTGGGCCGTTTTTCGCCCCTGGGGCGACCATCGTACCCCCGATCTCTTAGAAAAGTCATAGCACACCATTCCCGAACAGGCCGCACGTTTTGACACCTCATTCATGGGTCTGTGACAAAAACTGCGGGAGGAGTAGCGCGTCAAAAAGTGGCCGGAAGAATAATAAGAAGAAGAATAATAAGTATGTGAGATAACAATAGTGTTGCTTCGCCATAGGCAAGCACCACTAACTAGAATGTACATTTCCAGAAGAAAATGTGAAGTGGTGCTTGCAGTGGCAAAACTCGCCGCTCGGTTGCTAGGTTGTTGTACATGATTGCATACGAGCCAACAACCATGTCTGTACGATATTGTGGAGCTGAGATATGGATTATTCATGTGTTCAAGTGGTTGCTAGGGTACCCTATATGGTTGCTATGGTGTGCTTATAGAGTTTATGAGATGATATTTAAAGACTAGTTGACAGTCTGAGTCAAAAAAGGCAAACTCCATGTTTCCTCTATTTTCTGGAGCTGAGATATGGCTTGAATATGTTGTTTTATGGTTGCTAGGCTGCCCTAAGTGGTTGCTAGGGCGGGATAATGAAGTTGTTATGTCACTACTTATTGGCTGCTTGATAGGCCGAGTCAAAAGAGCCCAATCCCAAGTCTCTATGACCTTCTGGTCAAAAGATATGATCTCACATATTTTGTGCCAATGTTAAGTCTATGGGACTTTTTTCGGAAATTTTTTCGCCCGCCAAACGAACATCGTACAACCGATCGCTTAGAAAAGACATAGCACACCTCTCCTCAATGAACCGGTCGATTTGACACCTCATTCATGGGTCTACGAGAAAACGTGCGGGAGGAGTAGCGTGCCGAAGTTTTGTCTAGGTGAATAGTAATCACAATACTAGAGTGTGGCACATAATTGCATACGAGACCACAAACACGTCTGTACGATGTTCTGGTGCTGAGATATGGCTTATTCATGTTTTTGTATGGTTACTAGGGTACCCTATATGGTTGCTATGGTGTGCTTATACAGTTTATAAGATGATATTAGAAGACTAGTTGACAGTCTGAGTCAAAAAAGCCGAACTCCACGTCTCTACGATTTTCTGGAGCTGAAATATAGCTTGTAAATGTTGTTTTATGGTTGCTATGGTGGCATAAGTGGTTGCTAGGGCGTGGCCATGAAGTTTTTATGCCCCTACTTATTGGCTGCTCGATTGGCCGAGTCAAAAGAGCCCAACCCCAAGTCTCTATGACCTTCTAGTCAAAAGATATGATCTCACAAATGTTGTGCCAATGTTAAGTCTATGGGAATTTTTTTGTCCGATTTATCGCCCGCTGAACAAACATCGTACAACTGATCACTTAGAAAAGTCATAGCACACCTCTCCTCAATGAGCCGGTCGATTTGACACCTCATTCATGGGTCTACGACAAAAAATGCGGGAGGAGTAGCGTGCCGAAGTTTTGTCTAGGTGAATAGTAATCACAATACTAGAATGTACATTTCCAGAAGAAAATGTGAAGTGGTGCTTGCAGTGGCAAAACTCGCCGCTCGGTTGCTAGGGTGTTCTTGGAGTTTGCTATGATGATGCAAGGCAGTTGCTAGGGTGTTCTGGGTGGTTGCTAGGGTATTCTGGGTGGTTGCTAGGGTGTTGCTAGGCGGTCGCTAGGGTGTTCTGGGTGGTTGCTATGGTGTTGCTAGGCGGTTGCTAGGGTGTTCTGGGTGGTTGCTATGGTGTTGCTATGCGGTTGCTAGGGTATTCTGGGTGGTTGCTAGGGTGTTTTGGGTGGTTGCTAGGGTATTCTGGGTGGTTGCTAGGGTGTTGCTAGGGTGTTTTGGGTGGTTGCTAGGGTGTTGCTAGGTGGTTGCTAGGGTGTTCTGGGTGGTTGCTAGGGTGTTGCTAGGTGGTTGCTAGGGTGTTCTGGGTGGTTGCTAGGGGGTTGCTAGGTGGTTGCTAGGGTGTTTTGGGTGTTCTGGGTGGTTGCTAGGCGGTTGCTAGGGTATTCTGGGCGGTTGCTAGGGTGTTGCTAGGGTGTTTTGGGTGGTTGCTAGGGTGTTGCTAGGTGGTTGCTAGGGTGTTCTGGGTGGTTGCTAGGGTGTTGCTAGGTGGTTGCTAGGGTGTTCAGGGTGGTTGCTAGGGGGTTGCTAGGTGGTTGCTAGGGTGTTTTGGGTGGTTGCTAGGGTGTTGCTAGGTGGTTGCTAGGGTGTTCTGGGTGGTTGCTAGGGTGTTGCTAGGCGGTTGCTAGGGTGTTCTGGGTGGTTGCTAGGGTGTTGCTAGGTGGTTGCTAGGGTGTTCTGAGTGGTTGCTAGGGTGTTGCTAGGCGGTTGCTAGGGTGTTCTGGGTGGTTGCTAGGCGGTTGCTAGGGTATTCTGGGTGGTTGCTATGGTGTTGCTAGGCGGTTGCTAGGGTGTTTTGGGTGGTTGCTAGGGTGTTTTAGGTGGTTGCTATGGTATTCTGGATGGTTGCTATGGTGTTACTAGGTGGTTGGTAGTGTTCACATTTGGTTACTATAGAGTTTTTATAATGTTCATGGCATGATTTAGCACTTAGCTAATCAATATTAGCATGTAGCTATTCACAGCTAGCATGTTTAGCATGTAGCAAGTCCTGTTTGCTAGCATGAGTCAAAAGAGCCAACCCCCATCTCTATACGATGTTCTGATGCAGAGATATTGGTCTTGCAAAACGGTTGCTAGGGTACTCTGTTTGGTTGCTAGGGAGTGGCTTGGCAGCTGCCAATCATGAAGCTCCAAAGTGAATGTGAATGTATAAACCAACCCCCATCTCTATACGATGTTTTGATGCAGAGATATAGGTCTTGCAAAATGGTTGCTAGGGTACCTTGTTTGGTTGCTAGGGAGTGGCTTGGCAGCTGCCAATCATGAAACTCCAAAGGCTGCTTGTCAGTATGAATGATATAAACCAACTCCCGTGCCTCTGTGACATTCAGAATGGACGATATTCCTCTTTGGATTTTGGTTGCTAAGGTGCTCGACAATGGTTGCTAGGGCGTGGCTAGGAAGTGTTGAGGTGATTCATGATTGGCTGTTTGCTGCCCCGAGTCAAACGAGCCCACCCTCATGTTTCTATGACTCTTATATTCTGAGATATCCCTTTGATCTGTTTCAATGGAAGTCTATGGAACTTGTTGCTAAGGAGCTCTAAATGGTTGCTAGGGCGTGGCTAGATAGCTTCACAATGATCCTGAGAGACTGATTGGCCGTCTGAGTAAAATGAGCCCGCCCCTTTGTCTCTACGACACTGTGATCCAGAGTTATGTTCAATATAAAAGCGGTTTCTATGGTGTAGGACGGCCCATTTCATGGGCCGTCCTACACCATAGTAAGTCAATGGGGCAACTTTGGGCAGCTCCTGCCCCACAGGGTTGCAACTTTTACCCCATTGTGTGGTATATTCTTACAGAGCCTGTCAGCCTCTTCAAATGTGGTAAATTACACGTTTCTGCGACATCCTCGTTCCGAGCTACGACTCGTCAAAGTTTGACGCAATGTTAAGTCTATGGGATTTTTCGGCCGGTTTTTCGCCCCTGGGGCGAACATCGTACCCCCGATCCCTTAGAAAAGTCATAGCACACCATTCCCGAACAGGCCGCACGTTTTGACACCTCATTCATGGGTCTGTGACAAAAACTGCGGGAGGAGTAGCGCGTCAAAAAGTGGCCAGAAGAATAAGAAGAATAAGAATAAGAATAATAAGTATGCACAATAACACTAGTGTTGCTTTGCCATAGGCAAGCACCACTAACTAGAATGTACATTTCCAGAAGAAAATGTGAAGTGGTGCTTGCAGTGGCAAAACTCGCCACCCGGTTGCTAGGGTGTGGTACATTATTGCATACGAGCCAATAACCATGTCTGTACGATGTTCTGGTGCTGAGATATGGCTTATTTATGTGTTTGTATGGTTACTAGGGTACCCTATATGGTTGCTATGGTGTGCTCATACAGTTTATTAGATGATATTAGAAGACTAGTTGACAGTCTGAGTCAAAAAAGCCGAACTCCACGTCTCTACGATTTTCTGGAGCTAAAATATAGCTTGGAAATGTAGTTTTATGGTTGCTAGGGTGGCATAAGTGGTTGCTAGGGCGTGGCCATGAAGTTGTTATGTCCCTACTTATTGGCTGCTTCATAAGCCGAGTCAAAAGAGCCCAAGCCCAAGTCTCTATGACCTTCTAGTCAAAAGATATGATCTCACAAATTTTGTGCCAATGTTAAGTCTATGGGACTTTTTTACCCAATGATTTGCCCCTGGGGCAAACACCGTACCCCTGATCGCTAAGAAAAATCATACCACACCTCTCCTCAATAATCCGCACAATTTGACGCCTCAATCAGGGGTGTGTGATGTCGGCGTGTATTTTTTAACAGATAATTACTGTGGAGTTTTTATTTGGAGTTTTTATAGAGTTTTATAGAGTTTTTATAGAGTTATTTAGTATGGCACGAGGCCTGCGGCCTCGTGCCTATCACCCACGGTTGCTAGGGTGCTGTAACTGGTTGCTATGGTGTGGCTATGAAGATGTTAGGCCATTACTTATTGGCTGCTTGATAAAATAAATCCTCTGAGGGAGAGAGAGAGGGCCTGACAGCAGGGCTGTCAGGCCCTTTTCTTGGGTGTGTGTGAAAAAGTGACAGTTGGATTCAAATTTCCGAACATTCCGCAATGTTAAGTCAATGGGACTTTTTCGGCCGCTTTTTCGTCCGCTGTGCGAACATCGTACACCCGATCTCTTAGAAAAGTCATAGCACACCATTCCCGAACAGGCCGCACGTTTTGACACCTCATTCATGGGTCTGTGACAAAAACTGCGGGAGGAGTAGCGCGTCAAACTTTTGTCCGGAATAATAATAAGAATAAGAATAATAAGTATGCACAATAACACTAGTGTTGCTTCGCCATAGGCAAGCACCACTAACTAGAATGTACATTTCCAGAAGAAAATGTGAAGTGGTGCTTGCAGTGGCAAAAACACCACTCGGTTGCTAGGGTGTTCTTGTAGTTTGCTATGATGATGTAAGGCAGTTGCTAGGGTGTTCTGGGTGGTTGCTAGGTGGTTGCTAGGGTATTCTGATTGGTTGCTATGGTGTTACTAGGTGGTTGGTAGTTGTCACAGATGGTTACTATGGAGTTTGTAGCATTTTCTTGGCATGATTTAGCACTTAGCTAATCAATATTAGCATGTAGCTATTCACTGCTAGCATGTGTAGCATGTTTTAAGTCCTGTTTGCTAGCATGAGTAAAAAAAAGCCAACCCCCATCTCTATACGATGTTCTGATGCAGAAATATAGGTCTTGCAAAATGGTTGCTAAGGTACTCTGTTCGGTTGCTAGGGAGTGGCTTGGCAGCTGCCAATCATGAAACTCCAAAGGCTGATTGTCACTATGAAAGATATAAACCAACTCCCATGCCTCTGTGACATTCAGAATGGAAGATATCCCTCCTTGGATTTTGGTTGCTAAGGTTCTCGAAAATGGTTGCTAGGGAGGAGCTAGGAAGTGTTGAGGTGATTCATGATTGGCTGTTTGCTGCCCCGAGTCAAACGAGACCATCCTTGTGTTTCTATGACACTTCTATCCGGAGATATCCCTTTGATCTGTTTCAATGGAAGTCTATGGGAGTTGTTGCTAAGGTGCTCTAAATGGTTGCTAGGGCGTGGCTTGATAGCTTCACAATGATCCTGAGAGACTGATTGGTCGTCTGAGTAAAATGAGCCCGCCCCCTTGTCTCTATGACACTGTGACCCAGAGCTATGTTCAATAAAAAATCCCTATGCAATTTACCATAGTAGGAAAAACGCATGCATTTCATGGGCCGTCCTACACCATTGTAAATCAATGGGGAAACTTTGGGCAGCTCCTGCCCCCAAGGGGTGCAACTTTTACCCCATTGTGAGGTATGCTCTTACAGAGCCTGTCAGCCTCTTCAAATGTGGCAAATCACACGTTTCTGTGAAATCCTCGTACAGAGCTATGAGTCGTCAAAGTTTGTCGCAATGTTAAGTCTATGGGATTTTTTGGAAGTTTGTTCGCCCCTGGGGCGAACACCGTACCCCCGATCTCTTATTACAAATCATAGGACTCTTCTCCTCAATAGGCCGCACGATTTGATGCCTCATTCATGGGTCTGTGACAAAAGCTGCGGGCGGAGGAGTGCGCCAAAAATTTTTCCCGGAATAGTAAATGCTATACTAGAAAATTTCAATGGGAAAAAAATTTGGGCAGCTCCTGCCCCCCAGGGGTGCAACTTTTACCCCATTGTGAGGTATTTTCTTACAGAGCCTGTCAGCCTCTTCAAATGTGGTAAATCACAGGTTTCTGAGAAATCCGAGCTCTGAGCTATGACTCGTCAAAGTTTTTCGCAATGTTAAGTCTATGGGATTTTTTTGGGCCGTTTATCGCCCCTGGGGCGACCATCGTACCCCCGATCGCTTAGAAAAGTCATAGCACACCATTCCCGAACAGGCCGCACGTTTTGACACCTCATTCATGGGTCTGTGACAAAAACTGCGGGAGGAGTAGCGCGTCAAAAAGTGGCCAGAAGAATAATAAGAATAAGAATAAGAACTAGAATGTACATTTCCAGAAGAAAATGTGAAGTGGTGCTTGCAGTGGCAAAACTCGCCGCTCGGTTGCTAGAGTGTGGTACATTATTGCATACGAGGCAACAACCATGTCTGTACGATGCTCTGGTGCTGAGATATGGCTTATTCATGTGTTCAGGTGGTTACTAGGGTACCCTATATGGTTGCTATGGTGTGCTTATACAGTTTATGGCATGATATTTAAAGACTAGTTGACAGTCTAAGTCAAAAAAGCCAAACTCCATGTTTCTACTATTTTCTGGAGCTGAAATATGGCTTGGAAATGTAGTTTTATGGTTGCTAGGGTGGCATAAGTGGTTGCTAGGGCGTGACCATGAAGTTATTATGTCACTACTTATTGGCTTCTTGATAGGCCGAGTCAAAAGAGCCCAACCCCAAGTCTCTATGACCTTCTGGTCAAAAGATATGATATCACAAATTTTGTGCCAATGTTAAGTCTATGGGACTTTTTTCATCCAATTTATGGGCCACCGGACGATCATCGTACAACCGATCGCTTAGAAAAGACATAGCACACCTCTCCTCAATGAACCGGTCGATTTGACACCTCATTCATGGGTCTACGAGAAAACGTGCGGGAGGAGTAGCGTGCCAAAGTTTTGTCTAGGTGAATAGTAATCACAACACTAGAATGTACATTTCCAGAAGAAAATGTGAAGTGGTGCTTGCAGTGGCAAAACTCGCCGCTCGGTTGCTAGCGTGCGGTTAGCTAGTTTTTACCAAGATGCTAGCATGATTAGCATGTTGCTAGCATCATGCTAGAATGATTAACATGTTGTTAGCATTATGCTAGCGTGATTAGCATGTTGCTAGCATGATTAGCATGTTGCTAGCATGATGTTAGCATGATTAGCATTTTGCTAGCATGTTGATAGCATGATGCTAGCATGATTAACATGTTGCTAGCATGATGCTAGCATGATTAGCTTGTTGCTAGCATGATGCTAGCATGATTAAAATGTTGCTAGCATGATTAGCATGTTGCTAGCATCATGCTAGCATGATTAGCATGTTGTTAGCATCATGCTAGCATCATGCTAGCATGATTAGCATGTTGTTAGCATCATGCTACCAACATGCTAGCATGATTAGCATGTTGTTAGCATGATGCTAGCAAAAATAAGCATGTTGCAAACATGTTTTAGGTAGATGCTAGCATGATTAGCATATTGCTAGCATCATGCTAGCATGATTAGCATGTTGCTAGCATGATGCTAGCATGGTTGCTAAGGTGTTACTAGGGGGTTGCTAGGGTATTATGGGTGGTTGCTAGGGTGTTGCTAGGCGGTTGCTAGGGTGTTCTGGGTGGTTGCTAGGGTGTTGCTAGGCGGTTGCTAGGGTGTTCTGAGTGGTTGCTAGGGTGTTGCTAGGTGGTTGCTATGGTATTCTGAGTGGTTGCTAGGGTGTTGCTAGGTGGTTGCTATGGTATTCTGGGTGGTTGCTAGGGTGTTGCTAAGCGGTTGCTAGGGTGTTCTGGGTGGTTGCTAGGGTGTTGCTAGGCGGTTGCTAGGGTGTTTTGAGTGGTTGCTAGGGTGTTGCTAGGGTGTTGCTAGGCGGTTGTTAGGGTGTTCTGGGTGGTTGCTAAGGTGTTTTGGGTGGTTGCTAGGCAGTTGCTAGGGTGTTCTGGGTGGTTGCTAGGGTGTTGCTAGGGTGTTGCTAGGGTGTTCTGGGTGGTTGCTAGGGTGTTGCTAGGCGGTTGCTAGGGTGTTCTGAGTGGTTGCTAGGTGGTTGCTAGGGTATTCTGGGTGGTTGCTAGGGTGTTGCTAGGCGGTTGCTAGGGTATTCTGGGTGGTTGCTAGGGTGTTGCTAGGCGGTTGCTAGGGTGTTCTGAGTGGTTGCTAGGGTGTTGCTAGGTGGTTGCTAGGGTGTTCTGGGTGGTTGCTAGGGTGTTGCTAGGCGGTTGCTAGGGTGTTCTGAGTGGTTGCTAGGTGGTTGCTAGGGTATTCTGGGTGGTTGCTAGGGTGTTGCTAGGCGGTTGCTAGGGTATTCTGGGTGGTTGCTATGGTGTTGCTAGGCAGTTGCTAGGGTGTTTTAGGTGGTTGCTATGGTATTCTGGATGGTTGCTATGGTGTTACTAGGTGGTTGGTAGTGTTTACATTTGGTTACTATAGAGTTTTTATAATGTTCATGGCATGATTTAGCACTTAGCTAATCAATATTAGCATGTAGCTATTCACAGCTAGCATGTTTAGCATGTAGCAAGTCCTGTTTGCTAGCATGAGTCAAAAGAGCCAACCCCCATCTCTATACGATGTTCTGATGCAGAGATATTGGTCTTGCAAAACGGTTGCTAGGGTACTCTGTTTGGTTGCTAGGGAGTGGCTTGGCAGCTGCCAATCATGAAGCTCCAAAGTCAATGTGAATGTATAAACCAACCCCCATCTCTATACGATGTTCTGATGCAGAGATATAGGTCTTGCAAAATGGTTGCTAGGGTACTCTGTTTGGTTGCTAGGGAGTGGCTTGGCAGCTGCCAATCATGAAACTCCAAAGGCTGCTTGTCAGTATGAATGATATAAACCAACTCCCATGCCTCTGTGACATTCAGAATGGACGATATTCCTTTTTGGATTTTGGTTGCTAAGGTGCTCGACAATGGTTGCTAGGGCGTGGCTAGCAAGTGTTGAGGTGATTCATGATTGGCTGTTTGCTGGCCCGAGTCAAACGAGACCACCCTCATGTTTCTATGACAATTCAGTCCAGAGATATCCCTTCGATCTCTTTCAATGGAAGTCTATGGGAGTTGTTGCTAAGGTGCTCTAAATGGTTGCTAGGGCGTGGCTTGATAGCTTCACAATGATCCTGAGAGACTGATTGGTTGTCTGAGTAAAATGAGTCCGCCCCCTTGTCTCTATGACACTGTGACCCACAGCTATGTTCAATACAAAATCCCTATGTAATTTACCATAGTAGGAGAAACGCATGCATTTCATGGGCCGTCCTACACCATAGTAAGTCAATGGGGCAACTTTGGGCAGCTCCTGCCCCACAGGGGTGCAACTTTTACCCCATTGTGTGGTATGTTCTTACAGAGTCTGTCAGCCTCTTCAAATGTGGCAAATTTCACGTTTCTGCGACATCCTCGTTCCGAGCTACGACTCGTCAAAGTTTTTCGCAATGTTAAGTCTATGGGATTTTTTTGGGCCGTTTTTCGCCCCTGGGGCGACCATCGTACCCCCGATCTCTTATAAAAGTCATAGCACACCATTCCCGAACAGGCCGCACGTTTTGACACCTCATTCATGGGTCTGTGACAAAAACTGCGGGAGGAGTAGCGCGTCAAAAAGTGGCCAGAAGAATAATAATAATAAGAATAATAAGTATGTGAGATAACAATAGTGTTGCTTTGCCATAGGCAAGCACCACTAACTAGAATGTACATTTCCAGAAGAAAATGTGAAGTGGTGCTTGCAGTGGCAAAACTCGCCGCTCGGTTGCTAGGGTGCGGTTAGCTAGTTTTTACCAAGCTGCTAGCATGATTAGCATGTTGCTAGTATCATGCTAGCATGATTAGCATGTTGTTAGCATTATGCTAGCATTATTAGCATGTTGCTAGCATGATTAGCATGTTGCTAGCATGATGCTAGCATGATTAGCATGATGCTAGCATGATTAGCATGTTGCTAGCATGTTGCTAGCATGATGCTAGCATGATTAGCATGTTGCTAGCATGATGCTAGCATGATTAGCATGTTGCTAGCATCATGCTAGCATGATTAGCATGTTGTTAGCATCATGCTAGCATCATGCTAGCATGATTAGCATGTTGTTAGCATCATGCTACCAACATGCTAGCATGATTAGCATGTTGCTAGCATGATGCTAGCATGATTAGCATGTTGCTAGCATGATGCTAGCAAAAATAAGCATGTTGCAAACATGTTTTAGCTAGATGCTAGCATGATTAGCATATTGCTAGCATCATGCTAGCATGTTTAGCATGTTGCTAGCCTGGTTGCTAAGGTGTTACTAGGTGGTTGCTAGGGTATTATGGGTGGTTGCTAGGCGGTTGCTAGGGTGTTCTGGGTGGTTGCTATGGTGTTGCTATGCGGTTGCTAGGGTATTCTGGGTGGTTGCTAGGCGGTTGCTAGGGTGTTCTGGGTGGTTGCTAGGGTGTTGCTAGGGGGTTGTTAGGGTGTTCTGGTTGGTTGCTAGGGTGTTGCTAGGCGGTTGCTAGGGTGTTCTGGGTGGTTGCTAGGGTGTTGCTAGGCGGTTCTGGGTGGTTGCTATGTTGTTGCTATGCGGTTGCTAGGGTATTCTGGGTGGTTGCTAAGGTGTTTTGGGTGGTTGCTAGGCGGTTGCTAGGGTGTTCTGGGTGGTTGCTAGGGTGTTCTGAGTGGTTGCTAGGGTGTTGCTAGGTGGTTGCTAGGGTATTCTGGGTGGTTGCTAGGGTGTTGCTAGGTGGTTGCTAGGGTATTCTGGGTGGTTGCCAGGGTGTTGCTAGGCGGTTGCTAGGGTGTTCTGGGTGGTTGCTAGGGTGTTGCTAGGCGGTTGCTAGGGTATTCTGGGTGGTTGCTATGGTGTTGCTAGGCGGTTGCTAGGCTGTTTTGGGTGGTTGCTAGGGTGTTTTAGGTGGTTGCTATGGTATTCTGGATGGTTGCTATGGTGTTACTAGGTGGTTGGTAGTGTTCACATTTGGTTACTATAGAGTTTTTATAATGTTCATGGCATGATTTAGCACTTAGCTAATCAATATTAGCATGTAGCTATTCACAGCTAGCATGTTTAGCATGTTGAAAGTCCTGTGTGCCAGCATGAGTCAAAAGACCCAACCCCCATCTCTATACGATGTTCTGATGCAGAGATATTGGTCTTGCAAAATGGTTGCTAGGGTACTCTGTTTGGTTGCTAGGGAGTGGCTTGGCAGCTGCCAATCATGAAGCTCCAAAGTCAATGTGAATGTATAAACCAACCCCCATCTCTATACGATGTTTTGATGCAGAGATATAGGTCTTGCAAAATGGTTGCTAGGGTACTCTGTTTGGTTGCTAGGGAGTGGCTTGGCAGCTGCCAATCATGAAACTCCAAAGGTTGCTTGTCAGTATAAATGATATAAACCAACTCCCACGCCTTTGTGACATTCAGAATGGAAGATATCCCTTTTTGGATTTTGGTTGCTAAGGTGCTCGACAATGGTTGCTAGGGCGTGGCCAGTAAGTGTTGAGGTGATTCAGGATTGGCTGTTTGCTGGCCCGAGTCAAACAAGCCCACCCTCATGTTTCTATGACACTTATATCCTGAGATATCCCTTTGATCTCTTTCAATGGAAGTCTATGGAACTTGTTGCTAAGGAGCTCTAAATGGTTGCTAGGGCGTGGCTTGATAGCTTCACAATGATCCTGAGAGACTGATTGGCCGTCTGAGTAAAATGAGCCCGCCCCCTTGTCTCTACGACACTGTGATCCAGAGTTATGTTCAATATAAAAGCGGTTTCTATGGTGTAGGACGGCCCATTTCATGGGCCGTCCTACACCATAGTAAGTCAATGGGGCAACTTTGGGCAGCTCCTGCCCCACAGGGGTGCAACTTTTACCCCATTGTGTGGTATATTCTTACAGAGCCTGTCAGCCTCTTCAAATGTGGTAAATTACACGTTTCTGCGACATCCTCGTTCCGAGCTACGACTCGTCAAAGTTTGACGCAATGTTAAGTCTATGGGATTTTTCGGCCGGTTTTTCGCCCCTGGGGCGAACATCGTACCCCCGATCCCTTATAAAAGTCATAGCACACCATTCCCGAACAGGCCGCACGTTTTGACACCTCATTCATGGGTCTGTGACAAAAACTGCGGGAGGAGTAGCGCGTCAAAAAGTGGCCAGAAGAATAATAAGAATAAGAATAATAAGTATGCACAATAACACTAGTGTTGCTTTGCCATAGGCAAGCACCACTAATAAGAAGAATAAGAAGAATAAGAATAACTAGACAAAGTTCGTCGAGACAAACTTTAAGTTGGCTTGTGAAAAGTTTGGACCGCAAAGTTTGAAGAAGTTTAAAGTAGTTTGAAGTTTAAATTAGTTTAAAGTAGTTTATAGTTTAACTTAGTTTAAAGTTTAAAGTAGTTTATAGTTTAAAGTTTAACTTAGTTTAAAGTTTAAAGTAGTTTAAATTAGTTTAAAGTTTAAATTAGTTTGAATTTTAAAGTAGTTTGAAGTTTAAATTAGTTTGAAAGTTAAAATAGTTTAAAGTTTAAATAAGTTGGAATTTTAAAGTATTTTGAAGTTTAAATTTGTTTAAATTAGTTTAAAGTAGTTTAAAGTTTTAAATAGTTTAAATAGTTTAAAGTAGTTTAAAGTTTTAAATAGTTTAAAGTAGTTTAAAGTAGTTTAAATAGTTTAAAGTTCAAAGTAGTTTAAAGGTTTAAAGGTTAAAGTATAGTTTCAAGTAATTAAATGTTGCTAGGGTGTTTCTAGTGGGTTGCTAAGGTGTTGTGGGTGGTTGCTAGGTGGTTGCTAAGGTATTTTGAGTGGTTGCTAGGGTGTTCTGGGTGGTTGCTAGGGTGTTGTTAGGGTGTTCTATGGTATTTTAGGTGGTTGCTATGGTGTTGCTAGGGTGTTCTACGGTATTTTGGGTGGTTGCTAGGGTGTTATAGGTGGTCGCTAGGCGGTTGCTAAGGTATTTTGAGTGGTTGCTAGGGTGTTCTGGGTGGTTGTTAGGCGGTTGCTAGGGTGTTCTGGGTGGTTGCTAGGCAGTTGCTAGGGTGTTCTGGGTAGTTGCTAGGGTGTTATGGGTGGTCGCTAGGCGGTTGCTAAGGTATTTTGGGTGATTGCTAGGGTGTTCTAATGTATTTTGGGTGGTTGCTAGGGTGTTACTAGGGTGTTGCTAGGGTGTTCTAAGGTATTTTGGGTGGTTGCTAAGGTGTTGCTAGGGTGTTCTAAGGTATTTTGGGCGGTTGCTAGGGTGTTCTATGGTATTTTGGTTGGTTGCTATGGTGTTGCTAGTGTGTTCTAAGGTATTTTGGATGGTTGCTAGGGTGTTGTAAGGTATTTTGGGTGGTTGCTATGGTGTTGCTAGGGTGTTCTAAGGTATTTTGGGTGGTTGCTAGGGTGTTCTAAGTTATTTTGGGTGGTTGCTAGGGTGTTCTAAGGTATTTTGGGTGGTTGCTAGGGTGTTGCTAGGGTGTTTTAAGGTATTTTGGGTGGTTGCTAGGGTGTTCTAAGTTATTTTGGGTGGTTGCTATGGTGTTGCTAGGGTGTTCTAAGGTATTTTGGGTGGTTGCTAGGGTGTTATAGGTGGTCGCTAGGCGGTTGCTAAGGTATTTTGAGTGGTTGCTAGGGTGTTCTGGGTGGTTGTTAGGCGGTTGCTAGGGTGTTCTGGGTGGTTGCTAGGCAGTTGCTAGGGTGTTCTGGGTAGTTGCTAGGGTGTTATGGGTGGTCGCTAGGCGGTTGCTAAGGTATTTTGGGTGATTGCTAGGGTGTTCTAATGTATTTTGGGTGGTTGCTAGGGTGTTACTAGGGTGTTGCTAGGGTGTTCTAAGGTATTTTGGGTGGTTGCTAAGGTGTTGCTAGGGTGTTCTAAGGTATTTTGGGCGGTTGCTAGGGTGTTCTATGGTATTTTGGTTGGTTGCTATGGTGTTGCTAGTGTGTTCTAAGGTATTTTGGATGGTTGCTAGGGTGTTGTAAGGTATTTTGGGTGGTTGCTATGGTGTTGCTAGGGTGTTCTAAGGTATTTTGGGTGGTTGCTAGGGTGTTCTAAGTTATTTTGGGTGGTTGCTAGGGTGTTCTAAGGTATTTTGGGTGGTTGCTAGGGTGTTGCTAGGGTGTTTTAAGGTATTTTGGGTGGTTGCTAGGGTGTTCTAAGTTATTTTGGGTGGTTGCTAGGGTGTTGCTAGGGTGTTATAAGGCATTTTGGGTGGTTGCTAGGGTGTTCTAAGGTATTTTGGGTGGTTGCTAGGGTGTTCTGTATGGTTGCTAGGGTGTTCTAAGGTATATTTTGTGGTTGCCAGGGTGTTCTAAGGTATTGTGGGTGGTTGCTATGGTGTTGCTAGGGTGTTCTAAGGTATTTCAGTTGTTTTCTAGGGTGTTCTGGGTGGTTGCTATGCAGTTGCTAGGGTGTTCTGGGTGTTTGCTATGGTGAACTATTTATGAGTTTAAAAGTTCATAAGTGTATGAATTCATGAGTTCATAAGTGTATGAATTAATGCATTTATAAGTTCATGAGTTTATAAGTGTATGAATTTATGAGTTTAGAGTTTATAAGTTTAAATGAGTAAGAGTTCAGAGTTTATTAATTTATGAGTTTGAGTTCATAAGTGTATGAATTCATGAGTTTATAAGTGTATGAGTTTATAAGTGTACGAGTTTATGAGTTTAAAGTTTAAATTAGTTTGAGTTTAAAGTTTAAATAAGTTTGAAGTTTAAAGTTTAAATAAGTTTGAAGTCTAAATTAGTTTGAAGTTTAAAGTTTAATTTAGTTTGAAGTTTAATTTAGTTTAAAGTAGATAGATAGATAGATGGATAAGTGTCATAGATAGATGAGTTTTTTAGTTTGAATGAGTCTCATTGGCTCATATAGTATATAGAATGGCAGTTTGATTTAGTCTAGGGTTTCAAGGGATTTAGATTTGAATTTTTGGCAGTTTGGCAGTTGGAAAACCTGAACATTCCGCAATGTTAAGTCAATGGGATTTTCAAATGGATTTTTTCGAGTTTTGATCGTCATTTTTAGGAAAACCGTAAGTCCGATCAGTTAGAAAAGATATAGCAACGCGAGTCAGAACAGTTTGAGTGTCCGAGCCGAATTTGGAGTATGTGGAGTTAAAGCTCTAGGAGGAGATAGAGTTGTAAATTTTTTCAGCAAGAAGAAGAATAATAACTAGAAAAAGTTCGTCGAGACAAACTTTAAGTTGGCTTGTGAAAGTTTGGACCGCAAAGTTTGAAGAAGTTTAAAGTACTTTGAAGTTTAAATTAGTTTAAAGTTTAAATTAGTTTGAAGTTTAAATTAGTTTAAAGTAGTTTATAGTTTAACTTAGTTTAAAGTTTAAAGTAGTTTAAATTAATTTAAAGTTTAAATTAGTTTGAATTTTAAAGTAGTTTGAAGTTTAAATTAGTTTGAAAGTTAAAGTAGTTTAAAGTTTAAATAAGTTTGAATTGTAAAGTAGTTTGAAGTTTAAATTAGTTTAAAGTAGTTTAAAATAGTTTAAAGTTTTAAATAGTTTAAAGTTCAAAGTAGTTTAAAGGTTAAAGTATAGTTTCAAGTAATTAAATGTTGCTAGGGTGTTTCTAGTGGGTTGCTAAGGTGTTGTGGGTGGTTGCTAGGTGGTTTCTAAGGTATTTTGAGTGGTTGCTAGGGTGTTCTGGGTGGTTGCTAGGGTGTTCTAGAGTATTTTAGGTGGTTGCTATGGTGTTGCTAGGGTGTTTTAAGGTATTTTGGGTGGTTGCTAGGGTGTTGTTAGGGTGTTCTAAGGTATTTTGGGTGGTTGCTATGGTGTTGCTAGGGTGTTCTAAGGTATTTTCGGTGGTTGCTAGGGTGTTGCTAGGGTGTTCTAAGGTATTTTGGGTGGTTGCTAGGGTGTTCATATGTATTTTGGGTGGTTTCTAGGGTGTTCTGAGGTATTTTGGGTGGTTGCTGGGGTGTTCTAAGGCATTTTTGGTGGTTGCTAGGGTGTTCTGGGTGGTTGCTAGGGTGTTCTAAGGTATTTTGGGTGGTTGCTAGGGTGTCGCTAGGGTGCTCTAAGGTATTTTGGGTGGTTGCTATGGAGATGCTAGGGTGTTCTAAGGTATTGTGGGTGGTTGCT
This sequence comes from Rhinichthys klamathensis goyatoka, assembly GCF_029890125.1. Classification (NCBI taxonomy): domain Eukaryota; kingdom Metazoa; phylum Chordata; class Actinopteri; order Cypriniformes; family Leuciscidae; genus Rhinichthys; species Rhinichthys klamathensis. The sequence continues at coordinate 36,154 of NW_026607183.1, forward strand.
AGGGTGTTCTATGTGGTTGCTAGGGTGTTCTAGGGTATTTTAGGTGGTTGCTATGGTGTTGCTATGGTGTTTTAAGGTATTTTGGGTGGTTGCTAGGGTGTTGTTAGGGTGTTCTAAGGTATTTTGGGTGGTTGCTATGGTGTTGCTAGGGTGTTCTAAGGTATTTTGGGTGGTTGCTAAGGTGTTGCTAGGGTGTTCTAAGGTATTTTTGGTGGTTGCTAGGGTGTTCTGGGTGGTTGCTAGGGTGTTCTGGGTGGTTGCTATGGTGTTGCTATGGTGTTCTAAGGTATTTTGGGTGGTTGCTAGGGTGTTGCTTGGATGTTCTGAGGTATTTTGGGTGGTTGCTAGGGTGTTGCTAGGGTGTTCTAAGGTATTTTTGGTGGTTGCTAGGGTGTTGCTAGGGTGTTCTAAGGTATTTTGGGTGGTTGCTATGGTGTTGCTAGGGTGTTCTAAGGTATTTTGGGTGGTTGCTAGGGTGTTCTAAGTTATTTTTGGTGGTTGCTAGGGTGTTCTAAGGTATTTTGGGTGGTTGCTAGGGTGTTGCTAGGGTGTTATAAGGCATTTTGGGTGGTTGCTAGGGTGTTCTAAGGTATTTTGGGTGGTTGCTAGGGTGTTGCTAGGGTGTTATAAGGCATTTTGGGTGGTTGCTAGGGTGTTCTAAGGTATTTTGGGTGGTTGCTAGGGTGTTCTAAGGTATTTTGGGTGGTTGCTAGGGTGTTCTGGGTGGTTGCTAGGGTGTTCTAAGGTATTTTGGGTGGTTGCTAGGGTGTTCTAAGGTATTGTGGGTGGTTGCTATGGTGTTGCTAGGGTGTTCTAAGGTATTTCAGTTGGTTTCTAGGGTGTTCTGGGTGGTTGCTATGCAGTTGCTAGAGTGTTCTGGGTGTTTGCTATGGTGAACTATTTATGAGTTTAAAAGTTCATAAGTGTATGAATTAATGCATTTATAAGTTCATGAGTTTATAAGTGTATGAATTTATGAGTTTAGACTTTATAAGTTTAAATGAGTAAGAGTTCAGAGTTTATTAATTTATGAGTTTGAGTTCATAAGTGTATGAATTCATGAGTTTATAAGTGTATGAGTTTATAAGTGTACGAGTTTATGAGTTTAAAGTTTAAATTAGTTTGAAGTTTAAAGTTTAAATAAGTTTGAAGTTTAAAGTTTAAATAAGTTTGAAATTTAAATTAGTTTGAAGTTTAAAGTTTAATTTAGTTTGAAGTTTAATTTAGTTTAAAGTAGATAGATAGATAGATGGATAAGTGTCATAGATAGATGAGTTTATTAGTTTGAATGAGTCTCATTGGCTCATATAGTATATAGAATGGCAGTTTGATTCAGTCTAGGGTTTCAAGGGATTTACATTTGAATTTTTGACAGTTGGGGAGTTTGAAAATCTGAAAATTCCGCAATGTAAAGTCAATGGGAGTTTTTTCCGAGTTTAATCGTAGTTTTTAGGAAAACCATAAGTCCGATCAGTTAGAAAAGATATAGCAACGCGAGTCAGAACAGTTTGAGTGTCTGTGCCGAGTTTGGAGTATGTGGAGTAAAAGCTCTAGGAGGAGTAGCAGTTGTAAATTTTGAGTAAGAAGAATAATAATAATAACTAGAATGTACATTTCCAGAAGAAAATGTGAAGTGGTGCTTGCAGTGGCAAAACTCGCCGCTCGGTTGCTAGGGTGTGTATAGCTAGTTTTTAGTAAGATGCTAACAAAATAAGCATAATGATAGCATGATTAGCATGTTGCTAGCATCATGCTACCGTGTCTTTAGCATGATGCTAACATGATTAGCAGGTTGCTAGCATGTTTGTAGCTAGATGCTAGCATGATTAGCATGTTGCTAGCATCATGCTAGCATGATTAGCATGTTGCTAGCATTATGCTAGCATGATTAGCATGTTGCTAGCATTATGCTAGCATTATGCTAGCATGATTAGCATGTTGCTAACATCATGCTAGCATGATTAGCATGTTTCTAGCATCATGTTAGCATGATTAGCATGTTGCTAGCATCATGTTAGCATGATTGGCATGTTGCTAGCATAATGCTAGCATGATTAGCATGCTTCTAGCATCATGCTAGCATGATTATCATGTTTCTAGCATCATGCTAGCATGATTAGCATGTTGTTAGCATCATGCTAGCATGATTAGCATGTTGCTAGCATCATGCTAGCATGATTAGCATGTTTGTAGCTAGATGCTAGCATGATTAGCATGTTGCTAGCATCATGCTAGCATGATTAGCATGTTTCTAGCATCATGCTAGCATGATTAGCATGTTGCTAGCATCATGCTAGCATGATTAGCATGTTGCTAGCATCATGCTAACATGATTAGCATGTTGCTAGCATCATGCTAGCATGATTAGCATGTTGCTAGCATCATGCTAACATGATTAGCATGTTGCTAGCATCATGCTAGCATGATTAGCATGTTGCTAGCATCATGCTAGCATGATTAGCATGTTTGTTAGCATGTTTGTAGTTAGATGTTAGCATGATTAGCATGTTGCTAGCATCATGTTAGCATGATTAGCATGTTGCTAGCATCAAGCTAGCATGATTAGCATGTTGCTAGCATCATGCTAGCATGATTAGCATGTTGCCAGCATCATGCTAGCATGATTAGCATGTTGCTAGCATCATGCTAGCATGATTAGCATGTTTGCTAGCATGTTTTTAGCCAGATACTAGCAAGATTAGCATGTTGCTAGCATCATTTAGCACTTAACTAATCGATATTAGCATGTAGCTATTCACAGCTAGCATGTTTAGCATGTTGAAAGTCCTGTGTGTTAACATGAGTCAAAAGACCCAACCCCCATCGCGATACAATGTTCTGATGCTGAGATATAGCTGTTACAAAATGGTTGCTAGGGTACTCTGTTTGGTTGCTAGGGAGTGGCTTGGCAGCTGCCAATCATGAAACTCCAAAGGCTGCTTGTCAGTATGAATGATATAAACCAAACCCCATCGCGATACAATGTTCTGATGCTGAGATATAGCTGTTACAAAATGGTTGCTAGGGTACTATGTTTGGTTGCTAGGGAGTGGCTTGGCAGCTGCCAATCATGAAACTCCAAAGGCTGCTTGTCAGTATGAATGATATAAACCAACTCCCATGCCTCTGTGACATTCAGAATGGAAGATATCCCTCTTTGGATTTTGGTTGCTAAGGTGCTCGACAATGGTTGCTAGGGCGTGGCTAGGAAGTGTTGAGGTGATTCATGATTGGCTGTTTGCTACCCCGAGTCAAACGAGACCACCCTCGTGTTTCTATGGCACTTCTATCCGGAGATATCCCTTCCATCTCTTTCAATGGAAGTCTATGGAACTTGTTGCTAAGGTGCTCTAAATGGTTGCTAGGGCGTGGCTTAAAAGCTTAACAATGATCCTGAGAGACTGATTGGTCATCTGAGTAAAATGAGCCCGCCCCTTTGTCTCTACGACACTGTGATCCAGAGTTATGTTCAATATAAAAGCGGTTTCTATGGTGTAGGACGGCCCATTTCATGGGCCGTCCTACACCATAGTAAGTCAATGGGGCAACTTTGGGCAGCTCCTGCCCCACAGGGGTGCAACTTTTACCCCATTGTGTGGTATATTCTTACAGAGCCTGTCAGCCTCTTCAAATGTGGTAAATTACACGTTTCTGCGACATCCTCGTTCCGAGCTACGACTCGTCAAAGTTTGACGCAATGTTAAGTCTATGGGATTTTTCGGCCGGTTTTTCGCCCCTGGGGCGAACATCGTACCCCCGATCCCTTATAAAAGTCATAGCACACCATTCCCGAACAGGCCGCACGTTTTGACACCTCATTCGTGGGTCTGTGACAAAAACTGCGGGAGGAGTAGCGCGTCAAAAAGTGGCCAGAAGAATAAGAATAAGAATAAGAATAAGAATAAGAATAAGAAGAATAAGAATAATAAGTATGTGAGATAACAATAGTGTTGCTTCGCCATAGGCAAGCACCACTAATAATAAGTTTAAATAGGATTTCAGTAAGTTGGCTCTCCAAGCCAACTTAATAATATGTTTAAATAGGATTTCAGTAAGTTGGCTCTCCAAGCCAACTTAATAAGTTGGCTCTCCAAGCCAACTTAATAAGTATGCACAATAACACTAGTGTTGCTTTGCCATAGGCAAGCACCACTAACTAGAATGTACATTTCCAGAAGAAAATGTGAAGTGGTGCTTGCAGTGGCAAAACTCGCCGCTCGGTTGCTACGGTGTGGTAAATGATTGCATACGAGCAAAGAACCATGTATGTACTATATTCTGGTGCTGAGATATGGCTTATTCATGTGTTTGTATGGTTACTAGGGTACTCTATATGGTTGCTATGGTGTGCTTATACAGTTTATGAGATGATATTTAAAGACTAGTTGACAGTCTGAGTCAAAAAAGCCAAACTCCATGTTTCTACTATATTCTGGAGCTAAAATATGGCTTGTAAATGTAGTTTTATGGTTGCTAAGGTGCCCTAAGTGGTTGCTAGGGCGTGGCCATGAAGTTATTATGTCACTACTTATTGGCTGCTTGATAGGCCGAGTCAAAAGAGCCCAACCCCAAGTCTCTATGACCTTCTGGTCAAAAGATATGATCTCACAAATTTTGTGCCAATGTTAAGTCTATGGGACTTTTTTCGTCCAATTTATCGCCCGCCGGACGATCATCGTACAACCGATCGCTTAGAAAAGACATAGCACACCTCTCCTCAATGAACCGGTCGATTTGATACCTCATTCATGGGTCTACGAGAAAACGTGCGGGAGGAGTAGCGTGCCGAAGTTTTGTCTAGGTGAATAGTAATCACAACACTAGAATGTACATTTCCAGAAGAAAATGTGAAGTGGTGCTTGCAGTGGCAAAACTCGCCGCTCGGTTGATAGGGTGTGGTACATGATTGCATACGAGACAAAAAATACATCTGTACGATGTTCTGGTGCTGAGATATGGCTTATTCATGTGTTCAGGTGGTTACTAGGGTATTCTATATGGTTGCTATGGAGTGCTTATACAGTTTATGAGATGATATTTAAAGACTAGTTGACAGTCTAAGTCAAAAAAGCCAAACTCCATGTTTCTACTATTTTCTGGAGCTGAAATATGGCTTGGAAATGTAGTTTTATGGTTGCTAGGGTGCCCTAAGTGGTTGCTAGGGCACGGCTATGAAGTTATTATATCACTACTTATTGGCTTCTTGATAGGCCGAGTCAAAAGAGCCCAATCCCAAGTCTCCATGACCTTCTGGTCAAAAGATATGATCTCACAAATGTTGTGCCAATGTTAAGTCTATGGGACTTTTTTCGGCCGATTTATCGCCCGCCAGATGATCAGCGTACAACCGATCGCTTAGAAAAGACATAGCACACCTCTCCTCAATGAACCGGTCGATTTGACACCTCATTCATGGGTCTACGAGAAAAGGTGCGGGAGGAGTAGCGTGCCGAAGTTTTGTCCAGGTGAATAGTAATCACAATACTAGAATGTACATTTCCAGAAGAAAATGTGAAGTGGTGCTTGCAGTGGCAAAACTCGCCGCTCGGTTGCTAGGGTGTTCTTGGAGTTTGCTATGATGATGCAAGGCAGTTGCTAGGGTGTTCTGGGTGGTTGCTATGGTGTTGCTATGCGGTTGCTAGGGTATTCTGGGTGGTTGCTAAGGTGTTTTGGGTGGTTGCTAGGCGGTTTCTAGGGTGTTCTGGGTGGTTGCTAGGGTGTTGCTAGTTTGTTGCTAGGTGGTTGCTAGGGTGTTTTGGGTGGTTGCTAGGGTGTTGCTAGGCGGTTGCTAGGGTGTTCTGGGTGGTTGCTAGGGTGTTGCTAGGCGGTTGCTAGGGTGTTCTGGGTGGTTGCTAGGTGGTTGCTAGGGTGTTCTGAGTGGTTGCTAGGGTGTTGCTAGGTGGTTGCTAGGGTGTTCTGGGTGGTTGCTAGGGTGTTGCTAGGTGGTTGCTAGGGTATTCTGGGTGGTTGCTAGGGTGTTGCTAGGTGGTTGCTAGGGTGTTCTGAGTGGTTGCTAGGGTGTTGCTAGGTGGTTGCTAGGGTGTTCTGAGTGGTTGCTAGGGTGTTGCTAGGCCGTTGCTATGGTGTTCGAGGGTGGTTGCTAGGGCGTTGCTAGGCAGTTGCTAGGGTATCCTGGGCGGTTGCTAGGCGGTTGCTAGGGTGTTCTGGGTGGTTGCTAGGCAGTTGCTAGGGTGTTTTGGGTGGTTGCTAGGCGGTTGCTAGGGCGTTGCTAGGCGGTTGCTAGGGTAATCTGGGTTGTTGCTAGGGCGTTGCTAGGCGGTTGCTAGGGTATCCTGGGTGGTTGCTAGGCGGTTGCTAGGGTGTTCTGGGTGGTTGCTAGGGCGTTGCTAGGCAGTTGCTAGGGTGTTCTGGGTGGTTGCTAGGGTGTTGCTAGAGTAATTTGGGTGGTTGCTATGGTGTTACTAGGTGGTTGGTAGTTGTCAAAGATGGTTACTGTTGAGTTTGTAGCATTTTATTGGCATGATTTAGCACTTAGCTAATCAATATTAGCATGTAGCTATTCACTGCTAGCATGTGTAGCATGTAGCAAGTCCTGTTTGCTAGCATGAGTCAAAAGACCCAACCCCCATCTCTATACGATGTTCTGATGCAGAGATGTAGGTCTTGCAAAATGGTTGCTAGGGTACTCTGTTTGGTTGCTAGGGAGTGGCTTGGCAGCTGCCAATCATGAAGCTCCAAAGTCAATGTGAATGTATAAACCAACCCCCATCTCTATACGATGTTCTGATGCAGAGATATTGGTTTTGCAAAATGGTTGCTAGGGTACTCTGTTTGGTTGCTAGGGAGTGGCTTGGCAGCTGCCAATCATGAAACTCCAAAGGCTGCTTGTCACTATGAAAGATATAAACCAACTCCCATGCCTCTGTGACATTCAGAATGGACGATATTCCTCTTTGGATTTTGGTTGCTAAGGTGCTCGACAATGGTTGCTAGGGCGTGGCTAGCAAGTGTTGAGGTGATTCATGATTGGCTGTTTGCTGGCCCGAGTCAAACGAGACCACCCTCATGTTTCTATGACAATTCAGTCCAGAGATATCCCTTCGATCTCTTTCAATGGAAGTCTATGGGAGTTGTTGCTAAGGTGCTCTAAATGGTTGCTAGGGCGTGGCTTGATAGCTTCACAATGATCCTGAGAGACTGATTGGTTGTCTGAGTAAAATGAGCCCGCCCCCTTGTCTCTATGACACTGTGATCCAGAGTTATGTTCAATATAAAAGCGGTTTCTATGGTGTAGGACGGCCCATTTCATGGGCCGTCCTACACCATAGTAAGTCAATGGGGAAACTTTGGGCAGCTCCTGCACCCCAGGGGTGCAACTTTTACCCCATTGTGTGGTATATTCTTACAGAGTCTGTCAGCCTCTTCAAATGTGGCAAATTTCACGTTTCTGCGACATCCTCGTTCCGAGCTACGACTCGTCAAAGTTTTTCGCAATGTTAAGTCTATGGGATTTTTTTGGGCCGTTTTTCGCCCCTGGGGCGACCATCGTACCCCCGATCTCTTAGAAAAGTCATAGCACACCATTCCCGAACAGGCCGCACGTTTTGACACCTCATTCATGGGTCTGTGACAAAAACTGCGGGAGGAGTAGCGCGTCAAAAAGTGGCCGGAAGAATAATAAGAAGAAGAATAATAAGTATGTGAGATAACAATAGTGTTGCTTCGCCATAGGCAAGCACCACTAACTAGAATGTACATTTCCAGAAGAAAATGTGAAGTGGTGCTTGCAGTGGCAAAACTCGCCGCTCGGTTGCTAGCATGCGGTTAGCTAGTTTTCACCAAGATGCTAGCATGATTAGCATGTTGCTAGCATCATGCTAGCATGATTACCATGTTGTTAGCATTATGCTAGCATTATTAGCATGTTGCTAGCATGATTAGCATGTTGCTAGCATGATGTTAGCATGATTAGCATTTTGCCAGCATGATGCTAGCACGATTAGCATGTTGCTAGCATGATTAGCATGTTGCTAACATGATGCTAGCAAGATTAGCATGTTGCTAGCATGTTGCTAGCATGATGCTAGCATGATTAGCATGTTGCTAGCATGATGCTAGCATGATTAGCATGTTGCTAGCATATTGCTAGCATGATTAGCATGTTGCTAGCATGATGCTAGCATGATTAGCATGTTGCTAGCATGATGCTAGCATGTTTAGCATGTTGCTAGCATGTTGCTAGCATGATGCTAGCATGATTAGCATGTTGTTAGCATCATGCTACCAACACGCTAGCATGATTAGCATGTTGCTAGCATTATGCTAGCATGGTTGCTAAGGTGTTACTAGGTGGTTGCTAGGGTATTATGGGTGGTTGCTAGGGCGTTGTTAGGCGGTTGCTAGGGTGTTCTGGGTGGTTGCTAGGGTGTTGCCAGGCGGTTGCTAGGGTTTTCTGGGTGGTTGCTAGGGTGTTGCTAGGCGGTTGCTAGGGTGTTCTGGGTGGTTGCTAGGGTGTTCTGAGTGGTTGCTAGGGTGTTGCTAGGGTGTTGCTAGGCGGTTGCTAGGGTGTTCTGGGTGGTTGCTAAGGTGTTTTGGGTGGTTGCTAGGCGGTTGCTAGGGTGTTCTGGGTGGTTGTTAGGGGGTTGCTAGGGGGTTGCTAGGGTGTTGCTAGGTGGTTGCTAGGGTATTCTGGGTGGTTGCTAGGGTGTTGCTAGGCGGTTGCTAGGGTGTTCTTGGTGGTTGCTAGGGTGTTGCTAGGCGGTTGCTAGGGTGTTCTGAGTGGTTGCTAGGGTATTGCTAGGTGGTTGCTAGGGTGTTCTGAGTGGTTGCTAGGGTGTTGCTAGGTGGTTGCTAGGCTGTTGCTAGGGTGTTCTGAGTGGTTGCTAGGGTGTTGCTAGGTGGTTGCTAGGGTATTCTGGGTGGTTGCTAGGGTGTTCTGGGTGGTTGCTAGGGTGTTGCCAGGCGGTTGCTAGGGTGTTCTGGGTGGTTGCTAGGGTGTTGCTAGGCGGTTGCTAGGGTGTTCTGGGTGGTTGCTAGGGTGTTCTGAGTGGTTGCTAGGGTGTTGCTAGGGTGTTGCTAGGCGGTTGCTAGGGTGTTCTGGGTGGTTGCTAAGGTGTTTTGGGTGGTTGCTAGGCGGTTGCTAGGGTGTTCTGGGTGGTTGTTAGGGGGTTGCTAGGGGGTTGCTAGGGTGTTGCTAGGTGGTTGCTAGGGTATTCTGGGTGGTTGCTAGGGTGTTGCTAGGCGGTTGCTAGGGTGTTCTTGGTGGTTGCTAGGGTGTTGCTAGGCGGTTGCTAGGGTGTTCTGAGTGGTTGCTAGGGTATTGCTAGGTGGTTGCTAGGGTGTTCTGAGTGGTTGCTAGGGTGTTGCTAGGTGGTTGCTAGGCGGTTGCTAGGGTGTTCTGAGTGGTTGCTAGGGTGTTGCTAGGTGGTTGCTAGGGTATTCTGGGTGGTTGCTAGGGTGTTGCTAGGCGGTTGCTAGGGTATTCTGGGTGGTTGCTATGGTGTTGCTAGGCGGTTGCTAGGGTGTTTTGGGTGGTTGCTATGGTATTCTGGATGGTTGCTATGGTGTTACTAGGTGGTTGGTAGTGTTCACATTTGGTTACTATAGAGTTTTTATAATGTTCATGGCATGATTTAGCACTTAGCTAATCAATATTAGCATGTAGCTATTCACAGCTAGCATGTTTAGCATGTTGAAAGTCCTGTGTGCTAGCATGAGTCAAAAGACCCAAACCCCATCTCTATACGATGTTCTGATGCAGAGATGTAGGTCTTGCAAAATGGTTGCTAGGGTACTCTGTTTGGTTGCTAGGGAGTGGCTTGGCAGCTGCCAATAATGAAACTCCAAAGGCTGCTTGTCAGTATGAATTATATAAACCAACCCCCATCTCTATACGATGTTCTGATATAGAGATGTAGGTCTTGCAAAATGGTTGCTAGGGTACTCTGTTTGGTTGCTAGGGAGTGGCTTGGCAGCTGCCAATCATGAAACTCTAAAGGCTGCTTGTCAGTATAAATGATATAAACCAACTCCCATGCCTCTGTGACATTCAGAATGGAAGATATGCCTGTTTGGATTTTGGTTGCTAAGGTGCTCGACAATGGTTGCTAGGTTGTGGCCAGTAAGTGTTGAGGTGATTCAGGATTGGCTGTTTGCTGCCCCGAGTCAAACGAGCCCACCCTCATGTTTCTATGACTCTTATATTCTGAGATATCCCTTTGATCTGTTTCAATGGAAGTCTATGGAACTTGTTGCTAAGGAGCTCTAAATGGTTGCTAGGGCGTGGCTAGATAGCTTCACAATGATCCTGAGAGACTGATTGGCCGTCTGAGTAAAATGAGCCCGCCCCTTTGTCTCTACGACACTGTGATCCAGAGTTATGTTCAATATAAAAGCGGTTTCTATGGTGTAGGACGGCCCATTTCATGGGCCGTCCTACACCATAGTAAGTCAATGGGGCAACTTTGGGCCCCTCCTGCCCCCCACGGGTGCAACTTTTACCCCATTGTGTGGTATGTTCTTACAGAGCCTGTCAGCCTCTTCAAATGTGGTAAATTACACGTTTCTGCGACATCCTCGTTCCGAGCTACGACGCGTCAAAGTTTGACGCAATGTTAAGTCTATGGGATTTTTCGGCCGGTTTTTCGCCCCTGGGGCGAACATCGTACCCCCGATCCCTTATAAAAGTCATAGCACACCATTCCCGAACAGGCCGCACGTTTTGACACCTCATTCATGGGTCTGTGACAAAAACTGCGGGAGGAGTAGCGCGTCAAAAAGTGGCCAGAAGAATAAGAAGAAGAATAAGAAGAACTAGAATGTACATTTCCAGAAGAAAATGTGAAGTGGTGCTTGCAGTGGCAAAACTCGCCGCTCGGTTGCTAGAGTGTTGTACATGATTGCATACAAGCCAACAACCATGTCTGTACGATTTTCTGGTGCAGAGATATGGCTTATTCATGTGTTCAGGTGGTTACTAGGGTACTCTATATGGTTGCTATGGTATGCTTATACAGTTTATGAGATGATATTTAAAGACTAGTTGACAGTCTAAGTCAAAAAAGCCAAACTCCATGTTTCTACAATTTTCTGGAGCTGAAATATGGCTTGGAAATGTAGTTTTATGGTTGCTAGGGTGCCCTAAGTGGTTGCTAGGGCATGGCTATGAAGTTATTATATCACTACTTATTGGCTTCTTGATAGGCCGAGTCAAAAAAGCCCAACCCCAAGTCTCTATGACCTTCTGCTCAAAAGATATGATCTCACAAATTTTGTGCCAATGTTAAGTCTATGGGACTTTTTTCGGCCAATTATTTGCCCCTGGGGCGAACACCGTACCCCTGATCGCTAAGAAAAATCATACCACACCTCTCCTCAATAATCCGCACAATTTGACGCCTCAATCAGGGGTGTGTGATGTCGGCGTGTATTTTTTAACAGATAATTACTGTGGAGTTTTTATTTGGAGTTTTTATAGAGTTTTATAGAGTTTTTATAGAGTTATTTAGTATGGCACGAGGCCTGCGGCCTCGTGCCTATCACCCACGGTTGCTAGGGTGCTGTAACTGGTTGCTATGGTGTGGCTTTGAAGATTTAGGGCCATTACTTATTGGCTGCTTGATAAAATAAATCCTCTGAGGGAGAGAGAGAGGGCCTGACAGCAGGGCTGTCAGGCCCTTTTCTGTGGGTGTGTGTGAAAGTGACAGTTGAGATTTAAATTTCTGAAAATTCCGCAATGTTAAGTCAATGGGATTTTTTTGGCCGCTTTTTCGTCCGCTGTGCGAACATCGTACACCCGATCTCTTAGAAAAGTCATAGCACACCATTCCCGAACAGGCCGCTCGTTTTGACACCTCACTCATGGGTCTGTGACAAAAACTGCGGGAGGAGTAGCGCGTCAAACTTTGTCCAGAATAATAATAATAAAAATTAGAATAAGAATAATAAGTATGCACAATAACACTAGTGTTGCTTTGCCTTTGGCAAGCACCACTAATAAGAAGAATAAGAATAATAAGTATGCACAATAACACTAGTGTTGCTTTGCCATAGGCAAGCACCACTAACTAGAATGTACATTTCCAGAAGAAAATGTGAAGTGGTGCTTGCAGTGGCAAAACTCGCCGCTCGGTTGCTACGGTGTGGTAAATGATTGCATACGAGCAAAGAACCATGTATGTACTATATTCTGGTGCTGAGATATGGCTTATTCATGTGTTTGTATGGTTACTAGGGTACTCTATATGGTTGCTATGGTGTGCTTATACAGTTTATGAGATGATATTTAAAGACTAGTTGACAGTCTGAGTCAAAAAAGCCAAACTCCATGTTTCTACTATATTCTGGAGCTAAAATATGGCTTGTAAATGTAGTTTTATGGTTGCTAAGGTGCCCTAAGTGGTTGCTAGGGCGTGGCCATGAAGTTATTATGTCACTACTTATTGGCTGCTTGATAGGCCGAGTCAAAAGAGCCCAACCCCAAGTCTCTATGACCTTCTGGTCAAAAGATATGATCTCACAAATTTTGTGCCAATGTTAAGTCTATGGGACTTTTTTCGTCCAATTTATCGCCCGCCGGACGATCATCGTACAACCGATCGCTTAGAAAAGACATAGCACACCTCTCCTCAATGAACCGGTCGATTTGATACCTCATTCATGGGTCTACGAGAAAACGTGCGGGAGGAGTAGCGTGCCGAAGTTTTGTCTAGGTGAATAGTAATCACAACACTAGAATGTACATTTCCAGAAGAAAATGTGAAGTGGTGCTTGCAGTGGCAAAACTCGCCGCTCGGTTGCTAGGGTGTGGTACATGAGTGCATACGAGCCAACAACCAAGTCTGTACGATATTATGGAGCTGAGATATAGCTTATTCATGTGTTTGTATGGTTACTAGGGTATCCTATATGGTTGCTATGGTGTGCTTATACAGTTTATGAGATGATATTTAAAGACTAGTTGACAGTGTGAGTCAAAAAAGCCGAACTCCATGTTTCTAGTATTTTCTGGAGCTGAGATATGGCTTGTAAAGGTTGTTTTATGGTTGCTAGGGTGCCCTAAGTGGTTGCTAGGGCGCCGCTATGAAGTTATTATGTCACTACTTATTGGCTGCTTGATAGGCCGAGTCAAAAGAGCCCAACCCCAAGTCTCTATGACCTTCTGGTGAAAAGATATGATCTCACAAATTTTGTGCCAATGTTAAGTCTATGGGACTTTTTTCGGCCGATTTATCGCCCGCCGGACGAACATAGTACAACCGATCGCTTAGAAAAGACATAGCACACCTCTCCTCAATGAACCGGTCGATTTGACACCTCACTCATGGGTCTACGACAAAAGGTGCGGGAGGAGTAGCGTGCCGAAGTTTTGTCTAGGTGAATAGTAATCACAACACTAGAATGTACATTTCCAGAAGAAAATGTGAAGTGGTGCTTGCAGTGGCAAAACTCGCCGCTCGGTTGCTACGGTGTGGTAAATGATTGCATATGAGCAAAGAACCATGTCTGTACGATATTCTGGTGCTGAGATATGGCTTATTCATGTGTTTGTATGGTTACTAGGGTACTCTATATGGTTGCTAGCATGATTAGCATGTTTCTAGCATCATGCTAGCATGATTAGCATGTTTCTAGCATCATGCTAGCATGATTAGCATGTTGCTAGCATCATGCTAGCATGATTAGCATGTTGCTAGCATCATGCTAGCATGATTAGCATGTTTGTAGCTAGATGCTAGCATGATTAGCATGTTGCTAGCATCATGCTAGCATGATTAGCATGTTTCTAGCATCATGCTAGCATGATTAGCATGTTGCTAGCATCATGCTAGCATGATTAGCATGTTTCTAGCATCATGCTAGCATGATTAGCATGTTGCTAGCATCATGCTAGCATGATTAGCATGTTGCTAGCATCATGCTAGCATGATTAGCATGTTGCTAGCATCATGCTAGCATGATTAGCATGTTGCTAGCATCATGCTAGCATGATTAGCATGTTTGTTAGCATGTTTGTAGTTAGATGCTAGCATGATTAGCATGTTGCTAGCATCATGTTAGCATGATTAGCATGTTGCTAGCATCATGCTAGCATGATTAGCATGTTGCTAGCATCATGCTAGCATGATTAGCATGTTGCTAGCATCATGCTAGCATGATTAGCATGTTGCTAGCATCATGCTAGCATGATTAGCATGTTCCTAGCATCATGCTAGCATGATTAGCATGTTTGCTAGCATGTTTGTAGCCAGATACTAGCAAGATTAGCATGTTGCTAGCATCATTTAGCACTTAACTAATCGATATTAGCATGTAGCTATTCACAGCTAGCATGTTTAGCATGTTGAAAGTCCTGTGTGTTAACATGAGTCAAAAGACCCAACCCCCATCGCGATACAATGTTCTGATGCTGAGATATAGCTGTTACAAAATGGTTGCTAGGGTACTCTGTTTGGTTGCTAGGGAGTGGCTTGGCAGCTGCCAATCATGAAACTCCAAAGGCTGCTTGTCAGTATGAATGATATAAACCAACCCCCATCGCGATACAATGTTCTGATGCTGAGATATAGCTGTTACAAAATGGTTGCTAGGGTACTATGTTTGGTTGCTAGGGAGTGGCTTGGCAGCTGCCAATCATGAAACTCCAAAGGCTGCTTGTCAGTATAAATGATATAAACCAACTCCCATGCCTCTGTGACATTCAGAATGGAAGATATCCCTCTTTGGATTTTGGTTGCTAAGGTGCTCGACAATGGTTGCTAGGGCGTGGCTAGGAAGTGTTGAGGTCATTCATGATTGGCTGTTTGCTACCCCGAGTCAAACGAGACCACCCTCGTGTTTCTATGACACTTCTATCCGGAGATATCCCTTCCATCTCTTTCAATGGAAGTCTATGGAACTTGTTGCTAAGGTGCTCTAAATGGTTGCTAGGGCGTGGCTTAAAAGCTTAACAATGATCCTGAGAGACTGATTGGTCATCTGAGTAAAATGAGCCCGCCCCTTTGTCTCTATGACACTGTGATCCAGAGTTATGTTCAATATAAAAGCGGTTTCTATGGTGTAGGACGGCCCATTTCATGGGCCGTCCTACACCATAGTAAGTCAATGGGGCAAATTTGGGCAGCTCCTGCCCCACAGGGGTGCAACTTTTACCCCATTGTGTGGTATATTCTTACAGAGCCTGTCAGCCTCTTCAAATGTGGTAAATTACACGTTTCTGCGACATCCTCGTTCCGAGCTACGACTCGTCAAAGTTTGACGCAATGTTAAGTCTATGGGATTTTTCGGCCGGTTTTTCGCCCCTGGGGCGAACATCGTACCCCCGATCCCTTATAAAAGTCATAGCACACCATTCCCGAACAGGCCGCACGTTTTGACACCTCATTCATGGGTCTGTGACAAAAACTGCGGGAGGAGTAGCGCGTCAAAAAGTGGCCAGAAGAATAAGAAGAAGAATAAGAAGAATAAGAAGAATAAGAATAATAAGTATGCACAATAACACTAGTGTTGCTTTGCCATAGGCAAGCACCACTAACTAGAATGTACATTTCCAGAAGAAAATGTGAAGTGGTGCTTGCAGTGGCAAAACTCGCCGCTCGGTTGCTAGCGTGCGGTTAGCTAGTTTTTACCAAGATGCTAGCATGATTAGCATGTTGCTAACATCATGCTAGCATGATTAGCATGTTGTTAGCATTCTTTTAGCATTATTAGCATGTTGTTAGCATGATGCTAGCATGATTACCATTTTGCTAGCATGTTGCTAGCATGATGCTAACATGATTAGCATGTTGCTAGCATGATAAGCATGTTCCTAGCATCATGCTAGCATGATTAGCATGTTGTTAGCATCATGCTAGCATTATGCTAGCATGATTAGCATGTTGTTAGCATCATGCTAGCATCATGCTAGCATGATTAGCATGTTGTTAGCATCATGCTACCAACATGCTAGCATGTTGCTAGCAAAAATAAGCATGTTGCAAACATGTTTTAGCTAGATGCTAGTATGATTAGCATATTGCTAGCATCATGCTAGCATGTTTAGCATTTTGCTAGCATGGTTGCTAAGGTGTTACTAGGTGGTTGCTAGGGTATTTTGGGTGGTTGCTAGGGCGTTGCTAGGCGGTTGCTAGGGTGTTCTGGGTGGTTGCTATGGTGTTGCTAGGCGGTTGCTAGGGTATTCTGGGTGGTTGCTAGGGTGTTTTGGGTGGTTGCTAGGCGGTTGCTAGGGTGTTCTGGGTGGTTGCTAGGCGGTTGCTAGGGTGTTCTGGGTGGTTGCTAGGGTGTTCTGAGTGGTTGCTAGGGTGTTGCTAGGTGGTTGCTAGGGTGTTCTGGGTGGTTGCTAGGGTGTTGCTAGGCGGTTGCTAGGGTGTTCTGAGTGGTTGCTAGGGTGTTGCTAGGTGGTTGCTAGGGTGTTCTGGGTGGTTGCTATGGTGTTGCTATGCGGTTGCTAGGGTATTCTGGGTGGTTGCTAAGGTGTTTTGGGTGGTTGCTAGGCGGTTGCTAGGGTGTTCTGGGTGGTTGCTAGGGCGTTGCTAGGCGGTTGCTAGGGTGTTCTGGGTGGTTGCTATGGTGTTGCTATGCGGTTGCTAGGGTATTCTGGGTGGTTGCTAAGGTGTTTTGGGTGGTTGCTAGGCGGTTGCTAGGGTGTTCTGGGTGGTTGCTAGGGTGTTGCTAGGGGGTTGCTAGGGTGTTCTGGTTGGTTGCTAGGGTGTTGCTATGCGGTTGCTAGGG
This sequence comes from Rhinichthys klamathensis goyatoka, assembly GCF_029890125.1. NCBI lineage: Eukaryota > Metazoa > Chordata > Actinopteri > Cypriniformes > Leuciscidae > Rhinichthys > Rhinichthys klamathensis. The sequence goes on from NW_026607183.1 coordinate 52,846, forward strand.
TGTTCTGGGTGGTTGCTAGGGTGTTGCTAGGTGGTTGCTAGGGTGTTCTGGGTGGTTGCTAGGGTGTTGCTAGGCGGTTGCTAGGGTGTTCTGGGTGGTTGCTAGGGGGTTGCTAGGTGGTTGCTAGGGTGTTTTGGGTGGTTGCTAGGGTGTTGCTAGGTGGTTGCTAGGGTGTTCTGGGTGGTTGCTAGGGTGTTGCTAGGCGGTTGCTAGGGTGTTCTGGGTGGTTGCTAGGGTGTTGCTAGGTGGTTGCTATGGTGTTCTGAGTGGTTGCTAGGGTGTTGCTAGGCGGTTGCTAGGGTGTTCTGGGTGGTTGCTAGGCGGTTGCTAGGGTATTCTGGGTGGTTGCTATGGTGTTGCTAGGCGGTTGCTAGGGTGTTTTGGGTGGTTGCTAGGGTGTTTTAGGTGGTTGCTATGGTATTCTGGATGGTTGCTATGGTGTTACTAGGTGGTTGGTAGTGTTCACATTTGGTTACTATAGAGTTTTTATAATGTTCATGGCATGATTTAGCACTTAGCTAATCAATATTAGCATGTAGCTATTCACAGCTAGCATGTTTAGCATGTAGCAAGTCCTGTTTGCTAGCATGAGTCAAAAGAGCCAACCCCCATCTCTATACGATGTTCTGATGCAGAGATGTAGGTCTTGCAAATTGGTTGCTAGGGTACTCTGTTTGGTTGCTAGGGAGTGGCTTGGCAGCTGCCAATGATGAAACTCCTAAGGCTGCTTGTCAGTATGAATGATATAAACCACCCCCCATCTCTATACGATGTTCTGATGCAGAGATGTAGGTCTTGCAAAATGGTTGCTAGGGTACTCTGTTTGGTTGCTAGGGAGTGGCTTGGCAGCTACCAATGATGAAACTCCAAAGGCTGCTTGTCAGTATGAATGATATAAACCACCCCCCATCTCTATACGATGTTCTGATGCAGAGATATTGGTCTTGCAAAACGGTTGCTAGGGTACTCTGTTTGGTTGCTAGGGAGTGGCTTGGCAGCTGCCAATCATGAAGCTCCAAAGTCAATGTGAATGTATAAACCAACCCCCATCTCTATACGATGTTTTGATGCAGAGATATAGGTCTTGCAAAATGGTTGCTAGGGTACCTTGTTTGGTTGCTAGGGAGTGGCTTGGCAGCTGCCAATCATGAAACTCCAAAGGCTGCTTGTCAGTATGAATGATATAAACCAACTCCCGTGCCTCTGTGACATTCAGAATGGACGATATTCCTCTTTGGATTTTGGTTGCTAAGGTGCTCGACAATGGTTGCTAGGGCGTGGCCAGTAAGTGTTGAGGTGATTCAGGATTGGCTGTTTGCTGCCCCGAGTCAAACGAGCCCACCCTCATGTTTCTATGACTCTTATATTCTGAGATATCCCTTTGATCTGTTTCAATGGAAGTCTATGGAACTTGTTGCTAAGGAGCTCTAAATGGTTGCTAGGGCGTGGCTAGATAGCTTCACAATGATCCTGAGAGACTGATTGGCCGTCTGAGTAAAATGAGCCCGCCCCTTTGTCTCTACGACACTGTGATCCAGAGTTATGTTCAATATAAAAGCGGTTTCTATGGTGTAGGACGGCCCATTTCATGGGCCGTCCTACACCATAGTAAGTCAATGGGGCAACTTTGGGCAGCTCCTGCCCCCCAGGGGTGCAACTTTTACCCCATTGTGTGGTATATTCTTACAGAGCCTGTCAGCCTCTTTAAATGTGGTAAATTTCACGTTTCTGCGACATCCTCGTTCCGAGCTACGACTCGTCAAAGTTTGACGCAATGTTAAGTCTATGGGATTTTTCGGCCGGTTTTTCGCCCCTGGGGCGAACATCGTACCCCCGATCCCTTAGAAAAGTCATAGCACACCATTCCCGAACAGGCCGCACGTTTTGACACCTCATTCATGGGTCTGTGACAAAAACTGCGGGAGGAGTAGCGCGTCAAACTTTGTCCAGAATAATAATAATAAAAATTAGAATAAGAATAATAAGTATGCACAATAACACTAGTGTTGCTTTGCCATAGGCAAGCACCACTAACTAGAATGTACATTTCCAGAAGAAAATGTGAAGTGGTGCTTGCAGTGGCAAAACTCGCCGCTCGGTTGCTAGAGTGTGGCACATGATTGCATACGAGACAACAAACACGTCTGTACGATGTTCTGGTGCTGAGATATGGCTTATTTATGTGTTTGTATGGTTACTAGGGTACCCTATATGGTTGCTATGGTGTGCTTATAGAGTTTATGAGATGATATTTAAAGACTAGTTGACAGTCTGAGTCAAAAAAGCCAAACTCCATGTTTCTACCATTTTCTGGAGCTGAAAAATGACTTAGAAATGTAGTTTTATGGTTGCTAGGGTGGCATAAGTGGTTGCTAGGGCGTGGCCATGAAGTTGTTATGTCCCTACTTATTGGCTGCTTCATAAGCCGAGTCAAAAGAGCCCAACCCCAAGTCTCTAGGACCTTCTAGTCAAAAGATATGATCTCACAAATTTTGTGCCAATGTTAAGTCTATGGGACTTTTTTACCCAATGATTTGCCCCTGGGGCGAACACCGTACCCCTGATCGCTAAGAAAAATCATACCACACCTCTCCTCAATAATCCGCACAATTTGACGCCTCAATCAGGGGTGTGTGATGTCGGCGTGTATTTTTTAACAGATAATTACTGTGGAGTTTTTATTTGGAGTTTTTATAGAGTTTTATAGAGTTTTTATAGAGTTATTTAGTATGGCACTCGGCCTGCGGCCTCGTGCCTATCACCCACGGTTGCTAGGGTGCTGTAACTGGTTGCTATGGTGTGGCTTTGAAGATTTAGGGCCATTACTTATTGGCTGCTTGATAAAATAAATCCTCTGAGGGAGAGAGAGGGCCTGACAGCAGGGCTGTCAGGCCCTTTTGTGTCTGTGTGTGTGAAAGTGACAGTTGAGATTCGAATTTCTGAAAATTCCGCAATGTTAAGTCAATGGGATTTTTTTGGCCGCTTTTTCGTCCGCTGTGCGAACATCGTACACCCGATCTCTTAGAAAAGTCATAGCACACCATTCCCGAACAGGCCGCACGTTTTGACACCTCATTCATGGGTCTGTGACAAAAACTGCGGGAGGAGTAGCGCGTCAAAAAGTGGCCAGAAGAATAATAAGAAGAAGAAGAATAACTAGAATGTACATTTCCAGAAGAAAATGTGAAGTGGTGCTTGCAGTGGCAAAACTCGCCACTCGGTTGCTAGGGTGTGTATAGCTAGTTTTTAGTAAGATGCTAACAAAATAAGCATAATGATAGCATGATTAGCATGTTGCTAGCATCATGCTACCGTGTCTTTAGCATGATGCTAACATGATTAGCAGGTTGCTAGCATGTTTGTAGCTAGATGCTAGCATGATTAGCATGTTGCTAGCATCATGCTAGCATGATTAGCATGTTGCTAGCATCATGCTAGCATGATTAGCATGTTGCTAGCATTATGCTAGCATGATTAGCATGTTGCTAGCATCATGCTAGCATTATTAGCATGTTTCTAGCATCATGCTAGCATGATTAGCATGTTGCTAGCATCATGCTAGCATGATTGGCATGTTGCTAGCATAATGCTAGCATTATTAGCATGTTTCTAGCATCATGTTAGCATGATTAGCATGTTGCTAGCATCATGCTAGCATGATTAGCATGTTGCTAGCATCATGCTAGCATGATTAGCATGTTGCTAGCATCATGCTAGCATGATCAGCATGTTTGTAGCTAGATGCTAGCATGATTAGCATGTTGCTAGCATCATGCTAGCATGATTAGCATGTTTCTAGCATCATGCTAGCATGATTAGCATGTTGCTAGCATCATGCTAGCATGATTAGCATGTTTCTAGCATCATGCTAGCATGATTAGCATGTTGCTAGCATCATGCTAGCATGATTAGCATGTTGCTAGCATCATGCTAGCATGATTAGCATGTTTGTTAGCATGTTTGTAGTTAGATGCTAGCATGATTAGCATGTTGCTAGCATCATGTTAGCATGATTAGCATGTTGCTAGCATCATGCTAGCATGATTAGCATGTTGCTAGCATCATGCTAGCATGATTAGCATGTTGCTAGCATCATGCTAGCATGATTAGCATGTTTGCTAGCATGTTTGTAGCCAGATACTAGCAAGATTAGCATGTTGCTAGCATCATTTAGCACTTAACTAATCGATATTAGCATGTAGCTATTCACAGCTAGCATGTTTAGCATGTTGAAAGTCCTGTGTGTTAACATGAGTCAAAAGACCCAACCCCCATCGCGATACAATGTTCTGATGCTGAGATATAGCTGTTACAAAATGGTTGCTAGGGTACTCTGTTTGGTTGCTAGGGAGTGGCTTGGCAGCTGCCAATCATGAAACTCCAAAGGCTGCTTGTCAGTATGAATGATATAAACCAACCCCCATCGCGATACAATGTTCTGATGCTGAGATATAGCTGTTACAAAATGGTTGCTAGGGTACTATGTTTGGTTGCTAGGGAGTGGCTTGGCAGCTGCCAATCATGAAACTCCAAAGGCTGCTTGTCAGTATAAATGATATAAACCAACTCCCATGCCTCTGTGACATTCAGAATGGAAGATATCCCTCTTTGGATTTTGGTTGCTAAGGTGCTCGACAATGGTTGCTAGGGCGTGGCTAGGAAGTGTTGAGGTCATTCATGATTGGCTGTTTGCTACCCCGAGTCAAACGAGACCACCCTCGTGTTTCTATGACACTTCTATCCGGAGATATCCCTTCCATCTCTTTCAATGGAAGTCTATGGAACTTGTTGCTAAGGTGCTCTAAATGGTTGCTAGGGCGTGGCTTAAAAGCTTAACAATGATCCTGAGAGACTGATTGGTCATCTGAGTAAAATGAGCCCGCCCCTTTGTCTCTACGACACTGTGATCCAGAGTTATGTTCAATATAAAAGCGGTTTCTATGGTGTAGGACGGCCCATTTCATGGGCCGTCCTACACCATAGTAAGTCAATGGGGCAAATTTGGGCAGCTCCTGCCCCACAGGGGTGCAACTTTTACCCCATTGTGTGGTATATTCTTACAGAGCCTGTCAGCCTCTTCAAATGTGGTAAATTACACGTTTCTGCGACATCCTCGTTCCGAGCTACGACTCGTCAAAGTTTGACGCAATGTTAAGTCTATGGGATTTTTCGGCCGGTTTTTCGCCCCTGGGGCGAACATCGTACCCCCGATCCCTTATAAAAGTCATAGCACACCATTCCCGAACAGGCCGCACGTTTTGACACCTCATTCATGGGTCTGTGACAAAAACTGCGGGAGGAGTAGCGCGTCAAACTTTGTCCAGAATAATAATAATAAAAATTAGAATAAGAATAATAAGTATGCACAATAACACTAGTGTTGCTTTGCCTTTGGCAAGCACCACTAATAAGTATGTGAGATAACAATAGTGTTGCTTTGCCATAGGCAAGCACCACTAACTAGAATGTACATTTCCAGAAGAAAATGTGAAGTGGTGCTTGCAGTGGCAAAACTCGCCGCTCGGTTGCTACGGTGTGGTAAATGATTGCATACGAGCAAAGAACCATGTATGTACTATATTCTGGTGCTGAGATATGGCTTATTCATGTGTTTGTATGGTTACTAGGGTACTCTATATGGTTGCTATGGTGTGCTTATACAGTTTATGAGATGATATTTAAAGACTAGTTGACAGTCTGAGTCAAAAAAGCCAAACTCCATGTTTCTACTATATTCTGGAGCTAAAATATGGCTTGTAAATGTAGTTTTATGGTTGCTAAGGTGCCCTAAGTGGTTGCTAGGGCGTGGCCATGAAGTTATTATGTCACTACTTATTGGCTGCTTGATAGGCCGAGTCAAAAGAGCCCAACCCCAAGTCTCTATGACCTTCTGGTCAAAAGATATGATCTCACAAATTTTGTGCCAATGTTAAGTCTATGGGACTTTTTTCGTCCAATTTATCGCCCGCCGGACGATCATCGTACAACCGATCGCTTAGAAAAGACATAGCACACCTCTCCTCAATGAACCGGTCGATTTGATACCTCATTCATGGGTCTACGAGAAAACGTGCGGGAGGAGTAGCGTGCCGAAGTTTTGTCTAGGTGAATAGTAATCACAACACTAGAATGTACATTTCCAGAAGAAAATGTGAAGTGGTGCTTGCAGTGGCAAAACTCGCCGCTCGGTTGATAGGGTGTGGTACATGATTGCATACGAGACAAAAAATACATCTGTACGATGTTCTGGTGCTGAGATATGGCTTATTCATGTGTTCAGGTGGTTACTAGGGTATTCTATATGGTTGCTATGGAGTGCTTATACAGTTTATGAGATGATATTTAAAGACTAGTTGACAGTCTAAGTCAAAAAAGCCAAACTCCATGTTTCTACTATTTTCTGGAGCTGAAATATGGCTTGGAAATGTAGTTTTATGGTTGCTAGGGTGCCCTAAGTGGTTGCTAGGGCACGGCTATGAAGTTATTATATCACTACTTATTGGCTTCTTGATAGGCCGAGTCAAAAGAGCCCAATCCCAAGTCTCCATGACCTTCTGGTCAAAAGATATGATCTCACAAATGTTGTGCCAATGTTAAGTCTATGGGACTTTTTTCGGCCGATTTATCGCCCGCCAGATGATCAGCGTACAACCGATCGCTTAGAAAAGACATAGCACACCTCTCCTCAATGAACCGGTCGATTTGACACCTCATTCATGGGTCTACGAGAAAAGGTGCGGGAGGAGTAGCGTGCCGAAGTTTTGTCCAGGTGAATAGTAATCACAATACTAGAATGTACATTTCCAGAAGAAAATGTGAAGTGGTGCTTGCAGTGGCAAAACTCGCCGCTCGGTTGCTAGGGTGTGGTACATGAGTGCATACGAGCCAACAACCAAGTCTGTACGATATTGTGGAGCTGAGATATGGCTTATTCATGTGTTTGTATGGTTACTAGGGTTCCCTATATGGTTGCTATGGTGTGCTTATACAGTTTATGAGATGATATTTAAAGACTACTTGACAGTCTAAGTCAAAAAAGCCAAACTCCATGTTTCTACTATTTTCAGGAGCTGAAATATGGCTTGGAAATGTAGTTTTATGGTTGCTAGGTTGCCCTAAGTGGTTGCTAGGATACAGCTATGGAGTTATTATATCACTACTTATTGGCTGCTTGATAGGCCGAGTCTAACGAGCCCATCCCCAAGTCTCTATGACCTTCTGGTCAAAAGATATGATCTCACAAATTTTGTGCCAATGTTAAGTCTATGGGACTTTTTTTGGCCGATTTATCGCCCGCCGGACGAACATCGTACAACCGATCGCTTAGAAAAGACATAGCACACCTCTCCTCAATGAACCGGTCGATTTGACACCTCATTCATGGGTCTATGACAAAAAGTGCGGGAGGAGTAGTGTGCCGAAGTTTTGTCTAGGTGAATAGTAATCACAATACTAGAATGTACATTTCCAGAAGAAAATGTGAAGTGGTGCTTGCAGTGGCAAAACTCGCCGCTCGGTTGCTAGCGTGCGGTTAGCTAGTTTTTACCAAGATGCTAGCATGATTAGCATGTTGCTATTATCATGCTAGCATGATTAGCATGTTGTTAGCATTATGCTAGCATTATTAGCATGTTGCTAGCATGATTAGCATGTTGCTAGCATGATGTTAGCATGATTAGCATTTTGCTAGCATGTTGCTAGCATAATGCTAGCATGATTAGCATGTTGCTAGCATAATGCTAGCATGATTAGCATGTTTCTAGCATGTTGCTAGCATGATGCTAGCATGATTAGCATGTTGCTAGCATGATGATTAGCATGTTGCTAGCATGATGCTAGCATGATTAGCATTTTGCTAGCATGTTGCTAGCATGATTAGCATGTTGCTAGCATGATGCTAGCATGATTAGCATGTTGCTAGCATGATGATTAGCATGTTGCTAGCATGATGCTAGCATGATTAGCATGTTGTTAGCATCATGCTAGCATGATTAGCATGTTGTTAGCATCATGCTACCAACATACTAGCATGATTAGCATGTTTACTAGCATGATGTTAGCATGATTAGCATTTTGCTAGCATGTTGCTAGCATGATGCTAACATGATTAGCATGTTTATAGCATGTTGCTAGCATGATTAGCATGTTGCTAGCATGATGCTAGCATGATTAGCATGTTGCTAGCATGTTGCTAGCATGATTAGCATGTTGCTAGCATGATGCTAGCATGATTAGCATGTTGTTAGCATCATGCTAGCATGATTAGCATGTTGTTAGCATCATGCTACCAACATGCTAGCATGATTAGCATGTTGCTAGCATGATGCTAGCAAAAATAAGCATGTTGCAAACATGTTTTAGGTAGATGCTAGCATGATTAGCATATTGCTAGCATGATGCTAGCATGTTTAGCATGTTGCTAGCATGATGCTAGCATGGTTGCTAAGGTGTTACTAGGTGGTTGCTAGGGTATTATGGGTGGTTGCTAGGGCGTTGCTAGGCGGTTGCTAGGGTTTTTGGCTGGTTGCTATGGTGTTGCTAGGCGGTTGCTAGGGTGTTCTGGGTGGTTGCTAGGGTGTTGCTAGGCGGTTGCTAGGGTGTTCTGAGTGGTTGCTAGGGTGTTGCTAGGCGTTTGCTAGGGTGTTCTGAGTGGTTGCTATGGTGTGGCTAGGGTATTCTGGGTGGTTGCTAGGGTGTTGCTAGGCAGTTGCTAGGGTGTTCTGGGTGGTTGCTAGGGTGTTGCTAGGCGGTTGCTAGGGTGTTCTGAGTGGTTGCTATGGTGTTGCTAGGGTATTCTGGGTGGTTGCTAGGGTGTTGTTAGGTGGTTGCTAGGGTATTCTGGGTGGTTGCTATGGTGTTGCTAGGCGGTTGCTAGGGTGTTTTGGGTGGTTGCTAGGGTGTTTTAGGTGGTTGCTATGGTATTCTGGATGGTTGCTATGGTGTTACTAGGTGGTTGGTAGTGTTCACATTTGGTTACTATAGAGTTTTTATAATGTTCATGGCATGATTTAGCACTTAGCTAATCAATATTAGCATGTAGCTATTCACAGCTAGCATGTTTAGCATGTTGAAAGTCCTGTGTGCTAGCATGAGTCAAAAGACCCAACCCCCATCTCTATACGATGTTCTGATGCAGAGATGTAGGTCTTGCAAATTGGTTGCTAGGGTACTCTGATTGGTTGCTAGGGAGTGGCTTGGCAGCTGCCAATGATGAAACTCCTAAGGCTGCTTGTCAGTATGAATGATATAAACCAACCCCCATCTCTATACGATGTTCTGATGCAGAGATGTAGGTCTTGCAAAATGGTTGCTAGGGTACTCTGTTTGGTTGCTAGGGAGTGGCTTGGCAGCTGCCAATGATGAAACTCCAAAGGCTGCTTGTCAGTATGAATGATATAAACCACCCCCCATCTCTATACGATGTTCTGATATAGAGATGTAGGTCTTGCAAAATGGTTGCTAGGGTACTCTGTTTGGTTGCTAGGGAGTGGCTTGGCAGCTGCCAATCATGAAACCCCAAAGGCTTCTTGTCACTATGAAAGATATAAACCAACTCCCATGCCTCTGTGACATTCAGAATGGACGATATTCCTCTTTGGATTTTGGTTGCTAAGGTGCTCGACAATGGTTGCTAGGGCGTGGCCAGTAAGTGTTGAGGTGATTCAGGATTGGCTGTTTGCTGCCCCGAGTCAAACGAGCCCACCCTCATGTTTCTATGACTCTTATATTCTGAGATATCCCTTTGATCTGTTTCAATGGAAGTCTATGGAACTTGTTGCTAAGGAGCTCTAAATGGTTGCTAGGGCGTGGCTAGATAGCTTCACAATGATCCTGAGAGACTGATTGGCCGTCTGAGTAAAATGAGCCCGCCCCTTTGTCTCTACGACACTGTGATCCAGAGTTATGTTCAATATAAAAGCGGTTTCTATGGTGTAGGACGGCCCATTTCATGGGCCGTCCTACACCATAGTAAGTCAATGGGGCAACTTTGGGCAGCTCCTGCCCCACAGGGGTGCAACTTTTACCCCATTGTGTGGTATATTCTTACAGAGCCTGTCAGCCTCTTTAAATGTGGTAAATTTCACGTTTCTGCGACATCCTCGTTCCGAGCTACGACTCGTCAAAGTTTGACGCAATGTTAAGTCTATGGGATTTTTCGGCCGGTTTTTCGCCCCTGGGGCGAACATCGTACCCCCGATCCCTTAGAAAAGTCATAGCACACCATTCCCGAACAGGCCGCACGTTTTGACACCTCATTCATGGGTCTGTGACAAAAACTGCGGGAGGAGTAGCGCGTCAAAAAGTGGCCAGAAGAATAAGAAGAATAAGAAGAAGAAGAATAATAAGTATGCACAATAACACTAGTGTTGCTTTGCCATAGGCAAGCACCACTAACTAGAATGTACATTTCCAGAAGAAAATGTGAAGTGGTGCTTGCAGTGGCAAAACTCGCCGCTCGGTTGCTAGCGTGCGGTTAGCTAGTTTTTACCAAGATGCTAGCATGATTAGCATGTTGCTAGCATCATGCTAGCATGATTAGCATGTTGTTAGCATTATGCTATCATTATTAGCATGTTGCTAGCATGATTAGCATGTTGCTAGCATGATGTTAGCATGATTAGCATTTTGCTAGCATGTTAATAGCATGATGCTAGCATGATTAGCATGTTGCTAGCATGATGCTAGCATGATTAGCATGTTGCTAGCATGTTGCTAGCATGATTAGCATGTTGCTAGCATCATGCTAGCATGATTAGCATGTTGTTAGCATCATGCTAGCATCATGCTAGCATGATTAGCATGTTGTTAGCATCATGCTACCAACATGCTAGCATGATTAGCATGTTGCTAGCATGATGCTAGCAAAAATATGCATGTTGCAAACATGTTTTAGGTAGATGCTAGCATGATTAGCATATTGCTAGCATCATGCTAGCATGTTTAGCATGTTGCTAGCATGGTTGCTAAGGTGTTACTAGGTGGTTGCTAGGGTATTATGGGTGGTTGTTTGGTCGTTGCTAGGTTGTTCTGGGTGGTTGCTATGGTGTTGCTAGGGTGTTGCTAGGGTGTTCTGGGTGGTTGCTAGGGTGTTGCTAGGCGGTTGCTAGGGTGTTTTGGGTGGTTGCTAGGGTGTTGCTAGGCGGTTGCTAGGGTGTTCTGGGTGGTTGCTAGGCGGTTGCTAGGGTGTTCTGGGTGGTTGCTAGGGTGTTCTGGGTGGTTGCTAGGGTGTTGCTAGGTGGTTGCTAGGGTGTTTTGGGTGGTTGCTAGGGTGTTCTGGGTGGTTGCTAGGGTGTTGCTAGGGGGTTGCTAGGGTGTTGCTAGGTGGTTGCTAGGGTGTTGCTAGGCGGTTGCTAGGGTCTTCTGGGTGGTTGCTAGGGTGTTGATAGGTGGTTGCTAGGGTATTAAGGGTGGTTGCTAGGGTGTTGCTAGGCGGTTGCTAGGGTGTTCTTGGTGTTTGCTAGGGTGTTGCTAGGCGGTTGCTAGGGTGTTCTGAGTGGTTGCTAGGGTGTTGCTAGGCGGTTGCTAGGGTATTCTGGGTGGTTGCTATGGTGTTGCTAGGCGGTTGCTAGGGTGTTTTAGGTGGTTGCTATGGTATTCTGGATGGTTGCTATGGTGTTACTAGGTGGTTGGTAGTGTTCACATTTGGTTACTATAGAGTTTTTATAATGTTCATGGCATGATTTAGCACTTAGCTAATCAATATTAGCATGTAGCTATTCACAGCTAGCATGTTTAGCATGTTGAAAGTCCTGTGTGCCAGCATGAGTCAAAAGACCCAACCCCCATCTCTATACGATGTTCTGATGCAGAGATGTAGGTCTTGCAAAATGGTTGCTAGGGTACTCTGTTTGGTTGCTAGGGAGTGGCTTGGCAGCTGCCAATCATGAAGCTCCAAAGTGAATGTGAATGTATAAACCAACCCCCATCTCTATACGATGTTTTAAAGCAGACATATAGGTCTTGCAAAATGGTTGCTAGGGTACTCTGTTTGGTTGCTAGGGAGTGGCTTGGCAGCTGCCAATCATGAAGCTCCAAAGGCTGCTTGTCAGTATAAATGATATAAACCAACTCCCATGCCTCTGTGACATTCAGAATGGAAGATATCCCTGTTTGGATTTTGGTTGCTAAGGTGCTCGACAATGGTTGCTAGGGCGTGGCCAGTAAGTGTTGAGGTGATTCAGGATTGGCTGTTTGCTGGCCCGAGTGAAACGAGCCCACCCTCATGTTTCTATGACACTTACATCCTGAGATATCCCTTTGATCTGTTTCAATGGAAGTCTATGGAACTTGTTGCTAAGGAGCTCTAAATGGTTGCTAGGGCGTGGCTTGATAGCTTCACAATGATCCTGAGAGACTGATTGGCTGTCTGAGTAAAATGAGCCCGCCCCTTTGTCTCTATGACACTGTGATCCAGAGTTATGTTCAATACAAAATCCCTATGCAATTTACCATAGTAGGAAAAACACATGCATTTCATGGGCCGTCCTACACCATAGTAAGTCAATGGGGCAACTTTGGGCCCCTCCTGCCCCTCAGGGGTGCAACTTTTACCCCATTGTGTGGTATGTTCTTACAGAGCCTGTCAGCCTCTTCAAATGTGGCAAATTTCACGTTTCTGCGACATCCTCGTTCCGAGCTACGACTCGTCAAAGTTTTTCGCAATGTTAAGTCTATGGGATTTTTTTGGGCCGTTTTTCGCCCCTGGGGCGACCATCGTACCCCCGATCTCTTAGAAAAGTCATAGCACACCATTCCCGAACAGGCCGCACGTTTTGACACCTCATTCATGGGTCTGTGACAAAAACTGCGGGAGGAGTAGCGCGTCAAAAAGTGGCCAGAAGAATAAGAATAAGAAGAATAAGAATAATAAGTATGTGAGATAACAATAGTGTTGCTTCGCCATAGGCAAGCACCACTAACTAGAATGTACATTTCCAGAAGAAAATGTGAAGTGGTGCTTGCAGTGGCAAAACTCGCCGCTCGGTTGCTAGGGTGTTCTTGGAGTTTGCTATGATGATGCAAGGCAGTTGCTAGGGTGTTCTGGGTGGTTGCTATGGTGTTGCTATGCGGTTGCTAGGGTATTCTGGGTGGTTGCTAAGGTGTTTTGGGTGGTTGCTAGGCGGTTTCTAGGGTGTTCTGGGTGGTTGCTAGGGTGTTGCTAGTTTGTTGCTAGGTGGTTGCTAGGGTGTTTTGGGTGGTTGCTAGGGTGTTGCTAGGCGGTTGCTAGGGTGTTCTGGGTGGTTGCTAGGGTGTTGCTAGGCGGTTGCTAGGGTGTTCTGGGTGGTTGCTAGGTGGTTGCTAGGGTGTTCTGAGTGGTTGCTAGGGTGTTGCTAGGTGGTTGCTAGGGTGTTCTGGGTGGTTGCTAGGGTGTTGCTAGGTGGTTGCTAGGGTATTCTGGGTGGTTGCTAGGGTGTTGCTAGGTGGTTGCTAGGGTGTTCTGAGTGGTTGCTAGGGTGTTGCTAGGTGGTTGCTAGGGTGTTCTGAGTGGTTGCTAGGGTGTTGCTAGGCCGTTGCTATGGTGTTCGAGGGTGGTTGCTAGGGCGTTGCTAGGCAGTTGCTAGGGTATCCTGGGCGGTTGCTAGGCGGTTGCTAGGGTGTTCTGGGTGGTTGCTAGGCAGTTGCTAGGGTGTTTTGGGTGGTTGCTAGGCGGTTGCTAGGGCGTTGCTAGGCGGTTGCTAGGGTAATCTGGGTTGTTGCTAGGGCGTTGCTAGGCGGTTGCTAGGGTATCCTGGGTGGTTGCTAGGCGGTTGCTAGGGTGTTCTGGGTGGTTGCTAGGGCGTTGCTAGGCAGTTGCTAGGGTGTTCTGGGTGGTTGCTAGGGTGTTGCTAGAGTAATTTGGGTGGTTGCTATGGTGTTACTAGGTGGTTGGTAGTTGTCAAAGATGGTTACTGTTGAGTTTGTAGCATTTTATTGGCATGATTTAGCACTTAGCTAATCAATATTAGCATGTAGCTATTCACTGCTAGCATGTGTAGCATGTAGCAAGTCCTGTTTGCTAGCATGAGTCAAAAGACCCAACCCCCATCTCTATACGATGTTCTGATGCAGAGATGTAGGTCTTGCAAAATGGTTGCTAGGGTACTCTGTTTGGTTGCTAGGGAGTGGCTTGGCAGCTGCCAATCATGAAGCTCCAAAGTCAATGTGAATGTATAAACCAACCCCCATCTCTATACGATGTTCTGATGCAGAGATATTGGTTTTGCAAAATGGTTGCTAGGGTACTCTGTTTGGTTGCTAGGGAGTGGCTTGGCAGCTGCCAATCATGAAACTCCAAAGGCTGCTTGTCACTATGAAAGATATAAACCAACTCCCATGCCTCTGTGACATTCAGAATGGACGATATTCCTCTTTGGATTTTGGTTGCTAAGGTGCTCGACAATGGTTGCTAGGGCGTGGCTAGCAAGTGTTGAGGTGATTCATGATTGGCTGTTTGCTGGCCCGAGTCAAACGAGACCACCCTCATGTTTCTATGACAATTCAGTCCAGAGATATCCCTTCGATCTCTTTCAATGGAAGTCTATGGGAGTTGTTGCTAAGGTGCTCTAAATGGTTGCTAGGGCGTGGCTTGATAGCTTCACAATGATCCTGAGAGACTGATTGGTTGTCTGAGTAAAATGAGCCCGCCCCCTTGTCTCTATGACACTGTGATCCAGAGTTATGTTCAATATAAAAGCGGTTTCTATGGTGTAGGACGGCCCATTTCATGGGCCGTCCTACACCATAGTAAGTCAATGGGGAAACTTTGGGCAGCTCCTGCCCCCCAGGGGTGCAACTTTTACCCCATTGTGTGGTATGTTCTTACAGAGTCTGTCAGCCTCTTCAAATGTGGCAAATTTCACGTTTCTGCGAAATTCACACTCTGAGCTATGACTCGTCAAAGTTTTTCGCAATGTTAAGTCTATGGGATTTTTTTGGGCCGTTTTTCGCCCCTGGGGCGACCATCGTACCCCCGATCTCTTAGAAAAGTCATAGCACACCATTCCCGAACAGGCCGCACGTTTTGACACCTCATTCATGGGTCTGTGACAAAAACTGCGGGAGGAGTAGCGCGTCAAAAAGTGGCCAGAAGAATAATAATAAGAAGAATAATAATAAGTATGTGAGATAACAATAGTGTTGCTTCGCCATAGGCAAGCACCACTAATAAGTATGTGAGATAACAATAGTGTTGCTTCGCCATAGGCAAGCACCACTAATAATATAATATAATTTATTATATAGAAAATATAATCATATTATAAATATTTTTTTATAAGAAACTATACATATATATATATATATATATATATATATAGCATGTATACATGACTTCTATTATTTTTTATTTTGTAGAGAAACAGAAGTTTTCATTCTATTATTGTGCATATAAACAATTTTATAGTTAATTGAGATTTTAATTGTAATCATAATACTATTTGTTTATTTTCTTCTAAGCTGTTACTGTGTTATGATATTATGTAGAAAGCTGTCAGACGTTATTGTCTCAGTTAAAAGTTTCAGGGGCCGTTCACAGGACATGTTCTTGCTTTTGGTCTCCACTGTTTTTTTAACTGTTGTGTCAGAACTACATTTGGCCTTTTTTAATAATTCACCCTTTAATAACACAAGACCTGCGTTTTTTGCTCCCTACCGTTTTGCACCGTCTAGGTTTTTTACAGCTAACTCGCTTCCTGTGTGAACAGCCTTAAGTTCATAAGCAGGATTTTAAGATATTCCTTACACATTTCACAACCAAAAAATATCGCCGTTTCACACTTTTGCATCCAATATCAAGCTCAGAGTGGGGAAACTGTGTAACTCGGGTAAACTTGGACAGTGCCACATTTGAGTTCGATTCGTTTGAACAGAGCACAAAAACTGATTTTCACTCTCTCTCGTCAAAAGCTGCGAGAAGCGCTCTATAGCCCCGAGCGATGCAGGGGAAAGTTGCGCAGCGGAGAGGTAAAGAGGGAGCGCTTTGATCGGCGGCGTGCGCGTCTCTTCTGCTGGAGGTGATTTGCAGCGCTGTTGCTGCTGCTCTTTTTTTCCTATAAGCAGAGCGCTATGCTAGATTAGCATTTAGTGCATTTCCACAGGCTTGTCGACAGTGCAGGGGCCACGCTTCATCATCCGTCTGTGATTCACACAGGCGTTTCAATTGATAATGAGATGGTCCGCTTCTGCAGTGTCGTGCTGAGGCCACTGAAAGTGCTCTGATAGAAAACAACCAAGAAACACTGCGAGGCCCTTCGTTAAGATCTTAAATAACCATGTGCAGGGGTTTGTGAGGCCCTAAGTAAGATTTGTTTCACTATTTGTTTTAAAGCATTAAAGCGGACCTATTATGCATAGGCAGCGATTTATGTTTCTGCCGGTGGGTGCCCACACTCCATACTCCACCCCCTGCGATGACATCTACATCATTCATTTTTGTTTATTGTAAACTTGTAAGTGCAAATTCATTACCAACCAAGTATAAACATCTTTATTCACCTATGTTTCCATGAGCAAATGATAAATGGGCTAAGCAAGGTGACACATTCACATACGCAACAAATGCCACTTAAAACATTTTAACATGCTCCTTGCTCCATACTTATTAGGCTATACTTTTTTTTTTTTTTTAAGAGTACAGTCCGTGCTTTTCAGTTTTTCTCCGTGCGATGGTGCACTTGATGAATTAATTGCACAAAAGTTATTTGTGTATTGTGAAGAGAAATACATTTCCAACCAAACAAAAACATATTCTTTCCATGAGTGTTGTCACGAGTTGTCTCTTTCTGATAAACCTGATGGTTTTTGAGTTAATTACATAAAATGCATTTTATAATGGTGGAAAAAAACAGAAAAGCTTTTGAGTCAGGTTATGTTGTAATGCTAAATGTAATGGTATAATTATGTGTATCACAACCTGCCGGGACCAGATGTAAAATCCACCAATCAGAGAGGTTTGAATCTCAATTGATTTTTTTGATTGGCCATTTCTTTGGGTGCTCGGCACTTATGCTATTAATCATTTTTTTTTTACATTTTCAACTTTTAGTGTTTAATGTTGCTGTTGGAGCTTGAAAAGGGTCTGCAAATTTACAAAAATTTATTTCAAATATCTTTACATGGAAAAAGTCTAAACCTGTGTCAGTGGAGTAAAATGGCAGCTTGATTTCTTGAACAGGCGTAGCTAACTGGGTCTGTGGCTTTGCACGTCAAAACTGTCAATCTTGATGGGAATGTTGGTGTTTGTGTACGGTTGTGTCACAGCCTCCAAGCACCAAGTATCTGCTAGAACTCGCTCTGATCCAGGATGATGGAGCTGTTGATCCTGTAATGAACGTAGCTCTATGTAGTGTTGTTTTTGGCGGCCTGTTTTAATTTTAGTTTTAGTCTAGTCTTTGTGTCAAGCTGTCATTTTAGTTTTTATTAGTTTTAGTCATGTTCATACTCTTTTTAGTCTAGTCTAGTTTTAGTCAACGAAAACTGATGACATTTTAGTCTAGTTTTAGTCGACGAAAGACATAGTCTAGTTTTAGTCAATGAAAATTGTATTTTAGTCTCTTTTTAGTAATGCAATTCTATTTAACCTAGTCAATATAGTATAAGTAGCCTACCTAGTAGTAGCCTATAGACGAAACCAAAATTTTCTTTTAGCCAAACCCATTTCAAACAATATTATTTTATTATAGTTATCTTATTATATTATTGTTACCTTATAGACTCAAGAATACATCCATTCCAGACACGGAAGACGCTCTGATTTGAATTTACAACATATTTATTTTACCAACCAAACATGTTAGAAGTAGCCTACATGAAATGAAAGTTTTTCCAAATGTCATTTCTTTTTCTCCCAAAGACGAATCCCTTTCTCTGTGTCAGACTTAAAGCAGAACTCCGGCGCAAAATGAACCTCGGGTGTAATAACACATTGGTACAGACTAAATCGTTCCCTGAGATTTGTTTTCATGATAATCGAATATAAAGAGTTTTATCTCTAAAAACAGTTTAGCTTATAACGCTAGTATATTGGGCATCGAGTAAGCAAAAAGAGATCGCTAGTTAATACCATTAACAAGGCTCAAATTAGCCCCACACTAACACGTTAGCATAATGAGTGTCCTTACATGCAAACCGAAGCATTGAGAACTTTGTAAGTGTATAGACAGTTTAATAAGAAGATACTTTACACAGACAGTACAGTTAGCGCATACAGACAGGACCCATCTTGGAAAACAGTCTCGATCAATCAAACCACGAAGGTGAGCGAACAGTACGTGTAGATATTGAAGATAAGATAAATTATATTTGTTTTTTTATTTTCTCTGTTGCGTTCAGTGCTTCTCTTATGCGCTCAGTGCTTTCTTCCGGAAACAACGGACCATATGAGATTCCAAGTCACAGTTCAGCTCACGTATCACCGTGTTCGTGGTTTGACTGATCGAGACTGTTTTCCAAGATGGGTCCTGTCTGTATGCGCTAGCTGTACTGTCTGTGTAAAGTATCTTCTTATTAAACTGTCTATACACTTACAAAGTTCTCAATGCTTCGATTTGCATGTAAGGACACTCATTATGCTAACGTGTTAGTGTGGGGCTAATTTGAGCCTTGTTAATGGTATTAACTAGCGATCTCTTTTTGCTTACTCGATGCCCAATATACTAGCGTTATAAGCTAAACTGTTTTTAGAGATAAAACTCTTTACATTCGATCATCATGAAAACAAATCTCAGGGAACGATTTAGTCTGTACCAATGTGTTATTACACCCGAGGTTCATTTTTTTCAGAATTAACCTCCCGTAACGTTAGGTAGCTAAAGCAATAAGCAAGCTAACGGTAGATGGTCAATGCTGAGCTAAACATGTTTACTCGCCTATCAGGGTGCGTTTTTCAGATGCCTGATAAAATTAGATGTGGTTGAGCCAGAATCTTTTATCGTGATACTGCATATTTTGCATTGAGGGCTTCTTTTGAGCGCGTCTTGTTTGAAGTTTTTGAACCCAAAGCTAACGATGAATGGCACAGCAGTGGCCGATGCAGTCGACATTTTTGTTTGTTATCCTCTCATGTGTGGTCGCCCGCGCGCTGCCAGCAATAGGCCACGTAGTACGTGGTTACGTAGGCAGGTTATAGGTAACGGAGGGAGGGGGATAACAGCGAGCTAATCAGACGTTTCCTAAAAATAAACATTGTTCACGAGTCCCGCAGCTCAAGTCTGAGTCGAGTCTGAAGTCTTTCGAGGATGAGTCTCAAGTCGAGTCTGAAGTCACTGTGTGTGCGACTTAAGTCACACTCGAGTCCGAGTCTCAAACTCGAGTCTCAAACTCGAGTCCCCATCTCTGCAAGATTGTAAAAGAGACTTTGTTTGCAAGCAGTGAATCAGAACCAAATATATAAAGTGCACAAGTTGTATTAACTAAATCATAAACATGAATAAACTAAACAAACATGCATAAATACATAAATACATGTGTAGGAAAAAGGAGTGAGAGATGGAATGATGTAACGATGGAGAAGATCCATCTAACTATGAGAAGAACCAACAGCATTTAATTTTCACATTTCATTAAATTGAATACTTGCATTTGTAGTGGGAACAATTCTTGAAGTTGTGGAAAATTTAAGTTGTTGAGGGTTCCGGCAGTGTCAAGTGGAAGTTGTTTGAAAGTTATCTTTCTCCATGAGCACATGGCTGGTTTGGTCAAGGCCAGGGGCCCTGGGCCCTGTTGAGGCCACGCCGAGCACCCAGGAGAAGTGAGGAAGTCGGAAGAGTGGGTGATTGGAGTTGTTGTTGGTTGGAGTCGTGGTTCCAAACTCCTGAGATTGTCCTTGGTTCTTTGTGAGAGAGTCTTCTCTCTCCTGCATGAGCCCATATCTGGTTGGATCAAGGCCTGCAGGGCCCTGGGCCCTGTTGAGGGGGAAGGGGTTCCCCAGTATCACTAGAAACAGTGTTGCGGCTGGATGAGAAAACCCAAGAGAGGGAGGTCACATGTGGACTGTTTCTAATAAAGCCTGAGAAAGATCCAACCCCTAAGGGTTGAACTCGACCAATAAGAATGGTGACATGTCTGAGAGGGAAAGTGGCTCTTAGTTGATTTATAGTCTTTGTCCCCAGCGTGCTTATAGACTGTGCATTCATGCTCAGATAGATATAACAAATCCACATTGCATTCTAAGAGAAAGGTGATGAACATCAAAGAGTGAATCATTAAATGAGGATTAATTAGGTAGGAGGCATGATGCAGGTGAGGTTACATTGACCTTTAGCTGGTTATATAATAAAATACATATCATAGTATATACATAATCGTACACAAGACAGTAAATCATTTACACAATGCTATGAAGCATGTTCATTTATAGATCAGTTAGTCTATGATTAATGCAGCAAAGTCTGTTTTAAAGAGGGTTTCTGTCTTCCTATCGTCTCTTGTGCAGGTTTCCACATTCCTGTGGAGGTCGTAAAATCTCCTTATCAGCCCTGTAACATGACACTGTTTCTGCCCTTGTGTTCGTTTCATTTGGGATGTTAGTTTTGGAGTTTCATAGACCTTTGTACATAATGAATAATTAGTGTGTGTCTGATGGGTCCAGACCCTACAATCCACATCTTGAATGTGTAGCTTTGTGACATGATTCTGGGGGTCTAGAACGATTTGGGTGAATAATATCTGGATCCAGGGTTTCAGCACCACGGAGTCTTCCACCCTCTCTTATCTCTCTAGTGGAAGTGGGTTGTCGAGGATTTGTGGCACACTCTACAACCCGGTTCCTCAGAGACGTCGGATTCAGTGGCCAAGAGTTGCTTCGCACAGTAAAGAACTTATCTGAAGCAGCAGAGAGGAGCAGCAACTGGCTGTGGTTGAGACGGAAAGATTCTGGCTGGCTGTGTACAGGCAGCCACGCTACGGTTTCGTAGAATTCTTGAAAAACTCGAATAGTCTGTTGGCTTATTTGTATAGTTTACATAGTAATTACAGTTATTACGTTCCTGTGTATATTGCTTGAATGAGGGTTGGTGATTGGGCGGATATGGTGTTTCGCGGTAGTATGCCATACGAAACCGTTTCCACTGAACCTACTTTAACGAAGACAGTGGGGCTCGACAGCCTTAGTCAAACGGGTTGGCGCATATGGTTGGGTTGCGGAGAGATTGTGGTTAGGTCACATGTGAACTCCGAGGAAGGAGCAACCTCAGCAGCAGGAGGGATGTAAAGGTCAGTAAGCTGGGCTGAGTTGAGTGGGGGACGGAGGGTGGTGACTCTGGGATGCCAGAGTCACTGACGAGCCCTCTTGAGGTGTCGTGGGCTAGTCGACGAAACACTGAGGACGGAAGGTGCCCACTTGAAGATCCTAGAGATGTCCCCTACTCAGCTCAATCCAGACGGTTGTCATGCTGGTCCACTGGGGAGACCACACTGTAGTTGCAGCCGTTGTGTGTGCTGACGCGCCAAGTACACTGCAGCCGTTAACGCCGGACAAGAGGAGATTCACATCACCATATGGAAGGAAGCGTAAATGGATGAAGAAACATAGGTTACTGTAAAACTACGTCTTAGTTTGAGCTTATCTTGGCGAAAGCCGAGGACAAATCAGCATGAAGTTTTAACATCTACTCTCGTGTAATGGAAATCATAAGACCAGTATCTTTATCGTACTCTGGGGCGAGAGAACTAGAGCTTCACAAGGGGTGTCAGTGGTGGCTGCCCCATCACAGGACTAAACAGTGGCCTGAACTAGCACCTTTTAGGTTCAGAATTGACTGAGGTCTGGAGGTATGGGGCTGGGAACTACCATGACTACTCCAACAATGGATGCTCTTTTAATTCAACTTGGATCGGGCTGTCTCTGTGCAGGGTGTCAATGGCCACATGTCTGATTGTTGCGCCAGGAAAATTGGTCCAGATCTCCACTGGTGAGGGCCTGCTAACTCCAATGGTCAGCTGGGTTTTGAGCGAAGTCAACATATCTCTACCTGGTAACATCTGTCAAAGTCTGAATGTCAGCTACACAGGCCCCCACAAACACCTTGTATCGGCATGATCCTGACTTCAACCGTTGCAACACAGTAGTGGAATCAGACCAATATGTGACTTGTTTTTTGAGGGTCACTTATGCCTGTATGTGTGCAATTGGGCTCCAGAAAGTGAAGCACATAAGCTCTAGGCGTGGCATACATAGGCATTTATGGGGAGCCAATAGATCGAGCCAGCCCAGGATATAGGCAATGTGGACTTCCTCATGCTCATCTGTGGTCTGAAGGTAGGCTACAGATCCACATACCCTCTCTGATGTGTCACAAAAGACATGTAGCTCCCTAACAGGGAAAGGAGTGTCAGCAAAGGCAGGAGGTCTTGCTAGTTTTCGAGGTAGGGTTCAATTGGGTCATCCTAGCCAAGGTTATGTTTCCATAGATCCTGAATAAGAGTCTTGGCCCTTTTGGTGAATGGTATGGTAAACCCCAAGGGGTCGAATTGGCTTGCCAAAGTCTTACAGTATGTAACCCATGTTACTAATGGTTAGAGGCAGAAACAGAATACACTTCAAATTAAATAACAGATTAAAAGTATGAAGGATGCTGACAGAGTAAATATAAAGCTGTAAACAAATTAATTGTGTGTATATATATATACATATACACTCACCGGCCACTTTATTAGGTACACCTGTCCAACTGCTCGTTAACACTTAATTTCTAAGCAGCCAATCACATGGCGGCAACTCAGTGCATTTAGGCATGTAGACATGGTCAAGACAATCTCCTGCAGTTCAAACCGAGCATCAGTATGGGGAAGAAAGTTGATTTGAGTGACTTTGAACGTGGCATGATTGTTGGTGCCAGAAGGGCTGGTCTGAGTATTTCAGAAACTGCTAATCTACTGGGATTTTCACGCACAACCATCTCTAGGGTTTACAGAGAATGGTCCGAAAAAGAAAAAACATCCAGTGAGCGGCAGTTCTGTGGGCGGAAATGCCTTGTTGATGCCAGAGGTCAGAGGAGAATGGCCAGACTGGTTCGAGCTGATAGAAGGGCAACAGTGACTGAAATAACCACTCGTTACAACCGAGGTATGCAGCAAAGCATTTGTGAAGCCACAACACGCACAACCTTGAGGCGGATGGGCTACAACAGCAGAAGACTCCACCGGGTACCACTCATCTCCACTACAAATAGGAAAAAGAGGCTACAATTTGCAAGAGCTCACCAAAATTGAACAGTTGAAGACTGGAAAAATGTTGCCTGGTCTGATGAGTCTCGATTTCTGTTGAGACATTCAGATGTTAGAGTCAGAATTTGGCGTAAACAGAATGAGAACATGGAACCATCATGCCTTGTTACCACTGTGCAGGCTGGTGGTGGTGGTGTAATGGTGTGGGGGATGTTTTCCTGGCACACTTTAGGCCCCTTAGTGCCAATTGGGCATCGTTTAAATGCCACGGCCTACCTGAGCATTGTTTCTGACCATGTCCATCCCTTTATGGCCACCATGTACCCATCCTCTGATGGCTACTTCCACCATGTCACAAAGCTCTAATCATTTCAAATTGGTTTCTTGAACATGACAATGAGTTCACTGTACTAAAATGGCCTCCACAGTCACCAGATCTCAACCCAATAGAGCATCTTTGGGATGTGGTGGAACGGGAGATTCGCATCATGGATGTGCAGCCGACAAATCTGCGGCAACTGTGTGATGCCATCATGTCAATATGGACCAAACTCCCTGAGGAATGCTTCCAGCACCTTGTTGAATCTATGCCACGAAGAATTGAGGCAGTTCTGAAGGCAAAAGGGGGTCCAACCCGTTACTAGCATGGGGTACCTAATAAAGTGGCCGGTGAGTGTATATATATTAGTGTTGTCAAAAATATCGATATTTCGATAAATATCGATACTGAAATATCTGAACGGTACCAATACTAATTTCCCGAAGTATCGATACTAGCCGAGCAGTCACTTTCACTTCTCTCAAAAGGCGGGTTGACAAACACCACACGTGACGCACTCGTCTCATTCGCTCTGGTTAAATAGCAAAAGTGAAGTGAATGGAAAGATGGCGAGGGCGGCGCCCCCGCGACCGGCTGTGGTTGATTGATAAAGAACAACGCGAGCGGGCATGTCGGAGAATAGCGCGGACACGCGTAAAAAACACACCGCGAGCGGGCATGTCGGAGTCGGAGAATAGCGCGGACACGAGCTACACACCGCGAGCGGGCATGTCGGAGAATAGCGCGGACACGCGAGCGGGCTGCGGGCACCCAACAGATTGTTTGACTATCAACAATCCCTCACATCACTCATTTTTTAAAATTATTGTATAGGTGAAAACAGACTTAAGGAACAGGCTCCAGGGGTAGGCTACTATTTAGCAGCATATGCTCAGCATTAGGGGTGTTTGTTGTTTGGACAGACCTGCCCCCACTGCTAAAACAAATCCTCAAGGAAACACTGTAACTCTTCTCATTTGAACTTTTCTGAAACATTAACCAAGATGGCCTAGTATTGTTGTTGATAAGAGTCTGTGTTGTCTCGTTTTAATTCTTAAAGTTAACATAATCTGACTGAGGAATCTTAGACAAGTAAATATTGTAACTGTGGTCAAATGTAAACTAACTGGTGCCTATTTAACTTTATTCAGAAATTATTATTTAATTCTGCAATTTTCCTTCATTAGCGATTATCATCAATTTGATTACACAGATATTAATTAAACTAAACAGCTAGACAATGGCATCTCTGAATTCAATAATGAAATGCCTTTAACTGAAAATTGAATGTTTAATCTTATTATTATACATTACTGACTCTCTATCCTCCAATTTGATACTGTTAAGTGCTTTTTTGTTACAGTATATTTTAATCTTTGATAACAGTAGGTAATAAAAATACATCATGTTAGCTCTGGTCCAATTAAAAAATATAAACAAATAGAACTCAGGACATTTTTGTTCATGTAAAATATACCTCATTGTCATGTTCTAGACTAGTTATATTTAGCTTTAAATAAAAAAAAAATACCCCCTTAATATTGTGGCAGTTTTATCTCCGTGGTATCGAAAATGGTATCGAATATCGATATTTTTCAAGGTATCGTATCGAAGTTAGAAATTCTAGTATCGTGACAACACTAATATATATATATATATATATACAGTATATACAGTATAATTTATATATATATATATATATATATATATATATATATATATATATATATTAGGGGTGTAACGATACACGTATTCGTATTGAACCGTTCGATACGAGGTTCGTTGGATCATTTTTCCTGCCCACCAAAATATAGTTATTTCAAATCTAGGCGCGTCTCGCGTGGCAAGCGCGCTCATAATGTAAGAGACGCTGGCGTGACCACAACATTGCCCAACATCAAATGGCAAATGTTATGTAAGCGGAACGAAACTGAGCTTTGTGTGGTTGACGGACCGTTTATCAGTTTGAAGTTTTGCGAGATCTAGTGAGAAACATTCACATTTCTCTGTTATTAACGGATCAAACAGCGCTGACGTGGAAACCAGGAAGAAATATTGTGCCATGAATGAACTATCCAGTGTCCACAGATCAGCAACGTTCATCATGGATTTACTGTAGTAACACTACTAACTGTAACCATGGAAGTTTGGCAGGAATAGTAGGCCATGCTTTCAAGTAACATTACGTCGGTTTTATTTTGACATTATGAATACAATTGCTGCCCTCAAATGTTCATCTGAACTAAAATAAACCTTTGTTTATAACTACTACAATATGACATTTCATTTTGTCCAAGGAGCTGTTTTGTTTAAATGCTCCTAAGAAAAGTCAAGTATAGCTCCATCATTGCTCAAAGTAAAAAAATATCATACTTTATGATGTTAGTTTTAATAAAAATCTAATTAAAGAAATTTAATCAAGGAAATTTCTCTGACATTTCCTTCTTTTTGCTGTATCGAAAACGAACCGAACCGTGACGCAAGTGTATCGTATCGAACCGAACTGTGAATTTTGTGAACCGTTACACCCCTTATATATATATATATATATATATATATATATATATATATATATATAGGGAGAGAGAGAGACTTCCGCATTGTCCATTTTGATGGACAGGGACATCATTTTAATGATAATAAGCCATTTAAATAGGCTCTGTTTTTGTTCACATTTTCGTTTTTATTCACAGACTTACAGGACAAGCATATAGGCTAGATTATGCATTTATTTGTTTATGAAGAGAAAATTGAACGGAGACTGTGGGTCACTTTTCAGGTTTCATCTTGAATGTTTGTCCAATAAATCACAATAATCTTTGTTCTTTGTGATTCTGTCCATTTTATCACGTAATTCAAACAATAAATACCATTTTGGTGCTTTTTTAATGTGGCGCAAGAGATCACTGTAGCGCCTCAGTTCAACCGAAGCGGAGCGCGAGTGAACATGATCAGTCCTCCTTTTTTACTATGTTACAGAACAAAATAAGCATGAATAAACATCAGAAAATATGTTGAAAGATGCAGTCCATCTTACTGAAATGTCTCTCAAGTAATCGCTCAATCAGAGCAAGACACCTAACCCCGGCTGCTCCCGACGAGCTGGATGGCGCCTTGTATGGCAGACACCGCCGTCGGTGTATGAATGAGTGTGTGAATGGGTGAATGTGAGGCAAATGTAAAGCGCTTTGGTGGCCATTGGGTCTGTGAAAGCGCTATATAAATGCAGTCCATTTACCATTTACTAACTGCATGGCATGTTTCCAGAACTTCAAGATGACACCCTGTAAAGATGGCTCCAGTGTTGGCCTAGGAAGCAGTTGTTCATTCAAGCTTTGTCCTTGGTACCGGAAGGAACAGTTGAAGACTATTCAGTCTTTCCCATTATGATGCAACATGGGATGTGGAATAAACCAGGACTCTGTTGTCTTGTCTGCCTCCTTTGGTGACATCTTGGCAATTTAGCCTGCAGATTCAAGCTTTTGAATTTCAGAGCAGAAGGTTTTAGCCTGCTCAGGATTCTTTGCCAGATTTCTCTCAATATTTCTGGGTAGCAAGGCCTCTTGGTCTGCATGGAGCAAGGTGATATGAGTATGCCTTAGCAATGGGATTCAAAATACCGCTGAACACCGTAGCAGACTGTAAGAGGTTATAGGGATGTTGGTCCTGCTTTGATCTTGTGATCAGCCTTTCATTGTATGGCAAGGTGTTAATTTGCGCCATAAGCGCTTCATATGCTTATAGCCCATTGCGTGGGGTTGTCATAATGTGCAGACATTGTTGCTGGCCTCTGAGGGGTTGAATTGGACACATTGGGCCTTGCAGTATCCAACCAAGCCTTGTACATATGGCGACCGGGCCACCCAATGTTCTCTTATGTACATGCTGAGGAGGAGTCAGGAGGTGTGGCGTACCGGACCCTATTAGGAGTAAGGTTTTGACTCTGTCTACAGGTTATGTTGGTAGACTTTTCAGGTGCCGATATGCTTTCTGGAGAGCTGCCACAGGATAATTGTGTTCTTGAAGACATAGACCAGAGGCTGTAAAGGCATTATGGATGACAAACCTTCCGGTTGGTTTGGTGATGGGAGAAACCTCCAAGGTTACTATGGACCCTTCAAGTTTGGTATGACTTTGTTGGATTGTCTGTAGAGGGAGAACTTATGGGGCTTCATTTAGTCTAAGCTGCTGAATTACTGGAGGAAGGATGGTGGTTCTCTCGGAGCCATCATTAAGAATAACATAGGCTTCCATTGTTTGGCCACCATTGTGCAAGAGAACTTTGACAACCTTAAGCATAACTATGTGTGAGTGGTTGTGTCTGTCAAGATAGATTTGTGTGGATGTCAAATGTAATGTAGGACAGTAAGGAGCAGTTCTTTGCAGACTTCACATGCCCGTCACAATCTGGGTGGGGGTCAACATCTTGAATTTATCACAGGAGTTGAGATAAGGATCTCGGTTGTCACAATGAGGATAGTAGGTTTTTTTGGCTTGGAAATGACTTTAGCCTGTGCAGGTTCAGAGGGCTTGACAGCTTTCTCAGATGTCAGAAGTATAGGTTTTGACTACTCTCGGGAGAGATGTGGACTTTACAGGATCAGGCTGAAACATGGCAGCTATCCGGCTAGAGATGTGCTTCGCTTGTGACTTTGTTTGTAACCAAGCTGTCAAGTCAGGGAGAGTGTAGGTTCTATCTGTACCAGTTTGGAGAATGCCATGACTTAGACGGTACTCTACAAAGCCGTCTTAGTAAGCAGGTGGCATCTTGCCTAGAAGGCAGTCTACATGAAAACCACACCTAAGCTCATAGCTCATACCCATTATGTCCCTCTAGAGTCCTCAGAATGCCAATAAGGGATTGAGTGATTGGACAGATAAGGCAAATGAGTCGAAGGCATTGGAATCACCAATTTTGTGGGTGTGGTTGTGGTGGTTGTGGGTGGTGCATAAATGCCTCAGTCAACTGCTGAGCACTATCCAATTTCAGATGGCTCAGTAAAACTTGATATTTGTACTGCTCACTAATATGAGTATGATGGCTTAATAAATTGTCCAAGGCGAATTTCAACAAGGCAAAGTCACTTTCGGTGCCACTTTCAAACACTGGTAGTGTGGGGTGAGGGATGCCATAGGCAGCTGCAATAAAAAGTTTGGTTCCGGTTTGAGGTAAGTAACGAGTTTGGGGAACAGGTGGATGCTGATATTGTTGAGGATAGATGGGTGTGTTATATGAGACTGTCACTCTGTGACGAGTGGCTGGAAAGGGATGTGACTGACTGATTGGTGGACTGGTAACAAGGTATTCACATTTGAGGTTGAGGTAATGTTTGCAACAGGAGTCACAGTCTGTGAAATCAGAACACTATCTGTGTGTGGTGTCACAAATTGGGTTG
Organism: Rhinichthys klamathensis goyatoka; assembly: GCF_029890125.1. Taxonomy (NCBI): domain Eukaryota; kingdom Metazoa; phylum Chordata; class Actinopteri; order Cypriniformes; family Leuciscidae; genus Rhinichthys; species Rhinichthys klamathensis. Next base: position 81,703 of record NW_026607183.1, read on the forward strand.
GAGATGGTTGCTTGGGGTTGAATTGAGGTAATGGCCTTGAGACATGGTTAGGAGAATGCTGTGGAAACCTGTTGGTGGCAAGCTCTCCTGAGAATATGCAGCTTGAGATTTTCCTTGGAATTGAGTGACTGCACTTGGGGACAATTGTGCTGTGGGAGCTGGAACTCATGCAGGCATAGTTGCTTGTAATGTCAACTGAAGAGTTTTGATTATTGACTGAACTGTGCATTGGGCACATGTTCTCTGTGCCTCAGGAACAGTCTGTGTAGCTTGGATTATGGAAGATAATGGGTAGGGAGACTGTTGAAATATAGGTGGGTTGGCTAAGAATGACAAGGAATTGAGGTGGTTGCCCAGTGTTGTCTGGTGATGCTCGAGTCTCTGGATCAGTCAAACTTGTATCTTTACTGAGCAGGGAACTCACCAGCTTGGCCACTTCTAAATCAGTTTCTGCTCTTTCCAGCTTGCTTTGTCTTTCTAACTGGTTAGATAATGCCTCCTTTGCCATGAGAGCCTCTTCCTGAGCACATTGAGCCTCTTTAGCTTGAGTTCGTAGTCTCTGATATTCTATTTCTGCCGGCATGTCCACCATTTGTTGAAGGAGGTTGTGATACTGCTGCTGTTTTATTTTATCCTCCATCATGGCTGCCTGGCTGATTGTGAGTGCAGATGTAGCATGAACACTGGAGATAATGGAATGACAGCTGGATTTAAAAATTAGAGCTGGCTTTACTATGGGACGTTTTCGTCTCGAAGGACCAAATTCCGTCTCGAAATCAGCTCGAAGGTCTAAATTCATGTGGGGAAGCGCCTCCCAACATTTACTTTAATTCACTGATTTGATAGCGGACAAATATGGACAGTGATTCCGTCTAGAGCAGGGGTCTCAAACTCAACTTAACTGGGGGCCGCTGGAGGTAGAGTCTGGGTCAGGCTGGGCCGCATCAAGTATTCCACAAAAAATAGTATTCAAGTATTCCAAAAAAGGAGCACAACTGATCCAATCTTCATGAGCTGTCCTTCTGACAGTTGAAGTTCATTTTCCTTATACACAAAATCTTTGTGTTAGCTGCTACTTCATTTTACAAACATTCTTTTTCTTTTCCTTATAACACATATTTGTGATACTTATATGTGCTTATGTCCTTTTTATTTTCTTTATACAACACATTAATGATATTGAATGTTTTTTTTTGGAAGGCACATTTCCTTTTATTATACTTAGAAAAACGATTATTGCTTTTGAAATACAAATATTTGCAGTCATGTCTGCCCGTCTTAGGGCCTGTTCACATATCGCGTCTTTTGCGCGCTCAAGTTCGTTATTTCAAATGTAGGTGCGCGGAATGCGCGCTCATAATGGAAGTGACGCGTTCGTGGTGCGACGCGCTCGTTTTTTCCAAGCGCGTGCGCGCCGCATCGAGATAAAATCATCTCAACTTTTCAGAATGCCGCAAGCGCACCGTAGCTTAGCAACGACAGACGCCTACAGAGCGCAACCGCCCTAGCGCTTTGGAAAAAAGGAGAACGCGGCGCGCCTAGCGTTTTCTACGCGTTTTTGGGAGCTAAATGTGAATTCAGCCTTATTTAATTGTTTCTACACATAGATAGTGTCTCAGGCAAATTACTGACTTTGCACAAATCAAAGCAAACCTTCTTATCAACCTGCTGGACACATATTACTGTCATGAATTGCGTGGAAGCAAAAGCGGTAGTCGGATCTAATTGCAGCAGTAGACTTTAATAATGCAGACTAAACTCAGAACAGACAAGACACTCGTGGTATGTAAATACATTCATTCAATAACTGACAAAGACAGGGCAGAAACACAGGGCTTAAATAATCAGAGACAAACGAGCAGACAGGATAACAAGGGGGCGTGGATAACAAGAAACACCTGGGACAACTAATGACAAGACACTAATGACACTAAACATGACAGGACACAAGACCCACATTATGACATAACCCCCCCCTTAAGGGCGGCTCCTGACGCCCAACAAAACCAAAAAAAAAAAAAAAAAAAAAGTTCAGGAGGGCGGTGAAGCACAGGCGGTCTTGGGGGAGGGATGGAGGGCCAGGCCTGTGCAGGGGAACGGGACCAGGACCAAGGCAAGGCGGGCCTGGGCCGCAGAGCGTGGGCGGACCAGACTGGGCCGGTGACCAGGGCGGAGCCGGACGAGGCGAAGGCCAGGGCGGAGCAGGACGAGGCGAAGGCCAAGGTTGTTGATGCACAGCCTTCATGGTCTCTTCACCGGACCCTTGGCCCCCCCCCCCCAAAAAATACTTGGGAAAACCTAGGGGGACAACCTCCGGGCTGGCAACGGGCTCTGGAACAGTCTCATGGAGCTTCATAGACATTGGCCGAGCGAAGAGCAGAGACGGGGCCGGCAGGCCGAGGCGTCTGGGAACACCCACCGGAGCCTGGCGAACCAAACGAGTCCTCCTTCTCCTCCTGCGACGGCGAGTCACTGGGCTAGAAACTCTCATTTGGCTAGATTCAGCACTTGACTCACTTGACTTGGCACTTGACTCACTCGATTCACTTGATTCACTTGACACGGCACTTGATTCACTTGACTTGGCACTTGACTCACTTGATTCACTTGATTCGGCACTCGGCTCACTTGACTCGGCACTCAGCTCACTTGACTCGGCACTCGGCTCACTTGACTCACTTGACTCGGGACTTGACTCACTTGACTCGGGACTTGACTCGGGACTTGACTCACTTGACTCGGGACTTGACTCACTTGACTCGGGACTTGACTCACTTGACTCGGGACTTGACTCACTTGACTCGGGACTTGACTCACTTGACTCGGGACTTGACTCACTTGACTCGGTACTTGACTCGTGAACCGCGGGTTCGGCTGGGCAGACGTTAGTCGCGGGCTCGGAAGACAGAAACTCAGGCATGTCGGTCTCGGCGGGAAGAAGCTCAGGCATGTCGTGAAAAGCCGGCTCGACTTGGCTCACGTGAAGCGCGGGCGCGACTGGGTAGGACGGGAACGTGGATATGGAGCCGTCCACGAAGCAAGCCTCTGCAATGTACCGGTCCAGAGTCCAATCGGTAATGTCACTCGGCATCCATCGAGCGATTCGGTAATCCAGCCCGCTCCGAAACAGGCTTATGAGCTGGATTTCATCGAGCGTTCCTAGATGGCAAATGGAGAGGAAGTCATTAGCGTAGCTTCGGATGGACTGGTTCTCTTGAAACATTACCGAGAGATATTCTCTCAGGGCCCGGTTGCTGACGACTATGGGAGAGACTGCTGGAGCGACTGCTGGATCCATTTTGCGGATTGCGGTGAGTTCTTCTCCTAACTGCTAGATCCTGGGAGGTCAGTTATTCTGTCATGAATTGCGTGGAAGCAAAGGCGGTAGTCGGATCTAAATGCAGCAGTAGACTTTAATAATGCAGACTAAACTCAGAACAGACAAGACACTCGTGGTACGTAAATACATTCATTCAATAACTGACAAAGACAGGGCAGAAACACAGGGCTTAAATAATCAGAGACAAACGAGCAGACAGGATAACAAGGGGGCGTGGATAACAAGAAACACCTGGGACAACTAATGACAAGACACTAATGACACTAAACATGACAGGACACAAGACCCACATTATGACAATTACAAGCTCAAAATGATTATTCTCACATTGTTTTAGAGCAGGGGTCTCCAACACGTCGCTCGCGAGCTAGCAGTAGCTCGTGGCATGTTCACATATCGCGCTCACATATTTTGCTTGGTCAAGTTCGTTATTTCAAATGTAGGCGCGCGGCAAGGGCGCTCATAAGCGACGCGCTCATTTTTTCCAGGCGCAGTAAGTTTGTACTTCGCGGTTGTGTATGACAACTATTGACAACAAACCCACCGTAAGCTGTCATGAGACTATCTATGGTAGCCCAAAAGGGATAAAAAAAATATATATATTTTTAAAACGCGGCACACGCAACGACGGGCCGCACTAACATTAAACTTTAATGTCAAGTAGGGGGCCACAGGGGCCGCGAGTTTGAGACCACTGGTCTAGAGAATCAGGGACTGGAGGAAGTTTGTCTTATTTACAGTATTTCCTCTTAGTCTTTGTATTTCCTGTCAGTCACTTCAGTAGCAGCATGCGAACACTGTGCTCAACGGTGCAAATCACATTGTATTTTGTAAACCTTTGACGGTCTTCGGTCTACAGTGTGTGAACACAAATAAGCAAGGGGACCATTTAAAATAAGCTGCCTATCAATGGCTACTGAATTAAGTCGAAATAGTCTTGGCTATAGGAACCCCAGTCCGGCCGTACATAGTGATATCCGACCCACAACGAAAATGACAACGTAAATATTATTCCACCCGTTACATGAGATATTAGCAATTCACCCCCAGGACTCTGATTCTCGCCCAAGGCATACACAAAATAAAGGGACGAATCCTGGTTGAGTTAGTGTTAGTAGTGTGTTGAAACTAACGATCATGGTAAGGGGCAGGACATTTCTGTAACTCGTTTGAAGCAGCTGGCCAATCACAACACATCCAGTCGACCAATCAGAGGACATTGCACTTTTCAGAAGGAGGGGCTTCATAGAGACAGGAACTAAACAGAGTGTTACTGACAGACTGGGAAGAGAGTTGCTGAAAGATTGTAAATTGTGAAAAACATTTTAACATTTTTAACATTCAAGCACGAAAGCCTATTCTAGTAGACCCTATAAACAAAATCAAGACTTTGTAAAAAAGCATAATATGGCCTCTTTAAAGAATAAAGATAAATTGGATCCAAAAAGCCTATTCTAGTAGACCCTATAAACAAGATCAAGACTTTGTAAAAAAGCATAATATGGCCTCATTAAAGAATAAAGATAAATTGGATCCATTCGTCAATAACGTCAGATCTGTTTTTATTGTCTGTTTTAAGTGAACCTGGGAAGCTTATCCATCTGAGTTGTGCAATTATGAATTCAAGTCAGTAAAACATACTGAAATAGCCAAAACAAATAAACCATAGATGATCACAAAGGCTTTTTTTTATGTTGGATAAGTGGATAATCATAAGTAAATATGTTTTACACAACCCTTATGATTTATTTATGCATGCATTCAATCTAACAAATAATTGATTAATTTGCATAGAGCAAACCTCATGAGACTCATTTACTTTACATTAGTTGACTACACGCTGGACATACTTATATGAATGATAATGTGTGGCTTGTGAAGAAGTCGGATGCTATTATTCTTCAAAGATATCAGACTTACAATTGTATTTCCTGCCAGACAATAAAGAGGGTATAAATCTGTTAGATTTCCATTGAAGGATGGACCTGAGCCATATCATAGAGTAACGACAGTAGACTCTTTTGACTTGGACAGAATAACTTTGCCGTCACATACTGTAACAACATGCTAAAAACCACTCAGAACTTATCTACACTCCCACTGGCATTCTCTGCATTGTCATTGTGCATTTGCATGAAGATGAACTTTCTTAAATTTGTCTCTCCCTAATGTTGCCTCAGATCACCAGCTCTCATTGAAAATGAATGACTTCTGGTCGCTTTGTTTCTGCAGTGCTGTCAGTGTGAATGCCCTTAACATGAAAGAAATAGCTTTCATTGCTTTGGTCAGGACACGGTGTAAACCAAATGCTAAATCTACCCTTACAGATGAAGTAGTTATGTTTTCACTGAATAAATACTTTCTCCTATCCCAGTTTAATTTGCAGCGTCAACATTACTAGGCATCACTACTTTCATTTTCCCTAAAAGGGAGGTTTTTTTTGCAGTGTTCGGAAGACCTGTTAAAAAAAGAGGGTAATCAAATGGCAAAAAACTATGCACTTCACTTTTGATGTTAAAATTTTGGTACTTATTGGGTGAAATAATAAAGCATTTGTTGAATTAATTACATGATATGCTTGCTGATAAATTCACATATTTTATTAATATATGTTCAGAAAAGCCCCCAAATGAAGATGTCAAATACATCATTGTCAGGATTATGTTGTGTTTAGTGTGCTTAAGTTCAGTTTAGTCTTGATTGCATCCTAGTTAGTCTCCTTGGTTACTAATTACTTTTTGTCTGTCATTAAGTTTCCCTGTGTATTTATACTCCCTGTCTCATTCAGTTCATTGTCGGTTCTCGTCTTACGTACAGTATGTGTAGTTAATGTTATGATTCTCCTTGCCTTTATCTGTGTATTCTCTTCGTGTCTATTAAATAAGTTAGTATCTGATATTCTGCATCATGATTTGGTTAACGACCACGACAAGTGTGACAGAAGAACAGACCGAAATAGATTATGAGGACTGTTTTTCACAAAACGGCCTGTCGCTGGACGATTATGTGAAGGAGTACCTGGAACTATATCACGAGGTGCGCTGGGACGATGAAACTTTGAAACAGGGTTTCTGGAGTGGGATGGACGATATCCTTGGCTAGATGCCACTGTTGGGGGGAGGATCACCGTCCGTTCATCGAGATCATTGATTACGCCTTGTGGGTGTGCGGATCCTCCCTCACTATGGGATTCGTTGAGGACAACAACATCATTATCTCTGACTCCCCAGGACTATCTACACCTCCAGCAGCCATCTCTCTCGGAGACAAAAGCAGGTTTCCACTCCAATCCCGAGGATGAAGCCGTTCACCAGATCCAGCGACGAGTTAGGTCCGTCGAGACAGTTCTCCGATTGAGCCAGTTGAGGAGCGCTGGGTCATCAATTCCGCCACAGAACTTGTCCCTCTCCAGCCCACTACACTCTTCATTATAGATGACCCGATCCCAACCAATATCCTGCCCATTCCACTTTTGATCAGTTTAATGCAACCTTGCTGAATAAAAGTATAAAAGAGTAAAAGTAAAAAAATATCTTGATGATCCCAAACATTTGAACATTAATATGTATTGGATTGTATTATTATTATTAGTATTAGTATTATTAGTATAAGTATAACGGATATAAATATAACAGGTTATAAGATGTACATATAATATTAGTTTTTAAAAAAATTATCACGTTACTTTTTATAATTAATGATACAAATGAATGTTAAATGTGCTTCCCCAGTCCTCACACATATACAAAAATACATTTACTTTTTGTATGAACCAGGTTTTTATAATGTTGCCAAAAACGCTTCAAATTTAGCTTACTTATGGAGAAATATCATCAATTTTGTCTCCAAAGTAGCTTGCTCAGAAACGTGTGTGTGTGTGTGTGTGTGTGTGTGTTTAAAGCTCTGAAATATCTCTTCAACCAGACACCAAATGAGTTCACAGCTTGCAATAAAATAATATATTGTGACAATCCCCTGCAGGTTAATCTCTCCTCACCTTCTCCTCATTCTCTCTCTTGTCTAAGTCCCACCCTCACAGCCGTACATCCAGCAGGAGTCTGATGAGCCGTGGGTGGAGGGAGACGAATACACGGTGACCTGCATCGCTCCTGATGCAAAACCTCCTGCAGAAATCACCATGTTCAGAGGTACGCCATCACTTAAGAGTCCCACTCTTTCTTACGTCCATTAAGCATAGCTCTTATGAGACAATTACACTGTTGATGCACAACGCCGATAAAAGATGAAAACACTCTTTGGGAGCTTTCAAAGCAGTGGCTGTAAACTCAATTCAAGAGACTTCATGATTCATTTACTAAGTTTGTGTCACACCATCTCTTGGCAAGAAGTACCCTGAGGTAGCTTACAGACGCTAAAACTTTTGTGCTTTTTTTCCCCTTCTTTCTCAGATGGAGAGGAGCTGACGGAAATCGATTCTTTCACAATGTCAGGCTCACACGATAAGCTTTTAACGACTCATGCCGAAGTCATGTAAGTTTGTGTGCGAAAAATGAAGTTAAAGATTATTTGCAGTTGAATCCCCTTCACCACTTACCTTTTACTGGAATTAGAAAATACCTAGGATATGAAATACTGTATATAAAGGCAAAAGAAACAGTGGTCGATGGATTTTGTGAAGAAAACACTTTTAATTTAACCACCATGTGAACTGGGATCTAGAGGTGCATTGTGTAATATTTAGGAGGATCTGTTGACAGAAATGCAATATCATATACATAATTATGTTTTGAGTGGTGACCTTTGAGAATGAACCTTTGTTTTTATTACCTTAGAACGAGCCAGTTCTATCTATATACACCACGGGTCCCCTTACACGTTAAGTCGCCATTTTGAAGTCGCCTGAACGGACAAATGCGTTTCGTCACTATGTTGTTCTTCGTGCAAAGAAGCTAGCCAAAGTCCGCTAATAAAACACTGACACAATGATGAACAACAATAATATTTGAACAATAATAATAAAAGTTCTAAGGTGTGCAATTATTTTCAAGGAAACGCACGGCTAAAGTAGGTCCAGGCAGGTCTTGACCGCATTACAGTTCCACTTTGCCAAAATGATTTCAGTTATTTCAAAGGTCTTTACAGCCTTACAGAACCAAAACCCACAACAACACTGACTGAGCAAATAAATATAGTAAACAATAGGATAAAAACAACAAATTATTTCCAAGGTTTCATTTGCCACAAAATTAGTGGATAGTGGGGTAAGATGAGCCAGTGGGTAAGTTGACCCACTCCCTTTATCTTGGCAACCGTACACTTTTATTGTAATGTGAACATATATTTTGGAACCACCCACCATTTCTGCCAGACTTTGAAAAGGAGAAACACATGGCAGGAGTGGAAGACACACAACTGTTTTTGGGTTTGTCAGATGTTATGGCTGTTACATCATAGCAAATTCAAAAAATCGTCCAAGTCTAAAAATATTTATTGATTCGTATTGGTGATATAGCGATGTATAAAACCATGCAAATAATTTAGCTAATTATTAGCCTGAATTGGTAAGGTAGCTAGTTTTGTCCAAAATGGCAGCTATGGGGCGAAGTGAACCAAATGTTGTGGGGTAAATTGAGCCAGCATTTTAACTTACCCCATCATAAGGCACTGTAGTTGAGTTAAATCTCTGAAGTATAAACTGATATAATTTCAATGTAATATTACGCAACTGGTTTAGTTCATCATTGTTTTTTTGTTGCTACATGACGTTTCTCACTAGCTAGACTCGCTACTACACTCACTATTAGTAGACGCTGGTGCCGAACACTGTTGAGAGACACACAGATCGATGTAATTCACACACGTTCTTAATCTCTCTCTCTCTCTCTCTCTCTCTCTCTCTCTCTCTCTCTCTCTCTCTCTCTCTCTCTCTCTCTCTCTCTCTCTCTCTCTCTCTCTCTCTCTCTCTCTCTCTCTCTATATATATATATATATATATATATAATAACTGCATTAGTCTGCTGTCAATGGCTGAAGCCTCCATTACTAGCTCTAAAATTATATTTAGTTAGCAACGGAGGCTTGTGATGAGATGCGTAAGAAATTAGTCCCACACACAAGAGTGTTTTAAGGATAGAAACCTGAAAAAACGTCTTGAAATAGATCATCTGAACAATATTTTGAGCTGTGGTAACCGTAGTATAAGCAGAATAATTGACTCCGGGCCGTTGAATTATTAGAAAAATAATGCACACCCGAGGTGTAACGTCAATTATTCCTTACATAATACTCCACTCTACATAATACAATACGCTGCCATAAAGCGACTCAGCATTCCTTTGTTTCAAGTTCTGAAGTGAAGTTTTAGAATTAGTAACGGAGGACTGGAGAGAGGATCGTTTATAAGTGAGTTATGACCTAAATATCTGCATTTTTTTCATGCAAAGTTGTCTTGTGGCTTCAGAAGACTTGAAATATAGCTTTCAAAGTGCCACTTTATGGTTCTTATTCTTTTTTTCCTTTCTTCATTTTTAGAACTTGACAGCCTCAGTATTCATTCACTTTCATTGTATGCAAATGAACAGCCTGGACTTTCTGCCTAACGTCTCGTTTTGTGTTCCACAAAAGAAAGAAAATCATAGCAGTTGGAATGACGTGCAAAAGGACAATGGAATTTAGATTTTTTGATGAATTCCCCCATTTCAACATATGTTAAACCACGTGTTTTCTTTATTAAAACCTCTTTTCAGCTTTTTATGCAGCATAATTACCTAGACTGACCAAGGATTTTCTTTGCCTGCAGCCTCATACATGTTTAGTCTATGGCAAATCCTGAAATCCATGTGGAATTTTGTCAGAATATCTGAAACGTGTATCTTCTGCATTCCACTTGCGCTGCACTATTGAGTAAGGTATTGCTGAACAATCAAATCTTGGAGGCCAGGTACAGTTAAGTGTACACTGGCAATGCTCCAGGCTGGCAAATGAGTAAAGTTATGAGATCAGTGGGGTTGTGGGTAATTGTGGCAACACTGGGGATGAGAAAGTGTCACAGTGTGAAACGCATTAACGCAAGTCAATCCCTCTCTCTCTCTTACAGCATCAGGGCACAAAGCTCGTACGACACACGGCAACTGACGTGTCGAGCGAAGAACCCAGCTTCCCCTCGAGCTCTTGAGACTGGCATGACCATGAGGGTATACTGTAAGAACCCTGCATTGTGCAAATTCACACTGAACGTCTTTACAATTGAGTGCTCTTAATAATTAATAGTGATATTTTCATTTTTTTTTATTCATGTGTGTGATGTGAAGGGCCACTGGATTTGGTATTTGAAATCTCAGTTCAAGCAGAGTGTAATTAAATGGAGTACATACTGTAAATAATGAAAATAACCAAGACTTTGACTAATTAGATTTTAACATAGATTTTTGCTCTCATAGTGCCAAGTTCATGGCCACAGCTTCGTGACTCGTAGCCAATTGGGCCTTTTTCCTGTCAAGTAGTACTCCTTGTCCTTTCACTGTGAGAAGAGATGTATCCTTCACTCTGAGAGGGTAACAACTACCAAGTACCAAGAGTACACACTGAACCATTCAAATCAACATTAAATGCTGTTTGCAACCCATTTTCACTTCCACAATATGAAACATGACATTTGGCAAGGAACAAATTTAGATTTTTTTTTTCATTTAGAGCCGATTGGCAGTCAAAAATGTTATTTAAATGAACCTAAATACATTAGGCTACTCCTAAGAATATATATATATTTAAGGGTTGGATCAGATAGAAACACCTAAAGTAAATATTCACCAAAAAATGGGAATTCATTATCATTTACTCATCCCCCTACATTGGAGGGACATTGGAGAAAACATTATATTTAAATGCTTTCACGTTCTCTGAAAAGTTTTCCATCCCCCCCCAGGAATCTTTGCGTTCACTCGCAAAGATTTTGTGATGGAAATAATATGAGATGGGAGGCAACGCAAAGTTTCTTGGGAGAATGCCAATGTTTTGCAAGAGAATGCAAATGTTTTGCAAAATAACTCAGTTTCTCTGGAAGAACGCATACTTTTGCAAGAGAACACAAATGTTTTTGCGAGAGAGGGCAAACGTTTTTCGAGCGTACGCAAAAGCATTGAAATATACACTACCGTTCAAAAGTTTGGGGTCAGTGAGAATTTTATTTGTATTTTTTGGAGGAAAGAAATCAATACTTTTATTTATCAAGGCCAGTAAAGACATTTATAATGTTACAAAAGATTCTATTTCAAACAAATGCTGTTCTTTTGAACTTCCTATTCATCAAAGAATCCTAAAAAAAAAAAAAAAACTGTACAACTGACAGACCAACAACTGTTTCAACATTGATAATAATAATAAATGTTTCTTGAGCATCAAATCCTCATATTATACTGATTTGTGAAGGATCATTTGACACTGAAGACACTGACACTGGTGATGCTGAAAATTCAGCTTTGATCACAGGAATAAATTACACTTTACTATATATTCACACAGAAAACAGCTGATTTACACTGGAATAATATTTAATACTATAACTGATTTTTGTTGTATTTTTAATCAAATAAGCGCAGCCATGGTTAGCAGAAGAGAATTCTTTTAAAAGTATTTAAAATCGTACCGACCCCAAACTTTTGAACGGTAGTGTATATTTTTCCTCCCATCTCATATTTTTTCCATCACCATGTCCCCTTAGAGGCTCCATACCCTCATGACTATTCAAACATAAATGCAGAGTATAAAAGAAGAACTGTACAGTGAAAGTACTGTAAATGGGTTTCTAAACAACATTGGACCCCAAATGACTTACAGTATATCGTATGGACAAGAAACTGAGACATTTTCCAAATGTATCTTCTTTTGTGCAAACATTTTGAATAAACAATCCCTTTAAGGTAACAATTGCAGGTTGGCATTTTGCACCAAGTAGGTTTGATTTCCGTTTCATATTGACTTTAAATTGAAAAACAAAGTCCTTTCGAATCAATTAGGGCATCTTGTTTTATCACACAATAATGATAAAACAATGTTAATGATAAAACAATGTTTCCATGTTAAGTCTGTACGCTTACCTGTTATGTTATTAGGTGAGCTTTGAAAACCGATGCGACCTAATGAACAAAATCCATGTGATATGATGCATTTCACAGGCATAAGCTTCCCCCGAAACGCCAATCACATTTTCTCTGCTCGCTAAATTTATGCTTTAAAGCATTGCCCCCCTTCACTCACCCCAGCTCATGGTTCCATTACCGCCCAGCCAGTGCAATAAGTGCTAATGTAGCAGAACCGATGGCCAGCAACGCTGCCTTACTCAGCACGCCTGGCCCATCAAATCCGACTTTCCACTAGCCATTTTCATCTGCAGCAGATTGTAAGCAAGACGGCACTTTGTCATGGCAGAGACTCATCCGTCCATCGCGTCCACTTCCAAACTGATTGGGGCAATAACAAAGAGCGGCCCTGCCCCATAATTTATTTGATGGCAAATGTATTATTCAGCTCCACTGTAATTTATTCATGTTCCACATTGCCTTATTACGGTTTAAACATCTGTTATTTTGGTTTATGGACTGGTGCCAGTGTGTGGGTCGCTCTTTATTCTTAATGGTTTCATCAAAGGGACAAGTGATGTCTTCCCGCTGCACTGGCGTTAAATGTCCTCGATTTAACAATGTTGTACGGGACTAAAATAGAGTCGTGCTCTTCCTGACGCTGTGATGCTGAAACTAGTGGTCGTTTGTCTATCTTGCTCTTTGTTCTTCCATTTCATCTCTCATGACTGGCTTAACATGAAAAGATGCCCATCTTCACAGAACAAAGGCAAGATCTTTTGTTTTAATAATATTTTCCCTCCTTTTCGCACATGAACTGCACTCATTTCATTTTTTACTGGGAGTAGTGTGAGCTGTGCTGTGATCCCTCCGAACACATACAAATGAATCAAACTTCTATCTATTGATGTTGTAACCCTTCTTTCTCTTGTGGGTTCATTCGTTCAGTTCCCCCGCAGGCTCCGGTGATCATGGGATTAGAAAATGAAGAGGTCAAAGCTGGTTCCTTTCTGAGGGTGGTGTGCATATCGTACGGGGGCAACCCTTTAGCCACTTTGCATTGGATTAAGGTGAGAGAAATATACAAAATTCTTCATCGGTTGCCCTTTTCCTTTTCAGAAATAATTACTTGGCCTTTACTTTTACTTGAACAGGATACAAACTAAGACTTTGTGTTTGGCTTGTAGTTGTTATATTTCCCACAAATGAAAGAAACTTTTTCGGTTACACTTTATTTTAAGGTGTCCTTGTTACAGTGTAATTACACAATTAAGTAATAGTAATTAACTACATGTACTTACTATATAGTTAGGGTTAAGGTTTGGTTTAGCGTTAGTTGTGTGTCTCTGTGCATAATTGACTGTTATTACTATAGTAATTACATGTAAAATGTGTAACAGGGACACTGTAAAATAAAGTGTTACAACATTTTGTTTGATTGGTAACACTTTACAGTAAGGGTTACTCTCAGTTGTCTATGTGCGTAACCATGTGGAACTCAGAACAAGGAAATGAACACAACGTCGTCATTCGGTAGGGCAGGAGTTATGATCACACTTAATATGATTGACAGCTCTAGAGCGAATGAGCTCTCTGACTCATTACAGACACGCACGGAAGAAAACAGCGCTCTGTATGCCTTTCCAAGCTCTTCAGATCGCATAATTCAGCTGCTAATGAATAGAAATGGTGATCTGTATAAAGAACATGTAAGAATAAATCTGTTCTCAGACACCACTGATAACACTCAACATCCATTCTCTTATCTCTTGCGGAATACTTTTCTTTGGTGTTTACGCAGGTTTTCTAAACAGCTACCACTCTCACACTTTTGTGCAACAGCAGCGGCTCGGGTAAGCTGAAAAAAGACCCGCCCCATGTCCGACAAGCCATGCCGCTCTCACGCCACAAATCTAGTTATCACACAGTGAAAAATACATCGCGGAGCAAAAAGGAAAACTGACAACATCGGCAGACAAGACAGAGCAGGTTACTTTTGATATGAAACAAAGTCTCAACTTTCAAATTTGGTCGTTTCTTTAAGAAATTTAAGCAATAAATACAGTTTTTTGGCTCTTTAATGTCGTGACAGATCGCTGTAGTGCCTCAGTTCTCTTCCTTCTAGTTAATTTATAGCATCAAATAAACATGAATGAACATCTGAAGGAATGTTTTTTCAACTGTGGAAAGACATCAGTAGACCGTTTTTTCACCGACGTTAATCTACTAACTCTCCTGACTGCTTTGTCAGACAAAATGGCGGATTCGACGGATTATGATTGGTCAGATCGCCTGTCAATCAAACTCCCTGCGAAGGGTGAATTGGGTGGCTTGTTTTGTCGCCGGGCGATGAGGGAAATAATTTACACACTGGTCTGAAAAAAATCTTGCTTTGTTGATCTGCGATTGATTGCGGATGTAGTGAACAGCTCCATGGGGATCAATTGTTTCGATTAAAGTGTGTCATCGTGATGTACATTCGCATCAATTACGTTTATTTGCCACCACAGCACTTTATTTCTTTATTCTTATAGTGTGAATACATGAATTTTGCTTGGGTCTGTCTCACTTGATGCACCGAAATTACCGTAAATTTGCGGTCGAAACTGAAATTTTCATTTTCGGCTGAAATGGTTTTGGAGGGCTGAAATCATTGACCGAAACATTGACATTTAAATGAGCTTCTGTTTCGTGCACATTGTGGATAAATAACAAACATGTTGATTTCTTGCTTTTGATCGATAATGATATGGATTCTCAAGATCAGTCTTTTAGTCTGTGCTGTTTTCTGTTGTAAACATTTCTAAACATTTGTAGCGCACCCATCCAATAATCACAATAAACTCTGTGCTGTGTAATTTTTTATATGAAACAAAGTCACCGCGCCGTGTGGATACTGACATTCAGAATCACAGATTATTCTTTTTGGAAGTATGTCCAACAATAATTTTCACCGGAAAATGTCATCTGATCAAGTAAATAACATCCACTTTTGTTCTGGTTCTGACAATGTAGTAAATCTGACATTGTAAAAATTGCTCTCAAATTGTTCATGTTAACAACGTCAGCATTGCGTGACTACATGTAATGCTCTTCCGATATTATCCTTGTTTTCGCATGGGCCGGTTGCGGTCTCTTTTTTTCTGTAGCCACTCCGAAGTCCGAACGAAGTCTTTTGCATTTTACAGCGGGTGAATCTGTTGTCACTGGTGATCGTCGTTTGAACCTTTCTGGATCCGCCATCAAATTAATAAGTTTAATTATATCAAGTGTTGTGAGAAAAGGCTATAAATCTCCACCTCCAACATCCTCACACGCAATATAGCCTACTAGCCGAGACTCCTTCTTTATGTGTACAGATGTGACGTAATGATGCAAAGACATGCTCGAATCTCCCGCGGAAATCCACCAGTACCACTGGAATTAAAAACTTTATTACAAGCTTACCGCTTTGAATCGAGCTAAGGCAAGCAGAAAGTTTTGAACACTGGCTGGTTATGTATTTTCTCAAAAATGTATTTTGGATCATTTTTAACCCCAAAAAAGCTACAGATTTTTATGCAGCTTTAAATTAAATAAAACATTTTTTTTGCCATGCTGTAGAAAGGGTCCAAATGATGTCACTTCCTGTGTCACAATTTTAAGAAATTTTATATTTGTGTGTGTGCCATTTGGTAATAGGGTTTACCAAAGTACAAAGAGCAATATAACTGTGAATTTTCATCAGCATAACGATCACTTGATAGTTTTTCAACATATGCATAATGATTGATCTGTCACGTCACATAGGCGTATGTATCTCGCATTGTTTATAAGTGATATTATTGACAGTTGCATGTGTTGCAAGGAAACACAGATACATCCTTTTGTTTTATGTACATTTGCTCACCTGTCTAATAAATATATGCAAGAGCGGTGTTGCTCCAAATTAGTCGCGGACGTGGAGCTCTCGGCATCTCGAAAACGCCACGCTGATATTGATCCTCATTTTAGTTCTCCTTTTTTGTCCCAAAGTCTGCTTGCCATGGTCCATAATGTTTGAACGAAACAACAACAGCGTGCAGCTAGACGTTACGCTCTACACAGTTGTCCACGTCTCTCGCCATGGTTACGTCATGGCTATGGCAGTACGAGCGGAAACCGAGGAAAGCGCGGATATTGCATCATTGACAGGCGACATTTTTTACTTATTTAAAATGGGAATTTCTCTGAAATAAAAAAAATCTTTGGAGACTTTTGGGATATTGTAAGTACACAACTGCAGGAAATATATCACACTGTGCAAGTGATTTTTGGATATTTTATTACAAAATTCCTACATATTGTACCTTTAAGATTATTGTATAAAACAAGGATTTTATGATTGTCATTTTTGGTACAGTTCAGTCAAGAAGGTTAAGACCTCTGATGTGGGAGAGGCCAAAACCGTTATTTTGTGTGGAGGATTTGTTTGAAAAGTAGTTATTATGATCGTTTTATAGTTTACCTAACATATGTAATAGTTCACAATCCTAAAAAGTCATGGGACACCAAAGTGTACTGCATTCATGGAAAGTGCCACTTAGATAAATTGGCCCAAATGTTACGTTAAGCAGGTAGCTGTTAGATGAAAAATTATGGGCTGCATCATTCAACCATGTGAGAGCTGTTTACCAAAATGCTTTGCAGGCCAATTACCATGAATGTAATGCCAGAGTAAGGTCAGAGTGGAACGCAGGTTGCTAAAGTAATTTGAAGCTAGCTAGAATCTGGCAGGTGCACCAGTGGTTTTATATTCTTTCAATTTTCCCAACCTCAGAAATTATGAAGCATTGGCATCTCAAACAACTTAATAAATGTGATGCAAAGCTTCACTGCCACTGAAAACTCCGCTGAGACTGTGTCGGAGGACTAACTCAAGATAACAGCGTGCATATGTTCACAAAGAGACTGAGCCGAGAGCCGAGAATGAACAAAACCAGTGCTTTCTTGTAAAGGCCATTCAACATTTGGTAAAGACACGCTCTCGGGTAATGTTAAGAGGACTGCCCTTGTGTAAATTCTTCTCTTAAATAGGACATTAGGAAACTATGGTAAATGTATTGTTTTGTTATTCAACCATTTATTTAGTGTGTGTGTGAGTGTGTGTATCTGTGTGTGAATTAATAAAATCAGCAAG
Organism: Rhinichthys klamathensis goyatoka; assembly: GCF_029890125.1. Taxonomy (NCBI): domain Eukaryota; kingdom Metazoa; phylum Chordata; class Actinopteri; order Cypriniformes; family Leuciscidae; genus Rhinichthys; species Rhinichthys klamathensis. The sequence continues at coordinate 99,239 of NW_026607183.1, forward strand.
CCTAGGGGAAAGCTGAGAGCTATAACGAAGAACTTTATTAAATGTCTGTGTTTAGAGACAGAGAGAAGATGTCAAGCTTTAAATCATTTGCAAGTGAAGTCTAGGCAGCCGAATCTACTTGTCCATTCATGTAGTGTCCCGCAGACAGACTCGCAGTGGAGACTCTCGTTTTACTTTGATAAAGTGTGTCAGTCCTGACATCTCTAATAATTTTCAGCTAATGCAAATGTTAGTGTCTGCAAAGGCGTTGACTGGATGACTGATTTCAGACACAAATGTCTTTTTCCATCTATCTATCTATCTATCTATCTATCTATCTATCTATCTATCTATCTATCTATCTATCTATCTATCTATCTATCTATCTATCTATCTATCTATCTATCTATCTGTCTGTCTGTCTGTCTGTCTGTCTGTCTGTCTGTCTGTCTGTCTGTCTATCTATCTATCTGTCTCTGTCTATCTATCTGTCTGTCTCTGTCTGTCTGTCTATCTATCTCTGTCTGTCTGTCTCTCTGTCTGTCTAATCTCTGTCTGTCTGTCTCTCTGTCTGTCTGTCTCTGTATGTCTGTCTACTCTCGGTCTATCTATCTATCTATCTAATTATCTATATATCTAACTGTCTATCTATCTATCTATCTATCTATCTATCTATCTATCGTCTCTCAGTCGGTCTATCTGCCTGCTTGTCTGTCTGTCTATCTGTATATCTGTCTATCTGTCTGTCTATCTATCGTCTCTCGGTCTGTCTGTCTGTCTGTCTATCTATCGTCTCTCGGTCTGTCTGTCTGTCTATCTATCTGTCTATCTATCGTCTCTGTCTATCTATGTATATCTGTCTATCTATATGTCTATCTGTCTTTTTGTCTGTCTGTATATCTGTCTCTGTCGTCTCTCGGTCTGTCTATCTGTCTATCTATCGTCTCTCAGTCTATCTTTCTGTCTGTCTATCTGTCTATCTATCGTCTCTCGGTCTGTCTGTCTGTCTGTCTATCTATCTGTCTATCTATCGTCTCTCGGTCTGTCTGTCTGTCTATCTATCTGTCTATCTATCGTCTCTGTCTATCTATGTATATCTGTCTATCTATATGTCTATCTGTCTTTTTGTCTGTCTGTATATCTGTCTCTGTCGTCTCTCGGTCTGTCTATCTGTCTATCTATCGTCTCTCAGTCTATCTTTCTGTCTGTCTATCTGTATATATGTTTATCTATCTGTCTGTCTATCTACTCTCGGTCTGTCTATCTATCTGTCTGTCTGTCTGTCTCTCTGTCTGTCTGTCTGTCTGTCTACTCTCGGTCTGTCTGTCTATCCATCTATCTGTCTGTCTCTCTGTCTGTCTACTCTCGGTCTGTCTGTCTATCTATTTATCTATCTATCTATCTGTCTGTCTCTCTGTCTGTCTACTCTTGGCCTGTCTGTCTATCTATCTATCTAATTATCTATATATCTATCTGTCTATCTATCGTATCTCTGTCTGTCTATTTGTCTGTCTATCTATCTATCTATCTATCGTCTCTCAGTCGGTCTATCTGCCTGCTTGTCTGTCTGTCTGTATATCTGTCTATCAAGATTCAAATAGCTTTATTGGCATGGTAAAAGAAATCTTTACATTGCCAAAGCATTCATAACACTATACAATACAAATAAGTAAATAATTATAAAATAAAAATAAAAAAAGTTTCGGGTCGCTCACTTTACTCAGGTATCCTGCCAATTCATATGTTCTGTTTAGGGCCAAATAGCATTCCAGTTTACTCTGTTTGGCTGTTGCGTCCAATGTTTGAGGTATTTTTCTTTTTGTGTTTTAGTTATTTGGTTTGGTGTGGCTATGTTTTTGTTGTCAGTTTGTGACGTCAGATCTAAGGCCAATCGGCCGAGGGCGTTCTTCTCTGGCTTCAGCTCTTGGTAGGTCAGGGCTTTGTGATGGAGGGTCTGTTCATCGCTATTTTTTTAAGTGGGTATGGAATTTAATGGCTCTTTCTTATAGGTATTACAAGGGGGTATAATCCTAATTCTGCTCTACAGCCATTATTTGGGGTTTTGCGCTGAACTCGTAGCAAGATTTTGCACAGCTCGGTCTGCAGAGTCTCTATCGGGTGTTTGTCCCATTTAGTGAACTCTTGGTCTGTGAGTGGACCCCAGACTTCACACCCATACAGCGCGATGGGCTCTATTACAGTTTTGATTATTTTTAGCCAGATTCTGATTGGGATGTCAATTTGGATATTTCTCTTAATAGCATAAAAATGTCTATCTGTCTATCTATCATCTCTCGGTCTGTCTGTCTGTCTATCTATCGTCTCTCGGCCTGTCTGTCTGTCTGTCTGTCTGTCTGTCTATCTGTATATCTGTCTGTCTGTCTGTCTATCTGTATATCTGTCTATCTGTCTGTCTATCTGTCTATCGTCTCTTGGTCTGTCTGTCTGTCTGTCTATCTATCATCTCTTGGTCTGTCTGTCTGTCTATCTATCGTCTGTCTATCTGTATATCTGTCTATCTGTCTGTCTATCTGTCTATCGTCTCTTGGTCTGTCTGTCTGTCTGTCTGTCTGTCTATCTGTCTATCTATCGTCTCTCAGTCTATCTGTCTGTCTCTCGGTATGTCTTTCAGTACCATCTTTTCTCTTTTTCAGAATGGAGAAGTCCTGTCCACTAGCTGGGAGGTGGACGTTGTGTCACGTAGGTCCAGCAGCATGTTGAGAATGGAGGTGAAGCCAGAGGACAATCATGCTGTGCTGCAGTGCGAAAGCGTCAACCAAGTGTCTCGTTCACCAATGTCCCTCACTCGCACTCTTACCGTCGTGTGTGAGTAGTCAGTAAAAATTAATCTTAAAAAACTTCTGCTCAAAAACCCATTAAACTTCTAAGAAGGCCAAAAGCCTGTTGTTGCTAGTAGTTTTCAGCATAGCCTTAAAACAATAGCTTGATCTTTCATGACACACTGTCACTTACGATAAGCCAATTACACATGCCTGTATCATGGCTGACAAGTTAATCAGGTCAATACTCGCTGCTACTTGCAGTTTCTGTAATCTTTCATTAACAGAGGATGGTTTGTACTGGTGGTCTTGTCACCACAAATTCTAAATGTCAAATAACCATGTCTTATCACAAATCTACTGTCATTGACACATATGGCTTATTGAGAATAGATAGTCACACAAATACTGCCAACATTTGGGCCTTTATTAGAAGATCCCTCTGGACACTTCTCACCATTTCATTGATCAGCTAGATCATTATTTCAATACTGTAAGAGCATCATGAGAACGTATCGTAATGGCCTCAAATCCTTTGTGGCATGACTAGCGTGTTTAAACAATTTGCTGGGAAGATATGCTGACTCGATTTATCTTGCTTCTCTTTCTGTTGTGGTAATCACTTTTCCTCACAGTTGAGCCAGCTGAAGTAAAATTACTGGGCTCCTTTGAAGCTGTAGAAGGACAGGAGATCAATCTGTGCTGTTACACTTCCTCCAGTAATCCACCGGTTCACATACGCTGGTGGCTCGGGTTCAAGGAGCTCAACAGAACGGATGTTACCATCTCTGAGGTATTCAACCTAACACTTAACAGTCAAGACAGAGGACGCGGAAACGTATTCTCTTACAAAAATGTATAAATTATAATTAAAACTATTGTTTTATGTGGCACTCTGAAACAATGTTCCCTCTAAGCTGCGCGCGTGCGCGGCCGCGCAGAAAAGAATAAAATGCCACGCAGAGGACTGACGCAAAATGTGTGGGGAAATCCATTTGATTGTAGTTTAAGTGAGAAATAATTTCAGTGCTCTGGTCAACCGCTATTGAGTGAAAACTGGTGAATGCAGTTTACAGGTTTCATAGAAAGAGAACGATATGAGCGCGTGTGATTGGCAGTGAGTCGTGTGTGCGGACCAAATAGCTCAATACGAGAGGCAACGAGAAATGCAAAGACATGTGAAATAAAATCACATCATAATGTTTTAAAGAAGAGTGGTTTGATTAAAGTGGTGGAAATAACGGTTGATGGACACAGAACGGTAACAATTACACACCCACCCGCGTGCAAATTCAAAATACATCATTAGTTTAAATAGATGTTTTTGTGTGTGGGGGAGTTTCAGGGATGGTTAGATTATAAAAGAGTTCACATTCACTTTTCTTGAAAATATTTAGCTATTAGATCTATTTAAATGCTTCAGTTTGTTTTCATATTATAATAATATAATATGTAAACAAATTGAAGCATTTAAACTGATATATTATATCACTTCAAATACTTAAATTCGTTTTTTATATTATATTATAATAGGCCTATATTTTATTATTTTATAAGCCTAAATAAAGAATCTCACAAGGGTATTGTTTAGGGCTCCTTGCCATTAAAAAGTTTGAAACCCCCTGCTAAAGAAAATATTGGTAATTCATAAGCAATAAACAATCATTTAACTTTGATGGTTTAATGCTTCCTGTACACAATGAATTGACTGTACAAAAACACTTTATGGTTTTCCCAAACCATCTCAGTGTAACAGCTTAATTTTCTTTCATACTATACAGTATTCTATTATTGTAAAGAATTGAATTGTCCTGCAGAAGATTTTGTAAATTATTTTTCATATGATTTCTTGGTAAAGACTGTACAGTTAACAGCACTGTAAAAAAAAATATCAGGTAACCTAAAATGTGCTTTCAGTGACTTCTTAATTAACTGCTTGTTTTTCGAAAATATGATTTAATACCAATAAGTTACATCAAGGGTCAAATAAAATAGAAATGGCACATTCAAGTTAAAAGTTACAACTGAATGTCGAAACCATTGCGTTTCTACGTATGCTGTACAGGTCAGGTATAAAGAACATTTTTGCTCAGGTGGCAAAAAATGTCCGCCCAATAGGAAAAAGTTTTGCTCAGCAAGAAAAAAAATTAGAGGGAACATTGCTCTGAAACTGTTTCCATGTTTTGCTTTTGATAGGTTCATCAACAATACAAACTACCATCTAAACACTCACATGAGCCATTTCACCGACAGAGAAAGGCTTCGTGAGGTGTAGCGCTTGATTAAAGGAATATTTTTCAATTATTGTGTGAAATAAAGCCGGCGACCCTTGAACCGAGAGTGATTCAAAGTCTCCATCAAGACTGTGCTTTTACTCTAGATTCTATTAGTTACTACATAATATTCTGCGAGATCAGGGGCTTTTAGAGTCTCTCTTTTTTTTTTAATCTCCAGCTCTTCCTCTCCAGAGGTTGATTTGAATGAAACATAAGTGAATAAAAGCCGACCCGAGGCTGCTCTGTGCTTCACAGGACACTCCTTGTTCATTTGGAGGTGTTTTACATCTGATCTTTCATTTACATGCCGGTGTTAATTTATTATTTTTCTTTTTCTCTCTCCGAGCTTCTCTTTATGATATTTTCTAATAGTTTGGCCGTAAGTAACCGTGAAGCCAGGGTCAACTCTCTGAACAGGTGTAAATTAGAGCTTAGCAAATGAGCAGAATTAAAAACTCTGCCAATTGTAGTCGACATCGAAACAGAATTTGCTATTGTCTTTTTTCTATATTGTGATTTTTCACATGGGTGGGAATCTTTAGGCACCTCACGATCCGATTCCAAAACTATTTCTTTGTCTAATTTTTTTTTCTTATTGATTAATCTTATTAATAGAATTTAAAATATTTTTTTTTATTTAATTAGACAAGTAATAAGTACTCTTTAAATAATTAAAAAAAAAATTTAAAACAATTGCATGTTAAGCATTTTAAATAGGCTATATAAACTAATATAGCTTCATAACTTAAAATTTAGTAAATAAAGTGGAACAAAAAAAATCATACTACCAACAATAAACAGAGTGCTTTCATTTAAGTATTTAAGACTAGGCTGTCTGAATGTTTTCCGTTCAAGAGCTGTGAGTGATTTCTCTTTTTCACAGCTTAACTGTTGTTGGATGACATTTTCTCTCTTTACCAAGCGCGCGTGAGTATTTGAAATTGAAAGCAGCCTTCTGTCAGTGAGTTTCATATTTTTAATATAAGCCCACTGCATTCTAAACGACATAAATAATAAATAATGTCCTTGTAATTCGCATCAACCTTTCCGAACTTTATGAAAGGTTCGATTGATGTGTGTGTGTGTGAGGAATTGGAAGCAAGCAGAACGCACACGCAGTGTCATCAATAATGTGTGTTTTAAAAACTAAGCTCAGAATCAATCCAGAATCGTTGGAGATGGAATCTTTTCTCCCACACCTAATGTATAGTATATGACCGACACAAATATTACATAAATGAAATATAAACTGTCCTTTCCTTTATGCCAGGCCTATATGCGTAGCGTGGCTTGATGCTTCATCTGCAGACTGCTTTACTCTGTCAAGTGACCAGAGTGTAAAAAATCATGTGTTGTCATATCGTTATATTAGTAATTGTTCAGCCCTAGTTCACAGTGCCATTATGCTTGCCACACACTTGAAGATTTTAAACCCGATTTAAGGCACAATTTGCACCCCCCAATAATCAGAGTTGCATGGCCCAATTCGAGGCTTGTCGCAACTGACATTTTGTCCAAAAAATCCTCAATTGTGGGGTTTCATTATGATCATTTTACAGCTCCCGATCAAGTTAGAGCCTCCCGATCCCAAATCGTACTCTTGTTCGGACTGCCTCCGACATTATACCTGCAATAGCCGATGAGAGCGAGCAAGTGTAACCGGTCCTATTTGACCCGCTCCGAGTGGGATTGAACCGGTTAAAATCGGTTAAGATTTGAAAATCGTCTAGTGTGTCCCAGGTCTTAGCTTGTTAGCAAGGGTTCAAAGTGCCAAATGCGAATAAAAATTGGCGTTAAAACGGTGTTATTTAACAGTTGCCCAGTTACTTCAAGAATTTTGACATTGGATGGTTGTGAGAATGTTATATGGCTTAGTGCGATCATCAAATCGCAACTGTTGTGATGTTATTATAGTCTGACACGGTGCATGTTTCAGTGTAAACATTACAGTAAATGCTACTCTGCAAGTGCTCTGTGTGTGTGCTTGAGTCGCTTATAATTTGCATTTGGGAACGCAACATGTGCCAACCATCTTCCCAAATTCGTAACGAGAATCGGTCATAAATATGTTGTTGTGAACATAGAGGAGCGTTAAGGTCTTCCTGTGGTTTTCCACCAAAATAGAAATTAAGAAGACCATACATGTTTTTATTGTCTGTTGATCTGTAAAATCAAATCAAAATAATAATAATTATTATGATTATTGACAATTACATTAATAATTTTATTATAACATATTGTATTATATTAAATTATTATTACATTTTCTTACAGTATGTATTATTGCAATTGTAAGATATTTCTTTATTAATTAAATTAAATAATAATTAAATATAAATATTTTTAGTCATAATAATTGCCCGGGGGGCGTGGTTCCTTTTTTTTTTTTTAGCTGCAGCTTCTCAAACAAGAAATTCCTATTGGTCGAAGTCATGTGATTGACCCGCCCTTGCGCCGTAAAACATCATCAAAAAAGAGAAGAGCGTCTCTGCAAGAGGGGAGGGGAAGTTATTCTGATTGAAGATTATGAGGCCACATGTATTTTTCTAAAAATGTGCTCGAATAAATAATTTATAATGATTATATTATATTATTATAATTTATAACTGCAATATTCCATAAAATCAGAGTTGTCCATTTTGATTTCATGGTGACTTTAAAATAATGTAAATAATCAAGTCAAATCTAGTTTTCAACACTTTTCCCAGAAGGACTCATAGAAATCAGATGGTTTATACTTTCAATTTGTGTCACTAATATGTAGTCTAATTCATCTTTTAAAACAATTTCAGAGCCGTGGCTTTCCTAAGTGTTACACTCAGTCGGGTTCAAAGATGAAGAAGATTCTGAATTTCCAAAATAAAAGTATTTAATAAGCAAAATAAGCACAGAGCCAATGGCAACGTAACAGCGTGTCTAGCACAAGCTCAAACACAAATAATAACCGACTCTGAAGGCAGGGAAACGTGGAACTTAAATATACACTGATAACGAACTAAGGACAAACAGCTGTGATCACATCTATCACCATAGTAACTAATGATTGCGGGAACAGGGACAACAGAACACCAAGAGAAGCAAACTAAAAGTTCATAAAAATGTAACTAAACAAACAAATAACTAAATAATCCTCTCACTAAGTTTGCCACACTTGCATCTGTTTACGCAGTTAGTGAGATAGTAGAGCCACAATGTATTCCAACGCTTTTGTTTTTTCTTGGTTTTTAATGACCATATGTCAAATCACATCAGTTTCGAGAATGTGTGCCATCAAAGAGAGTGAATCATGGTGGTATAATTTGATGTTTTCACTCTTGTGTGCAAAGAGTATAATGTTACCTTATAATGGCTCTTTACGATGACCATATATTGTTCTCAGTAAAAATGTAAGGTCTCAGATGAAATATTTGTGTTGCAGGGGGACAATGGTGGGATGATGACGATGTCTAACCTGACACATAAAGTGTCACGTGAGGACAACGGTCTTCCTCTGACTTGCGAGGCATTCAACAAAGGCACCCGCTTCTCTAGTGTTCGATCTGAAGAGCTCATCGTTTACTGTGAGAGACCACTTACATTTTTATCTAACATTTAGGTGGAATGATCCCTGATAAATTAATTTATTTTATTTTAGTAGCTTAACTGGTACAGTAATAGGCAAAGTTATAGGTTTGTTTCCCAGAGAACACATACACTACCGTTTTGTTTGTTTGTTTTAGAGAAATTAATACTTGTGTTCAGCAAGGATGCATTCAATTGAACAAAAGTGACAGTGAAGACATTTGTAATGTTACAAAAGATTTCTATTTTAAAAAAATGCTGTTCTTTTGTACTGAATTAAATTATCCTGAAAAAAGAAAACCAGTAGCACAACTGTTTTCAACATCGATAATAGTCAGAAAAGTTTCTTGATCAACAAAACATGATATTAGAAGGATTTCTGATGGATCATGTGACGCTGGAGTAATGATGCTGAAAATGTAACTTTGCCGTCACAGAAATAAAATACATATTAAAGTATATTAAAATAGAAAACATTTAGTTTACTATTTCTCAATATTACAGCTTTACTGTATTTTTTATCAACTAAATGCAGCCTTTGTGAGCATAAGAGACTTCTATCAAAAGAATTTAACAATTGTTAGCGATCCCAAACATTTGAACTGTAGTGATTGTTGAGTAAAATGAATCCATTGTAATTTGGATAAAAGCTTATCTAAAATAAATAAATGTAAACATAATGATGCACTCTTTTTCAAACGTCTCATCAATGCACTTGTGCTGACTGGAATATCAGTTCTGTTAATGTCGCTTCGTCTTATTCTTAGATCCTCCTCAGAAGGTGTGGTTAGATGCTCCTCCACCAAACGTCTTCTTACACTCTGGTACAACTCTCCGTTTAGTCTGTTTCTCCAGTGGGGGAAATCCCACAGGTCAGCTGGTGTGGTTGAAGGTGTGTAGTGACATGAAAGCTTTTGTTGATGTGGTTTTAGTAACAAGTGTGTTTTGTTATTTCTGCCATTAAAAAGTCCTCCATGTCTGTGTGTGTGTGAACTACAGAACAACAAAGTCGTGCCAACCGCATCGAAGCAGGTGTCTTCAGAGCGTGGTGTGTCACGAGATCTCCTTCTCACCCTCCAGCCCAGCGACAATCTGGCCACCTACCGCTGCGACTCCTCCAACAAAGCCAAGAAAGTGCTCTCCGCTCAAAGCAAACTCAGGGTTCTGTGTATGTTTCTAAACCCCCCTGTGAAACCATATCAGTAATTTGGGTTAGTGTGGTGTACTTCTTAACTCTTAATTAATACATACCATATACCAAATGAGCCAAAACATTATGACCACCTGCCTAATATGCTGTTGGTCCTCCATGTGCTGCCAAAACAGCGCTGACCCATCGAGGCATCGACTCTAGTCTACAAGACCTCTGAAGGTGTCCTGCAGGGTTTGGCACCAAGACACTTGCAGCAGATCCTGTAGGTTGCGAGGTGGAGCCGCCAAACTTGTTGGTCCAGCAAATCCCACAGATGCTCAATTGGATTGAGATGATCTGGGGAATTTGGAGACCTTATATATATATATATATATATATTAGGGGTGGAACGGTACATGTATTCGTATTGAACCGAAACGGTACGGGCGTCACGGTTCGGTGCACGAATTTACACGGAGAATACACGGTATAAAAATAAATAAAACTTGCGTGCAAATTAATTAATGTGATGCGGAACTACTGTTAGATATGCGGGTTCTTTAGGGACACATAATCTGTACCATCGGCTTAGCTCTAAACGTGCGTTCACTTAAACGTTGGCTTTATACGCGCGTCCTATTCGCTTTGGACTAGACGCGATAGACGCTCTATTCGCGTTTGGTGTGACCACATAATGAACAGGCTGCGATGTCAAGATTGCAATGCTGGAGTGTGTGTGTGTGAGAGAGAGAGAGAGGCGCGGCCGCGATCGAACTGTGTGTGTGTGTGAGAGAGAGAGAGAGGCGTGGGCGCGATCGAACAGTGGAAACATAAAAAACATACTCCGTCATTTTGTTCATACAGATCATTAAACCTGCAAAGTGTTTACTTATATTTGTGTACACTCGCAATAAAACACAACATTGTGCTTTTGTCACACTGTAAACTCTTGTCAAACTGTAACCTACAACTGTCACCCAACCAAAATCACAAACACACACACACACTGTTTTAAAAGCAAAACATATTTATCCAACTCCATTTCAAAACAGTCTGTGGGTCCCATCTTTTGGACAGTCATCATCATATTGCATTGGTTTTCATTTCTTGTCCTCGGAGCACTAATCTTACACATTCTACATTCATTAAAAAAGAAAATCGAATGTGTTAATTAAAATTAAGGCAAACAAATATATTGATCTGAAATATAGCAATTAATTTTAAATGAATTCAGGTACAATTACCAAACATATCGCAAGGTCTTTTTGTCTTTTTATTAATTTAATTAATAAACGAATGATATAAAACTATTGTCAGTGCACTACAAATAAACTGGTTCTATGCCTTTATTAATAAAACTTATTTAAAAAATACAATGCCTTCTGCATTTTTGTTTTGCTTTTCCCTCCATTGTACCGAAATCGTACCGAACCGTGATGTCTGAACCGACGTATGAACCGAACCGTGACTTCTGTGTACCACCCCTAATATATATATATATATATATATATATATATAGCCTACTAAGTGATATAATAAGTGTTCAACGAGTACAACTATTTAGTGTGTGCAGTGAATAGAACTGTCATCATAGAGTTGATCATAACATTTTCTTATCAAGGACTCTTAATATTTGTATCAATCTTGTAGGGATTGTTAAAGGATTAGTTCACTTCAGAATTAAAATTTCGTTTTATAAAAGGACGATCGTTTGGCTAGATAAGACCCTTATTTCGCGGCTGGGATCGTGTAGAGCCTTTTGAAGCTGCATTGAAACTGCAATTTGGACCTTCAACCCTTTGGTTCCCGTTGAAGTCCACTATATGGAGAAAAATCCTGGAATGTTTCCCTCAAAAACCTTCATTTATTTTCGACTGAAGAAAGAAAGACATGAATATCTTGGATGACGTGGGGGGTGAGTAAAATTTATTCTGAGGTGAACTAATCCTTTAATGGTTTGGGTTTGAACTCTTTGTCTTGTGAGTTAGGATAAAAGCATCTGGTAAATGTCAGTTAGCACAACTTCTTTTTGAATATGCTTTAAAATGAGGATACACTGTGGCAATCCCCACTCACATTCTAATTGGTTGTTCTTTGTATTGTGCCTCGATCAGTTCCCGCAGTGAGCGTGAAGATCGTGGCCAAGCAGAAGGAGCTGCGCAGGGGTCAGACTCTGGATCTGGACTGCCTGGCTGGCAGCAGCAATCCCACTGCAAATATCAGCTGGAGTTTGGGCCCTATCATGTACTAAAACTCTCACTTATACATATACAAGCAGCACCACATCATTACACACATGCACAAATACACACTCACTGCTAATACCGTATCACTTAGTTTAACACTCCCATGGGCATTTTGCCACCCATCTAATTTATTCACATCAATACAACTGAAGAGCATTGACCCTTGATTCACAAAACGCAGGTAAATACATCATAAGCCAGGTTTCCATCCAAGGAGTTTTTTTTTTTTTGTGTGAAAAGTTGTTTAGCGCATCAAAATGTTTACCGATATAGCTGATGGAAATGCCAAGTATCTATCATTTTTTGCAAATATCGACACAATTTTTTTCCTTTTAACTTTAGCATATATGTCGATACTTGAAATGTCATGAAAAACTAGTTTGGAAACACTTTTTGTTGAGAAAAAGGGAACGCAAATAAATGTGGTGTCACACGACAGAATTTGCCTATACAGCACCGTTTCTCTGTACAAAGTTCAAAGGCACATTAAATCGTATTTATATCATTAAATTGTATACTCAATTATTTTATTACTATTGGTAAGAACCATTCATCCTTATTTTTGTAATTTTGTCTGTTTTTTACGATCTAAAAAAGTTAATCAGACAAATATATTGCTTGATCAAGTATTGGTCTAAATAGTCTTATAATTAATAATTTTATGTATACAATTTAATTACAAATAATAAAGTTTTGTTTCAAAATGGATGAGGAAAATAAAGCGCCTGGAAAATCTCTGCAGCTTGTCAAAAAATAAACAACATACATGTCTGTATCTGAATAAATAAAATGAATGCCATACAATCACGATTTCATGGGCAGGATCTGGCTACTTGCAAAATGAAAATCACAAACATGACGCTTGTTAATAAAATAAGTTTATAAAAACAATTTATTAATATCAAATTTTTTTTTTTCAAACAAATTGGAAAGAATAAAGTGGGTTCTCGGCCACGTCATACTGCGAATGGCTTGACTGCATGTTCAAGGCTTATGTTAAACACTGTTGCTATATGATCCAACATTTTACTGTGCCAATTTTTTTTTAATGGATCCTAAAATGTACAGGAATGAGCTGCCCTGTGTACAAAACCATGTGCTTCATCCCATAAATCCAGTTACATGCAGTCCTGTCAGACTTCGCCGTGATTTTCTGATTAATATTTCCTAATTTAGTAATAGGCCGATTATTCGTGAAAATAGTAAGCGGTAAACTGGCTAATTTCAATTGTCTCATTACTCTTTGCATTTTACAAATATTTGCGATGCTAAAGATACAATAGGCCTGTCATTTGCGATATACGGGAAATTATGTATGGAAACGACTTGAGGGAAGAAACTGGATGGAAACTTGGCTATATTCACTCACCGGAATGCATTTCAGATGAATTTGGCTCTAAAATTACCCAGGTAGTTTTTTTTTTGTAATGCTGAGTGTGCAGTCATAGATGACTTGTGATGTGAATCTGTACAAAAAGAGCAGAATTTGTGCAGGAGGGCTCTTTGTAGAAACAGGAAAGTGTGAAATGTTAGCAAAGGCTGATGGGCAGTTTGGAAATCCATCCCAAGACCTTTTTTTTAACTTCAGTATTAGATTTCGACTGGCAGCTGGTGATCACTAAGTCATTACCTTGTTAGAGTCTGTCTCTGGCGCCGTCAATATGTAGCCATTTGAAAAAGAAAAAAATCTTTACATCAATTGTGAGCAGATCAGCTTTTATTTCTAAAGAAATTCAGCTATAAACCTACAGTGTTTGTGAGCAGAGGAGTGGCCCGCTTCAAGTTTTATAGGGTTTCAGTTTTGTCGAATGGTCCCCACGGGACCCTAACGCATGTCGGGCAAACAAAAAGATTTCACAGCAGGTGAACACTACTGTGGAAGGCTTTATCGAATATTCATAGTCTTTTTTTGCAGTGTTGCTCCAAGGGGATGTTTTTGAAATTCTTCTTTGTATAAAATATCCATGAGAAATAACGTTGTAAGCTTGACTTTCACTCTCTCAGACTGAAAGGAGTTGACCAGGCTCCTAAAAAGGCTGAATTTGGTGGGATGTCCCGAACCAGTAAGCTGTCCCTCAATCTTGGCTCCCATCACTGGAAGAAAAGGATCACCTGCCAGGCCTTCAGTAACGTGCTGTCCGAGGGTGTCAATAACTTCTACAGTCTCGATGTGCTCTGTGAGTATTCTTTTTTTGAGCTTGTTTGAACTGTCCGCTGACTACATATGCAAATATAGTCAACGAAATTGATCATGACTAATTGCACAGATATCAATTAAATGATTAGTTGGAGCTGAGTAAAGCATTTAATATACAACAAGTGACTTTAGGAGTCAATATTGTACATTCTTTTATTTCCATATTATTGAACATAAGCCATTTTGTAAGCTTCTGCACAATATTCATTTATTTATTTATAATGGGTTTCGGACTGGCATGTTTAAATTTCAACACATCACCTTTGCATTGGTTGCCCGTAAAACTTAGAAAGCATAGAATTCAAAATTTTCATTTTGGTTTTTGAATCATTTTTGAATCATTACATAAGTCGGTGCGTCCACACAAACCAGCGAGACCTCTCAGATCGGGACATGTAAGATTGCTGTCCGAGTCCTTCTCTAGCTCCAGACTGAAGCACGGTGGTGAACGAGAATTTGCTCATTCTGGCCCGACACTTTGGAACAATCTCCCTGTATCCATCCAAACAGCTCCTTCTCTTTTTGTTTTCAAATCTATGCTTAAATCCTATTTATATGAGCAGATGAGGATGGTTTAAAATATAAGTCAAATAGTTTTATAGTATTGTTTCGAAAAAAAAATATTTAATTTATTTGTCCTCTATGTTCTTAAGGTAATTTTATGTACAACACTTTAGTCAACCCATGGTTGTTTTTAACTGTGCTTTATAAAAAATATATATATATATATATAAATACATAAAATAAATAAATTAAATAATTGGACAGTTTACTCATTTATTTACCATATTTATCCCATAAGATAATAATTGATTTATACAAAATAATTAGTCATTGCATTATTTCTAAATAAATAAATAACAGGATAATTTATTTATTTAGAAATAATGCAATGACTAATTATTTTTTATAAATCAATAAATAATGGGATAATTTACTTCCGTATTATCCCGTATATACCATAAACTAATTCATTTATTTATTTACTTATTTATAAATAAATTAAAGAGATTCATTATTTATTATCCCATTAATTACATTTCTTTTTTTCTTTTTTTAACTAGTGCGTTATTTTTTTGCAATAATTGATAGCCTTAGTTTTAACATGAGTTTGGTTGCTGTAGCTTACTGGTATGAAGATTGAAATACTGTTATGTTGATCTGGCAAGCATTCTGATGTATGTTTGAATGAGTATATTCCTGCTAATGCATATAGCGTGTGTGTGTTTGTTTGTGTGTGTCTGCAATGATTATGGTTTGACTTTGATGTTGTTTTGTCTGATCCAGCCAGCCACCTCTTCAAAGCCTGACACGCTTTGTGAGCATGAAGGAATGTCACTGTGTGTGTGTGTGTGTGTCTGTCTGTCTGTTTGTTTGTTTTTCTATCCCGGTGGGGACTTCAAACTGAATGCACACTGACTCATGGGGACTCGTGTCACTGTGGAGACCTAAATTGACGTCCCCATGAGGAAACAAGCTTATAAATCATACAGAATGAGTTTTGTTGAAAATGTAAAAATGCAGAACGTTTTTGTTGTTGTTGTTGTTGTTGTTGGGTAGGTTTAGGGGTAAGGGGACAGAATATACAGTTTAGACAGTATAAAAACCATTACATCGTCTATGGAGAGTCCCCACAAAGATAACGAACTTTTTGTGTGTGTGTGTGTGTGTGTGTGTGTGTGTGTGTGTGTGTGTGTGTGTGTGTGTGTGTGTGTGTGTGTGTGTGTGTGTGTGTGTGTGTGTGTGTGTGTGTGTGTGTGTGTGTCAACTAAACTATTTCAGAATCTCCACAGTTTGTGATTTATGTATGAACAGACCATAAATGATTACTTTTTCTGTTTTATTGTATTATATTAAGATTATATTTTATCTTTCACTGTCCTAGAGTGTGTGAGTGTGTTTGAGCGTGTGCGTGTCTTTTTGTAGATGTAAGTAAATCGTTTGTGTTAAAATCTGCATTTGCATTTTCATTTGCTCTGTAGTGACACAATGTACATTAATGAGACAGAGACACAGAAGCCCCTCTGAGAGATCAACAGCACAATAAATCACGCGCCTTATTCACACCCAGGCGTTAGAGAGGAAAATAATTCAAAATCGTCTGCTTTCTCAAATCAGTTTTTACGAGCATTTGCAAAATTAACCTTTTGCCCTATGTGAATTAAGAATGTTACTAGCCATGAATATGAGTGATTTTCACAATGTCTTTTAAACCTTTCTTCAGTAGTCCAACTGTAGCTCCTGGATTTGTTTCACATCAAAACAATGGAATATTGTTCTTGTATTTTGCCATTTCTAAAAACATTACCAGACAGCTGTCCAGTAATAATAAACTCTCCAAAGCCATTGTTTGCTTGCATTTCATACTTGTTAACTCTTAAATGCATGAATGCTTTGCCAATCATTATTACATATTCGGGTCTAACATGGATGGATCTCTACCTGTCGCGATAATATAAACTCTCCTGATATTAGAGTAACAATTACAGAAGAATAAAATAGAGCATATTTTGTTACCTTTTGGAGCATTGAAGGGCTCAGTTTGAGCAGATGTTTTATACCATCATCACTGTCCTCATTAGAGCTAATTTCCCAGTACATTCAGCATCTGGCTCATATTCACAATCTCAAACAAATTCTCAAAATTACCATTTTCAACATCTGACAGCTGACAGCTTCTTCACCAGATCCACCGTCAAGTGACACTGACTCTAATATTTGATTGTGTTCAGCTGCAGTAAATCGCTGAGCCATTTCAAGTTTTTCTGATGATACTTCCTATTCTTTTGTTTTCTGCCTGCGGTAACTATGAGTGAAACGTCACTTCATCTTTGTGTATCAGACATTGAATTGCACTTAATCAGTCATCAAAGATTAAATTATTGTTGTGCAGAATAAATATACTTACACTGTTAGACACCTCGGGTTGTTTCGCGACCCTATACAATTTTTCCACAAACGAATGGGAAAACAGGCATTCTTTTATATATTTTTTCTTGTTATATTGTTTATAATGAATTGATTGAGGAATACTAAGAAGGTTGATGTCTAACTTAAAATAAATAAATGAGGAGGAGGGTAGTGAATGACGTCTAAGGTATGCGTTTAAGGGTTCATTTGGACCCTATGAGTATTTAAAAAAAAATGTATTTCAATATTTCCATTTTAAGATGATCATTTTAAAATTATTATTTTTCTTTTCTGTCCAGTAGCAAAATAAAGATACTATACCCCCTACATTGGCTACAAAAAGTAGATGGGTGTTTTGCAGTGCATTGCTAATTATGATTATATAATTAGCAATCATAAATGCATTGCTAATTATGATATAATCATAATTAGCAATGCACTGCAAAACAGCTAGATCTATTTATGTCTTTCTATGTCTTTCTTTCATTTATATCTATGATCTAAGTGGCTGTCTTTACATTTTAGTTAGACCTTTTTTCTATAATTGTGAAATTAATATATATGTATAATTAGAATTTAATATATTAGTCTCAATTAGAATTTAGTCTTAAAACATATGTTAGGAAGTGTCACCAATTGAGCTTATTAAATATTAAAATAGACTATTGAAAACATTTCAATTCTTTTATTTAAAAATATTCAATTATAAAAATGATGTGGATTTTAAAGCGACGTGTTTACATCAGTAAATACCGGCGTGTTAATTTGTGTGTCAGTGCAGAGAAAGTGTTAGTCTTGAATTAGAGCTGCTAATGTATGATGTGATCATTTGTTGAATATGTTTCTTGCGTACCGTATGGTGTGACAAGCACAGTTTGTGAAACTGACTCCTGTGTTCAACATGATGTTGCTTCCACATTAGCACCTTCAAACGCATGTGATACATCTGTGTGTCGTTGTGTGTGATTCAGTTCCTCCGGAGTTTTCGGATGACCAGCCCGATCTGGTCCAGGTCATTGAGGATGAAACCGCCACACTTCCTGTCAAAGTCTTGGCCAATCCGGACGAAATCACCTGCGAGTGGATTTTTCAGGGCGAGAAGCTTGTGAAAGGTAATAGATGACACTACATAACACTATGAGCCGTGTCACCCTCGCAGGCACTCTAAACACTCAAACAGACGCAAACACGCGTTGCCATATGCATTCTGAATAAAACATCGATGGATTCTGGCACTGCACCTTGGCAGATGTGATCTCGTGATAATGTATGCGGCCTAAATGAGCGTCGCTGTCGCTCTGAATGCGCCTCAGAATTTCCGGTCTTCATCTCCATGTTGAAAGCATCTCAGCAGTCCTGTGTCGAACTCCCTGTGGTATTCCTCCAAAGAGGTTTCCCTGGGAGAAGTGTTTTAGCGGATAAGCCACCTGTTTCAGTGTGTGTATATGTGCAGGATTTGAACGTTTGTGTTTGTTTTTGTCGCTCTGTGATTCACCTGTTTCGTGCGGGTTGTTTCATGTCTCTGTATGTTTGCGACAGAAAGAGATCCTCGTTATCACTTCGACGACTGGACCCTGGAAATCGTGAACGTTTCTCGGCGGGACGGGGGCGATTACATCATAGAGTGTTCCAACGCTGAGGGGACGAACCACACAAAGCTCAAACTGGATGTACAGTGTGAGGAACTCAAAACTAACTCTGACACATCATCCTAACGAAATGCAACAAGTTATGAATATCACGTTTCTCCTCGCTGGAAGCAAAAATGCTATAGGAAGCAACGGACAACCAATCAGAATTTATAGGGGAGTTTCAGAAATCTGAGACCACATTCAAAATATTATATTAATTTATTATTCAAAATAATAAATTAACTGGAAATAAGGATTTGATGCTCAAGAAACATTTCTTATTTTTATGAATGTTGAAAACAGTTGTGCTGCTTCATATTTTTGTGGAAAGCGTGGTGCAAAAGTTTGAAGGTAAGATTGTTAAGATATTATAATGAGCAACAACAAATTAATTTGATCAAAATTGACAGTAAAGATATTTATACAAAAAAATGTCAATTTAAAATAGTTATTTCCATCAAATAATCTTGAAAAAAATGTATCATGGTTTTCACAAAAATATATATATATTTTTAAAAACGTTTTAAACATTCAAAATAATAAGAACCATTATAAATAATCGAGCACCAATAATAAATAAGAATAATAAATGAGTACCAAATCAGCATTATTGAATCCTGAAAGATCATGTGACACTGAAGACTGGAGTAATGATGCTAAAAATTCAGCTTTGCATCACAGGGATAAATTATGTATTCACACAGAACATAGAAAATAGTTATTTTAAAATTGCAATAATATTTCAAAACGATTATTACTAACAAGTTTATTCATGTTATTTATTCTATTCAACTGTTTTATATTGAACATTTAATTTTTAAGTCGAAAATATATTAATATGAAGAGTTTTGTAGTCGTCTCAGGCCCCACTGCATGTTTAAAAAAAAGCAGGACTTTGTAAAGCCGGACTTGAAACCTATGAAATTTCACTGTGGCCAGGACTAAGCAGTGTGACTGAAAATAGACTCCAAAATGACTTGAAACTGTTGACAATCACAGTTGATTGGAAAACAAACTCATATTAGCATGAGAGGTGAGGTGACACAGTCTTAGCTAATGAACTCTAATGCCACGTGAATTAAAGATGTTAGCATTTAATACTAAAATTTAATATGTATAAATAATTATTAATATAATCAGAATGTATTGTCACAGTACTGTGAAAATCTCATTGAATTATTCAAATGCTAATTAATTTTTTCCCTCAGTATAAATTACCACAAAAGTTGCACTGCAAAGCCAATCTATGCTGTTCTCAATATTTGCACCACATATGTATTTGCCAATTCAAACCCACACAGACGTACACACTTGAAAGTGAAACGGAGAGAAAGAGAGGGATGCAGAGAGAGAGAGAGAAAAGAAAGAAAGAGCACTCCCACTTCCTTAATGATTTAATAATAGCACTTCTTCAAATCTAGGCCTGCATGTTCCTGCAAATCCTTCTGCGCTAATGGATCTCCTCGTCCTCATACAATAGCATCTGACAGTGGTAGATATTCATTATGTATGGGCCATTTGAATAGCTTTTACCAGTGGTACTGTTTTCCGTGTAGGCCCCCCTCTTTCTGCCCGTTAGGAACAATGCAGAGGAGGATTGTACACGCCAACACGCCAGAGATTACGCTGGTGGTAATGGCCCACTTGGTTGAGGATATGATCCTCCTGGGGGCAGGGATGGAGATGAGGCAGAAGAACAGCATTGGTGGGGTTTACCGTACGTGCCTGAGGCAACCATTTTAGGTCCACTTTTCTAGGAACTTCAACACAACTTGCTTCTCAGAGGCAAAGCAGTGAGATTTAATTTATTTAATTTTTATTAAATAATTTGTACATTTTATTTTGATATTTTATAATTATAATATCTATTATACTTATAGTCCATTTTTTTGTTTTATTTTTTGTTTATATTTGATCAATTAAAATATTTATTCATAGCCTTTTTATTTGTTTAATATATTTTTAAGATTTTTTAGATAGATAGATAGATAGATAGATAGATAGATAGATAGATAGATAGATAGATAGATAGATAGATAGATAGATAGATAGATAGATAGATAGATAGCTAGCTCAATCTGGGGATATTTACACATGAACACAAGGAACAAATAAAAAGGTGGCTGTGGGGACTTGTGATTTAAGTCATGTAAATTAAGTTATGTAGCAAGTTATGGAAAGCACAGAATAGGTTTTAGTAGTGAAAACTTAGAATTAGATTCACTGACTTACAGATATTGTGTAAAATTATACCTAATATACAGGTTTTATTGCACGCCATAAAATAATTAGCCATATATTTTGTCCATACTTACTGCACAAATCCAATTTTTAAAGATGTAAATTGATGATTTAAAACTAGAACCTTTAGTACTACTCCCGCTCAAACTAAGTGAGTTTATACAGGTTTTTTTTTTTTAGAGCTCTGGGAAAGAGAACCTTTATTGCTAAATGGCATAAATGTAATTATTATTGACAAATTAATTCAGCAATTCTTATCACTATAGGTCTGTGAAGCCCTTACCTGGTCAGTGCAAGCATCTAGAAATGTCAGCTGTGCTCAGCTATAAAAATAGTTATACATAGCTGAATGATCCATCCAATGTTCTCTGATCCATTTTAATAATACAGTTATCCTGACAGAGTGTGACAGATACTTTTTGAGGGGGCGTTAATTCTGTAGCCTTTCCGAGAGTGTTTTTAATTTGCCTCAGTAAGCATTACCTCCGTTCCAACATGTGCGGCCTGTGCTGTAGTGACAGCGACTTGAACACTGTTTGCAACCAGCCATGTAGGAATACCGGAGGTTTGATATAAAAGTCTTTCTACACTGCACATAATGGGGATGACATCACAATAGACCTTGATTTTAAAAGCTTTTTTTCACACCCTGTGAATAATTCAAACAGGAAGTGCAGAGACACACTGTATCGGGACTTACACAATGGCAACTCTAGCATCAACCCATCTAAATTTAGAAAATCAAACACTCCGTACGTTAACTTTCCTACGGAATCTTTTGTGCTGTCGTTGAAATTGGCTGAGTTGGAAATTGAACTGTCCTGGTCCTGACAAAAGGAACGCTACAATTAGTGCACGCTGCTATAGGCTGAACACCTAGTGAGATCGCTTTTAAGGAAGTATCTTAACCAAAATATTATTATTTTTTTCATGGGAAGTGGTTAATGTTCACATGTAGCACACCCTATACTGTATGTGTCACAGTGTCTGGTTGTGTTTTCACGGGGTGTCCACTAGAGGTCCCTTCCTTCCTGTATCCATTCACTCTAGAACCACATTTCCCATAATCCTTGTTTGTTTCCATCACTTGTGATTGCACCCAGCTGTTCCCACTTATGTTTTTAGTGTCTGTGCATAAATACCCTGGTTTTGTTAGTTTATGTCACGGAGTCATTGTATTGTTTGTCACGCTGCAACTCTGAGGTTTGTTTCTTGTCGGTTCTCGCTTGTTTTGTAATATTATTATTCGGACTGATTAAAATGGATTTCGACACTGGCATGGATGACTACGATTCTGATTATCTGGATTATGACGCGTGCATGGATGACGATGATTTGGATTGCCCTGACTATACCATTGCTGCATTTGGATCCACCCAATTCTCCACTATCTGTCGTGACAGTATGGAGCACCAGATACTTGACTAACGTTCAAGAGTCTGATGTTAGCATGTTGTTATGCTAATGACTCAAACGACTCTAAGCACAAAATATACAAAGCACAGACAAATATTAGGTGAATATGTTAGTTGGAGGTAATTCTATTAATATTTGTATTACTAAATATGTCGCAATGCCCTGGCAACCACCCAGAACCTAGTTATTGTTAACTAAAGCTGAAACTATTAAAACATTATATATATTAAATATATATTAAAACATTATATATATACACTCATCTAAACGATTATTAGGAATACCTGTTCAATTTCTCATTAATGCAATTATCTAATCAACCAGTCACATGGCAGTTGCTTCAATGCATTTAGGGGTGTGGTCCTGGTCAAGACAATCTCCTGAACTCCAAACTGAATGTCAGAATGGAAAAGAAAGGTGATTTAAGCAATTATGAGCGTGGCATGGTTGTTGGTGCCAGACGGGCCGGTCTGAGTATTTCACAATCTGCTCAGTTACTGGGATTTTCACGCACAACCATTTCTAGGGTTTACAAAGAATGGTGTGATAAGGGAAAAGCATCCAGTATGCGGCAGTCCTGTGGGCGAAAATGCCTTGTTGATGCTAGAGGTCAGAGGAGAATGGGCCGACTGATTCAAGCTGATAGAAGAGCAACTTTGACTGAAATAACCACTCGTTACAATCGAGGTATGCAGCAAAGCATTTGTGAAGCCACAACACGCACAACCTTGAGGCGGATGGGCTACAACAGCAGAAGCCCCCACCGGGTACCACTCATCTCCACTACAAATAGGAAAAAGAGGCTACAATTTGCAAGAGCTCACCAAAATTGAACAGTTGAGGACTGGAAAATGTTGCCTGGTCTGATGAGTCTCTATTTCTGTTGAGACATTCAGATGGTAGAGTTAGAATTTGGCGTAAACAGAATGAGAACATGGATCCATCATGCCTTGTTACCACTGTGCAGGCTGGTGGTGGTGGTGTAATGGTGTGGGGGATGTTTTCTTGGCACACTTTAGGCCCCTTAGTGCCAATTGAGCATCGTTTAAATGCCACGGCCTACCTGAGCATTGTTTCTGACCATGTCCATCCCTTTATGGCCACCATGTACCCATCCTCTGATGGCTACTTCCACCATGTCACAAAGCTCGAATCATTTCAAATTGGTTTCTTGAACATGACAATGAGTTCACTGTACTAAAATGGCCCCCACAGTCACCAGATCTCAACCCAATAGAGCATCTTTGGGATGTGGTGGAACGAGAGCTTCGTGCCCTGGATGTGCATCCCACAAATCTCCATCAACTGCAAGATGCTATCCTATCAATATGGGCCAACATTTCTAAAGAATGCTTTCAGCACCTTGTTGAATCAATGCCACGTAGAATTAAGGCAGTTCTGAAGGCGAAAGGGGGTCAAACACAGTATTAGTATGGTGTTCCTAGTAATCCTTTAGGTGAGTGTATATACACGCATGGAAACATGCAAAATGGAACAGAACATAACACTAAACCACCATACACATATTATATTATATTATATTATATTATATGTGAGGGATAATGTACATCCAGCTGGTTGTTATCTCAGAATAAACCCTGACAGGGTGATCGGGTCTTGCATCTCTCTGAAAGGATTTATTCTGAGATATAACTTTTGGCTCGATGTACATTATCCCGCTTATTACACTCCCGCTTATTATCCCGCTTTTAGTTGCTTTGAAACAATCTATATTGTTAAAAGCGCTATATAAATGAAGGTGACTTGACTTGACTTGACACAGCTACTTGCCACATAAATAAATAATTAGGCATGAAATATTGGGCCGGAATATTTTATTAGGTCTTTAAACGCAAATCTTCTGCAGAGAGAGCATTTGCTAATGCGGCAAGTTCAAACGGATATTTAAGGGATACAGTACAGTCATACCACTTATTACACAGCATTTCGTCACATAAATAATTATGGGGATAAGAGATATTGATTTGAGATGAAACTGTTTTAAAATCGTACCTGTTTGTTATCTTGGAATCCAACAGGGTTCAAAACAATCGTCGCGAAATGGCAGCAGCTGCGTTTGTATGAAACGAGAGAGAGCGAGTCCATGATACTGGGTGACATAGTTAAACAACTGGACACGAAAATTGAGTTGAAATATTTTATTAGCTCACCAAACGCAAAACTTCCATGAAGAAAAACCGTTCCTAGCAAGCGTATAGCGCTGCTGACTTCAGTAACCCGGATGAGCCTGTTATCTGTTTTCAGCGGTTGTTATCGGGGAATAACATACCGCTGGATGGCGCGATTGACCAATCAGAATCAAGTACTCCACAGAGCCGTGTAATAATATATTAAATTATTTGATTAACATTCTGTCACCTTTTTTATGATAAAGTCACATAAAATAAATTCTTCCCTTTATTGATCTTTTGGTTTGGTATACAGATGCCCCGACTGTTCATATGAAGTCCGATCCTGTGTCTGTGAACTTGGGAGACACCGCTGACTTACTGTGTGTCGCTGATGCCAACCCCATCACCTCCAGTATGTTTTCGTGGAAGTGGATGGTGAGTGATGTCTTTGTCACGTCTGTTTTTTTTTCTCCCCCCTTTCTCTTTTGCTTATTCTCACCCTTTCCCACTATATTGTCCTGTGTTAGGTGAGTTGACTCGCTATCTCTCTTTTTATCACCTCTATTTATCTCTCACATCTCTCCTCTTTGTCTCTAACACCCTCTTTCTCTCTGACTTCTCTTTTCTCACCATGTGTCACAGCTACTCTGTAATAGAGGCGCTATATTTCACCCTTCTAACTACAACAATGTCTCACCTTTATGCTTAATACTTCTGGTCTAAATGGAGAAAAATATCTTTCATTAAAGCCTCCTTTCCAAAGGCCACATTTCTCAGTGTTAGCCGGCCGTTTCCTACCATTTGTGCATCTATAGTGCCCCGTATTCTTAGTCAGTGTTTGTGATGCCTCAAGCCGCCCTCTTTCTCTGGATGTTTTTATGTGTGCGTTTGGGAAAATTGAAGTTTGTGTGAAGTCTTTGCCTGCCTTTGTCTCTTTCTTCCTTTTTTTGTTTTGTGAGTTTGTGGCTTTTTTTAGCTAGTTTACCTGTATGTGTGTGTGTTTTACATATAGGGTGAAGAGGAAGTAGATGATCTGGGAGAGCAGAGTGAAGATGAAGGCACTGGTTTGTTAACTATATACGAGGTGACCCGTGACCGGGCAGGTTTTTACCAGTGTACAGCAGACAACGGCATAGCTCCTCCAGGCAGTGTAGAAGGACAGCTCATCGTGCGCTGTGAGTCACATCATGTACTATGCTTGTTTAAGGTGGAAAAAAAGGGTTTTTTTTTAGAACATTGTACATACAGTACACAAATATTACCAGTGGTTATCTCGTAAATGAACATTGGTTTTGATTTCTTTTGTGAAATGATTTCATATTTTATAATAATACTTTTTGAACTTTGCACTTTCTCATCAACTAAAATTTAACTTATTTCCATCGACCAAATTAAGATGTAATTTTAGTTTGAGTAAAACAGATGAAACATAATGGATGAGTAATGATTAAATATTGACTAAATTTAAAGGATTTATGATTTAAAAAAAACTGCATATGACTTGTATCCTATTATATTTTGAAGCCATGCATTGTGTGAATAACAGACTGTAAATTTATTAAGTATAAAAAACGTATTACAAAAATATATACTTCTGTTTAAACGTTTAAGGGCAGTAAGCATTTTTTTTTTTAAAGAAAGTGATACTTTTATTCAGCAAGGGCGCATTAAGTTGATCAAAAGTGACAGTAAAGACTTTTACATTGTTACAAAAAATATATTTAAAATAAATGCGGTTGTTTTGAATTTTCTATTAATCAAAGAATAATGGAAAAGAAAATAACAGTTTCCACAAAAAATTTTTAGCAGCACAACTGTTTTCAACATTGATAATAATAAGAAATGTTTCTTGAGCAGCAAATCATCATATTAGAATGATTTCTGAACGATCACATGACACTGAAGACTGCAGTAATGATGAAAAATTGAAACATTCACATACATAAATTTCATTTTAAAATACATTTAAATAGAAAACAGTCATTTTAAATTTGAACAATATCACCATTTTTATTGTATTTTTATTCAAATAATTGCAGCTTTGATGAGCATAAGAAACTTTTTTCAAAACCATTAAAAAATCGTACCGACCCCATACGTTTGAACGGTACTGTAGGCTATGTTCAGTTTCTTGTAAATGAGTACTGGTCTTCAAAACACTGTTCCATGTTCCTGCAGTTGCTCCAGAGCTTCAGAAGGGACCGCAGTGGAGGAAGGTGGCCAGCCGAGGGGACGGCAGCAATGATGCAAATGTGGTGTGTCAGGCACAAGGCGTTCCTCGTGTGCACTTCACCTGGGCAAAGAATGGATTCCCTTTGGACTTGGGCAACCCCAGGTTGTCATTAGTACAGTAGCTTCATCCAGCCTTGGTTGTCAAGACCTGTTGTATTTGGTTTGTTGTACCTACGTCCTTTCGGGAAAGTTGAAAAAGACACAAAATAATGTCTTCTAAAAAACATAACAATAGACTTAGGGTTTGGGTTAGTTAGCCTGTAGTATTATAATTTGCCTAATGTAAGATCAGTAGAAGTCAATGGCGAGTTCCCATTTGTGTGTGTGTGTGTTTTCAAGATGGTATTTCTGCTGAGCGTGGAGCCATGATCACGTAACTGTGTGTGTAATGCAGGGCGAAAGTATTCTATCTATCTATCTATCTATCTATCTATCTATCTATCTATCTATCTATCTATCTATCTATCTATCTATCTATCTATCTATCTATCTATCTATCTATCTATCTATCTATCTATCTATCTGTCTGTCTGTCTGTCTGTCTGTCTGTCTGTCTGTCTGTCTGTCTGTCTATCTATCTATCTGTCTGTCTGTCTGTCTGTCTGTCTGTCTTATCTATCTATCTATCTATCTATCTATCTGTCTATCTGTCTGTCTGTCTGTCTGTCTGTCAAAGTTTAAAAACATACGTTTTATAGTTTATTAATTTTTGTAAAATCAAATGTTTTGAAAGAAAGTCTAGGCAAGTGGGAGTGATTTTATTAAAATTATATATATATATAAATATATATATATAAATAAATATAAATATATATATATATATATATATATTGGAATGATTTTTTATTCATGTTTTTGAAAGAAGTCTCTTATGCTCACAAATGCTGCATTTATTTGATAAAAAAACAGTAATATTGTAAAATAGTATTACAATTTAAAATAACTGTTTTACATTTTACTGTATGCCAAAAATTATCAAATAGAATAAAAACTATAATAGAAGTAGTCCATATGACCAGTAGTTATCTCGTAAATGAAAATTACAGACAAACCGGTGGTTTTGATTTCTGTTGTGAAATGATGAATGATGATGTTAAAATGAATATAGAAATTGCTTAATCATCTGCCAATCTGATAATAATCAGCCTTTTTTTGAATATTACAAATCCAAACTTTTGAACGGCAGTGAATCAGTTTCCGCAAAAATATAAAGCAGAAAATAATTGAAATGTTAATTGGAATAATGATAAAAGTTTCTTGAGCATATTAGAGTGTGTATGTGTGTGTGTGCTGCATTTATTTGCATAGACAAATGTAATTGGCCTATCTAAATACGATTTGTTGCTTTTGCTGCCTTGAAGGGCTTTAAATTCCTTTGAGAAATGCAAAACAGTTTTGACTGTGCTTTAATACTGAATGTCTCATTTGAGTGTTTATGTGACCTTATACAGGTACGAGCAGAAGACGGTGGTGACAGGTACCGTCCACACCAGCATTCTGACCGTCATAAACGTGAGTGCAGCTCTGGACTATGCCATCTTCTCCTGCACTGCCCACAACAGCATGGGAGAAGACTCTCTAGATGTCCAGCTCCTCAGCACCAGTACGTACAAACAGGAAGTGAGCGGTTCAGGGCCAAGCTGGAACGGTCAGCTTTAGCTGCATGGTCAGGTCACCTTCTCTTGAACCCCACTGAAAGGTGAAAGTGAATTAGCATAAATGTATGAATAAATAAAAGCATAATAAATGAAAACAAACAGACACCGGTGTCTAGGCGTCGCGGTTCTTATCTCCAACTCATAAACCCACACAATGATGATGAGCAGAGCCATGAATAAGATTTCTTTCAATGAGATTTTGTTTTTCTCGACCTGAGCATCAATTAATTACGAAGTTGTGGTAATCAACATCCGCTTGTTTTCAGTCTGGCCCTTTATTTGTAGAACAATTGGGTGGATCGACCTGTCTACCTCTCTCACACAATGACTACCACCCTCTCTCTCTCTTTGTAATACTAATACTTTTTTTACGTTGCAAACCCACCTCTCCATTTCTCCAGCACTGAGTATTATTATCAGAAAATCTCTTTTTTTTTTAAATGCGCTCTCGATTACCATTTGGAAACTCGTGGCTTTAAAACTACACACACACGTTGTTAACAAGCGTATAATGGAGATTTGTACCAAGGTTGTTATACAAAACAAAAAATAAAAAGAGATGAAATTCTGAATATTTATCATACACTGAAAACATTTTTTACTGATTCATGGCCACGATAGCTAGTTCTCTGTTGTACTCTCTTTCTTTCATTGCTCTCTCTCTCTCTCTCTCTCTCTCTCTCTCTGAGGTCTGTGGAATCGACTCGGGCAGGCACGTTTTAATGTTTATCATAAAAACCATGAAATACAATCCAATATCCGCCTCTTTTTGTCCACACCTCCTTCTCTGATTTTACTGCCGTGAATATTCATAATTAATCTGACACAGCGATAATAAATTTTATTTGCTTCTTATCATCAGTCGACTGGGGAACAGAATGGTGCAGATTTTTTGCTCCCTGCTTTGCTATTTCGGATTGACCCCTTCACCCTCTCCCAAGAGAGCCAACAAGATAATTAACCAGTTTCATAGTGTACTGACACACATATTTCTTTCTGTCCGTACAGTAGCCTGTTAATTTATTTCTCATTGTCTCTCTCTCAGTCTCTCTACTCCTCTTAAATAAACATTCTGGAAGCAGTGCTAAATGATTTAGGCTGTAGTTGCTTTTTCTTATTTTAATGAGCTTGTGTTGTCTGTCTCTCTCAGACCACCCCGATCCCCCGTCCGACCTGAAGCTGCTCCGTGTCAACCATAACTCCGTGACTCTGGAGTGGATGCCCGGGTTTGACGGTGGTTTGACTCAGAACTTCCGTGTCAGGTGAAGTTGTCACAAATGCAGCTATGAGGTGTCTAAAACGTGGAGTTCGTTGTGGATATGTTTTTATCTCTCAGTCTAGTGTCACAACACTGCAGACATTTCAGTTGGCTGATATACATGTTTATCTAAGTCCATGGCACCATCATTTCTATATGATTCCCTGATAGGAAAGGTTTATTTCATAGTAATTCAGTCCTGTCTGGTTCAAAAGTTTGAGATCACGTTAAAGGTGTGGGATTCAAAATCTGATTTAAACTTCAAATACATAAATGATGAAGTGTAATTTCAACCTCAAAAGGGAACATCTCAGGTTTACATATGTAACCCAGTTTCCTGAGAAGGGAACGAGACACTGCATCATGGTGTTGTCCCTTTAGGTACGCCATAATGCAGCACTGAGATCCCTCAAAAGGGAACACGGGACATTCATGACATAAAATTAATAAGAAATGTTTAATATCCTGCACTCAAGGTGAGCACTTTTGGATCATTCTCAAATCATGCTGGATCACATGATAATCAGGTTTTACAAGCCAAACATCAGATAATACTCACCTTTTGACACAAATCACTAATGAAATTAATAATGATTGATACATTTATTCATATCTGTATTAAAAATTAAAGTAGAAAAAATGGAAGCAATTTCAACAGTAATTTGGACCCCATTGTATGAAAGTGAAATATAAAATAATTTAAGAATATTAAAAATTAATAGGAATAAAAAATAAGTACAAGTTTAATATGAAAATGTATGAAAAAGGAAAATAATAAAAAATAACATCAAGTGATATTTTTTTTATATTCAACTTTTCACATAGATGTTTATGTGATAATACATTTGGTAATAAAAATTGGTGGTCTCAGACTTGTGGACCCAAGTCAGGTGTCATTTAAGAACACAAGATGAATAAAGAATGAAAGGAAAACATAAGTTTAATTTAGAAATGTATATAAATAAATAATAAAAAACATATGCAAGTACAGTGCTTAGCCTAAGTGAACACACCCATGCTAAAGTTGACTAAAAAGAGGAATACAAAATCATCTTTTGGAAATTGATCTTAATGCCTTAATTTAAAAAAAAAAAATAGGAAAAATCCAACCTTTAAGGATACCAATTTTCTTTGTGAATGAATAATGTATCATCAATAAATAAATGTTCTTTCTTAAAATACAGGGTGCATAAGTCAGGACACCCCATGTTAAATTCCCATAGAGGCAGGCAGATTTGTACCTAGAGATTGGCATGGTTTTATTTCAGTTAGCCTATAGCTGGTTTGATTTGCATTGAGAGATGGTGAAGGGTGTGTGATGATGTGGGGCTATTTTAATTCCAAAGGCCAAAGTACCAACTTTATCAGGATGCATTGTATCCTGGATCCATGAAATAACCGGCCATTAAAAATAAAAATTATATGGGAAATTAACATAGGGGTGTCCTGACTTATA
This sequence comes from Rhinichthys klamathensis goyatoka, assembly GCF_029890125.1. Lineage (NCBI taxonomy): Eukaryota > Metazoa > Chordata > Actinopteri > Cypriniformes > Leuciscidae > Rhinichthys > Rhinichthys klamathensis. Next base: position 130,344 of record NW_026607183.1, read on the forward strand.
TATCAGGGCATGTTATTATATGACTTATATGCCCCCTATATTTTAAGGAAGAACATTTATTTATTTACAATACATTATTCACTCACAAAGAAAATTGGTGTCCTTAAAGGTTGGATTTTGCCTCATTTTTTGAATTAAGGCATTAAGATCAATTTCCAAAAGATGATTTTTAATTCCTCTTTTTAGTCAACTTTAGCATGGGTGTGTTCACCTATGCTAAGCACTGCATGTAAACATTAGCATCTGTTTTATTGCCAGGTACCAGTGGTCAGGATCGGCGAGTTTCATGTATGTGGACGTGTTTCCTCCGACAGCTACAGTGTATACCGTCACGGGCCTCAACCCTTCCACTGCGTACAACTTTTCGGTCAACGCTCTCAATACAATGGGAGAGAGCAGCTATGCAGACAACAACAAAATACTGACGGTCACCACCGCTGGTAAATTCAGCTCAGCCTGTCCAATAAAGCTTTCCCGACACATAAACCGAATTATTCATCATTTGGGTTCCGTTCACGGTGGGTTTTCTTGTAGGTTTAGATACAGGCTTTACTTTCCTCTGATTTGATGAGCCATTCATCAATCTGACCGATCACATCTAATTTGTAAGGCAAAGATCACGGCTGAGTCTCATGCAAATAAGCCGAATGACTGAACGTCTACACCAATCAGTGCACCAGTGTGTTTTCTGAATGCATATTTCAGCTTGCGCGAGGGAGAGGGAGAAAAATCGAGCGATAGAGGGAGAGAGACAGAAAACAAAACCGTGTGATGTATGATAAATGATGATAAGCTACATTCCCTCGGCAAACATAATGAATTCGGCAATTGTAATGTCATAGCATTTGATTTGCAAAACAAATTAGTCATGAGCACAGGCAGCTGACGGAAGTACAGAAAACACAACATGGCCCTGCCACAGAGTTAGTAGAACTGACAAACCTTAGTTATTTAAGAGTTATGAGCTATTTAAAGGGAAAGCCTGATAAATTTTACTCACTTTCATCATAACAAACCCATCTCAACCCAGCACAAAAGGAGGAAAAGAATATCCAAGCTGCTCAAAAAACAAACAAAAAAACAAACAGTGACCAGTGACTGTGAAGATCGAGAAAAAAAAGGGAAATGGCTTTCTGTGAAGAACATACCAAAATTATTTTTTCCCTTTTTTTGCTACTTGCCATGTTTGATGTCATGTAGGTCTATTCTGCTCACCAAGGTTGCCTTTATTTGATCAAAAACACAGTACACAGTAATATTGTGAAATATTAATACAATTTAAAAGAACTGTTTTATTTCAATATATTTGAAAATGTAATTTATTCATTTATGAGAATTTTCAGCATTATTACTCCAGTCTTTAGTGTCGCATTTCTTACGAAATCAATCTAATGTGCTGATTTGCTGCTAAAGAACCATTTCTTATTATTATCAGTAACATTATAAATGTTTACATTATAATGTAGTATTATAACATTATAAATGTCTTTACCTTCCCTTTTGATTAAGTCAAAGCATTCTTGCTGAAGAAAAGTATTAATTCCTTGTTTATCCCAAACTTTTGAACATTAGTAAAGTGTTTCTTTAAATTTGAATTTGAAATGTTTGTATTTTATTTGAAGAGTGAAAGCTTTAGTCCACATTCACTGTAATAGCATGGAATGCATTTTTTAAAACTACCCCTTTATGGACGAATAACAACTAGTAGAACAGGTCAGTTTGTACAGTTCTCACTCAAACTCCAATAAAACATATCCTCAATTCCGTTTGATCACACACAAACTGTTGCTTTTGTTTGAGAAGCATTCGGCAATAACTAGACTACGAAAAAGCATGAGTGAGTTTCGTAGGTATGTGTACTGCTATTGATTCTGCCATCAATCACCTTATTTCAACTCCGTTTAAGCCACATGTAATTGAATGCAAAAATACAGTCCATTCAAGTACCTCGTTTTGTTTGTGTCAAATTAAATAAGCCATTTACTCTGACACAAGTCTTTACATATCACAGTGGGGCTTTTCAGGCTAGACTAAGTCTATAATCTTTGATTTTACACATTGGAATTCATTATTTCCCGCTTTGTACTTGCCGTCCATTCTAATGGACTCTAATGCCGACTACACATAGTACTAGTGTTGTAGGTTCTACATAATACAGCGTGTTTTTGAAATACATCGCAAACAAGAACAATGCACGAATCAATATTCGTTTTTGATTTTCTGAGTTTACACTCATGGTCAGAGCAGAAGAAAGTAACCTCTGCATTAAGTGATTTACCTCGTCTCTGTTTCTCTCTCAGATGCGGAGGAAGCTGACGGTGGGGTCTCACCAGAAGACCAGGATTCAGCTTTTGCAGGTGCTGCATTTCCTCCTCCGGCTCACTGCAGCTGCTATTTATCAAATGTAGAAAAGGCCTGACACCCTGGAATTCAGATCAATTTCTCAGCTCGTACTTCAGTTTCCATGGCCTTTACCGGCCTGTTTCATGTGCTTTCGTAAAGCCTTGGGGCTCAGTGTTTTCTCTTCTGCGGTTTGGTGCAGTTTTGCTCAGGCTGAACGCTTTGGTGCCATTTAATGGGACACAGTGGCTGTTATTGACCCTTGATTCGGGATACGGAATAAACTGACATTAGCTTGCGGCAAATTCGAGGTCCTCCGGATACTGCTTTGCATTTTGATTGGGTTTGTGTAGAAAAGATTCATTAGGGTTTTCAATTTCCTTGGATAGTTCCTATGTCATCAGATTGATTTGGGAATGATACACTGTGTGAGGGATTCTTTTTCAGGGAGAGATTTATCAATGTCTCTCGTCTATGTGAATAAACTAGTTCATGCGGCATTGGAGGTCTTTTCACGCGGCGAGGCATGACTCGAGCGTGTCAAATCTGTACACTCTCTTCTACAAAACAGTGACATATTGCAAATCCAACAAGACAGTGACAGAGAATAGTTGTGCAAATTCAACCCTTGACATCTTTCAACTTCATGAACATATGGCACAGCTGCCATTAATATATGTATCTTGTGCCCAAAAAGTCTTTGAATGCTTAAGTCAAGCTTTAAAATGCCATTGCACTATAAGTCCAGCTAACACATGTCTGAGCTGTTTTTGCAAATACATTTAAGCGACTGGTGTCAGGGTGATTTTTAGTGGATGTATTAAGTCTGTTCCGTTTTAGGACTTTTCCACCAAAAGTACTATTTAATAATAGTTAATAGTGAAATTTAAGTTACAATCAAGATATTATCATTAAAATATAAAGCAATAAAAGTTGCAGGGCAACATTCTCATTTTTGTTTAATTGAAGTTTGAAAACTAAATAAACTAAAACTCGTATATAGACATATTAAAATAAAAGTACTAAACCTTTCAAATTAAAACAATTTAAACAGAAAATATAAAAAATAAAATCTAATTGAATACATTAACAAAAACTATAATATTGCATCAATGATACTAAAATAACACTGGTTATTAATTCATTTATAAGAAAATCGGCGTTAGTTGCCACTATTCAACGCTGGCTGGACAAGGTAAATGAGCCGTTACAAAAAAAAAAAAAGTATTTAAAAAGAATATTAATATTTTTTATTATTTTTAATAGTTCTTTATTAATTAATAATAAAAGTTTAACAATAATATTAAGTATCGTTATTATTATTAGCATTTTTATTGTTGTTTTAAATAATGATTTATTGTGTTAAAAAAAAATATTTAAATACAATATTTAATTGTATTATATAAAAATTATATGCTGCACTTTCTCACATTCCTGTCCAGACAGTTTTTAATTGGTCAGAAGTTAGCAAAAAAAACAAAAAAACAAAAAATGTGTGACTGAAAACCATCAGAAAGTGTCCAAATACTTTCAACATTTTGATCTTAATTTTAAACAGTTAATTATTGTTTTTACACTTTTATAACCATACTTCTTTTGTAAAATCTTTAGCTTGAAAAGTCACTTGTCTTTAATGTCCAGATACTTTTTTCCGGCCACTGACTGTATATCCCTTTAATAAAATACACACTTTTTATATATATATATATATATAACACTTGTTCCTCAACAGGTCGTGGTCTTCCTGTCTATGCCGTGGTGATCCTGGTTGTGGGCGGCCTCCTGTTATTCCTAAATCCACTGAGCTGCTTTCTATTGGTCAGATGTAAAAGCAGAGGGCGGAGCCTGAAAGGTATCCGACAGCGAAACTCCTCAGCGTGTCACCGCTTCTACTCTGCGCTGTTAGACAGCGTGTCCCAGACTGTTCGACTCTCAGCGACAGCACGCAGCGCAAAAGGGATGAACTGTCTGAATCCTAATATGACTTCTCACTTTTAAATCCATCTCTCTCTCTTTCTCGTATCTCGCTCGCTGGCTCCTCAGCCATCTGCATCATCCCGCCATCTCTCCTTTCCAGCGCAGCTGTCACTTCCTCCCTTCGTCTCTCCCCTTATCTCGCCCCTTTCCCTTTCGTCCTCTGTCATTCTCTCTCTCACTCACCCCATCTGTCTTTTTTTCGCCTCGCCCCTTCCTTCAAACTGTCAGGTGTCTTGTCTCTCCCCTCTCATCTCTCGCTCACGACTTTTTTTTTCTTTTCCTCTCTATTCATGAACCTGTCGTCCTCTCTTCTCGCTTTCAATTTGGACGGCCCTTTTTATCAGTTTATTAAAGCTACTGTCACAACACAATTTGTAGGGAGGAACCAATAATTGAAATGGCGTATGATGAATGTTCCGTACACAAACAATTTGGTGTTCTGTCTTTCTGGTGTTCTGTCTTTTCCGGTGTCCTTTCATTTCTGTCATGCTCTCCTTCCTGTGACCTTTGCCCTCTAACAGCCCCACTCTCCTTTGTTTTTTTGTTTTTTTTTTTCCTCCAGAGGACACCAGGAGCATTTCACGGGAGACGAAAAGCGAGGAGCAGAGGTCAGTCATGTTAGTTCTGTTGCAAGTATGCCCACTCAGCCCTGACCCTGAGGTGTCTTCACCCTGGAAAAAATAAGGAGACGAACTAGTTTCTGATGAACATGTGACCGCAAAACTTGTTACTTGGTTTCTAGGTTGTTATTTACTGGCCAAAGTGTAATGCTTGGGATTAGGAGAGTGAACAAACCCCTACGCCTTAATGTGAGCAATAGTAATTGTGATGTGTGGCTTAGAAAGCCGCACTAACAAGCAAGACCAGCATGCTGTGATGGCTCGAAGGCATTCAGAACAACTTCTGCCTGTCTGGGTGAGCCTTCCTGCTTCCAGTGGCTATAGAAGCCCTCAAGACGGTGTATAGAAATGCTGCTTAGCTTGCATCTCCATAAATAGACTCCAGAGAAGTACAGAGTTTTTATTTCACCAGCCTACATTTGACAGAGTCATGAGCTTAAAAAAAAGGCAGAATAGACAAAAGTTTTGGAGTTTTAGTTGGATATTAAAAAACGAGAAACCTAAGCCTTAGGTGTGTAACTTAACTTAAGTGCATGTAACTTTAAAGGTGCACAATGCGACTTTGTTTTTGTTCAAAATTAACAAAATTTAGGTAACGAGATCAATCCTTTTTCCAAAACGTGTTTTTGTCTTGCCCTGATTCACTATGGTAACTTGTAAGCCTATTATAAGTGTTTATATTTTAGACTTGTCGGGATGGTTTTCAAAGGAAATTGTGTCACTCGCCCTTGCGTTTGGTCATATCTGTAAATAGAGAAAAGCTGCTTTGGCTACTTTGAGGCGTGTGGAAGTGGCAGAGGTTAGTTGTCACAACGATCAAAAACGATTCTCCCATCTCTGGGGAATCACCCGTTTAAAACAAACACCGAACAGAGGAGAGTCTGCTGGCTAAAAGAGAACATGACAGAGCTTGTAATAAAAAAAGAACCAACATTAGCTTGGCTTTTCAGAGATGGCGAGAACTGAGGGATGTGAAATGTTGTCAAAGGGACATGGAGTTGGTGTTTTTATTACTCAACATGTGAGGAAAGTATTTTATTGAAGATATAAATTGCCATATGTATCTCTCTAACAGAGTTGATTGTAAAGCATTATCTATTGTGAAGGGTAATTTCATTATGGTTGTTGTAGCACTGTGCTGGAATTTATTTTCAAGGAAGTATCGTGTCTATTAATGGGTAAAGTTACAGTAACATCTTCAGCTAGTCAGCTTGAGATCCTCTCCATCTAATCAGATTATTTCTCTTAAGCCTAGTAGTGAATGTTTTATGAGCAGTAGGATAACCATATTCATCCGCAAAATAATGCAGAGCCGAAGCACAACCAAAACAATGTTCTTCTGCAAAATACATGCAGTTTTGTTTTTAACTGCTGGAGGGCCAGAAGTTACATAGTGTATAGTGTACCTTTAAATTTAACATTCAAAATTATAGGCTATATAATATTAGTTTGGAACATTAAATAATGTATATAATTTTTAATGTATTAACAGATTTTAATATATTAATATGGAAAAAGCCTATATGTGTGTGTGTATGTACATTTTAATTAATGCCAAAATTATACACACATATATATGATGATTCTGTGTATGTATACAACAGGGGTCCCCAACCCCCGGGCCGCGGACCGGTACCGGTCTGTGGGTCATTTGGTACCGGGCCGCACAGAAAGAATAAATAACTTGCATTATTTCCGTTTTATTTATTCACACATTTACCTGTTCACATATCGCGTCTTTTGCGCGCTCAAGTTCGTTATTTCAAATGTAGGCGCGCGGTATGCGCGCTCATAATGGAAGTGACGCGCTCGTTTTTTCCAAGCGAGTCCGCGCCGCATTCGAGATAAAAACATATCTCAACTTTTCAGAATGCTGCAAGCGCACCGTAGGTCACGTGACAAGAACCAACCAATCATCTTCAACACTGAAAACTGCTGCACGAGTAGTTACTTGTAAAAAATACTTTTACTAAAAATGTTAATGCTCACAACTGATTCCTTGTTAAATCCATCATTGTTTATACAGAATTGTTCTATATTCTATATATAAATGTGTATGTGTTTGCTATTTCTGGCGTTTTATGACCACTTCAGTTATAGTCTAACCTCAGACAAATGCAGAGCCGTTGCGCAGGAGAGATAGTTTCACGGCAGAAGCTCTGTTTACTGATGCTTGGGACAACTTTTCTTAAAAGATAATCAAACTGGTCATTGTCCACTCTGAAATAGGCTTTGAACCTCCCATTGTCCAGACGGAGCCCCTGAATCAGCTGGTGAAATTCCCCATGGTTTTTGTAGTATCGGTTGCACGGTCTTGCACCCAAACACTGCAGCGTTTTTTTTGTTTTGTACTCTCCTTAGTAAATAAATCTTGTAACAGAGTTACAGCAAGGGTTTTTCGGTGATGGAAATCCATTGCTGAAATTCCCTTGCTGTAACGGAGAGCGCAGCTGATGGTTGCTTAGCAATGACAGACGCCTCCGGAGCGCAACCTCACGCTTAGCATTTTCTACGCGTTTTTAGGCGCTATATGTGAATGGCGCCTTATAGGGGGCAGAGAGGATGTTACTCATGTTATGTTGTTGGCGCGATGTTACGAGGACGCTGCTAATAAAGTTGCGAGTAGGCCTACACATTGGATTCACGTTTATTATTATATTTAAAAAAAATACCCCAGTTTTTATGCCGGTCGTTTCATTTTATTTTGTTGTATTTATCTGCCACACCTTAAAGGCCGGTCCGTGAAAATATTGTCTGATATTAAACCGGTCCGTGGCGCAAAAAAGGTTGGGGACCGCTGGTATACAACATGCATTAAGTGAATAAATTGTAATTGAACATTTAAACCTTCTAATAATTTCCCATTAATTTCCAATTTTCCAGACTTCTATATTTATTGTCTGCTTCTTGGAAAATCCTCGCTGGTTGCTGAAGTCCTTCTTTCTCGTCTGGTTTTCTAACTTGCAGTTGTGATTTGTGAATGTGAAGTTTCTCTGTTTCTGCAGGTCCATGTCGAGCAGCTCAACACGCTATGCGAGCAGAGAGCTTATCAACGCCTCGGCACAGCGAACGCTCCTCATCGACAGCAGCTCTGAGCCTGACAGCAGCGTCTATGAGACCTACGGACGGGTATATCAATGGACACTCACGCAGCCAATGGAAAGGGCTCTTCTTGCAAAACGTTCAGATAAAAATACATAAAAAAAGAACGTTTGCTGCCCTGTAATGACAAAGATCTCACCTGAATTCACAAACAATATTTATTGCTACTGAAGATGTCCTTTCTTTTTCCTACATCTCAATAGCAGCAGAGTTCTCATTATTACTACAGTCCTGCGCTGTATACTCACCCTGAAGGCCCCGAGGATCATGGTGAGACTAATGTGGATATGCACACTTTATAGGGATTTAAAGCTTAACTTTTTATATTTTTTAGGTTCAAATAATCTCCCTTTCTCAAATAACTTCCTGCCTATTTAGCAAAAATCCCCAGAATAAACTACATATTTTACTTCTAATGTTACTGCCACAATGTTAGGGTGTTGTAGGTGGTTGCCAGGGCATTGCTATGTGACTGCTAATGTTATATTGTTTTTTTGCTCATCGCTATGCAGTTGCTAAGATGTTCTTAGTGGTTAAAGCCCATCACTGTGCAGTTGCTAGGGTGTTCTAAGTGTTTGTAACTCATCGCTATGGAGTTGCTAGTGTGTTCTGACTGTTTGTTGCTCATCACTATGCAGTTGCTAGGGTGTTCAGAGTGTCTGTAGCCTATCGCTATCCAGTTGGTTTTCTGAGTGTTTGTTGCTCATTGCTATGCAGTTGCTAGTGTGTTCTGACTGTTTGTTGCTCATCACTATGCAAATGCTAGGGTGTATCGAGTGTCTGTAGCCTATCGCTATGCAGTTGCTAGGGTGTTGTAAGTGTTTTTTTGCTAATCACTATGCAGTTTCTAGGGTGTTTTCTACATCAATATGTAGTTGCTCGGGTGTTCTGAGTGTTTGTTGCTCATCGCTATCCAGTTGCTAGGGTGTTCTAAGTGTCTGTTGCTCATCACAATGCAGTTGCTAGGGTGTTCTTCTGAGTGTTTGTTGCTTATCGCTATCCAGTTGCTAGGGTGTTCTGAGTGATTGTAGCCCATCGCTATGCAGTTGCTAAGGTGTTCTGAGTGTCTGTAGCCCATCGCTATGCAGTTTCTATGATGTTTGAGTGGTTGTAGCCCATCACTATCCAGTTGCTATGGTGTTCTGAGTGTTTGTAACTCATCGCTATGCAGTTTCTATGGTGTTCTGAGTGGTTATAGCCCATCGCTATGCAGTTGCTAGGGTATTCAGAGTGTTTGTGTGTCCCTGGATGTAAGTTTGTGGGATTTGTTCACCGGTTTTATCACCTGCCAGGCAAAATCACTTAGAAAACGAATAGCTTATCTCTCATCAAGCCACATGATTTGATGTATCATTCACGCCTATTTCACAAACAGCATGTAACTAATTTAATAGTTAGTTAGGGATTTGAACATACCTTATGCCGGGAACACACTTAACGACTAGCTGAAACATTCTAAGATTGAACTGAACACACTTACAGAGTGTTTCCATCGACTGCAGCAGATTTTAAACACCGACTTAACGCAACTCGTTTGGCCATGATCAGTAGTAAGTATCGAATTACATTCATGATCGGCCTTACAGTCGTTAAGTGTGTCCCCGGCTTAAGTATGCGTAATAGTGATCCTTGCCTACAAAGAAATATGTTCTTTCTCTCTGAATGTGTGAGGGGAGTCTTTTTAGATCAGTTCATCACCCAAGTTCTCTGCTTTTAAAAGCTCTTTTGTTTTTATGCAAAGTGAGTGTTCAATATTTGAGCAAACGTTCAAACGTTTTTGCAACTTGAAGGTTCACGGCTGAAGTATTGATGTGCTGAGTTTCCTTCTCTCCAGATGGCAGATTCGGCACCAGCCCTCTCGCTCATGACTATGAGGAGGTGAGAGGCTGGGGGACGTCCCAGGACCTGCAGAGCTACTCACTGCTGCCCCCTGCTGGCCACTCTGATCCACGCGCACCAGTCTCCACATACCATGAGGTGGGTGTGTGATCTGGAAAGATGCACCTAATACATTTCATATCTAAATTCCCAGTTTTAATTCAAAGGATGCATGGTGTATACACAAGCTCTGAATTATGGTATTGCAGAATAATTTTTATATAATAGATTCTGTCAGTTTGCTGTTTCTCTTTTATTTATAGCTGTCGTTTATTGCACTTTTCTCCACAGGGAAGGGTGTTCGGTAAAGCTGATGTGGACGTAACAGCCGGAGTTTATGATTCTATGGTGTACAGACGCAGGAGAGACACAGACTTGCCGTTTGAGCTCAGAGGGGAGCTTGTTTAATAAGAGTGGGGCTGGTGAATGCACCAGTCTAGACCGGCTTGGGTTTACGTGTTGATAAAACATTTTCCCTTTTACTTTTTCTATAATTTGTCTAAAATATGTTGCCGGTGTTGTTACATTCTAGGCCTATATGTTTAATGTGTTCAGTAAATATAGATTTTTTTTTTGGACTAAATTAGATATATTTTTTTTTTTATCTGCTACTTTCGTACAGTATGTCCCCTTTTTAAAACATCAAACAGGGCTTCGAAACACTCCGCTTGTCTGTCCGCCCCCAAACTAACACCATTGGTTCCTTGGAAATCATCCAACGAATGACTTACCTACACTACTGTTCAAACGTTTGGTTGTCTTGGTTCTCTTATACTCACAAAGACTACATATATTTGATCAAAAATACAGTAAAAACAGTAATATTGTGAAGTACTATTACAATTTAAAGTCTTTTTTTCTATCTGAATATATTTTTAAATGTAATTTATTCCTGTGATCAAAGCTGAATTTTAAGCATCATTATTCAGTGTCACATGATCCTTCAGAAATGATTCTAATATGCTGATTTCATGCTTAAGAAATAGTTTTTATTATTATCAATGTTAAAAACAGTTGTGCAGCTTCATATTGTTGGTGGAAACTGTGATTTTATTTTTTTTATGAATATAAAAGCATTTATTTTAAATTAGAAATATTTTAACATTATAAATTGTGAATTAAAATTAATAAATATGGTCTGCTGAATGCATAAATGTAAATGTAATTAATTTCTTTCAAAACAACCTAATTTCTGTTTTCAAAAACATATGTCTCTGCTTATAGGCCTAGGTGTGGAAAAGAAGTAGTTTAACATAACCTTTAAAAATGAGTCCATTCGTATACATTAATATCAATTACAATAGCAATAACAATGTGCAATTACAAGCTACTCTAGTAATTGCATATTAGGTCATTAATTTGTATTACTAAGAACTTGATTATGTGTTAGTTGCTAAGTGTGACCCTTGTCTGTACTTTAATATGTATCTTTCTGAGGCGTAGTTTAGCATTTACTTAGTGTCCTCATCTACCTTCAGTAATAAATAAAAAAAACCTGATAAGAACACACGTGTTATGTAATGCAGCTTTTTAAGCGATGAGGTACACTATCAAACATGCTATTATTTATACTGAACTTAATCGTTTTTCCTGATGGCATACGTTCCTCTTGGGATTCTTGGAAAGCGTGCAGCTTTGTCCCAAGAGGAAGTCTTTGAATGTGAGAATGGGGATAAAAGTCTCGAGTCCTTGAGTCTGCGGAAGCCGACAACAATAACAACATCAACAACAGCCTTCTTTGACACACATTTGTGTTGTTATCATGTATATGTCATCACAAGGAGCTAAACAGGGAAACTAGGCAAAGGGTAACATTTTTTTATTAGTCTGAGAATAAATCATTGGCTTGAAAAAGGAAAAGGTAGAGAGAAACCATTTAAATCCTTACATTTATTTACCTTCCAATATTCATTTTTTTGTGAAACATTAGATATTTTGCAGAACATTCATGCTGCACTTTTTCATATAACATGAAAAAAAAAGTGCTGTCAAGCTCCAAAGACTTGAAATACAGCATACTCTCTAAGTGGCCGTTTACACGACACAAAATGGAAGACTTCTTATGCGTTTTGGTCGGTCATTTACACGACAACGACGTTTTGGGGGCCTGAAAATGCAACCTTTTGAAAACAGATTTAACAGTGCAAGTTTTTGAAAACGATTCCGCTATTGTCACAAATTTGTGAAAAACAGTGACGTCATGCGTATTATGTGTTCAGGTTATAGGCGTGTAGTTTTTCCTTAGAAAGTGACATCGCTAACTACTGGCCTGGCATGAATAATACAGCGTTTTCAGTTGTTTTCACAGATCTGTGTGAATGGGGATTGTTTGTACAACGTTGTCGTCTGCACGTGAAAAATGCAAAGGAAAACTTTTCCGGTTTTAGTACATAATTTCGTGTAAGCGTACCCTAAAAAAAATAGGTGTACTATCTATTAAATATTTGAATATCACAAATGATGGTCTAAGTTGGACATACCAAAATAAATGACTAAATATCCAACAGTTCATTTTGCATATTTAAGTTTTTGTAACAAAAAGAAATTGGTAATTGACCAACATATTATATTTTTAAGATATACTTAACTTAATATTTTTATTAAATTTCAATCAAAATATTCGAGAATGGAGAAATGAAACTGATCAGTTTCAGGAACTACAATTATTACTCATTTCATATCAATATTTTTAACAACAAATTACTCAAAGAGGGGAAAAATGTTGATTTTAAGTGCTTTACTGAGAGTAAATATTGAAATTAAGTGTGTGTTTTTGCACAGAATTAATATAGATGGAGATCCATTAGTGTATAATGTTCTGTTATGTTGGAATTTATAGGGGTTTCTGCTATGTTGCCATTTTGTGGGATTACCATTGTGTACCAAGTATCACATGGCCTACTTTTGTGGTGCGTTTTTGTTCCTTTCTGGATCTCGACAGTCCATTGTCTCTATCTACCTTTGTTTTATGGGGGGGAAAAAGCAGCTTTTAGATTAAACATCTCCTTTGTGTTCCACTGAAGAAAGAAAATCGCACCGGTGTGGTTATTTCTGGGTGAACTGTTCCTTTAAAATCCATCTTGTTTCTTCTGTCTGCTTTGCTGGATGCTTTCAACTAAGCTGGCTTATCAAGAGTGGATGGTAAATTACAGGTTGGGAAGGATGCCAGTGCGTAACAGCTTGTTTAATTGTAAATCAAAGGTAGTCTATAACCCATTGTCTTCTGCGGCTCTAATTTCTGAGATTTTATTGCTGTCGTTTGGCACGAGAACTAACACTGCAATCTTTCCTCCCTTTTTCTCCGATGCTCCTTAATGCTGAGATTCTCCTTCATGTCCACGGAGACCCGGCCGTGACCCTGCGCCCTGGCGCCGGCGTGACAGGGAACAGACTTCCAACGCTGCTAATGTGAAAACAACTGTTCAGACACCTGGCTTGAGGTGGGCCGATCTCATCTCCTCTCTTCTGTGTAGCCACAATCCACTTGCCCTGTTGACCGGTTCACCAGCCATGTCAAACGCCTCAAGGAGCCACGATGTCTGGAGATGGGAAGTTAGTGTTGCCATAGTTACTGTCCCTTTCCACCGCGTTTAATGTTGTGCACCTTTATGATGGAGGAAATACCTGCGTTTTTAGTATTCCATGATATTTAGAGCATCTGGGCACAGTTGTTTTTCCTAAAGATTATTTCTTAGATTGGAATGAACCCATCGGTGATTATCTTTAGCTTCCAAGCGGATGTGATTTCACATGAATTTTTTATTTATTTTTTTATGCTTTTTCTTCTCATTCTCCTTTATAATTGATAAAACTCAGATCAATAAACCAGTCTTACAACAGCAAAAGTATGCAAATGAACGATGAGGTGTTGATTGTCAAGTAGTACAGCAGGATTTTAAAAGAAAATATTATTACGCTGTATATATTGTACTGTTTTCCTCTTGATATTCATCACACTGTTTCTCCATGTGTACATATACAGTGTTAGTCTGTATGTCCAAAGGTTCATTAAGTCAGGTGTAAATTAGTCCCAGGTGCAGGAGAAGCGTCTTGATTATTGATTAATAAGATAAAATGCATATCTAGTATAACCACATTTATTTTCATATTAAACATTGCAACAGACTCAGGTCTCAGTTTAGCACGTTCAAATGTGACCTTTTAATATTAAATGAATGAATAATAAATATATATTTGTATATAATACACATGGATGTATTACACATGTATATTATGTGAACGTATGACAATTTATATTTGTTAGTGTAGGCTAGTGTTCGACGTGCTCAGGAATAGGGAGCAATGAACACTGCGGATCTTGTGTTTGTCTCATCTCGAAAACTGATACAGTTTTGTATCTGTATCATATATGCGAACGTTTGGGGAACATTACATTTGATCATTTTGCAAATATTACATTACTTTTGAATGTTCACTGAACATTCTTAAACAAGTAGGCCTAGTAACAAATAAGCAAAAAAACATCCGACTTAAACGTTTAAAGGCACACTGTGGAACTTTTCAACCTTTATAATAAATTACCAAAACCAATTGAGATGGTACATCGACTTACAATAGGTTGAATGACACGTCTGCCGAAGCCTGAAGGTGTCTGTATCGCTTTTACTAGCACTATGTAACTTCGAGTTTCGGGTAGGAACCCGAGCACAAAAAGAACTACAAAATTCGACCGCTTTACGGCATACGTCACTTCCCCCACCACCCCAACTTCCTCAAATTCTAACGTGAGAGCTCAACTCGCGTTTGATTGCAGGCGTCTGTATGTTGTCGTCATGGCTGAATCAACAGCTACTCGGAAGAAAGCGAAGAAAGCAAAGATTTTGTCAGAGGAGACCAAAAAAAGAAAAAGGGAGAGTTTAAAATAAACATCGGCATAAAAGTGTAAATAATGTAATATTTACTGCGAATTCGTGTAACAAAACTGATATAAGTCACAACATACTGCCGTATACAAATGTAAATGTTTTTTTTTTCCTTTCAGCTCATATATGTTTGTATTTGTGTAAAAGGAAAAACAAACTGAAGACTACAAATAACGGAAATATGTAGTGAGTTATATCAGTTTTGTTACACGATTTCCCGACTACTCGATTTCATCTCCAACCCATTGCAAAGAGATCCTGAAGACGTTAATTGTTTGCTTCAGGTGTGTTTGATTAGGGTTGGAGATGAACTGTGCAGGACAGACGATCGGCAGGAGCAGGATTGGGCAACCCTTTGCCTTGTCAATGCGACTTACCTGATCAGACATTGTTTTCTGCGTATGCTACTTTTATTCAATTTGTTTTCTTTATAGGATTTATATTATTAATCTTATATTTATATTATTATTTTGGTCAGTAGTGAATCGATTAACTTTCTCCAACATACAAATCAAATGCCGTCTGCACCATAAAGACACGGGAGGTTGACCGGTTGACTGTTTGTTGACTTTTGCGACAATGCTGAGACGCTTGTGGCCTCTAGGGGCACTAGACGTGAAAATTACAGATCGAGCGCACCCTAGTGGCCAAAAATTCCACAGTGTGCCTTTAAAAAAAAAAAGAAATCCATGAATGATGTTAAAATATTTCGAGACCCGATAGCCATAACGTCCTATTAACTCTTTCCTCACCATTGATGGAATTTTCTGTCATTATACATTGTACTCGATCTACCGTATTTTCCGGACTATAAGTCACACTTTTTTTCATACCTTGGCTGGTCCTGCGACTTATAGTCAGGTGCGACTTATATATCAAAATTACCAAGATTTACTCGTCACAGGATCGCTGACGGCCCCAGATTATTATTTGCGAGTTTTTTATGTATGTGGTATGACGTGAATGCATCATTTGCCGAAATTGGGGGTGACATTACCGTCTACAGCCACGAGAGAGCGCTCTATGCGCTTTAGACTACAGCTAGTTTTACCGCTGAAAAAATTAACTGAAAACAACTGATATTAACTGAAATATTAGACTGAACGCAAACAGTGGAATGTGGAATAAGATCGCGGGAGCTTGGTGAAATTGCTTTACCGATAACTGTTGGACTCGCTGTCTTATGTTATTTTATTTTATCCTATTCAGCCTCTCAGGTATGTTCTTTATGCTATTGTGTTGCTAACTGTTGATGTGTTACGTTAACAACATACCGGACACATATTCAGCCTGTTGTTCTTTGTGCTATTGTGTGTAGCTGAATAACTTAAATGCCTTCTGTTTTAATGAATTAAAGTCTGTTTAAATAACTTTTTCTTGGTTGGGGATTTTGTTAAATAAATTTCTAAATAAATGCGACTTCTGGTCAAGTGCGACTTATATATGTTTTTTTCCTCGTCATGACGCATTTTTGGGCTGATGCGACTTATACTCCGGAGCGACTTATAGTCCGGAAAATACGGTACTCTGTTTTGATAATCGGTCTGAATCCGATCCAGCTGATTGGCTATGAAGCTAATAAAATGTTTTTGTTTTGTTTTTTAAGCAGAAGCTCTGTTATTTATGTTGATATATTGTAGCCTGTGTTCAGATATTGATACAACAAAATATTCTGGGGAGCCATGAAATTTGTATGAAAATGATTAAAAAAACACTGGCAGGGAAAGAGTTAACATGGCAAGTTTGTAGAGCGTTAGTCAGGCGTAGTCTAGTATAAAACACCATCTCTAGCTCGTATTATACAATATGTTCTTCTTTTGTAATCCTTGGAGAATTACTTAGAGTTAAAAAAAAATTGTATGAAATATCAGGTAGGCCTATCTACATTCTGAGAAAAATTGCTTATTTGAGATATGATGCTTTATAAGTAAACAATAGCACGGTAACGGATAAGGAGGCTGCCGCAGATAAGATGATAACAGTCAGTTCTGTACGAAAAATTGCATAAATCCCATACATCCCCTTCCCTTGTATGTTCTCATTCCCCTTTTGAGCTGAGAGCCTAGAAAAGTCACGCACACACAAAAACACCCAACAGAGCCCTCACTCCAACTTCACTTGTTGTATTGTAATCTGTCACATGATAATAATGAGTCCTTGTAAACAAACACACCCACATGCTCACGCACACAAACAAACTCAATCAACGTGTGTGTTGTCACGCCAGTTGAAAAGAACACAATCCTTTATTTGGATCATCATGTTACCATGCAGTGCGGTGAAACACTGTTTTGCCTTAGGGTAGATCCTCTCAGATCTCCATTGTTTAACCATCTAACGATAGTGAAAGTGCAAACTCTTTTATATTAGTGCAGCCATAGTTCATTAATTATATCTTAAAAAGAGGGAAATGTAGAGTTGAATTCGTTCGTTTGTGCTATTGATCCTCAAATTGTGCTAAGCGGTGTGCGACTAGGCTGTACTCGGACATGATTCTTACATCATGGGTATTAAAGTAACTTGTGTCACACTAAAATCAAAATCGACAATTCTAAATATAGGCTATATATACAGCCCGTTCTCATCCCAAGGCGTCATATACTGACACTTTTGCCAAAACGTCTATATCCAACGCACATGGCACCCTTTAGCGTCATATGAGACGCAGATATATGGCGCCTCCTAGTGGTCTAACCCTAACACTACCCCAGACCTAAACCTACCCATAACCGAAGCGTGTTATATTGACGCTAAAGGGTGCCATGTGCGTTGGATATAGACGCTTTGGCAAAATATAGGATAAATAAAATAAAAGCGTCAGTATATGACGCTTTGGGATGAATATATATATATATATATATTTTTTTTTTTACAAGTGCCTTGTAATCTGACAACATGTCACTCACATGGCATCACAGCAATAGCAAACCACAACCACTTCCCGATGGACAAAATCAAGTCCCGGCCTTCATTTTGACTTGTTCGAGAAGCCATTTTACTCTACATCACAATATATCAATTTTCTTGCAACACAACTTCTGTTTCATGCTAACTTTAAGAAAATGTAAGTTCAGTTCATTTCATTATATTTCATTTAGCTCAATTAATAATTTATTATTTATTTAGGCTACTTTACTTAAATTAATTATAATGAATTCATAGTCTTTGATACTAATTTGTGGTCATCTTATAACAAAAATGAACAAGAAAAGGCTATTGTCTTGAGAGACCCTAGGAAATTAGACTTTGATTAATTTCCATATAAAAGGCACGGAGAATGAATGAATATTTCCTGCAAGTCTTGGTTTGTAAGTGCATGTTGTCATCTCCTCATTTCCATTGAAGCATTAGCTCAAATCAGGATTGGTGTCCCACAATAAAGCAGTTTTTAGCTCTGTCAGCGTGATCAGCGACAGCCAACCAGCTTTCATGCACAAATCTGTCGCAGGGATTTGTGGGTAGAGCGCTGTAATAAACTACATCCAGTAGGTTTACTGTAGCTGCAGCTGTGCACTCATAGATTATGTCACCGCTGTTAAAGGCCTACAGAACGCTTGACTCTGCACTTTTTTTTCTCGAACTTTGAAAAGTGACAAATTACTTTTATCTGCAGAGGACAGATTAATCTATTTTTTATATGTGTATATAAAAGATGACTTGTCATTAATCACAATCCCAGGTTATTCATCAGGGACAGGGACGCAGGGGAATCCGGCTAATTTATGGTGTATCTTTGGCGCTTTTGGGGTGATGTAAACTGTTCTGTCTAGGCTACAGTGTGTGTTGCTTTATTATTGTCTTAAAGATTTGTTTTGAGTCTCAAATGTTGGGTTTTAGCTGCATGTCCTGCTGGTCACAACTCGCATCTAACTCTCTGGTTCTGGCAGTGGGTTGCTGGGAAACACTGTTTGTCTCAGCTCATAAGCACTTCAGCGCAAACTAGCAGCATTTTATAATGGAATTTGCATGCTGAAGTTTTCTGTCAAAATTGCCTTTTCACACTGCAGATTTTAATATTACATGAATAATAAAGCAAGACAAACTAAGGTAATAAGAATTTTGATTGAATTTGGCTTGCAGTCTATCTCCCATTACTCTGCGGCCCCAGTATGTTTTGGTTCCTGGTTTCTGCTCATTTACCATCTGAAAATGACACAAAGCGCAGTACATTAGCAATCAGTGCATTGTGGAGTTGGCCAAAACAGTGAGCAAACACAAATTATTCCGTAATCACAGATGATATAGTTCTGCAAATATGGTTATTCTCAGACATTACCCAGGAGGCTTTGCTCTCAATCCACAGGTTTTGTGGTGACGTTTCCAAATGCAGCATTTCAGCCTTGTTCTCTTAGACATTACTATGTTTACATAATATCAGACTCTGTGTATTTTATAATATATGATATTAAAAAAAGTGAATTACTACCAGGTCAAAATCACGCAGTAGGTAGTCAACCAGAATGCCTATTACCGCCACGTGAGCTGCGGCGGCAAATTCACCGCGGCAAAAATAAACCAGTCGCATTTCAAAGTCATTCGCGAAATGACCGTCGTTCGCGTAATGGACATTTTGCAAAACAGCAGCAATTGCCGCATTTTGAAACGTAAGTGGGGCTAATGTGAATGAACAGTAAGGATAAAATAGCACTACAATATGGTAATTTCCAAATAAGCCTGCTACAACAAACATGAAAAATCGTGGTAAAAACCGCATTTTATTATTAGCCTATCAGCAATACTGTAAAAGTACCGGTAAATAAAATACAACATAAGCATTATAAACACTATTAACTTGTAGGCTATGTGTATTTTACTTTCCCTATAGGCCTACTGACAAATCCTTAAATGAATGCAGAAAACAACAAGAATGAAAAATAAGTAGCCATGTATAATAAATATATATATAAATATATATATATCCTAGGCTATATAGCCTAGCCTGTAAAAATAGCCTATTGTGCACTTTATTGCAAACAATATTTAGCCTATTTTAAACGCCAAGCCTAAACGAATTTATTTTAATCGAAACTGAAACTGTACCGACGTTGAGTTCGCGTATCTCTCATTCGGTCCAAAGTTTCCATATTTGCATTGTAGCATTTGTATGCTAACTATTAATATAAAGAAGGCTTCATACTTCAGTCGAGTCCCAATATACCAACCCATTCTCACTCCCAAGGCGTCAAACTGAAGCATGGTCAAGCGCCACCGGTGGTGTCACAATGAAGACAGCAAAGTCGCCCCTTGCGTCACTCTATGGACGAATTGGGAACTCCATTGCATTCGATGGGAAACCTGTGGCGTCAACAACAGACGTGAATTTTATCAGTAGGAAATCGTGCTGAAGAAGTCTCATATTGAACACATCGCGATATTTGGCATCAAGTTCACGTGTGCCAGATGTTGGTATAAATACGCTGTTCTCCTAATAATGTTTGATATATTGTATTTTCTGTTTGTCGATATTAATCAGTTTAGCTCCCTCATGTTCAGTCACTGCATTATATCTGTCATCTCCACGGAAGCTTTGCGTTTCATTGCTTTCTAATTCAAAACACCTTACTAAACTAGGGTGATTAAACACAAGCTGTCACGTGACGTGCTATTGAGCTTCAATCAGTTAATCATCATAGCCTATCAGGTTCAAGTAGTACAATTAGTTCCAAAGTGGTATTTGTAGTAGAAACACTGTAAAAACAACATGCTTTTACCTCAGTTTTACTGTGATATTTGTTGTAAATTAACAGTAACCACAAAACTTACCATGCTTTTACCACAGTAACCTTAGTTTTACTGTGATATTTGTTGTAAATAACAGTAACCACAAAACTTACCATGCTTTTACCACAGTAACCTTAGTTTTACTGTGATAGGTGTGGTAAAAGGACAGTAACCACAAAACAACTTACCATGCTTTTACCACAGTAACCTTAGTTTTACTGTGATAGGAGTAGTAAAAGGATAGTAACCACAACACTTACCATGCTTTTAATGCCTAATAATTTGAAATACCCAAATTGTAACGTACATCTATACTTTTTCCTTTAAATAATCCTATATATTGAACATAATGATATTTTCTTTTCTCTTTTTTCAGCTGAAAAGACCAAAAGGGCCTTTCGGACTCAGTCAGCCCATTATTGTTTGCCAGCATTTGTTGTTTCTTAAACCTTTTCTTACAAAACCCATAGCCCAAT
This sequence comes from Rhinichthys klamathensis goyatoka, assembly GCF_029890125.1. Lineage (NCBI taxonomy): Eukaryota > Metazoa > Chordata > Actinopteri > Cypriniformes > Leuciscidae > Rhinichthys > Rhinichthys klamathensis. The sequence goes on from NW_026607183.1 coordinate 151,341, forward strand.
CAGTACGAACATAGTCTCAAAGTCTTAATAATTCACAAGATTTAACAAGTTGTCAAATTCGTACGATACTCGTACATGTTTGTGTACTCGTACATAATCCTGCAGAATATCCTGGGATATTTGTAAATCAGTTGTGCCCCTTCTTGGAAAGTAGTCAATGTCCCACACACTGTCAGAAAGTTTATATTAATTGCATTGTATTCTTTAAAATGATTACAAATTGGACCCTGTCTGTTCATGTTGATACATTATGTCTCTCCACACCTCATAACCTACCTCTGTTTGCAAGAGTGGAAAAGATAATTTGACTTGTCACATGACATCAGATATTCGATTATTTTGTCATAATCAGATCAGTTACACTGCTGATAGCTGTCCCTTTTGCATGTAAATTAAGGTGTTTTTTTAAACGAATTCATATGAATATTGCTTGCTATTAAAGGTGAACTAAGTAACTTTTTTACCTTAACCGAACAGCTTTGGAGTCATTGTAATGTTTATATTACTGATTTCGTGTTGAATGGTGGTCGTCTCGAACCCCCCTGGTGCCTGTCAGTGATGTAGTGGTGCCTGGAGAAGTGGGTATACTCTTAATTTATGCCCCCAATATTTTTTTAAGCGTCCCAGCAATCAGTTCCAGTTTCAGCTACGTTTTCTTTCCTAAATTAATCAATGTTTTTGGACTAATCTGTTCATTTAATTAATGGTTCAATTGCTCACTCATAAAGACAGCCACTTGTGGCCGCCTTCTGGCTTAATGATGCAAGTTGCGCAAACACAAACAAGCGGAGTGATACAAACAGTGAAAAGTCGAACACATTCGAGGTAACGTTATTTATACAATAATAATGCCAATATATTTAATTGGGTGCTTGTGTTGTTAAATTGAGCTTATCATTTCCACCGTTGATCAAACTTATTTCTGTCGGTCATTTAAAACTTCTATCGAAAAACAGCCGTAGCCTATATTTTAACTACTTATCTCGCACTGTATGATCGTTAACTGAAGTGAAACGTCGCGTTGGGATTCGCGCTCGGCTCGCGCTTCTGTGAACAAAAATCCTGCTCGCTTTGATTGGGCTCAAACATTTTGACATGATTGACGAGCGGGTGTTTGAGTGCTGAAGCAGCTCAGACGAGAAGCGTCGCGATGGGCGAATCATTGCAGCACCAAATTAGAGTTAATATTAGGGAATTATTGCACAACTTTCATTATATAGGCTACACTAAAAAAAACGACTGAGGTCAGGACCTCGGGGATCTCAATGATACGACCCTGACTGGGTGTTTTTTTATTCACGAGATTGGATTAGCAACTAAATGATGCGGTTAAGAGGGGATTTAGAAGTGGGTATACGCAATGCCGACTGAAAAAGAAGTGGGTATACGCCGTATACCTGCGTATACCCTGCACTACACCACTGGTGCCCGTGAGCTGCAAAACCACCCTTGCAACTTTGGGCCGGCGGGCCGCCGGCCTCAGTGTTAGGAAGTATCGTGTTATATCAGGTCTCGCTAGGAAACGAATTGCTTTACTGCAAAAAACAGATCTGATAAAATTCTGATAAAATGAGCATCAAACAGAAATAACCCGGCGCCGTATACATGTGGTGTTCGAGGCACACATACAATACAGACTGCCGACAATTAAACAGGGCGCGCAGCTCTTAAAGGGGCCATACCTTATTTCCACTCGTTACAGCGTCCATCCTACTGAACAGGTACCGGTGTACAGGGGGAGGAGATCCGGCCGTGAGTGCGAGCCATCTCTGCGTGCAGACTGATCTCATGAAATGGCGTATGTATGGCACGCCAATTCGTATTTCCATTTTTGGCGTGCTATCAACACGCATAATCGCTTTTCAGCGTGTTTATCAACGCCTTGACTTAACGTTACATTACTGTATATATAAATATATGACCTACCCCAACCCCGTCCCTAAACCTACCCGTAACTGGGGTTAATACCATTTATGAGTCTTCCCCTACCATCCTAGGAAAAAAAATATTGCTCCACAGATGTAAATATACATTTTGCTTCGTTTCGCTCGTACATTTAACGGCGTGTACATACACGCGGAATCACTCGGACATTTAACGGCGTACACATACACGCAAAAGATGACGGTTAATTTCGGCGTGGACATACACGCTGATAGCTCAAAATGCGTATAGATAACATGCCACTTGACTTGAAAGTGGCGTGTATGTTTACGCAAAGTCATGATGTCATGTTGCTGCGTGAGTGCTATTCACGACAGTACAAGTACTTTACAGCGACTCTAGGGGTCGCTGTTTGACAAAAACGGAATTCCTACTTAGTGCTGCTTTAAAGACATACTTTTATTCATGGAAATGTCCGCATATCAGTGAACTTATTACATAAAAATGCATTTAACATTTAATTATGCAACACTCTTTATAGAAATAAATCCAACAGTTATAAACTGACTACTAATCAAATTACCTTCCTTTCTGTCTTGCAGGATTACTTGCAGATAACTTAGTCCTTTTTTCACTAGTGTGACTTACTAGTGAGTCGCAGCGAATGGTGCCGTGATCAACCCTTCCCAGGTAAAGTTTCTACAATATTTCAATCCTTTTTCATTTACTCATCAAATGCTCTCTCCTGAATCATATGGTCTTATAACTCAAATTTTAAAACAAAATACTCCTCGGTGTGGTTAAACTGATGCATAAATACATTTGAAAGAGAAACCTTTTTTTTCTAAGCAATGACCTACAGTTTTGCAATATTTTAATTAAATATAATTGCATGTACTAAAGTGCTTCTAACATTTACAGTGTATATATAGCAAAAGGTATAAATTTAATCATTTAATTATGCCATTCTCCACCATTTGAACTCTTGGAATTAAAATAAATGTAACAAAAGCATAATGCATGCACATCATTTTGAAAGCATATTCCAATAGTTAATGTCAAACTGTTTAAAGACAAATGTAGTGCTAAAACTACTGCAAAACAGTACAAAAAAAAACAGTTAATTATATAAAAAAAAATATGATGAAGTACCTATTTTTACAAACCAAGAAATGAGATTCAACTTTATGTGAAAATATATTTGTTTCTTCCCTTTAAATAAAAATAGGCAAAAACTTAAGAACAACATTTTACATTCTCAACTTTAATTCTATATCCTTGTGCTTATTGTTCCCTTTTATTGTAACTAAATGAAAGGCAAATTAAAATAGTTAATGATTATAAAATATCAGCAAGAAAATGCTTCTATAAAATACATTCACAGGTATATTACATTTGCATTAGCCAGGTAGTGTGATATAATGATACCATAGATGTAGTTATGGTGGATATTTACTAGAGTGACCACTGTAATACAATTTTTAATGAAGCTAAATGCAAGACATCAAGTCCATCTAAATGTAAAGGTAACAAACTCACAGAATACTGTCCAGTATGTGAAGTGTGTCATTTCTGTAATACTCTTTCAGCACCAAACAGAATTCCATAAATATTGATTGTTTTCAAAAGGGTTTCCTGAACACTCTCACTATCTTCAATTGTTAGGACAAACACTTGCAGAAATATACATTTGACTGTTGCATTATGAAGTCGATGCATGACTAGAACTAATGAATGGCAATAATTATGTCATTTACCAAAACTCTTGATGAGCACTGACGCTTTTTCTTTTTTTTAGTTTTGAGGTTACTGTCCTTTTACCACACCTATCACAGTAAATCTAGGGTTACTGTGGTAAAAGCATGGTAAGTGTTGTGGTTACTGTGCATTTACGATAAATATCACATTAAAACTACCAATAGTGTGGTAAAAGCATGGTAAGTTTTGTGTTTACTGTCCTTTTACTACACTTATCACAGTAAAACTAAGGTTACTGAGGTAAAAAGTAGGGCTGTTTTCGAATAAGGATTTTCATAGTCTAATCTGCTTCTTTAGATTTTGCCGTTGTCGACTGATAGTCGAACCTTTTTTCTTTTCTTTTTTTTAGATAGCAGCTAGATTTTTTCCATTTCAAACAAAAGAGCTAAAAAAAACTAAAAGAAAAACATGGTGTGTAACAAATACCTTTTATTTATTTAAAGCCAGATAAACAAAACATATCACACATACAGTATATCAAACATCAGAAAAGTTCACATAAAATAGGAACAAATTGGCTTCAAAACAATAACGTGCCAAAACGTGCTTTGTTTTAAACTTCGCGCTCGTGCGGACGCGTCGAGTATAAACAAGGCTTTACTCCGTGTCAGCGCGCGCTCTGATCGGTAAAGGTGCACAGACCTCTCCCGAATCATCTCCAGCACTCAGCCTCCGACGCACCACTAACTCCGCCTCCGTTTCCCTCGTAAGATGATATTAGTATTTAAACATTCTCTATGATAAAAAATGTTTGTAAAAATTATTTTAATAGCACGGTTTTGGCGGTTATAGAGTTCTAATGATGGTGTTCAACTATAACTGTCGGTCTCACGGTTATATAAAAACCGTCACACCCCTATTGGTTACACTTCCCTACTATTCGATAACACTTCCCTACTATTCGACTATGAGGTTCATAGTCGAATCAGACCTCTCCGAATCGAATCGTCGAATCCTCGACTATTAGAAGTCAGCCCTAGTAAAAAGCATGGTTCGTTTTGTGGTTACTGTGCTTTTACTTCACCCATCACACTAAAATAAGTTTTTAATTTATACTTTACGTTTGGAGTTTAAATAAACCACATCTCACATATTTCAACGGGGTATATTGCTTTATTATTATTTATTATGAATTTCTTAAAGCTGCAGTCCGTAGCTTTTCCTCTTTGTCGCCATCGCTCTGTTCGGAATCTGTAACTGCAGTGATTCGCGGAATTATCATCTTTACGTGGGTTGTAAATCGGCATGAAACAGCGCGGATGAACACAGTGTTTTCAGGCGAGTGCTGCTGTCAGTCACCGCGCTGTGTGGATACTGTCATACAGAATCACAGATTCACTTTTTGAAAGTTTGACCAACATAAGAATTTTCATAAGAAAATGTCTTCTGAACAAGTAAGTAAAATCCATGTTTGTTCTGACCAACTAAGGGGGAAAAAGCATTCGACATGATAAGCTTCGTTAGATTTAATCAACGCGATTTACAGCAACCGTGCAAATTATAGCCTACTTTGTTCTCAAATTGTTCATGTTAACAACATCAGCATTGCGTGACTAATGTTAAATTTAATGTGTTTTATGGTTACCTGTGTAGTTCAGAATTCATATTCTCCATAATAGCAAAACGAGAAAGGCACAACAAAGGAAACTCCATAACTGTGTGAATTAAGAAAACGTACACGATTGAACTATTGAAATGTCTTACTTGTTCAGCAGAAAAAAGCCGTCTCTTCTTCCGTTTTGAACCCCTTCAAAACACGGAGTTCACGCACTTTTCAAAAGCCCCGCCGATGTTTAAATCCTTGTGTTCGCATGAGACGGTTTCTTTCTCTTTCTCTAGCCACCTTAAATCCGAAGTACGAAGTCTTTTGGGTTTTGTAACTGCTGAATCTCCAGTTGACACTGATGATTGTTGTTTGGATCTTTCTGGATGCCATAAGTTTAATTATGTAAAGTGCTGCGAGAAAAGCCTATACATCTAAACATCTCGTCACGCGCAGTATAGCCGGCTAGCCGAAACTCCTTCTTTATGTGTACGGGTGTGACGTAATGACGCAAAGACATGCTCGAATTTCCCGCGGAAACCCACCAGTACCACTGGAATTAAAATTATTATTACAAGCTAACCGTTTTGAATCTAGCTATGGCAAGCAGATAGTTTTGACCACTGGCAGAATAAGTTTTTTTTAATATAATTATTTTGGATTATTTTTAACTTAAAAAAGCTACGGACTGCAGCTTTAAATAGGCCTAACCAAACTAAAACAACATAAGGGCAGATACAAAATGTCATGCCTTTGAAAAATAAATAAAACAACATGATGCCTCGTCTCGGTCTCCTTGAAGATCTGTCTGGCACACACCAAAAATTAACCAAAATACAGCGAATGAAATTGCGCACCTACTTTTGAAAGTCAACATTTCGATTGTTTGACGCTAAATGCATTATATATGCCTAAGTCTCTTTGGAATAAACCACAGCGTGTTTCATGATAAAAAACGAGACTTTACAGTCCGGAAAATAGGCTACGGTAGGTTATAGCAAATGATTTAACGGACCCCCTGGCACTTGCTGGGTCTACACAGACGAAAGCCTGTCTCGGCTCTTCCGTTGTGTCGAGCCATTCGTGAGTTTAGTTGTTTGATGAGAAAACGAAATGTAGCCTAGTTGCAATAAACGCGTTAAGTTTCGTAAGCTCCGTGCAACTGCAGCAGCGGAGGACTAGGCTATTATTAGAATATTACAAATTGAATATTCAAGCTGTTTGCTCATTTTTCTACTCTTAATATTACATCAAAAAACGACTGAACGAACGATACACGGATTCTCTTGAACCACCGCCACGTTTGCGGCAGAAAACCACTGCAGTGCAGCCAAAATGCTCTTTTCAGAGACCCTTTACTCTTCCCTGTGGTTGGCCTGTGACTAGTCTCAGCCTCAGACGTCACGCCCACGGAACGTTGGCTAAACGTCTGATGCATATGGTACACTTAACTGGAAACACTTCAGGAATGTCGAAGTCGTCATCTGATTGGTTGAATTTTATCGGATTTCCGGGGGGTGCGAGTGTCGCGTTTATTTTCGGTCCGCCGGGAAACAAAGCACAGACGTGTGATTGCGGAAGAAAAACTGTTGTGTTTACATGAGTGACAATGAGCATTTATCAAGATCAGCTAAACGTAGGATTCTCAAAAGTATGCGAGGTTCACGGCGTAGACTCTTTAAGAGATGTCCAGGAGTTTTGTTTGAGGCACTTAGTGGAGACAAAAAGAGATATTTTAGCCTGTTTGCCGACGGGATTTGGGAAGAGTATTATTTTCCAAGCCTGGCCGACCCTTTGTCAGCATTTATAAGGCAGATCCAACTTTACTAGTTGTGTCTCCCCTCCTATCTATTACATAGCTGTCAACCCTCCCGTTTTTTCCGGGTTTCTCACGTATTTTAGCTCTTTTCCCGCTGTCTTCCCGTTTTATTATTTTCCCGTAAAATATCCCGTATTTTTACGCTCTGATTGTGTGAGACGTACATGCCAAGCGAAATGGGGTCTTGCCGGTCTTGCGCACCCAACGCGTAATCTTTGCCGCGCTCGTGCGGACGCGTCAAGTATAAACAATTATACTCCGTGTCAGCGCGCGCTTTGATCGGTAAAGGAGCACAGACCTCTCCCTAATCATCTCCAGCAGCCCCCGAAGCACCACGTACCGTTTCCCTCGTAAGCTGATATTAGTATTTAAACATTCTCTGATAAAAAATGTTTAAAAAATGACACACTTTCTCTAATACACACACACACTGTCTCTTTCTCTCTCACTCATTTGTAGTTATAAACTCTTTAGACTTTTAATGATTAGTGCTTCATTTTTAAAGTTTGTGGTGGGTAAGAATCGTGTAAAAAAATTCCCTTATTTTGGGGATGGATTCCGGGAAATCTCCCTTATATTCAATGTTCAATGTTGACAGCTATGATCTATTATGGAAGATCAAGTGAAATACCTAACTGTGAAGGGGATATCAGCCGCGTTTGCGGGCAAACATGAAACAACAGACGCTGACATCGCAGCTGGCCGATTCAGTATTGTGTTCGGTTTTCTTCTCCTCCTTTGATTTTCTATGCTGACTGACTTGTTGCACGCCGGTCTGTTGTTGTGGGGACATTTCCACGTGACGCTGAACGAAACGAACTGTAATTGGTTGTTTGACATGTCGGTCAAACGGCCTTATGGGCGGGCCTTGGCCAAAGAAAGCTGCTATGAGTTCCAGACCTTCAGCCGTCAGTCTGAAGGTCTGGCTACGCGAGACTAGCCTGTGACCTACTTTCTGTACGATCTGAATTTTCCGCGTTTTGAATTTTAGAAAACTACAAATTTGACTTGCTACGTCAAGCGTTACAATAGTCATTATTTAGTTTTTCTTCGTTTCTGATGTCGCAATACATCATACTTTCATGAAGTCATGCAACATACTCTACCTTGTCTGTGGACATCGTTCATTCCAAAGCCGGTGCTGGATAAACGACGAGCGTTCGCGTGCGACAGTAGGCTAAATTATTTACGACAGTGATAATGGACAATTCCGCTTCCAACCTGTAGGGCGACCGCAGAGGAAAAGTTACTTGGTGTTGCTTTAGTTCTGAATTTCTTCTTCATCTTGAAAACTTGAATCTGTATTTTGTACAACTGATATTTGCAGTCCAAGATTTCAGAACGATAAATGATAGCAAATACACAATACGGCGGTAAAAGTATTAGGCCTATTCTAGTTGAGTACCAACTGTATCTCTTTGAAAAGCACTAGCACACCTCTCTTTAACAAGCTGCACAATTTAAGGTATAATTCATTTTTATGGAAAAACAAATGCGAGAGCCAGTAATTAAAATAGTACCATTAAAGAAAGTGAGAGTGATTGAAACTGACAGTCTATGGCAGACTAAACTCTCTGACAGATGTATTTCCTATTATTTAACGTCAATCTTTTTTATATGTCTTTTTTAAAGACACTTGACAACCAGAAAGACGTTTCTGCACAAGCGCTTACTGAACACCTCCGAAGATTTCAGTCAGGTAATTACCTCTAAAACATGCAATAATAACCCAGACATGTGTTTCAGCCAAATTGGTGTAATCAAAGACTCATCTGGTGGTGCTTTCTTTTCCACTTCTCCCATCAAAAGCAGTTTGATTCCTTCATTGTACACATTTGTAATGGTTTTTTTTTCTCTAATTATATTTATAAGAATAAGTTTCATCGATGAGTTATTGATTATATTTATTCTCAGATGTTACTTCTGTCAGAGCTTTCAAGCAGTGCAAAGGGGAAAATATGGAACACAATGAAAATGTTGTCATGTATTTCCCCAAAAGCTAATGTGAATCATATACATCTCAGACTTTTTCCAAAAAGCATAATAGAAGTATCATAAAAGTGGTCCATATGACTTGTGGACTATACGTTTTCCGATGTCATACGATAACTTTGTTTGAGGAACAGACTTAAATGTAAGTTATTATGCATTTAAAACATTCTTTTGAGGTTAGTCTTTTGAATTAATCAATTGATCCAGTTCATAACACTGGGCTGAAAGATTCTTTCACAAAAAATGACATGAGGCTCTAGTGTTTAATGACAGAATTATGACCTATTCCTTTAAAGAAAAAAAAGGTAAGTTTAAAATGAGTTCACAGAGTCAGGAGTTGAATCAGTCTAAATGTTAATGCACTTGAATAGATTTACTGGACCGACACACTCATATGCATGCTCTACATGCATACATGGTTTCTGTTGTTTTATAGCTAGTTATTTTTTATTATTTCATAATGATGGGTCTGTCCCATCCCGTGATGACCGTGACAAATAATGGCTACATTGGTCCCTAATTGCCACTTTTTCTGTCAACTGCAAGGACATGCACTCAAAGCTAAGTGGTGCTCCATAAACGTCCTTGTTAAAACTCTGTTCTCTTCATTATGCTAGGTAGTGCTAGAGTGGGAAGAAATTAACTAGATCTGTCCCACTTCAGTTAATAAAAAAGCTTTTGGGGAAATTACACTTCTTTTTTTTTTTTTAGGCAGTCTGGATTACTTTTAGTGGATTGACATGACGAGACCATTGAGTCCTTGTAAAAACCTTGTAAAACTGTTTTTTGAAATTCCTACCCTAATTAGAAAAGTCGGCATGAAATGGAAGTTGCAATAAGATGTCTTCCCTTTTATGACATATATCCGAGGGAAACGGCTTCTCGAACAAGAAAAAATGTAGCGCAGGAATTGATTCTGTCCATTCGGCAATTGATTGGATTGTTGTGGTTTGCTATTGATGTGATGTCATATATGAGTGACAGGTTGCCCCGCCCTCGCGTCAGTAAACACATCATCAGAGAAGAGATGTCACTGAAAGAGGGAGGGGGAGTTATTTTGATTATGAAGATTACCAGGGCACATGAATAAAAAAAAAAAAACATGTGCACGAATAAATCATTTATAATAAATACTGCATTATTCCATTAAAAGAAAAAGGAAAATAATTGTCCATTTTGATGGTGATTTTAAACTTTAAAATTTGTAGTAAGTTTGTTTGTTTTTTACTTTTTTTTTGGTCCTGCGCTTTTCAGACTTACAATTTTTCTATGGTGAATGATAAAACGCCAGGTAAAATATATAATTGGCTTACATTAATAGAGTAAAGGCCCGTTCATGCCAAGAACGTTAAGTATAAAGATAACTATAACAATAATTAATTAGCATCCACACCAAGGAATGATAACATTGTTTATTATAAGTGTGCTGCAGTTATGGCTTCTGTCGCTTTAAATTCTCAAGCTCTTTAAAACAGGATGGATTCTGGTTGGCTATCAGTGTTTTTATTGTTCATCAGCTGGAAATAAAATGGCTCTGAAATCAATTACAATGATATTGTTCCCCTCTGGTGCAGTGTTGTAGTTTTAGTGTGGACTTCTTTTAGAGTTTTTAGAGGGACTATTAAAACTTTATAGTTATTGTTATAGTTATTGTCCTTGGTGTGAACGTGCCTTAAAGGGACAGTTCACCCAAAATTAAAAATTCTGTTATCATTTATTCACCCTCAAGTTGTTCCAAAACTGTATGCATTTCTTTTTGCTGCTGAACAATAAGATATTTTGAAGAATGTCGGTAACCAAACAGTTGATGGACCCCATTGACTTACACTGTATTTGTTTCCATACTGAAGTCAATGAGGTCCATGAAACCGTTTGGTTTCAACTGTTTCATACATGTTTGGAACAACTTGTGGGTGAGGTAATGATGACAGAGTTTAAATTTGTGGGTCAACTATCCCTTTAACCTGTTCCATGTCTAGGAAACAGATATTATAATGATCAGTAAGTAACCCCCTAGCAACCACCCATAGAACCCTAGCAACAACATAGCATTACCCTGGGTGCAAATTTTTGCATATTTAAAAAGTCTTATTTTTAAATTGACAAGACAAAGGGAAAACTGTGGCAATATATGCAGCATTCTGTGGAAGGAAAGGAATCCTGGGATTGCGGGGGTTAGTGTTGAGAACGTGACATGGGGACGAGGCGTTCTGAATTCTGGAAATCTTCTATTGTTTATTGTTGCAGAACAGACAGTTTTCAGTGTGATTTATATAACGTGTAGGTGTTTAAATATGGAGGACAATAATAGCAGTGGTCTATACTAGGTGGGTTCAGTCAATCATGCTTAACCCTGTACTATTGAATCAGAGCAATGAAGATGTTGATCATTTGAGAATTGTGCAATCTAATTTCTTTCTCAAGAAATGTTGGAGCGTGTAGGAGGAGGGTTTCCAGAGATCGCTTGATGTTCATTACAGCTCTTTTGAGGTGGCTAAAACATCTAAACAGAAACAAAAGTTTCAATAGTTTTGTGATTGTAATCTAACCAAATTGTAGGCATAGGAGGCCTTGCTGTCATGACAACCTCTGGAACGTAGTGTTCTATTTCGTTACCACATTTAGCTGTGGTTACGTGGTTTCCTTCCTCTCGATTTCAGAGAACTCTGTATACTGCTGCACGTCACTCTTAGGTAATCATTTAAAGGAGAAGAATGCAAACTAAGAGAAAATATTCTCAAATAAAATCTTTAATATCTCAGCTGTTTCTCTTATATTGTTACGTTAATGTAATGTCATTGAATGGAGGGCAAATTAGACTTTTGTTTAAGTCTGCTGCTTTACAAATGATAAAGATACCAAAGCATGCGATCAAGTCAGATTTCATTGCAAGAAATTTTCAAACAATTTTCACTCATAATAATAATTACAAAGAATCAGCATGTAACACATTGAATTATACATGGAATTTTGAAGTAGAAATACTGTATTTACAAGTATTTTCTTGTAAAACACACCACAATAATCTGTTTTATTTACAACTTTACTTTTTTTTATATAGTGAATGAAATCAAGCATTTTTCAAGCAACTCCTTCCAATGCTCCTTCTTATCTGAACGATGTGTATATTTTTAGACCTTTATAGTGATAGAACTTTATAGACTTTTATAGTGATATAGACTATAGCCTAATAGTCTATATCAGCAGTTATCTCATATGAATCTTATACGTAACATTCTTTTTTTAATAGGAATTCGATGGGAAGGGGATGTAAAATAAGTCTCTGATATCCCCAGAGTGTGTATGTGAAGTTTTAGCTCAAAATACCGCACAGGTATTTTTATATAGCATGTTAAAATAGTCACTTTTTGAGGGTGAGCAAAAACACAGTTTTTGTGTCTGTCCCTTTAAATGCAAATGAGCTGCTGCTCCCGGCACAGAGGGCGGAGCTTCAACAGCTCGTTCTTAGCAGCTTCCATTACTTCACACATATGCACTGAACATTTCAAAAACTTTTAGCCTTTTATGTTCAAACTGGAGTCTGAAAATGATGGCGAGACTCAAGAAGAAGTGACAACATGTAGACAACATTTCTGAATGGTTAGTTGATGAATTTATGTAGCTTATGTGTAGTTATCTTCTAGTCACTGATTAGCAAATTCTGTCATGATAATCTATAAATCGCGTTCCTGGGGGCAGGGTGTATGTAAATGCTAGGGTTAGTGATGTCACTAACCCATGAAGAGTGAGTGATGCTTTTTATACAGTCGTTTTTGTGGGTTGTTGCTAAGACTTAATATGATTCAGATCCATCCTTAACCCTCTGGTCCTCTTCTTGTTGAAAAATGTTACATTTAGGCCACTTTTACCTCCCCCCCTGCTTTTAATAATAACATCGTGCACACACCCGCATAAATACGCCGTCGAGCACCATCATAGCTTTGCCAAACCTATGGGCGGCAGTGTAGGGAGAAGGATAAAGCCATGCAAGCCAATCAGAATCCTCAGAATCGACAAGAGAGAACCCCCAGTTGACACGACAACACATAACCGGCGTTTTCAGAAATCTCCACTTTGGCCGGAGATTTTAGAAATAATCGTTTTCTGTGATAAAAACGGGGTTTTCGTGTAAATGAGAGGCCAAACCGCAGGGAAATATCTGCGTTTTCCCTTCGTGTAAACGGGGCCTTAGTTTAGGAATTATTTTTTTTTTTTTTTGAATTGTTTACTTCATCGGCATAATACATATGGAATGCCAAAGCTGACTTAATTAAAAATAAATAAATACATAAATAAATAAATATACGAAGAAATGTATAAAAGCAAAAATACATAAATACATAAATAAATATACAAAGAAATGTAAAAAAGTACCAATAAAATAAAATTAACAAAAGTCATTAAGTCATTAAAAGTCAAAATCTTAATACAGAGGAGAATGGTTTTACACTGCAATTACACACTGCAATTACAGTGTAATTACAATTACAATTGCATAAAAGTCGTTATGAGATTAATGTTAAAAATAAATGAATAATTCTGTTATTCATTTCATTTTATTTTACCGATAACAGCCATAGTGCCTTATTATAAATATAACTGAGTAGTTTATCGATTAATATTAAGAACTTGACATATATGATGATGTATAGCCTACCTATTTAATAAGGTTTGGGTAGATATAACATCAATTTATAGGGGGGAATATCAGCACGACCATGGGCACGACAGGTGCTGTTTGATGGGCATGATGATGCTCCTGTCCTCCACTGCATGGGGTGAGATGTGTGGCTCACTAGCTGCGTTTACATGAGCCCCTTTTGTTTGATTTAAGAATAATTCCAAACTGATGACTTGTAATTAATCAGTATCTAAGAGCAGCATCTATGAAATATGGGTTGTGTTTTAAGCATTTGAATTGTCACCTGTTATGCATACGAAATTATGAAACGCGAATGTAAACCGTGTATTGAGTCGCGTTTCAAACTCATTGATCAATATGCTTGCGTAGGAGTCAGTGAAATGTGCGCTGGTTTCTCTCCGCGTTCTGCACTGGTGTGCGAGTCTCATCATCGACAGTAAACGCAAGCTCTTATCAGCCCTATCCACCGCGTTTACATTGTTATTAATAGTGGATACTTTCATGCGCTTCCATGTCCAAGTGTCTGCTATCAGACCCGTTGAAGTGCGTTTTCTGTTTATATGTGCTATGTGTGTTAACCCTATAGCCTACCCTACATACAGTTAGGGTGATATACATGACTTAAAATGTGATATTGTCCGCACACCTCTTGCGTTTCGATTGGTCACACACCACAAGGTGTCACTGTGGCCTCAAAGCTTCAGCACTGCCACTCTGAGCTCGATTGCTGATGTCTGAGGTAAAACACGCCCCCCTCATTAGCATACGGACAAAGAAATGTCGAAATAAATGTGGAAATAAATAAATGTGGAAATAAATGTAGAAATAAATAAATGTGAAAATAAATAAATGTAGACATAAAAACATAAATACATACATGTATAAATAAAAAAAATGTGTGAAAAAAATACAATTATCAGAAAATAAGGAAATAAAAGTATAAATACTCATTTATTTGTACTTTTTTACATTTCTTTGTATATTTATTTATGTATTTATTTTTGCTTTTTTACATTTCTTCGTATGTTTATTTATGTATTTATTTATTTTTAATTAAGTCAGCTTTGGCATTCCATAGATACAAAGCTTGGTAAAGGTTTTGGCACTTGCTATGTGAAGACACACACACACACACACACACACACAAATAATGGACATGATTTAAAAAGGCTAAATGGCCGCATTGAATTTCATGGAAAAGTTTGGTACTGCGCCCAAACAAAATCTTACTCATGGCTAATTTTTCAATTTTTAATTAAACTCAAATTTAGAAATCAACTTGTTTAAGGTGTCATCTTTAAAAAGACACCAAACTTAAGTATGTGCTCCATTCAAGACTTATGCCAGTTTAAGTTAGAAATGTTTATTTTAGGTCTATATGCTCAAAAAGTGAATAAATGGATTATAACTCCTGCAGAAATATAATTTTGTACAATAAAATCCCCTAAAAATACAAAATAGTCATTAAAAAACGCTATCAAACTATAATATAGTACATTCATTTCATTGAAATACATGAAGAGCAACATAAGGTTCACCACTCAAAAAAATAATTCATTGGATGAACATGATTTAATCATGCCACCTATATTCCATCTAAACAAACCAAGTTAAGTCAACCAACCTTTATCATGTTATTTGAACACAAAATAGATGCATTGGTTAAACATGATATGAACATTTCCATTAAACTCAATTGCATCTTTTTTGAGTTGTGTGTTTTAATCTTAGTTAATTTAGGGAGATTACTTTTGAGTGTAGCTATTTGCTAGCAGCAGCACATATTAGCATCTTAAATGCTAAGATTTATACGCTCCTTCAACCAAAGCAGTAGAAAAACTTGAAATCAGTCCACAGCCAAACAAAATGCTCCACTCTTCTCCACCATGGTAAGCCACTGTAATTTAAAAGGTTCTAATAATTCCAATGTTATTGAACATTAAACACAATTACACACTATCAAGTCTTCCCCTTTTCTCATTTTCTCAAAAAAATATAAAATAACACTTAATTTTAACATTTATTCTCTCTTAATTCAACCATATGCAAAGCATGCTGGGAACTAACAAACACCGCCCAGTTTCAGTCAATGCAACACAAATCAATCATGTAATCACATGTAATAGATATAGTTAAACAGATTGAACACAATCAAATTAAGTTAGGGCAAAATGGCAGTTGGCGTCGCACTATACTGCCACCATCTGGATGTAAGAATTTTTTACTTAACATAAATAGTTTGTGTTTAGACAACGCGTTAGGATTTTGTACTGTTAAGTTGAGGCATAACTATGTTGACCTTACTAGAAAAAAACATTTCAAGTCAACAAACACAATTATTATAAGTAAACTAAATATAAATATATTATGTAAAGTGCACAACCTTCCTCGTTCATTTTTTTGAGTACACATTCACATTTTATTGACAAATGAAACTTGCTTAGCAAATATGTTGGTTTTTCTACATTGGTATAACAAAAGAATATATATTAAATTGATTTTAATTTGTGTTCTGCATAATACAGGCTTTATTTTGATCTCACGGTAGATTTTGAATGGACAGACATGAAGAAGAGCTGCCTAGGCAATGAGTTACAGTGATGAAACACACACAATGTGAGGGAGGCTGGCATGAACACAGTTTGAATTGTAGACAATAGCTGATGAGACGGGCATAAAAGAGGGCTGGCAGATGTGGATGGAGTGAGAGGCCTCGGCACCAGTGAGAACGACTGAGCGGTAGAGGAAGTTCAACAAGGGCGTGGTCAATCCTTTGCCCAACTTCCATTTTCTCTCAGTTACGAGGAACCCACAGATGCTGCGCTCTGTTCAAATCTGATTGGATGTGATAAGCAAGATCAAAATGAGCATCAAGGTAAGTCAAATAAAACAGTCAATATTTGTTGGTAGACTTGTTTTAGGAGATTTTGAGCTTGTTGAGTATGAAATACAAAGCATTAGTGAAAGGGAGAGAAGTAGAGATATGCTTTGTTGAAGGCACACGTGCTCCATGCATGAGGTCACCGTGGACCAGCCTTTCGGTTTATCTGATCCATCGATCATGTAAGACCCAGAGGACGATCTGTCTTTAGAAACAGGTAAACACACTCACTCACCTGCAGTTACACAGCCACAGTTCAATACAGGCTCGCCCTCCATATATCAAAGTGGCTACTTCTAATGAAAAAAAGGTCTTGGAGGCCACAAAATAAAAGATTCGAATTTATGGAAAAGGGACAAATACATGTGTAGTATATTATGAATGTTTGGAATAGTTTGAAAAGATAAAGGCTTCTCTGTGTGTTTCATGTAGAAATGTTATAGGTGACATTTCACTCCATAATCAGAAGAAGAAAAAAGCACGAAGAAAATGAGGCATATTTCAGTACATATAAAAATAATACAATTTTGCATTGTTTGATTTAACATGAAAATAATGTCATAGACACTCTTGCAATTATTCAGTGTTTTATTAGTTAACACCTTGTTAGGAATGTTACTGTTGCAGTCTGCAGGCATTAATAGATAGATCCGTTGAGACATTCACTCCATTTCTTTATGAATCAGAATCATCTCTGCATTGAAAAGTGTTATAAAAGATGGGAATGATTAGCTTGATCTAAACTTTCAACTCTACAACGCTAACTTAAAGTGAATGTTCAGTGAAGACACTTGCAGCAGTTCACGCTTTACAGGAAGTAGTGTAGAGTACTGTGTGTGTGTGTGTGTTTTTTTTTTTTTACAACAAAGTGGAGATAACTGTATTAACTGTTTGGTTTTGCTCATTTATTCAGAAAATGTTTAGGCTAAAGCCTTGATATGATGCATTAATCATCTTTGACATGTCAACAGTCATAACTCGTCTTAATTAAGTTTATAACTTGAGTTCGATACAAATAATCCATAAATGGATGCAAAGGCGTCCTGCTGGGTTGTGTTCTCCATGTGCCGGTTTCAGCAGAACATACATTGGGACACATTTCTTCCAGCTTAGAGGAAGCTGTTTCTGCATGCAGATCATTGTACAATGTGTTGTGTTACCTAATCAGAGCAGACAACATGAAACTATTCAAACAGCACGATAACTTATGTAGAGATAACTATTTAAATGTCAACCTTCAAAAAAATTAAACAAATCTGTATTGGTTGTTACTGATTGTTTGTTATTTGTGATCTTAGTAATTAGTGCATTTAGTATTGTTACTTAACGTTTTAATACCGTTTCTCCTTCACATTATTAGAAAAATTGACCCCTACTTGTCAACAAGATGAATGCAACATTATTTTATACTGCATTTGAATGCAAATCTCTGTATCACTGTATGTTTTGACGCTGGCACAACTTACCCCGAAGCATCTGACATAGTTTACATTACCGCTAAACTACCATTCAAAAGTGAACTTTTCTTTTCTTTAAGTAATTGGTACTTTTATCGAGAAAGAATGCATTTAAAAGTGAAAACTAAAGACTTTTGCGTTTATATTTCGCAAAATGCTGTTCTTTTGAACTTTCAACTTAATTAAAGGATCCTAAAAAAGTATTATAAAAATAGTAAGCAGCACAACTATTTTCAGCATCGATTAAAATAATCATAAATGTTTCTTGAGTAGCATATCAGCCAATGAGAATGATTTCTGAAGGGTCATGTGACTCTGAAGACTGGAGTAATGATGCTGAAAATTCAGCTTTGATCACAAGAATAAATTACATTTTAAATACTCACCTAAAGGATTATTAGGAACACCATACTGATACTGTGTTTGACCCCCTTTCGCCTTCAGAATTGCCTTAATTCTACGTGGCATTGATTCAACAAGGTGCTGAAAGCATTCTTTAGAAATGTTGGCCCATATTGATAGGACAGCATCTTGCAGTTGATGGAGATTTGTGGGATGCACATCCAGGGCACGAAGCTCCCATTCCACCACATCCCAAAGATGCTCTATTGGGTGGAGATCTGGTGACTGTGGGGGCCATTTTAGTACAGTGAACTCATTGTCATGTTCAAGAAACCAATTTGAAATGATTCGAGCTTTGTGACATGGTGCATTATCCTGCTGGAAGTAGCCATCAGAGGATGGGTACATGGTGGCCATAAAGGGATGGACATGGTCAGAAACAATGCTCAGGTAGGCCATGGCATTTAAACGATGCCCAATTGGCACTAAGGGGCCTAAAGTGTGCTAAGAAAATATCCCCCACACCATTACACCACCACCACCAGCCTGCACAGTGGTAACAAGGCATGATGGATCCATGTTCTCATTCTGTTTACGCCAAATTCTGACTCTACCATCTAAATGTCTCAACAGAAATCGAGACTCATCAGACCAGGCAACATTTTTCCAGTCTTCAACTGTCCAATTTTGGTGAGCTCTTGCAAATTGTAGCCTCTTTTTCCTATTTGTAGTGGAGATGAGTGGTACCCGGTGGGGTCTTCTGCTGTTGTAGCCCATCCGCCTCAAGGTTGTGCGTGTTATGGCTTCACAAATGCTTTGCTCCATACCTCGGTTGTAACGAGTGGTTATTTCAGTCAAAGTTGCTCTTCTATCAGCTTGAATCAGTCGGCCCATTCTCCTCTGACCTCTAGCATCAACAAGGCATTTTCGCCCACAGGACTGCCGCATACTGGATGTTTTTCCCTTTTCACACCATTCTTTGTAAACCCTAGAAATGGTTGTGCGTGAAAATCCCAGTAACTGAGCAGATTGTGAAATACTCAGACCGGCCCGTCTGGCACCAACAACCATGCCACGCTCAAAATTGCTTAAATCACCTTTCTTTCCCATTCTGACATTCAGTTTGGAGTTCAGGAGATTGTCTTGACCAGGACCACACCCCTAAATGCATTGAAGCAACTGCCATGTGATTGGTTGATTAGTTAATTGCATTAATGAGAAATTGAACAGGTGTACCTAATAATTCTTTAGGTGAGTGTATATTAATATAGAAACATTTCTTTTAAATTGTAATACTATTTCACATTATTACAGTTTTTACTGCTTTTTTGTTAAAATAATGTAGCCTTGGTGAGCAGAAGAGACAAAAAAAACTTCTTTTTTTTTATAATTCATGGCTTATATTAACAACTTGCATGATATAGAAAATCTAACATGAAAAAAAAAAGTTACTTATCATTTTTGTGTGCACCCTTGTAACGGATCTTTTCTAAATATATGTGCACAGTTTTCTATATACAGGGACGACACAGTTTACCCAGTGACACATCTTACCCCACTCTCCCTGACACCCTATTACTCTGCAATCATTGGTTCATATTCAAAGCCGTGGCCAAGTCTGCTGCAGTCTGTTCTCCACACCTACAGGATTGCAGTATTTTGGTCATGCAGTTGTTTGATTATACTAATGGAGAGCTTGGTGACTGTAATGGCGGCCTGTCATCTGATGTGTCATAATCCAGTGTTTGTATTATGCACTGTTGCTAAGTAACCCCTCCCTATCAGAAACACTGGAAGCCTTCTATTGTTAGGCTTTAATGGATCAAAAGGCACACATTTCTAAAACAACCACATCTCAGGATTGATTGGCTAATGGTAACGTTGGAAAATGTCAAGACCTTTCATCTCAAATGCTCTCATTACATGGGCCGAATGTTTACGGGCAACATGAGAGAAGCGTAAAGCACAATGACACACACGGTTGCTAAATATTCAAAATTAAATCCAAAATGTTTTTGAAAGAAGCCTTTTCTGCTTACAAAAGCTGTATTTATATGATCAGAACTACTGTAAAAACAGAAATATTGTGAAATATTATTACAATTTAAAATAACTTATTTCTATTTGAATATATTTTAAAACGTAATTTATTCCTGTAATGAAAAGCTGAATTTTCAACATCATTAGTCCAGTCTTCAGTGTCACATGATCCTTCAGAAATAATTATAATATGCTGATTTGATGCTCAAGAAACATTTCATATTATTATTATTAATGTTGAAATCAGTTGTGCTGATTAATATTTTTTTTGTGGAAATCAATTTTTAGGATATGTTGATGAATACGAAGTTCAACAGAACAGCATTAATTTCAAAAATAGATCTTTTGTAAGACTATACTGTCGCTTTTGATCAATTTAAGAAATCCTTGGTGAATATAAATACTAATTTCTTATTTTTTTTTTAAATTGAACTTTTGACTGGTAGTGCATTTTGACATTGTCTTGGCTAACTCCCATTTAGTCATATAACAACACACCTTTCTACTATCCAACCATCCATACAACCCCTAATGAATAAACTTTAGTTTGGGGACCAATTCTAACTATTAAGTAGTTGCTTATTAGCTTGCATATTACTAGAATATTGGCTTATAAAGCACATATTAATGCCTCGTTCTGCATGACCATATTCTACATCCCTTAAATACCTAAACATAACCACTACAACAACAACCTACTAAAGGTAAATTAGTAAGTTTTAATAAAGGTTATAACTTATTACAGTAAATTAGGAGTTTATTGAGGCAAAAGTCGTAGTTGACAGTAAATATGAGTTCCCTAAATTAAAGTGTGATCAAACATGTTTCTCACATATTAAAAAAAGTCACAGTACAGAAGTAAAATGGGTTGCAAAAGGGGCATTTCACATTGCTTTAAACATGGAATAGGATAAAAAGAATACAATGCTTAAATAACAGCAGATGTTTGTGGGGAAATCAGTAATTTTGCACATGGAACACATCATGTTTTCTAAGTATAACCTGTTTGTGTATTTGTGATTGTAAGTGTTTTCTCTCTTTCAGATCATGTTGCGAGGGGTGTCCTTTTTTCTGTTACTCGTCTTCAGAAGTGAGTTATCACTATTCTGCTCCTCTCTATTTCTCTCTTACACACACACACACACACACACTCCATCTTTTATTACGTTACACGTAGGCTGTACACTATAAACATTTGTCAGCATAATCTGATAAAGCCTATTTTTAATAAAATCCTATATTACCAAAAACCACAAATGACCAGCGGGTCTAATATGTGGGCTTTTTCAGATGAAAACTTCAGATAAAAGATTGATTATAGCCTTTCTGCAATAATCACAGCGTTTGCCAGTAGGATTGCTCAGTCTCATGTGGCCATTCATCTTGAGAAGGGATTCGTTGGAAAAACTGTGCGTAGCCGGAAAATGCATACAAAAAATGCTGCGACTCATCTCTGCTAGACCACAATTAGTCCTTGTTCTGTGGCAGGGTCTATGAGAGGCCGGCCTTCATTACAAACCACTGCACTCTACATCACCACGCTGTTATTATGCCAGACTCAGAATACATTTGCATTCATCTGCTGCATGTGTAATCTTGAACTCTGAAGCCAGCCACCATCATTGTGCTGAATGTGTTATTTAAACACTCATAAGTCATTATGGTGTCAGATGGAGATGTTGGTTATGCTCTACAAAAAAATACCTCATATCGTCTTGTGACAATCTCAGATATTTGTCTCTACGGTCTTAATGAGAGTGCCACTGAACACAGCCTATCACATTCTCGCTCACTCCCTCTGTAATAGGCCTATATATATTCATTCTTAATTTGACAGTTTAAAGTTTATATATAATATAGTTCCTACTAGTTTCCTTGGTTGTTATTTGATTTACGCACCTGTTCTGTTTTCCGTTGATTACTCTGTGTTCATTCAGGTCATTGTTTATATCACATGCCCTCAGTTCATTCAGGTCATTGTTTATATCACACAAACGTATGCATTTATAATGTCACAATATTTTGTTTGCAATCTTCTTTATTATCTTTATTTTTTTTAATATGGTGTCTTCGTATTCATACGAACTTTAATTTTTGACTGTTACTTTGAAAGTAATATTTTTTAAGCTTTAAATTATAAGTCAGTTCATCCATTCGATAGATAGGGGGTTCGCTAATGCCCTTTTCTGGTCTTTTTATACACTATAAATAATATGATAAGATAGCCATCAGCCTTCAAAATAATATTTGAATAGGTGCCAAGGCATATTGTTGAAAATTCCCCAGGGAAATCAATATCCCAAGATCTTGATCAGTATCCCAGAAAACATACTTTAAGGCAACTCCAAAATATGTGAGAGTATGATCAGCATCCAAATGACCACACGTATAGATAGTTGCCTACACAAGATTTGTCCACCCAAACCTTTTCTGTCTTTTGAAGAAGTAGATGATTTATTTTACTCACCAAAAGCCAAAATGTGTGTCTTTTTCTGTCTGTGAAGGTTATGCTGCTGAGAATGTGACAAAAACAGAGGACACCACCGCGACACCACCGGAAAGCGCTGGACCTCCGTCCAACACCACTGGACCCATGGGTCATGGTAGGATTTTAATTGTATTTCCCTGCATAACAATTCCAGGATTGCCTATTATGTCTTAAAAAGTTCTTATCTGTTTTTTTTCTATGCTGTGTTTGCTGTTTTGAATCTGAAAGTGTTTCCAATAGAGCTAAACTGAGTTACAGATCAAGTACAAAATGTGTAACGACATTCCCTGGTCTCCCTTACCTTGATAACATACATAAAGTTTGATCTGTCTCAGAAAGAATTGATTTCTGGTGGCATAATGAACCAGGGCTGTTTGTTTCGACTTATATAACCGTCTCAAATCTCAAATACAATTCAATCACAAAAGTGTTCTCCTCGTTCCTCCAGTTAACGTGAATGCGACAGGGGTGACAATGAGTCCACAGCAGTTAAACCTCACCGTACCTGTGGCGATCACAAACATCTCAACTGTGACCTCCGCCGTGACCCCCAACGAGACGTCTGCCGCACAGCGTAAGCTTTGATGCCCCTGACTGAAGTACATGTACAGCTTCGGTAAAACCACTCAAACAGAAGGACTTTCAGTGTGGGATTGCGGGATTGGGGGAGGGTAACAGAGCCGAGGATTGCATGAATAGCTGAGAGGCTTCCTCTTTACTCATGCAATTCATATCAAGGGCACACATAACTTAGAAACTAATTAGCAGGTAATTAGAAAATGTTCAACGCTCTTTCCATGCTGAGAGGCTTAAAGATAATGCGGCATTTTCCGCGGGATTGCGGAGCACTGTCGTGGAGAGCTGATATGCTTTATGAAGAATCAACCAACCATATATCCTGGGAGAGCGGTGCCATTGAAATATGCAAGAATTGAATTTGAAAGACAGGGCCGGACAGAGAACGAGTGCTGCTGGAATTTAATTAGAAGCAATTACGGACAAATGCATTGAGATAAGGGGAAGCGTCTGCTTTTCACACCGAAAGTCTTTGCTGTCAACTTACATTTATGGACAAAAACAGGATTCAAAAGCTCACTCCTATTCATAATTTTGTGAGTTTTAGGGAAGAGTGTACATGTTAGATTAGGTTTCTCTCCTTGTCTTTCTCCCTGACCTCCTCTCCCTCTCATTTTCTCATAGCAACTGCCGTTAAAACCACCAAAACCACCACCACCACCACCACAACCACCAAAGTAACAGTGTGGGGTAAACTTTCTCATCTTCCTCATCTTCTGCTTATAATGACTCTTCATTCATGAGATTGATACATTGGAGGTGGTAGTTTCCCCTTGTGCCAGTAACTGTATATATATATATATGTGTGTGTGTGTGTGTGTGTGTGTACACACACACAAATCATTCAAAAGTTTGGGGTCTGTAAGATATTTTAATGTTTTTGAAAGAAGTCTCTTAATATATATATATACTCTTCATGGTAGTAGTAATTGATTAATTCAAACAAAAACAATTAGTTCGAAATAAATAATGACATACTTTTCATTACATCATTTTCGGGTTAGACATCCCTTTAAATTCCATCATGGCTACAGCATATATTAAAATATGAAAAACCCATATCAGTCTCTCTCCACTACTTTTTACCCATCAAGTCATTAAGTCATTTGCATAAACAGCATCCCATTGGCTCAACCCTGACTGGATCATAGAAATTCGTGTTGGAGGTAATTTAAGGTGGACGGGTGAAAGGAAAAGTCCTCTGATTGTGTCATCCCATTAGAAGCAGCAGGTCATGGATCCATCACAGTGAACACGAATATGCCAACACACACCCACACATATACTAGTAGCTTATTTTGCATATCATGAAAATGATAGAGTCCATTTACATTTTATAGGCACATAGACTGTCTTCAGGTCTTGTTTATTATGCGAAAACTTACATTTGTACATTTTCCTCAACAGATAAGAGATGGGATGAGCCCTTTGAATACAGTAAGTATCTATTTAATCATTCAGTAATTAATAGTGCTTACTAATGCAGACATCACAATTACCACTGGAACAAACCCCTAAGTTGAAGTATTAAACGTGTGCCTGTAAATCGCCCCGCACCGTTTGTGCTACAGACGTGGATGATGCTTTATAAATCATGTTTTTTGGGAAGAGTTGTGTTAGAGCGTTTTTAAGTGATTGGACTTTTTGATTCACACGTGATGGATGATAAAACACCACAGTAATCTGATCACAGTGTTGTTTTAGTATTATTTATATACTATTATAGCATTTAGTACTAATTTGAAGTAGCTTTTTATTTTTTATATTTTCAGTGCTTTTGTAATTTGTATTCGTTTAAAAAAAATATTTCTATTTAGATATATTTTTATTTGTTTTAGTTGTAGTAGTTTTAGTTCTTCAACTTATTTATAAACAGTTAATAGTTAAATGTTTTTTTGTTAAAAATAACAACACTTTCTAATAGACCAAATATTTTGTGATATTGTGGCAGTGTCATGTTAGGTTTTTTTTTTTTTTACAGTTGTTTTAATATTTTGAATTAGCTTCTTTTTTTCTTTTTTCTTTTCATGTTAATTTTAGTTTGATTTCTTTAATTTCTAGCAATTTCATTATGCTTTTGTATTTTTTTTTAAGTTCCTTATGTAGGTTTAATTTATTTATATGAGTTGTATCAGTCTTTAGTTTTTATGTAATTCCTGTTAATAATTTTAGTGCTTCTACTTAAACTTAAATTTTAGTTTATTGCCAATGTATCATTTCAAATTTACATTTAGTTTAAGTTTATCAACTAATATTTACATTTTATTTTATTTTATTTCAGCTTTATTTTGATTAACAGAAATGTCTTAATAGTTTTACTGCGTTTCGAATTTGCATACTGAACAGTAGGTAGCTACTACATTTGATTTGAAACTTACTTTGCGGCTGTTAAAGTATGTTCTAGTATGATTGTTGGTAATATGAAATGAATGAAATTCGGACGCATTATATCCGCCATGTTGTCACTTTAGGGACTTGCAATGGCATTCTGGCGTTCTATTGCGCAGGCGTGACATTTACTGCTACTTCGCAACGTTCTACTGTAACCATATACTACGGGAGAACAGCTGATTTGCCGTATTCATTACTACTTGACAAATTAAGAAAGTTAATGTTATGTTTTATGGTATGTGTCATTGTATTTGTATCTGATATCATTAAATGGCCAAAGCAACCCTTCAATTGCTTTTTAAAATAACTTTGTCTGTATTTTGTCAAATGAAATTATCCCCTACACCTTCCTCTTTACTGTTGCTTAGTGAATTTTGAGTTCTTTAGCTACGTCAGTTAACCATTTTCTTCCGGCTGGCAGTTGCTTAAAGTCCCCCTGAAGTCAATCATTTTATCCCTTAAAACTCATCTTTGATCACCAAAATTACATATTTAAGCGTTTTTTCTTAAAAAAAATTCTTCATGCCTTGCTTGAAAATAGCTTGAATGTAAGTACACACCCTTGCATAGTATACGTTGTTCTATGAATATGCAAATTAGCCCCGCCTTTACTCACTCACTCAGCTCAGAGATCCACTCGTTGACGATCACATGTTGACCTGATTGGTTACAGTTTGTGACGTCAGAAACACCAGGGATTTCAAACCGCGTTTTTGAGGCTCTTTTTTGAAAAACTGCAGTTTTAAGGAAAAAATACTCAGCAATGGTGTCGACCTATGAATTTGCACATGGTTTGTCTAAAGCATATTAAAAACACCACATAGACATATAACCAACGTCAAACGCTTGATTTTCACCACAGGGGGACTTTAAAGTCCCTACTGTCATGATGTGTCCTACGGTATGGCTTCAGTTGCGTCGCTTCACTTTCATTCACAAATCCTCTCCTGTGGCCTCATGGGATAGTAAAATGTCCATCGATTGCGCACTTCAGAATCTTGCTAGAAGTACCAGGTCATCCGGGGAATTTTCTCCCGTTGTTTTTTTTATATTATGAATTCGGACATACTACTCAGCTTACACATTGTTTTTCGCCTACTAAGGAAGGAGGGATATTTTGGACGCAGCGTTTTAGTTAACAAATCCTGTCTCGTGTAACAACTAATCATGAAATGTGGCAGTTTCATTTTTAATATCACAACTGTGCTGTTCAGGTGTTAATTGTCTGCTGGCGTTTCTGGTACAGTGGCATACGAGCCGCTGACAGTGCGTCCGCACACAAAGACCAGAGGAACTCCATCTCCCTGTCAGTGGAAAGCATTGTGTTTATAAGAAGCACAGACGTGCCGAGCATGAGCGCTATTACCGTCTCAAGTGCTGTAGTTGAAAGCTTATGACCTGGCGACAGTCGCTGTTTCAATCACTTCCTATTGTTAGGGCAGCTACAGGGCATCTGATGTTCACGAAATATCCTCATTAGCCGTGACCCGTAGATGCCTCTGTTCTGCATTCATTCCCCAGGAACTGAGTTTTAGAAGTGCCTGAATGTTCCAGAGTCATCAGTTAAGGGTGTTTTATGTCGGTTGATGTTCACTGTTACTTCAAAGCGTGTTTGTGTGAGTGTGAGGTTTTGCTTTGTGGATAGCTACCAAATGCCCCACAAGGATAGTAAAACCAGGAATCAGCTACCAGACAACAGTCCCTTGGGAAAAGAGCTTTACTAAACCTACTAAATTTGCAATATACTACTTTTTTTTTGTATATTTTATTAAATGTATGTATATACACTCACCTAAAGGATTATTAGGAACACCTGTTCAATTTCTCATTAATGCAATTATCTAATCAACCAATCACATGGCAGTTGCTTCAATGCATTTAGGGGTGTGGTCCTGGTCAAGACAATCTCCTGAACTCCAAACTGAATGTCAGAATGGGAAAGAAAGGTGATTTAAGCAATTTTGAGCGTGGCATGGTTGTTGGTGCCAGACGGGCCGGTCTGGGTATTTCACAATCTGCTCAGTTACTGGGATTTTAACGCACAACCATTTCTAGGGTTTACAAAGAATGGTGTGATAAGGGAAAAGCATCCAGTATGCGGCAGTCCTGTGGGCGAAAATGCCTTGTTGATGCTAGAGGTCAGAGGAGAATGGGCCGACTGATTCAAGCTGATAGAAGAGCAACTTTGACTGAAATAACCACTCGTTACAACCGAGGTATACAGCAAAGCATTTGTGAAGCCACAACACGCACAACCTTGAGGTGGATGGGCTACAACAGCAGAAGACTCCACCGGGTACCACTCATCTCCACTACAAATAGGAAAAAGAGGCTGCAATTTGCAAGAGCTCACCAAAATTGGACAGTTGAAGACTGGAAAAATGTTGCCTGGTCTGATGAGTCTCGATTTCTGTTGAGACATTCAGATGGTAGAGTCAGAATTTGGCGTAAACAGAATGAGAACATGGATCCATCATGCCTTGTTACCACTGTGCAGGCTGGTGGTGGTGGTGTAATGGTTTGGGGGACGTTTTCTTGGCACACTTTAGGTGCCTTAGTGCCAATTGGGCATCGTTTAAATGCCACGTCCTACCTGAGCATTGTTTCTGACCATGTCCATCCCTTTATGGCCACCATGTACCCATCCTCTGATGGCTATTCCAGCAGGATAATGCACCATGTCACAAAGCTCGAATCATTTCAAATTGGTTTCTTGAACATGACAATGAGTTCACTGTACTAAAATGGCCCCCACAGTCACCAGATCTCAACCCAATAGAGCATCTTTGGGATGTGGTGGAACGGGAGCTTCGTGCCCTGGATGTGCATCCCACAAATCTCCATCAACTGCAAGATGCTATCCTATCAATATGGGCAAACATTTCTAAAGAATGCTTTCAGTTGAATCAATGCCACGTAGAATTAAGGCAGTTCTGAAGGCGAAAGGGGCTCAAACACAGTATTAGTATGGTGTTCCTAATAATCCTTTAGGTGAGTGTATATATATATATATATATAAAATATATTTGATTTTGGGGTGCGATGTGATCATGTTTGTGAAATTCACCCTTAAACAATGAGAGAGCTCATAAAATATTTTTTTATAATTTCTGAATGTGATAAAGTTTAAGATGTTTATAACCCTGACTTTTGCTGCTTCTCCTGCTGAGAGAGACACTTGATGATTTCAAGTCTCCCACGACATCCTCACACAAACATGACATTAAAAATGAATGCGACTTTATGTGTTTTCAGACTGTTAGTCCAGATTTGTGTGTGTGCTTTGCATTTTGATTTATGCATAACATGACTTTTTTTTTTTTTTTCAGATTACACATCTCTGCGTCAAGGAGGGTTGATTATTGCTGCAGTTCTTTTCGTGATGGGAATCATGGTGCTTGGTTGTAAGTTAACCCAACTTCAAGTTTCAGACATGATTGCTTTGAACAGTCACGTTTCAATTTCTCAAACACCTTTCCTCACTTTTTTCCATTCTTCCTTCGTATGAAAGGTGGCAAAGTTAAACGAATCCCACGGTGTCGAATTGGCAAAGGAAGGTGAGCAAAATCTCTCTAGTGTGAGTGTGTTTGTGTCTGTGTGTGATGTTTAAAGTTCAAGTCAATGGCATACTAACAACACGTATTATGGGATGCATGCTGTTAGCTCTCCTGTAAACTGATCATTTAGGCAAATGTACTAGTTAATTCAAGTTACAAATGCACATGCATATATTTGCGTATTGTGCATAGTATACATGCTACATACTGCAGCAATATTAAAAGTAGTATGCTAGTATGCTATTCTACATAGCCATTGTTCGCTACTTGAACGCATTCAATGATTGGGTGACTAATAACATTTGACCTCTTTTGTAACTTCATGATGTGTCTTTATAATCATTACAGACTTCATTGTGTTTAGACGCCATTAGGGATTTTATATAGATTGTTCCAAAGCACAGGATTTTATGATGAAAGCAAAGAGTTTAACTTTAATGTGCTTATTATACACCCTTCTATGCCACTTTAAAATGAAAATGTAAAAATGAAAATACACAGCAATTGCATTGGCAGAATGTCAACTGAATTGACTTGTGCAAGAGAGACAACAAAACAGTATATAATTTTAGTAATATAAGAGAAGAGTAATGACATGCTTCTCTTTGAAAAGAGCCTTCAAATGGTCTCGACTATTAAGGTAAAAGGGTATAATTTTCTTTCTTTGCAAAATAGTTAGAAACGGTAACGCTTTACTTGGAAAGAAATGTGATGTGAAAACCTGCTAAAGGCTTTAACAGCCGATTTATGCTATATTTAATGAAATACTTAATGTCCTGTGGGCTATAATGTTGCATTAAATGACTTTGGAGGGGTTACATTTTGCAAGCAAGAAGTTATTTTGCACACACTTTTAAAGTCACCATGAAATCTTTAATCAAAACAGGGTTCCCCTCCCTCTCCGATGATGTGTTTACTGGCATGAGGGCGGGGCAACCTGTCACTCACATGAGATCGGCCAATAGGAAATCATATAAATCCAGTCAATTCCCGATGGACAAAATGAAGTTCTGCCCTATATATATATATATTTATTTATTTTTTTCGAAAGGCTTTCACTTGCATGTACTTCACAGAAAAAATTTGTAAAAAAAAAAAAAAAAAAAAAATATCGTAACTTCCGTTTCATGCCAACTTTAATAAAAGCGATTTCAGTTGATTTATTAAGAGCATTCCCACAGGCAGTTATTAGTGCAAAAAATCTGATCACAAATGGGATTTGTTACGGGTAAAAATACGTCATTCAAATTTTTTAGCTGTTTTTTTTTTTACATAGCTGTTGTTTCCTACATAGAAAAAAGATGCCTTGATGAATTATCAAAATGACTTCTAAGTGAACTGATTTACTTTAAACTGACTTATTGGCTATGAAAAACCTTTGTTTTCCCACTTTTCAAACCTCTTTCTAACCATATTTTTTTTTTTTTTGTCTGGGTGTCTAGTTCATACGTTGTGACCAGAAGTTAACACTCTTCCCGGCATTGATCAGCCGGCTCGCCAATAAACAGAAGAACAGCAGGAGAACACAAAGGAGCCAGTCAGACCTGTTCCGACAGCGGTTACAGACTTACATTGCCCCCTTGTGAGAACAACATCATAAATACAAGATGGATAGGTTGTGTGTGTGTGAACGTGTTCATTATTTCAAACTGATCTCCGGGTTTGTCACACTGAAGCGCCGGGGAATAAGATGTGTGCTATCGTGCAGCACTAAACGCCAACGGTAACACACCGGCTGAGACTTCGGCAGATCCCAGCGTAATCACGCTTCTCAGACACAAAATCCCTTCATCCCTTTGCTCTCCTGCACCAAACTGCTCTGTTTAAGCGTCAAACTTTGTTCAACACAGGCCTGTACTTGTGTTGTATTATTATTATTTCAATACGTGCATCCTCAGGTGTGTCAATCATTTGGAATTGGAGGTGTTGTGTAGCTCACAAGCGCCCTCAAGAGGCTTCCAGACACATTTATCATGAGTTCTCCCAAGAGGAGAGAATAAAAACAGTTTGACTCTGATTCGTGTATCTGAATTCAACATCTACATCTTGTCCTTGTGAAAAAATACAGCAAAATAAGTCATAAGTTTCATATTACTTATCTCGCATGAGCTCAGTTGGACTGTCAGCAGTGGAAAATGAGTATATGATGATGTCAGGGAAAATGAAAATATCAAAACCATCTCTCTGGGATATTTACCATTGGCGTATCAGAAAACAGAGCAAGGTGTTTATGTAAATGTTCAATAGTTGAACATGCGAATTCTAAAAGGAAGTTTTTTTTTCTTCCATATTGCATAAAATGAGATATGCTGCAAATATATTTGAATATATATATTTATAAATTCTGAATATATAGTTATAACTTATAGATTTATAACTATATATCCAGGATTTACACACACATATATATATATATATATATATTCAGATTTACATGTATATATTATAACTATAGTTATAACTATATAATCGGATTAACATTTATATATTCAGAGTTATACCTATATATTCAGTATTTACATTTATATATCCAGAGTTATAACATTATATTCAGAATTTAAATATATATTCAGAGCTATAACTATATATTCAGTATTTACATTTACAGGTCCTTCTCAAAAAATTAGCATATTGTGATAAAGTTAATTATTTTCCATAATGTAATGATAAAAATTAAACTTTCATATATTTTAGATTCATTGCACACCAACTGAAATATTTCAGGTCTTTTATTGTTTTAATACTGATGATTTTGGCATACAGCTCATGAAAACCCAAAATTCCTGTCTCAAAAAATTAGCATATTTCATCCGACCAATAAAAGAAGTGTTTTTAATAAATAAATAAAAAGTCAACCTTCAAATAATTATGTTCAGTTATGCACTCAATAGTCAATACTTGGTCGGGAATCCTTTTGCAGAAATGACTGCTTCAATGCGGCGTGGCATGTAGGCAATCAGCCTGTGGCACTGCTGAGGTGTTATGGAGGCCCAGGATGCTTCGATAGCGGCCTTAAGCTCATCCAGAGTGTTGGGTCTTGCGTCTCTCAACTTTCTCTTCACAATATCCCACAGATTCTCTATGGGGTTCAGGTCAGGAGAGTTGGCAGGCCAATTGAGCACAGTAATACCATGGTCAGTAAACCATTTACCAGTGGTTTTGGCACTGTGAGCAGGTGCCAGGTCGTGCTGAAAAATGAAATCTTCATCTCCATAAAGCTTTTCAGCAGATGGAAGCATGAAGTGCTCCAAAATCTCCTGATAGCTTGCTGCATTGACCCTGCCCTTGATAAAACACAGTGCACCAACACCAGCAGCTGACATGGCACCCCAGACCATCACTGACTGTGGGTACTTGACACTGGACTTCAGGCATTTTGGCATTTCCTTCTCCCCAGTCTTCCTCCAGACTCTGGCACCTTGATTTCCGAATGACATGCAAAACTGAGCAACAGTCCAGTGCTGCTTCTCTGTAGCCCAGGTCAGGCGCTTCTGCCGCTGTTTCTGGTTCAAAAGTGGCTTGACCTGGGGAATGCGGCACCTGTAGCCCATTTCCTGCACACGCCTGTGCACGGTGGCTCTGGATGTTTCTACTCCAGACTCAGTCCACTGCTTCCGCAGGTCCCCCAAGGTCTGGAATCGGTCCTTCTCCACAATCATCCTCAGGGTCCGGTCACCTTTTCTCATTGTGCAGCGTTTTTTGCCACACTTTTTCCCACACTTTTTCCTTCCCACAGACTTCCCACTGAGGTGCCTTGATACAGCACTCTGGGAACAGCCTATTTGTTCAGAAATTTCTTTCTGTCTTACCCTCTTGCTTGAGGGTGTCAATGATGGCCTTCTGGACAGCAGTCAGGTCGGCAGTCTTACCCATGATTGCGGTTTTGAGTAATGAAACAGGCTGGGAGTTTTTAAAAGCCTCAGGAATCTTTTGCAGGTGTTTAGAGTTAATTAGTTGATTCAGATGATTAGGTTAATAGCTCGTTTAGAGACCCTTTTCATGATATGCTAATTTTTTGAGACAGGAATTTTGGGTTTTCATGAGCTGTATGCCAAAATTATCAGTATTAAAACAATAAAAGACCTGAAATATTTCAGTTGGTGTGCAATGAATCTAAAATATATGAAAGTTTAATTTTTATCATTACATTATGGAAAATAATGAACTTTATCACAATATGCTAATTTTTTGAGAAGGACCTGTATATATTCAGATTTATATAATTATTTCATGTTTGTCATCCTCCCAAATCAAATACATAATAGCACAGTTGAGAACAAATAATATTTATTTAAAATAAAAGTCTCATACAACAAATAGATGACAGGTTGTCTTATAAAATATATACAGCAATGGGCATTAACATTTAAACTTCAGTAAATCACACAAATATCCATGAATAACAGTAATGGTTAGCAGAGGTCAGGTACTTGGAGTGTTGTATACTACAACATTACCAAACTGCTGGTCAAATGTACTCCGAAAGTCATACATATACCTTTTTGCTGACAGAATACCTTACATAACAAAAGAAAATAAGCGCTGATGTCAGAAACAGCCTCCATTGACAGGAAATGCAATACAATCTCTTATGATTTTCCCTTCAAAGGCTGTCGAGAGCCACTTTTAAAAGGAAAATCTGCATCTGCACTTTCCACTCCATTCTTACATCAACTAAGAGAAACTAGTAACAGAACTGAAATGTGAATCTATGTGAGCTGAAGGTTATCTTGCATTGCTGATTCATTTGTGGAGTTACTTGAATGGGGGAATATCAAACACATATTTTATTTCTTTATTCACATGGAATAAAGCAACCTGCTCGAGAGAAAGTTGTTGGAGTTAATGAAGCCCAACAGTTTTAATATATACATCTAAAAAAAAAAAAAAAAAAAAAAGGATTTCAGATTGACTCGAAAGAGCTGAATAAATGCTATATTTATTTATTTAGTCTGTTTTTCCAATTCCAGTTATCTGAAATGCTATCGTCAGTAAGGACACATTTTAAGCGAATGGTTTACCAGAATAGCTATATTGCAAATCTTGATTAATATTACAGACTAATACCTTTATACACGCCCACACGCGTCAAAGTAACAAGCTCAAGCTGTCTGATGCACGCAGGATTGGATTTCATTTAGATTTAAATAGAAAACCAGCAAGCACAAGAAAAAAGCTGGTAATCAAACAGAAATTAGAGCTAGAAAAGAAATGGAAACACTTTTAGAGATGTGGGTTAGCAGCCCTCCTCTGTTACACACATGCCAGGTAGGCAGACAGTTATTTCATAAAAGTGAAAGTTTTGTCATTTTTTACTAACCATTATGTAATTCCAAAACTATTTGACTTACGTTCTTATGTGGATAACAAAAAAAAAAAAATTAGTTTTTGTCTGAAAAATTTATTTTATGACTATACCCAGTGGCAATCCACACGCACCAGATGCGGGCCGGATCTGGGCTGACTGTTGGTGTCTGGGTATAGTAAAAGTCAATGGGGTCCAGTGTTGTTTGGACCCCAAATGTTCTTCCAAATATCTTCTTTTGTGTTCGACAGAAGAAAGAAAGAAAGAAAGTCATACATACATTTTTGGGTGAACTAAGCATTTTACAAGACGTTTGAAAAAAGTGTTTGCTAGCCTGCCGTCTTTGTGTAAATTCAGAATAAAGAGCCGAGATACTACGAGTCTTCAGACTCAGATTAAAAGGGCTTTGATGGATTTCTATTTTAATCTAAAAAACGGAAGGATAAAAGAATAGTGAGAGAGACAGAAAGAGGAAGATAAAACTAAATATCTCGCTATAGTGTCTTAGTTTAAATCGATGATGCTTTAGATACGAAAATCTAATTTAAACCTGAAAATGTACTTGAGCACTTTTTCTGGTGCACTAATTTACTTTTCACTCATATTGTTATGCTGATAATCTAATGACAAGGACAATGCTAAACATTTCACTAGTAGACTTTTCACTAGTAGACGCCCATTGTACGAGGACTGTGTGTCTTTCCGTATCCGTATTCGCCCACCCATCGGATTGCCTCCATCCCCATTAAAGCTAACAGGATGAAACTTTCTGCTACCCAGCATCCCAGAGCTATTTACAATCTGCAGTGCTTTAGAAGAGTTGTCCGCCGTGAAAGAAAAGGAAAAAGAAAACAACATAATATTTAACAAGTGGGTGTTCGCATTTCTCTCTCTGCTTCTTTCTCTATTTTGTCAAATAATCCGAGAGACGGAGACCAGCTTTATCACTTTAGCGCACAGGGGACGGCTAACATCAGAGAACTGGAAAGAAAAACGGGAGAACGTTTGCTTAAAGCTGCAGTTTGTCTACCATTGGCTAGTCGAACAGACAGTCCCGCCCCAAACTCACACCATTGGTTTAGCCAATGTTGTTGTGTCAGGGTGTTCAAATAAACAGAGCCACAGTGTTTGATACTGTGTGTGGAAAACAACTATGAATGGGTTAGTCTTTAGAAGAAAGTATTTAAAGATGGAAAAATATTACACACGTCACCTTTAAGAAAGGTTCTGAACTTGGTTTAAATACAAAAATATTGCAGGTGGAGAGGGGAAATGTCCAATGAGCTGTATTACACAGTCCAAGGACTTTCTCTGTGAGTGCAACATATGGCGTATGTGCATGAATGCTACACGTTGTGCATTTAAAAAACGATTCATAGAAAATGTATGATTGCAACACACTCTGGTCTACGGACGTTATAGAATCCGCTATAGATATAGATACGTTTGGATGAGAAATCACACGCTTGCGGCACGTCCCTGAAAGGATCCAGTGGAGAGAGGAAATGAAAAGGCCCTGACGGTTAGACAGCAGCTTTCTGTCCTTGCTCTACTGGCACAGAGTAGACCCTAGAGAAACACACAGAGATGAGAACAGTCAGTTCACTATGGAGACATTGATTCAATCTTTAAGACTTGCTCGAGCACTTTTATACCTTTCCCCCGAACAGTTTTTTCTATATTAAAACACATAATGAAATTAATGAGAAACATTTTTTTTTTAAATGGCACACACTGGATAAAAGCTTAATAAAAGAGGCGTGTCATGAGATTAGTCAAATATTGTTCACTTTTTTTAGGTACATTTGTTACTTTAAACTGAGTACACAACTAGTTTACAACTACATTTTTCATTTGTACTGCGACTGAACTTATAGATGTACTGATAGTTTACTAGTCAAATACTTATAGCACAAGTCATGTGTCCATCTGTGTATATTCTACGTTTAGCTTTTCACTTCTGGTGGTTGAATTTAGGCTTCAAAATTCATGAAAGTTGTGTTCATTTGTAAAGATTATTATGATGGAAACGTGTAAAAAATCATTAACTTTTGTTGTTTTTTGCAATAATCCAATAACCAATTGAAAAATCCTATGGACCCTTTTGTCATTCACCGGCAAGGTAATATAACACAGTATAGCGTTATAAATGTGTATTA
Organism: Rhinichthys klamathensis goyatoka; assembly: GCF_029890125.1. Classification (NCBI taxonomy): domain Eukaryota; kingdom Metazoa; phylum Chordata; class Actinopteri; order Cypriniformes; family Leuciscidae; genus Rhinichthys; species Rhinichthys klamathensis. Next base: position 188,175 of record NW_026607183.1, read on the forward strand.
CGTTTTTTTTTACATTAAAAATGATCACTGCAGTGCTCTATTGTGCCAAAACAACTCTTTAGCTCCGCCCACTCCCATGAAGCACCACAAATGACATATAGAGTCTGTTTTGTGTGGCAAAAGCAATCATAATACAGTTGTGTTTCTGACATTCTGAATCCATATTCAAACATCAAAATATGGTCTTTTTGAACTGGGAGTTGAAATGTTTTCTCAAAATAGTTGAAAAAAGTGATTCCTGTTGATGTGGCCCATTTAAACATGGTTCAGACACACCAAGCCAAACATCTCCAAGAACTATTCAATGTGTTAAGAAAGAAAGCATTGCAGTAGCACCGACAAATATTGGACAAATTTACACAGCCAGGCTGATATCTGTAAAGAATAGGGTCGGCTACGAGTCACATTTTACTCAAGGCAATACATATACATGTGAGAGGAGCTTAACCCTGACTTTCGTTTTGAATAGAGAGACATTCAGCTTATAGTTCAGGAGAAGGATGAATGGAGCTCTTTGTGACACATCCATGCTGTTCAAACACATGTGCGTACGCTTGCTCTCCTCAGGTAAATGCTGTTTAATTTACCTCAGTGATGAATTCGTTCACAGTTTGCCTGGCTTTATGAACTCTATGGCAGGATTTTTTGCCCCGCGAGGCATTTCGGGGTGCTTTTATCATTTTTTTATTGAGAGTGCTTTCTGTGAACATGCTCAGAAAGGTTCAGTGTTGATCCACAGAGCCTGTGGTTGCTGTGTGATTAAGCCCCTTTCAGCCACCCTATCACTCAACACCGAAAAAAAGAAGCAGCCGTGGCTCAGCTAACTGCATTCCCCTGAGGTAACCTGTAATCCCGCAGAAGAATTTAACCTCAATAAAGAAAGAGAGAGTAAGAGCGGGTGAGAAAACAGAGGATCTTTAAGCTTGCTGTTGGGAGGCAGGTGTCAGACAAACTCCGCTCCCTCCCAGCCTTTCTCTCACATATCACCATACTCAGCAACTCACTGAAACTGATTACTTTGCAAAACAGGTAAGCATAGCAGCCAAATTCAGTTACACAACCTATCAGGACGACAGCGAAAGGCCACAAACTGGGGAACAGGACGTAAGAGAGAGAGAAAAATGCAGTTCTTTCCTTACTTTGCGAAACAATCTCAGAGAGAGAGGGAGAAAAAAAAACTGTTTTATCGTTTAAACACCTAACTGGTTTTGTCGCCTTAAAGGGATAGTTCGCCCACAAAATACAATTTGTGTTATCATTTACGCACCTTGATGTTGTCCCAAACCTGTTTGACCTTTTATTACAATCAAATCGAATATGGACTGAATATGAAGCTTTTAAGCTTCAAAAAGGATGCAAAGGCACTAAAATATCATCATAAATGTAGTCCGTGTGACTCATACTTGCATACTGTCTACTAGGAACCTCGTTTGGATTGAATTCAAAATGAATTAAAACTAAATCCATAAAATGATCCCATGATGGGAACCCCTAAAAGGTTCTATAAATGAAGCACCAGACCAGAACCCGTTAAGGTTCTATATAGAACCTTTTCTTCTAAGAGTGTACTCTTTTGATGTACTGTTTTCGCATACTATATATCATGTAATTAGGCATATTTGTACACAGTCTTCGGAGGTCATAAGAAACAAACTGTAATTTAAGTCATTATTTACTGAAAGTCTTTCCCTCAGCATTAAAGGAGTAGTTCACTTTTAAAAAAACTTTTGCTGATAATTTACTCACCCCCATGTCATCCAAGATGTCCATGTCTTTCTTTCTTCAGTCGAAAGGAAATTAAGGTTTTTGATGAAAACATTCCAGGATTATTCTCCATATAATGCACTTTACTGGGCACCAAACGGTCCAAGGTCCAAAAGACAGTTTCAGTGCAAACTGCAAACTGTTCAAAGGGCTTTAAACAATTCCAGACGATGAATAATGGTCTTATCAAGCGAAACGATCGGTCATTTAAAAAATAAATTACAAAGTTTAAGTTTTATAAGCTCAAATGCCCGCCTTGCTCTGTTCTGTGATGCACGTTTATGACTCTCCTGTTCGAACTCGTTCATCAAAATGAACAAATCTTTTTTCGAGTCATTTGATTCATTTAACGACCGAAATGAACGAATTGACTCGGAAAAAGATTTGTTCATTTTGATGAACGAGTTCGAACAGGAGAGTTACACAGAACAGAGAAAGGCGAGCATGTGAGCTTATAAAACTTAAACTTTGCTGTTGTTTTTTTAAATGAGCGATCGTTTCGCTTGATAAGACCATTATTCATCGTCTGGTGTCGTTTAAAGCCATTTGAACAGTTTGCAGTTTGCACTGAAACTGTCATTTGGACCTTGAACCGTTTGGTGACCAGCAAAGTGCATTATATGGAGAAAAATCCTGGAATGTTTTCATCAAAAACCTTAATTTCTTTTCGACTGAAGAAAGAAAGACATGGACATCTTGGATGACATGGGGGTGAGTAAATTATCAGCAAAAGTTTTTTTAAAAGTGAACTACTCCTTTAAGGCCTTGTCCCAAATGGAACCCTAAAGCACAAAGTATACTTCGGTCCGGTCACTGTCCGTGTGATGTCATTTTCGGGCTCTGCAAAAGTGCAAATCTAGGGCGCATATCGGCCGCAAAGAAAACTAAAATGAAAATGGGACACCATACGGCAGAGGTCTTCAACCCTGCTCCTGAGAACACATTGTCCTGCATGCAGAGTTTAGCTCCAACCCTAATCAAACACACCTGAAGTCGCTAATCAAGCTTTTCAGGATCACTTGAACATGCACAGGCAGGTGTGCTGAAGAAAGGTTGGAAATAAATTTTGCTGGACATGGGTCCCCAGGAGTAGGGTTGAAGACCCTAGGGATTTGTATGCTGCGTCCGAAATACTCTCTTGAGTAGGTACTTATTTTGAGTAAGTAATTACTCAACTCTGAGTAAGTCATTTACTTTACGACCGCTAAAAAGTTTGTTCTATATAATATGAATGTGTGTAGTATGAAAGTAATCCAGACGTACTACATCCACCATGTTGTCATCATGTGACCTACCAGCGTCAGTTACGTCGCGTCACCTCCATTCACAAATCCTCTCCCGTGGCCTCATGGGATAGTAAAGTGTCTATCGAAATGTGGACTTCAGAATCTCTCTGGAAGAAGTAGGTCATCTTGGTTCATTTTGCCTACACTTTTATGAATTCGGACATACTTCTTTTGTCACACTGTTTTTGGCCTACTATTTAGTAGGGAAGTATGTGATTTTGGATGCAGCCTTGTGGACTTAACAGACATGTACCGTTGTGAGTCTACAAGATCGCAAGTGCACATGAAGTGTGCCATTTGGGACAGGACCAAAGCTGTTAACCCCAGTGACAAAAATCCATTGAGTCAGTGAGTTGAACCCAAGAATCGGATGAGTCCAATTTGTGAAAGAATCATTCAGATTGATATTGTGAACTGAATTTTAATTTACGAATTGGATGCATACTAATCTTCATTTTTGAGTACATGATGACAGAATTTTCATTTTTGGGTGAACTGTTTCTTTAAATGCACAGGGTACTGAATGCTTACTTAGAGAAGCAGTGTATACAAAGTAGAGTCTTTAAAATGGCCTGAACCTTAACCAAAAAATTAATCATTTTTGAGGGGGTCACTATACATGCAATGTAGGCTACAGATAAATGGCATGTAATTTGTTATACTGCGGTTTGGAAGTGTGGCTGTGTTTGCACAAAAAACAATAATAATTCAAAATGCAACAAATTGCAACACCCTTTCTTCTTCCCTCTCTCTCTAAGAAACTGGTTTGAGCAGTTTTGTCCCTGTCTGTTTTTGTCTGATAACATCATGACAAACAGAAATGGAAAAAATTCTTATTTTTTTTACATGCAACTTTTCATTTTCAAATGTGCCCATGACATATTCCCACACTGTAAACTCTCACAGAGTTTAGCAGGTCATATCTTGTTCATGTTAGTCAACGCCTGGCTTGTTCTCTGTCCTTTTTTCTTTGTGTTTCAGGGACTTGTTTTTAACAGCTCAGGGCTTGAGGAGCGTTTGACAGATGGCTGGAAAGTAGAGTCATCGATGCACATGTACCAACCCGCTGCTAATGGTGGCCTATCCCTCCTGCATGTGGCCCTCTATTGTCTCGCATACTGCTGTCGTCATGTGTTTAGTGGGTTACCAGGGATTCAGAAATCTGTTACCCATCGGACTGGTTGGACCACCCCAAAAGTTGACGGGGTGTGGAGCACTAAAGCCGCCTTGTAAATATAAGCACTGAAGTGTCACTCAAGATAAAGTGTCTAGTAAGCTAAAGGTGAGAAAAATATTTTTTTCCCCACCCGTTTTCCAGTAAGTGCTGCCAAATCCTTCTTAGAACCAGTAATAGGGGACCATGCAGAGCAACTAATAAACAAGCAATAGCAGTGCAAATACGTAGCTTCAGCTTCAATATTTTCCAAATTATTAGTGAGGTGAAGCAGATATTTCCAAACCTCTACACACAAAGGCATGCACAAGTCCACACTGCATATGCGGGTATTAGTTTGTGGGGTGTACACACACATTTCTGTCCAATGGATTTTTCTATATTCAACCCAGCATGAGTCTTTAATAACATTTCTTCAATATAAGTTTGTCTGACGGACAGGTCATTCGAAAATTGCTAGAAAGCAAAGCTAAAATCAATCTTACCCCTGTTCTCGGTTTTGCAAGTAGCGTCTGAAGAGGAGAATAGCTGTAAAGATAAAAAAAAAAAAGATTTTTATTTTAGTTTTTGCATTACAGGGCTTGGCATTGTTACATCATAAGTCTCCGAACCGAACGACCTCACAGAACGCCTACTGTATGAAAATTGCCTTGCTTTTTTTTTTGGTCAAATAAACCAGGACGTTCAGCACACATCACTAGAGTTTGGGTTGACAAGAATTTGGCCTACAGATTTCGATTCAGTGAGCTTGTAAAGAACACACCCATATCACATGACTTTTGACAATAGGGCAATACTTTAGATATTCATTTACAGCATGTATCCCATAAAATGTATAACTATAATCAAAAGGAAGCATTCCTGGGCTTGCATTTGCAACGTGATCTCATTAGTTGTAGGTATCATATGCAAAGTGTATTTATAGCACAAGTTTTCATATATTTGCATAGGCACTGAAATGTACTTTACTATCGAATTGACAGCATCTAAAACTGCATTTTTATACATGAACTACAACATACAAATGTTTATGAATCCTTTTGTATTTATAAAATATTAAAAGCAATTCATTAATAGGTTGATTTAAATGTATTACATTTAATGACATTAATTAATTTCATCACTAAAAATATCTATATAACAGTATATTGTGACTAAAATTGCCATTTGCATTTTGATTGAATGGCATTAATTAAATATGTTCAAATCTGTGTATCATGTGTTTTATATTGTTAATAAGCAGGTTTACAGAATAGGTGAGGTTAGGGGTTTTAAAATATATACATAATAGTAAAATATAGTAGGCCTACATGCAATTTATATTTTGAAAATAAATAAAACATTCATATTTTTATGACCCTAACCCTAAATACTTTAACTTTATATGAGCTGTCATTATGTCCATATTGTACATTTCGGTGTACACCAAAAAATCACCATGTAAATGTTATACAAATACGGAAATACCTATGATACGAATACTAATGAGATCAAGCTGCCATTTGCTGGAAAGGAAGTACAGCTCATACATCTACAAGAAACAAACAGCTCAGATATTTCATGTAAAATTGAACTACATCTTGAAATTGTTTGAAGATTTTTACACACACTATTTGTGAAAGCTAAATCCACGACTTTATAGCACACAAGTCGTCTGGTAAATGCCTGTTTTAACAGACCCAACCTACCTACAATACAGCCAATGGCCAGAATTGTGACGCTAACGGCAGCTATGATGATTACCAAGGTTCCACCTACAAATTAACAATAAAAACAAGGAGGATGTACATTAAATTTGTGCACATATTCATTTGACCCACGTCTGAAATATGAATTAATCCATATAGAAGAATTTGATGTTTTTTTCAACCTGCAGCTTCGTCTCCTGTGGATTTATCTAATCCAGGACTTGCTTCAGGACCTTCTGATTCAACAAGCTGTACCCCATTTCTCCCTGAAAAAAAAAAAAATGCAAACACAAGGATGATATTCATGGATTAACTGTTATCGCATCAACAATGGTAACACAATTTTTAATGTTACTAATTAATGTGTTCAAACAGGGACCCATTACAGCTTTTTATTAAAGCTACTGTGAATGTTTTCTGTGCCTCTAGTGGCCCTAAATGGAGGTGCTAAAAAATATGATTGTTTTTAAGCAGATTCCCCAAACATTTCATCATCTGTCGTTTACAGAGTTTATGGCTTTTCAGAGTGATATCTGCCACATATACACTGTAAAAAAAAAAAAAAAAAAAAAAAAGTCACTGCCTTACATTTTTAAGTACAATCAACTTGGGTGTTTGTTTTAGTAATTTCAACTTAAATTACATTAAACTGACTTAAAAATGAGTTCAATTTTGTACAACTTGTAAATAATTTTGAAAATTGCTTAACTTATATAGTCAAAGCAATGTAAAAACACATGTTGTCATAACTTATTGATCTTTACAGTATAGTAGGGACATTTTTACAACAGTTTTAATAGTGGTGAGATAAAAACGAATGCCAGATTTGCACCCATATGAGCAGCACAGCTCGATGTATCTTCTATGCCACATCTCTGAGCCAATTCTTCTTGTTAATCACTGACATTTCTTTAGTCTTTTCTAGGAAATTAGCTGGGAAATGAATCACAATTCTGATCGTGGATCCCTCCATATCACCTCCCACCCCTCCCATCTGCCTCTGGCCAGAGCTGGTGAGCAGGGCTTGCTTTAACAGCTCAGTAATTCTATCAGAGAGCAATCATTCTGCTGATGAAGACGGACAGCTCCTCGCACAGGAGAGCTGAATGAGACTGCCAACGTCCATTAAGGGGACGGACAGGGGTGCGGACGGAGCCGGGGCTATCAGCGGCGCTCTGCTGGGACACGCTAATTGATTGCTTTCAAGAATTAATGTGGCAGATGAGCTGGTCACGTCTTACAGTAACAACCTGTCTTCATGTTATATGTGCGACTGGAGAGGAATACCCACCTTCCCTACCATACTCATCATCACCACCCTCATCGTCACCTGGGTAAATGAGAAGAAGAATATAGACAAATACATTAAAAATAAAACTGTGATGGTTATTTACCAAACACTATGTCATGGTTCACCCCCCAAAATAAGGACAAACAATATATTATTTTGCATATATTTCATGACAATTAAGCAACCCCTCCTCCCCAAACTCATTGTTACAACTGTCTGATTTTCCCCCATTATTTTCCATAGTGAATCCCATTAGATTCTCCTTGATTCTCCACTTTTTATAGAAAAATAAAATGATGTATTTATTGATAATATAATAATCAATTTATTTAAATTGCGTGAATCAAGGGAAGTACAACAAATATAACATGTTATCAAGTTTTAATTTCAATGTTATGTTTTATATAATCTGTATATTACATTAAAGTAAAGAGAAAGAGATTTTTGGGGAAGAAATTGTACTTAATTGTCAGAAAAAATATGAGAGGTCATACCGTCAGCTCCTGATGAATTCCCTTCTGTGTCTTCTGATGTTGCAGCTGTTCATTCGAATACATAAATAAGAGGTTAGGGCTATAACCAATCATTATAAAGGAAACAACTGAGTGTCTTCAGAGGTTATTCCACTGCAAGATAGTGAAGGTGAAACAGCTCCATTTTGAAATGACTAGTTTAACATATAGCATTTCATTTGTCACGTATCTAAGTGGCTGTAAAAAAAAGTGTTTTCAAGGCATTTTGGAAGAAAAGTGTCTGCTAAATGGCGAGTAAAAGGGAGATTGGTTCACAAGCCTGTCACTGATACAGATACTTTAGACAGACATGAGAAATAAAAGATGGATTGAGACCAAAAATAAACATCTGAATATAGGACAGAGAGTTTTTGGATCAAAGAAGGACAGAATAATATAAGCGTAGTTAAAATGAACTTACCTGAGCCTTGAAGAATCAAAAACAGAATGAGTAAACGCAGCATCTTTTTGTTCTAGGAAAAGAAAGAAAGGAATTAATCTACACATTAGAAGACTACATCTACATTTCTCAAAAACTTTGATACACAGTCAACCCATGTGAACCCAGCCTATGTGTAACCTAGATAAATTCCCATAGAAAAACATTCTCTAATCTCAAACAGATACATAGTAATGTATTACACCATGGCTGTTAATAAACAACTAGGAATATAATCAGTCTTGAGTGAAAACTGACTAAATAACCAGACTAAACAGTACAAATTCACCAAAAGTTAGTATGTCGGCTTTATCTAATCCGGAATTTACTGAGGGCTGACTCATGCTTCATGATTTGTCAACTTTGTGGTCAAAAAAATAGTTTTTTGAATATTCAAGGAAGAAAACCGGGTAGACCCAAAAAACTTAATTGTATTGACCATTCATGGAGTCTAAGAAATATTGCAACAGACCAACAACACTTGGGAAAATGAGAGATCAAAATGGTCAAAAACTGGAGCTGAAAAATACTTATGGTCTTGTGAAGTCGCACCGGAACAACTACACAACATTCTCGTAGTCTTAAACTTAAATTGGAGGCAAGCAGAAGTTGAGACATTTGAATAGAAATGTAAAGAAATGTGCCCCCTCTTTCCCTGTAACAGTAAGAAGTGATTCATTTCAGACGTGCATGTCATTTATGAACCGTCTCACACCTATATGATTTAACAGCCTTCATTGTGAAACCATCTGACAAGCTGCCAAATGACTTTAATCAATAAAACTAAAACACAAATAGACATGTACAGAAGGAGGAACGTAGCCAGTTATGTTTTCAAGACTTTACTTCCACATGGTGCCTTTCCCAAAACGGCCTGATGATCATAATCTAGGCAGATGTGTAACACACACAGCTGGCCGAGTGCAGCTTCCGCTGGCTGTTCCTCTTAACAATTACACCTATTTATTTTGGTTCCCACTTATGGACTAGGAAATGGGAACTAGCCCGGGAATGACCTTTTCCTGAGTTCTATTTAAAATGGTTAAATATAGCAAAGGCTTATGCCATACAATCAAATAAGTGCTCTAGTGCCCAAGGTCCAAATTCCCCTTCTGTGGCCTGCATATCAATCTCACAAGCCTCTACTCTTCATCCAGATATTGTTATTGGTGCCCATTGTGTTGGGCTTCCACTTCCTGCTGCTTTGACAATATCTGGGATCACCATGCAGGGAAGTGACACCTGGACTTTATACGCCTGCTTTCTCCATTCACATTCTACTACCCCAACTGGACGGTCACTTTGTGCGGTTTCCCTAGCTGTGCAAAGCTTGTAACTATATATTTTAAAAACAATAGGCCTATAATTTATCATTTAATCAAAGTCATATTTTTGCTGACACAATTTGAATGAATGAACAATCTCAACAGATAAATTTAGACAACGACAACATGAAATGAACTCAATGAACTGAACAGATATTCCAACGATCCATATAAGAGCGGCCCTTTTCAGATGAACCAATTAACTATAATGACTCAGGCTTAATAATGCTATGAGAAAAAGTACAGTTTTGGATGAACTGATTAACTTTGGCATTTGGGCGTTCATGTTTTATAATTCTCTTAGTTCAGAAATTAAAATCCTTAATAGCGTTAATATAACATTGTACATTTAATGTATTCTCAAGAATAACATATATTTCAATAGAAACTTATAAAAACATATTTTTTCCATGACCTATCTAGTCATTTCATTTACAAGGTGTGTATATATTAAAAATAATTGCAATTTAACCCAACAATTTAACATTGGTTCTTGCTGAAGTTTAAACGTGCTGCGTAACATGAGAATGAACCTCATTGGTTCTTGCTGAAGCTGAAACTTGCTGCGTAACACCAGAATGAACCTTATTGGTTCTCATACGTCAAGCAAGCATGCTTGAGCTTCTGTTTACCATATCTGACATGGTCGTTGATACATGTTTATATATGAATATAAGTCTAAAGGAAACCTGTTCATCATAAAAAGCGATTGAGTCTCACCAGAAAATTGTATTAACCTGTTAACTGGCACCCCCCTTTTTTTTGCATAGACATAAAAATCACTATCCAAACTTAAATGGTTGTAATTCAGGAATGCTTTGGAATATAGACCTATGGCTGGTCTTGTTTTAAAGAAGACATTTTCCAGATTATTGTAGAAGTCCAGAAATTGTAAAAAATGAAACAGAAAAAAAGTTATATAAGTTTGAGTTTATGAAATTGTGTAATGTAAAAATATAATGATTAATATTTTATATAAAATATATATATTACAAAATATATTTTACTCTAAAACTGCAAGAAAAATAAAGTCAAATATCTGAACAAGTTGTATTCCAAATTTTAGGTTGATATCTCAAAAAATGAGCTTTCAGTAAGATTTTATTCGGGCGCAGTACCCAACTTTTTCACTAGGTGAACACCAGAATCCATTACAGCCCATATAAGGGCGCCTCCATTTTCATATGTTTTGAGTGATCTGAACCATGTATTTCCATAATTTTCATACAATTTATGAAGTAGACATCCTATTCAGAAGTAGTAGGGGTGGTTTGGCAGTATTTGATTTGAATTAAACCTCTAATAAATGCATAAAGACTACGTTATAGCGTTATAGCTCGCAGCCGCATTACAAATCGAGAATCCATACATTTTTCTTTATATTTAAAACATTTTCAGACCTTTTTTTCTCATAATATGGAATTGGTGTTATCTTTTGAACTCATGGCATGAAAACAAACTGAGGTTTCTACCAATCTTTCATGATTTTTCATGTTTATTGTTATTTCAAAATAAAGGCCTAAATACTCCTAATGAATATGAAATATTCTTGTTGCAAATTGATAAATTTCTGCTCCTCTGTAATATATTTTAGATAACAGCCACCAAATATGAAAACTAGAGATTTTAAGCTTTCAAATGATATATAGTTTGGCAATATTACTTTAGGTTTTTACTAAGATATTATTGTTTTAAACATGCAATGGCAAATGGGCCCGCCGGCGTCAACCAAATGGGCGCCGCATGCAGGGTTAAGAGGTTAACTTTGTGAAGCAACAAAGTGGTATGTGCATGGAATCTCTTCAACCCGCGGATTACAAAAACAACCCGCGGCAACAGTATAAAAGTTGCCCAATTCAGCTGGAAAACCACGGACTTGGCAAGACTGGGTAAAAAGAAGTTTGACATTCCATTTCACTGGTATATAGCGAATATCCCGACATACATACTGTACATTACACTGCTGAGAGCGGCAAGATGAATTTAAATATGTGCTGTGGACTTTCCTCTCAATAATGAAAGAAACACAAAACAAAAATGCCAGATAGTTTGCTTTGGCAAACAGTTTCAAACTATCGGAACAAACTCTAAACAAACTTCGTTTTGGCCTGATTTTGTTCGAAATGTCGTCACACAAGTTAATTATTAGATTTCACTTGAAGTATCAGGGCCTTTACTGCCTAACAGAGATAAGTTGTGTTTTGGTGACGTGTGAACTTGTCAATAAACGCAAAATACTGAAAAATGAGCTTTGTTTGTACAACAACCCGTGAATACTTAGAACTGTGCTGAGCGGAGAGTTTGCTTAGACCCTAACAAAGCTATATTTGATAGTCTAATTAGCAAATTATCATATAATGGTTACAGCAGCTGAACCCAGCCTTGAACACTTTGTCCTAATTACATTGTCATGTCTTCAACTGTGGATTACATGTCTTAAATGTGTCCAAAACTATTAATAAGTGAAAATTAAAGTAGTATCGTGGTAGTGATACCATGTCTGTCTTAATGATAGGCTGTCTTGGCAAACTCATCCTTAAGGGACTGCAGTATCTGTGCAGCAGCCAGAAAGAAAAACAGGCTGGCTCCGTAAAGAGAGAGAGAGAGAGATTGCGGTGGCTTTACTCGTCTCGTAATTTGGAATTTCCACGCTCAATTCAGGTCGTCACGGCAAGAGAGATTCTCTCAATTAAGCTGTTAATCAGAAGATGTGGGACTGGTTGTCGGAGCAAGCACAATCCAAGCTTGTAAAAATGTGACAGCAAATCTCCCATCAACAGTAACCTACAGCCGTCTGAAACCCCTTCAGACCCCCTCCCTAAATTCCAATTTGGTGCGCCCTGCTGCCTCGGAGAAATAATAAGCTGAACCAATTTGAAAATATTTATCAGTGCAGTCCAACGCCTGCGAGTTGACAGTCCTCCTGAAGCTCGTGTTGCTGAACAATTGGCTAATATATTTGTGTGTATTTGAATTCAAATTGAATTTGGTCTATTCTCCAGTTTTTGCACTTGTTTTGCCTCCACCTAATTTGTGCTCTATCATTAATACACGTAGTAGCACTGTGAAAGATATGAGCCTGCAGCAAAGCCACCAATGAAAAACCTCTTTCATACCTCATAAAATCATAAATCAACAACAGAAAAGTGTAACAGGATTATTATTATTTTTTGCCTCGCCCTACAATGTGTGATTTCTGCGTCTTCCATTGTTCACACTAACAGGTTGAGCTGATGGTGGTGTGTCAATGTTGAAAGCAATGGGAAATCAGTCTACAAATGACTACGGAAGTAGATGAAGTTTCAATTCAAATTTCTGATTATCTTTTTTGGGGAATAACATGCACAAAAGGAGAAGGAACATGTATTCAGATGGTTAATAGGGTCAGCTGATTTCATATAGACTTTAGGCAGATTAGGGAACGGTCTGAAAAAAGAAGATATGAAAATTATTCTGTGTAGCACAACAATAATCAGGGAGCTAATAAATCGCATTGCGCCGATCTTATGGAAATTATTTTGTCTGGATGTTTACTTAGTCTGAGTAATAAACAGTCATCTATGTCTCAAAGATACCTAGACCAGACAGACTCATTAACTTCCAGTTAAATCAGTAAGTACATTTATAATGTCATAATTGCATGGAGCATTTGGCACAACTTCTATAAGAGTAAAGTACACAGTGTCCTAACCAGACTTGACAATAAGAGTTTATGACTGATATGGGTGAGTAGGACAAAAACAAACCTCATTGCATGCGAAAGTGAACATTAAAAAAAACTTTTCTTGTAATAAACTCAAAACTCTAAAGCATAATGGTTATGCTGTGTAAGAGGCTGTTTTTCCCACAGTCATTAGCTGCCTAAATCAAATTATTTTTAACTGAACATATTGTTGCTTTATTCCCCATTATGCTAGTTTACAAAGTGTGAATACTTGTTCTGCCAGCTTTTTTCCCCTCTATATTTCAGTTCTACATCTGGCTTAGTGGCACACATGTGACATGTTATATATGGCATCAATGATTCTAAACATAGACAACCGTCTCCTGATCTACAGTTCCTCAGTGCTATCACCTTGTGTGAACCAAAAACCTCAAAAATGCCACAGAGATAAACTTAATGGATATGGTTTGGGCAAATGTTGAAATTAGCCCTCAACTGAAAGCGAAAGACTTGTGGGATAGTAAAAACAGTTAATATAAGACACACAAACAAATGTTTCACAGGTGTGATCGCAGAAGCTGAAAAACAGAAGGCTGAATTCCTGCTTGGGTACTTTCTTAAAATGCTCCATGAGAAAGACATTCAATGAAAGCACAGATCAAAACAACAGAAGTTTAAAAACAAGGTGTAAATGAGAAGTTTGATAGTTAAAAAATCCTCTCATTTACTCAACCCTTAAAGTCCCTCTGTGGTGAAAATCAAGTTTTTAAATGTTGTTTATATGTCTATGTGGTGTTTTTAATGTGTGTTAAGACAAACCATGTCAACACCATTACTGAGTATTTTCTCCTTAAAACTGCAGTGAACCAAAGACACTCTCAAAAACGCGGTTTGAAATCGCTGGTGTTTCTGACGTCACAAACTACCTTGTAACCAATCACATCGTGCCAGCGGACTTTAGCATATAGCAGGGAGTCTCGAGTGATGCCAGGTTACCCCAGTATATTTTTTTGTTGTTATGAAAAATCGGGTACTTTTAGCCATATAGCAGGTGTATGATGTATATTACGATGTTATGATTAACTATTAGGGGTGGAACGGTTCATGTATTCGTATCGAACCGAAACGGTACGGGCGTCACGGTTCGGTGCACGAATTTACACGGAGAATACACGGTATAAAAATAAATAAAACTCGCGTGCAAATTAATTAATGTAATGCGGAACTACTGTTAGATACGCGGGTTCTTTAGGGACACATAATCTGTACCATCGGCTTAGCTCTGAACGCGCGTTCACTTCAAACGTTGGCTTTATACGCGCGTCCTATTCGCTTTGGACTAGCGTCGAACTAGACGCGAATTTTAAGCTCTATTCGCGTTTGGTGTGACCGCATAATGAACAGGCTGCGATGTCAAGATTGCAATGCTGGAGAGTGTGTGTGTGTGTGTGTGTGTGTGTGCGAGAGAGAGAGAGAGAGAGAGAGGCGCGGGCGCGATCGAACTGAGAGAGAGAAAGAGAGAGAGAGAGAGAGAGAGAGAGAGAGAGAGAGAGAGAGAGAGAGAGAGAGAGAGAGAGAGAGAGAGAGAGAGAGAGAGAGAGAGAGAGAGAGAGAGAGAGTGAGTCATTTTGTTTATACAGATCATTAAACCTGCAAAGTGTTTACTTATATTTGTGTACACTCGCAATAAAACACAACATTGTGCTTTTGTCACACTGTAAACTCTTGTCAAACTGTAACCTACAACTGTCACCCAACCAAAATCACATACACACTGTTTTAAAAGCAAACCATATTTATCCAACTCCATTTCAAAACAGTCTGTCTTTTGGACATTTGCCATATTGCATTGGTTTTCATTTCTCGTCCTCGGAGCACTAATCTTACACATTCAACATTGATTAAAAAAGAAAATCGAATGTGTTTTTAATGGTAGTATTATTTTATACAGAAATCAATTATTTATAATTCAGATGAGAATAATGTTACATTGTCAATTAATAATGTTAATTAAAATTAAGGAAAACAAATATATTGATCTGAAATATAGCAAAATAATTTTAAATTAATAGTACAATTACCAAACATATCGCAAGGTCTTTTTGTCTTTTTATTAATTTAATTAATAAACTAATTATATAAAACTATTGTCAGTGCACTACAAATAAACTGGTTCTATGCCTTTATTAATAAAACTTATTTAAAAAATACAATGCCTTCTGCATTTTTGTTTTGCTTTTTCCCTCCATTGTACCGAAAACGTTCCGAACCGTGATGTCTGAACCGAGGTATGAACCGAACCGTGACTTTGGTGTACCGTTCCACCCCTATTAACTATATACCTTTCTCCGCCGATGTTCTTAGTTGTTCAAAGCGTTTCTAAGGATACTGAGGCAGCGGTCAGACTCTGAGATGGCGAATGGGAACATGGTTTGTGTAACATTAGCAACACATTATTAGCTGTTTGATAACATAGTCAAGCAAAAGGATTATCATATTAATTACCGTTATGTGTCCGACATTGTGAAGAGCGATACCATTGTCCAGTGTTTACCTCAGTAAGTTGGCCGAGTGAACCTGTCAGCTGGTGTGAGTGGAGGCGGGGCTAATTAGCATATTCATGGTTCCACATATACTAAATGAAGCATGGATGTAGAGTTGCATTCAAGCTATTTAAAGGCATGAAGGTGATTTTTGTCATTTTGGTGATCAAAGATTAGTTTTAAGAGAGTCCATACGACTCTTCTGCTATAAGTTTTCTGAAGTCATCATCCTATAATCCCCATTCATAGCCATTGCATGGAAAAGAGTGATCAGCACAATATTCAAAGTGCTTTCCTTTTGCATTTCACAAAGGAACGAAAGCTGAAATGGCATGAGGGTGAGTAAATGGTAGCAGAATACTTATTTTAAGGCAAACTATTCCTTTTTTATTTATTTTTTGCCATGATAGGGTTGACTTGTTACAAAAAAGCAACAATGATAATAGACAGGACCTACAGTACAATAGCAAACATTCATCAAAGGGTTACAGAGAAAAGGAGCACATACAAACACAGCCTAAGACGCAAACCTAACCACAGCAACCGACCACATGGAGCTCGTGCAAAAAGTATATGATTATGATTACATAAGGTTTGTGTTAAACAGTAATTTGCTGACGGAGGTCTTGGTAAAAAAGACTGACAAGATAAGCAAGCAAAGAAAAAAAACCCAAAAGTATTCGAGTATGAGACGGCTCAGGAACTGGGGAGTCTGTAGAAGGGAAATTTTCTGAAAAATTCAGTATGTGAAACGAAACCACAGGTCTGGCGAGTAGCGCTTTGAAATTCTCTTTAAGTGTGTGTGACGTCATTTAGGGCGCATGTTGACACGGAACTCAAAACCCTTAAAACTCAAACGACAATGTTCACAAACATGACAGGTTAAAGAACGTTCTTTAGTGCAATCAAGACATGTTGCACAATCTTCCTTTAGTATCTGAAAGCTAGCATGACTGTGCAAACAGTCAAATGTTTGGTCACTTTAGAAAAAAAGGTCTAGAGAAGCAAGTCTGCACACAAGGTTTTTCTCCGCACTGTGCTCTGCTAGGCCACAGATAGCCTTATTTTACAGACACGCACTATTGCCTTTACAAAAAATAAGCTTGCGCATTTTGAGGATGAATCATGAGAATGAGCTTTTGAGACAGAAATCTCCTTTAAGCATAGTTGTAATGCAATGCACACTTTTTAATGGTTACGAGTATGAAAACCGCAATGGTAAGGTAGTAATTGTAATATTAATGAGCTTTTTTATTTATCTACCATAACCTGGAAAAAGAAGCCTGACAAAGTTTTGAAAAAAAAACTGTCATCACATAGGAGGAAACACCTAGAGCACTTTTAGTTGTTATTTTCAGTATCTGCACTGCCATTGACCATATGGCTTTCACTGTACAAATATCACTAGTGAAACATCCAACAGCCAATGAAACACTGCAACTACTATAAATGTTATAAAGGCTTCTTCTCAGGCAAAAAAATATTGATAAGACAACAAAGTTTAATTACAAACTCACCACTTCCTTGGCCCCTGCCGCACGGAATAGGACAGGAAGCTGAGCTGACTGAAGCTGAGCAGAATCATTCTGTGAAACCTGAAAACTGCTATCCGTGTCATCTTACGCGTGAGAGAAAAACTGTCTACACAAGTGGTTCTCATCCGTTTTGACTGCAAGGCATTTCAGAAGCTCACCATATATGCTGTAATTATAATAAAGCTGTTTGTTATCAACCTTTTTATTGGAATAAACTAGAAATGTCAAGTAATTATCTGTGATTAAACTTGCGATCCCAGAGGTTTATATTTGTTTATGAAGTGTGCCATGAACACTTGGACAGACATGATAAGACTGTATTTCGACTACGCAACACATTTGTAAACTTATTTGGTACGATTTGTACCAAACGCCACGAAACCAGAACACTTCCATTATAATCTGTGGCGTATATAGCTAAGATTTTTCAGCGCGCCATTGCAACAAAGTATTGTTTGCAATAATAACAACAATACAAATGTTTTCAAATCTTTAAATGTCAATCAATTTAATTGTCCGATTTTAAATAACAACGAGCCAAAGGAGCGGTCAGCTTTGCTACTGCAGCGCGCCAAAGCTAAGGTGCGTTTACCCCATGTCGTAATTGCGTAATTACAAGAACTTGTAAAAAGTGTTCACATCCTCATAGAGCTCGTAATTACAGCCTGTAAGCTGGGAATTTTCTTATTTGTACCACCTGACCACTGCACATAATTTAGGCATTAATATGTTGACA
Organism: Rhinichthys klamathensis goyatoka; assembly: GCF_029890125.1. NCBI lineage: Eukaryota > Metazoa > Chordata > Actinopteri > Cypriniformes > Leuciscidae > Rhinichthys > Rhinichthys klamathensis. Next base: position 206,132 of record NW_026607183.1, read on the forward strand.
TAGAAAACGCATAATTTCCAGTCCGAGGACGTGAACAGCTCTAAGTACGTTACGTGTTGAGATGTGTTCATGCCATGTTGTAATTACCGAACCGATTCTGAACTGTAAAAAGAAACTTGTAGAACTTGTAATTAGAACATGTAAACTCGTAATTTTCTGAAAACAACATCTTGTACCATGTGGCCACTGTACCACCTGACCACTGCAGATTTAACGTGTGCGTATGAAATCAAAGTACCGCAAGAGCGATTCGAAAGCATACGGAGCTTTACTTATGGTAATTACGACATGGCGTGAATGCAGCGTTGTCATCTCGAAATTACGGTAATTACGACATGGCATCGACGGCACTAGTTTCAGATTGGAGCTCACGTGCACAGAGTTTCACTTCACCTGCAACAGCAGAAGATAAAAGTGAGTCTTATGTGGGGGAGTGAAGTTCAGCAGCTGAATGAAAACATAAAAGCTTCAAATGTTCCGCTGTATCAAAAATAAAACATGCTTGATGATGCGCTGACAAAACGAGTCAAAATAAGTTCCATGCATCAAAAGTTTGGAAACCGAACGCAGACCAGAGTATCACGAGCCGTTCCTGTTCCCAGTTTGACCTGAAATTATTCCTTCTGTCAAAAGGATGCATGCATAATATTAAATGATCCTAATAATAAACACACAATTGCTAGTAAATGTTATACCCGTATGAGGCATTGCTGAAATGTGCATGCATATGCGTGTGGCAAACAACACTTTGCGTGTTGATAAAAGTGTAACGTCTTGATGCCTAGCTGACAGTGCGCCTCAAGACCTTCTTTAAAATGTTCCGGTGTTGAAATCCAAAAAGTGTGCTAAAAGTTGACAGTTTCATTGTTTTGACCTCTTTAAACAAGAGATTGTCAATGCTTCGCTGTGAAATCAAGCAGTCCGCAATTTACATCCCAACCACACACAGGTACTGAAGTTTTGGAGTTGCAACACAACTACTGTTCAGTGGAAACTAAAACCCTCTTTAGGCTACAGAGAATTTAAAGGAATGGATTTAAAAAAAAGGATGCAACTGTTCCTGTTTTGTAGATGACATAAGTTCCCATTCTTGTTGTTTTTTCATAGATGCATAATTTATTAGTCTTTGACAGCCAAATTCATGCAACATGCAAAACACAAGTTAAAAACTAGACTGGTTAGCTGATACTGACCTCCATGTTTGATGCAATTGTTTGGACACAGAACACAAGTGGCAACATGTTCTGTTTACAGTCACAGAGGCCACTGCCTTAATTGATGACTGTCAGCAATGTGACGTCTGACTAATTTTAACTGAGAGTTGTGAACAAAGATGTCTTTCTTTGAGCCGTCATGTCGCCTGATTATCCTTTAATATATAACCTGGTGTGTGATGATGAGTTATGCCGTGCTTTGAGCATCTACAGGTCCCTGCAAAGTAAATGAATCTGCAGTATAAACATGCTGTCAAACAATTATTAGTCTTGTAGCTTGCTGCTATTTCATTTACTCTGTATTGCATATCATAGAAGTGTGCATTTGAAAAAGAATCATTTTCATTAAAGATATACCGCTTTTTCATATTCCTGAGGTAGCTAACCTAAATGTTTTATTGAAGAGAAATGAAAACCCCTCCTTACTTTGCAGTCATTCACTCCTGCAGTGCTTTTAGAATCAGTGAAGAAAAAAGTCCCACTCACCAAATGTTAGTCCACTGCAGGTATCGTTCACAAGCGCTTATGACTGGCTCTATTCTTACATGAGCTCCTTTGTCAACCTTCCTGGCAGAATGGGAACTTCCTGACTGTCTTAACCCGTGTGTGCGTTTGACAGGGCTGTGATGTGAATGTCTCATTGGCTGACGTTCCTCATGAAACCTGACACCTGCACAAGTTTCACCCACACCATACTGACTGTAAAGAGTGGATTCGTATAGAGTGTATTATTGACATTTATGGATAGGCCTTTTCTGTATCATATATCAGTTCAAATCCTGGTTCTCCCTCACGCAGTCAGCATTTTCGGATGAATGATTTATACAGGATAGTTGTAAATGCTGGGGGGAAAGATTCCATGAATCTCAAATGAATAGGGATTGATGTTTCGGGAGTGTTGTACTTTTGTATGAATTACATGTTTGACAAGAACTAGGATTGGCTGGCTCCCCTCAGGTGCTGAATATCATGATGAATATCACAATGAGTTACTTCTATAGATCTTTCATCTGCTCAACATCATTTTCGGGGAACCGGACACTATCTTTAGCACATTGTTTTACATTTTCTTCTGTGCAAGATCCAGCAAGATCCGATCTGGCTGGTTTTATTGTGTTCATTAGTTTGCATAATAATAAGCAAAGCTGCACTCACTGGTGAAAGTGTCACCATTCTCATATTCTTCATATTGTGGTTTACTATTGCTGTGATCTCGTGTGAGTGACAGGTTGTGACAGTTGACACTGAGAACCTCAGAGAAGCAAAAAGAGATGTTGTTGCAAGAGGGAAAGGGAGTTATTTTGATTAACCCTTGTGCACTGTTCGATTTCTGGGTACGTCCTTGTTGGATCAGGTCAAATTGACCCTAATTGGATTCAATACAATTCCCCAAAAATCACACTATGAAAAGAACCCCCCCCCCCCCCCCCCCCCCACATGTGGGACATTTGCGATTGCACATTTATAACTATAATATCTTAGTGTACATCTAATGCAATCTTGACAAACTATATATCATTTGAAAGCTCTCTGACTCTAGTTTTCATATGTGGGGATTTTTTTCAAAAGAAATGACAAAGCAATAGATAAATAGCGATAGATTAACCATTTCTGATATGGTGCCAAACCCACATTCTGGTTCTTTACGTATGTTTATATGTGTTTTAGAGATTGAATTCAAATCAAATTTTAACATTACTGCCCAAACTACTTCTGAATAGGATGTCTACTTCATAAATATTTAGAAAATTATGGAAATATATGGTTCCAGATCACTCAAACCATATATGGAAATCAAAGAGTCCTTATATGGTCACCAGTGGAGCCTGAATGTCATCTGGAAAAGTTTGGTACGTCACCCAAAACATCTTACCTAAAAGCTAATTTCATCATATCAACCTAAAATTTGGCACAGAACTTGTTCAGATGTTTGGCTTTGTTTTTATTAGATTCAGAGTCAACCAGAGTCAACCAAAAAAAAAAATGCTTTGTAAAATATATATTTTATATCAAACATAAAAATATATTTGTTTTTATATTTTACATTTTCATACACTTAAAATTCTATAACTTTTTATAACTTCACTTTTTTAACTGTTTTTTAATAATCTGTGATGTTTCACCTTTGAAAAGATACCAAACTTAAGTCTGTGCTCCGAAGTATTCAAGATTTTTAAGTCATTTTCATGTCTATGCTCAAAAAGTGGGACTGACAGTTCAATAGGTAAAACAGTTTTGTTTTCAAAAACTTAAAGTTGTGAAACTCAGCAAGACACAGGCACTGAGCTGAGTTGAAGAGCTCTGACATACAACAAAGAAATGATATTTTGTGACTGTACAATTGCTTTTGACTTGCTGCCTATATGGGTCAAATTGATGAACATCAAGATTGTATAAAAATGTCTCAATGCACATTTCACTACATCTGTGTGTTGAAACTTTGCAAGCATGTTCATGGCCCTAAATATGAAAAAATCACACAATTTCAAGAAAAGCAACATAGGTTCAAAAGTATTTCAGATAGTTAGGAAAAAAAAATGATAGCAAATTTTTACCATCTGTGACTAACAAACTTTTTACGTATTGAAATCAGTGGCAAATGGCTCCTTTGTAGCTTCATATGGTAGTAAAAAACTAAAAAACAAGAAATGTTATTATTTTTGGTCTGTACAGTTGCCTCAAACCATTCAATTATGTGGGTCAATTTGACCCATGAACACCACAAACGTAATATAAATTATGTGTATATGTCAAAACACATCAGCGTGTTGAACTTTGCAGGTCACTTGTTTCTGACCATAATGAGAAAAAGTCACAAAATGTCAAGAAAAAAAAAAAAAACAAAAAAAAAAACCACGTTAACCGGTATTTCCAACAACATTTCCAAAAATTATGAGGGCACATGAATTAAAACAAAATAATTATGAGCACCGATAAATCCATTATAACAAATACTGCAATATTCTATATAATATAAAAATAGGAATTGTCCATTCTGAATTCATGGTGACTTTAATGTTTCCGCTGTTTTATGTTTGAGCAACCAGTACACAAACTCAAAGGTTAACATTAACATGTTTACCAGTACATGAAGCCTATTCGTTCAGTATTTTAGACATATTGTTGCTTTATTCCCCATTATGCCAGTTCACAAAGTGTGAATAGTTGTTCTGCCAGCTTTCTTCCCCCAATATTTCACAGTTCTACATCTGGCTTGTAACCAGATGTAACACATAGGCTGTGTTGAAATGGGTTCAAGCCATGTTGTAATTACCGAACCGATTCTGAACTGTAAAAAGCCTTCATATGCTTGTTGAACGTGTAATTACAACATGTTTGACGTATTTTTTTTTAAATATGTAAAAAAAAAAAACCCACTTATTTTACTAGATGTAATGGAATCACTATATTTTTAAATCAGTAGCAACGCTAATTGATTAAGTAGCCTTGCAGGTCGCATTGTGAAACACTAAAATGTAAAAAAATATATATATTGTCAATATTTTAGCAATAAATATATATTTACAGTTGTCTCTTTTGGCTGTTTAAAATCAGAAATGATTAAAATGGATTTAGTGTTGAATAACTATTTTGAATCAAGACTCATTCAGTTACCCTTCAGGTTATCATTACGTCAGTAGGTGGTTGCAAGTCTTTTCATGTTCATGAGTCATTTGTCACAACCACAACCAGCCTTGCAATACATATTATGCATGTAAACTACTAAACTCCAGAAACAGTTTTTAAACATCATAATCATTTCCCACAAATGTCAACAGAGCAAATATATTATGTATTCTTCTATTTTTCATTAACTGCATAATTTAGCAAACAAAAGACATGGTTCTAACATAGACACTAGCCTAAAAAAATAAGAGTTTCTTTAGTTTAAATGTGTACGATCATATTAGTCATTTTGTAACGCAACCAGTAGGTAAGTGGATCCTCATTAATGAACGAGATGACTTACTCGGTGGTGCTCCAAATTTAGTTTGGCTCATGAACAAAAAAACAGATTCTTCTGAAATTGAACAGACTACGTCAGTTCTCTTACGAGAGTATCTCTCGTACTGCGTAATAGCTTACGCTAGGGGAAAACCTCTTTTCCACGAGATATTGAAGCCAAAAATTATCCTTAATTTTTTATTAATGTAAAACGCTTTGCAGCAGCAAGCAGACACAGGCGAGACAGCTCGCGCGGCTATTGGCTGCTCTTGCGGCAAATGCAGCAGCCTATCGAGAGAGACTCTGCGTGACGTAATGACCAATGGGGGCAACTCGCGCCCATATCGTCACGTCCCGCCAGAAAGGGCGTGGTCTCACTCTATAAATATGCTCGTTAGGCTGGTACAAGCTGATTTTCATCTCTTCAGCGAAGCACACGCATCGCTGGATCCGGAGGTAGAAGCCGCGCCGTCGAAGCAAGCTTTTCAGCGGGACGAGCTCTGGAGTCGCTGGCCTCGCCGCCTTCAACTGCCGTACCTGCTGCACTTTCCGGCGTTCTATATCCTTTTATATCACTTTGTATCCTTACTCTGCTGAGAGTGTTTGCTCGCTTACTTGACGCGACTCACACTTCTCATCACAAAAGAGCTGCGTCTTTTTAAAGATGCCATCCTGTGGCTCGTGCCGCGCCCCGCTCAGCGACGGGGACCGTCACGTCATCTGTGTGTCCTGCCTGGGTGAGGATCACGCGGCCATCGCGCTCGCTGACGGCGGATGCCCTCATTGCAAGCTTTTGCCTATGGTGACTCTGAGGACTCGCCTGGCATCATTTTCCGAGCCTTCACCACAGCCCGCAGTGGTGCCGCGGCGCAAGAAGCGCCGCGCCCAGCGCGCTCCCGAGCTCTCTCCAGACCGCCAAAGCTCGCCGGTTCGCCCGCCAGCTTCGCCGGCTTCGCTCGAGTCGCTCACTGACGGACACCGGCCGCCGCCTGCCGCCGCGTCCGTCCACGAGTTCGACGAACCCACCGAGGCGTGTTCTCTTCTGGCATCTGATAGCGAGGATTGGGCGAACTCCGTGGACCTCCCCTCCGCTAGCGTTTCCCGCCAAACCACTGGTAAGAGAGCCGGCATTGAGACTGAGCTGATGCGTCTGCTCTCTCAGGCCGTGGAAAGCATCCGCCTCGACTGGTAGGCGCGCGCGCAACAGGCAAGCTCTGTGGACCTCCCCCTTCTGTCCGTGAGTCGTCAGGGAAACGGGCCAGCATCAAGACCGCGAGCCCTAAAACCGCGGCTAGCTTTCTTTACGTTATAAGAAATCTACCCCGCCCCCCATGGGCGTGAGTCACCGGCAAATGAGAAAAGAGTGTGTTTTTAGTCCCCGCCGAGGCCGGACTAATCTCCATTTCTCAAACATTTCTCAGCTCCTAGTTTGAGCGGCTGAAAATGTCATTATTGCAGCAATGAGCCTGTTGTATAACACGCACACCTGCATACAAACGCTGACACACACAAAACTGTGATGACACTCTCTTATCTGCTTGTGTTGATGTAGTTCTCCCTGTGGCTCAGTGGCGGAACCCGAAGCCTTCGCGCGAGAGACCCGTGTTCGATCCCGGCTCTCGCAGCAGATAAAAATTTTCAGTTCCAGAAAATGCGACTGTTCCAGTGTATTTTGCAGTAAACAAGCTGGTACCACGGCCCGCTTGCCTGCACATAAAGGCCGTTTCCACGGCGACCCAGAAAAATCATGTAATCATTGTATTTCTGGTTTTCCGCCCACAGCCGATGGTGTTATAAGTGTAATAAAATGCTCACAGCCCAGTGTTCATTTCTACACACAAACACAGCCCGCCACGGTACAGGGCTCGCACAAATGAAATCGACGCATGTCAATTGTGCATTAAATGTAGTGAATGTGCCCACAACCCAGTGCCCACAAACACTACCACGGTTTCTGTAAAACGAAACCAACACAAGTCTTCCTAGCCTCCTAGGAAATCGACGGTGTTTCAGTCTCGTCGTGGCCAGACTTCCACTGAAATTTTCGCTCGTTCAGTTCCAAAAATTGTGACTGTTCCAGTGTATTTTGCAGTAAGCAAGCCGGTACCATGGCCCGCTTGCCTGCACACAAATGCTGTTCCCACGGCGACCCAGATAAATCACATAAACGGTGTATTTTCTGGTATTCCGGCCACAGCCGATGGTGTTATGAGTGTATTGAAAATGCCCACAACCCAGGGCTCATTTCTACACACAAACACAGCCCGCAAAAATGCAGGGCTCGCACAAACAAAATCGCCTCATGTCGATTGTGCACTAAATGTAGTGAATGTGCCTACGTCTCAGTGCCCACAAACACTACACACCACATGTCCCACGGGTTCTGTAAAAACGAAACCAACACGCATTCAGTCAGCTCAGGCCGACGGTGTTTTTCAGTGCAGTAAATGTGCCCGCTGTCCTGCGCCCACATTCACTCACAGACATGTTAAGCCCCACAGGGCTCGCCCCGCTCTCTCTCCCTCAGCAAACTGCTATAAGGGTTTTGAGCGCGGCCAGGCTGCCCGCCGCGATCGGCGCGCCCCCCGCCTCACACACTGTAAACACAGTGTCTGCGTTACAGCACGCCAGAGCTCCCTTGCCGTCACTATGTCTCGGCCAGAATCCCAGATCTCATTCTACCCCTAGCTACGCGAAAGTGTGGGCACAGCTTCCTGGGGTATCAGAATGGGTGCTGAACACTATAAAAAGAGGCTATTCGCTACAGTTCGCTCGACGTCCCCGCCGTTATACGGCGCGCGTCGAGACGACGGTGAAAAACGAAGTATCTCATCTACTTCGAGCCGAGATAGCGAAACTACTGAGCAAAGGTGCTATAGAACCTTTATCTCAAGCTCAGAGCAAAGGGGGCCTACACAGCAGATATTTTCTGGTACCGAAAAAAGATGGAGGTCTCAGACCCATTTTAGATCTGCGACAGCTGAACAGAGCGCTTGTGAAACGCCAGTTCAGAATGCTTACGACCAGGAAAATCCTCGCGCAAGTGCGCCACGGGGACTGGTTTATGTCAATAGATCTGAAAGACGCCTATTTCCAAATACAAATAGCGTCCCATCACAGGCGATTCTTGAGATTCGCTTTCGAGGGCCAGGCATATCAATGCCTGGCCAGGTATTCTGTAGCGAATACACAGTCCTGCCGTTCGGCCTGTCCCTAGCACCTCGTACATTCACGAAGTGCATGGACGCGGCGCTCGCACCCCTGAGACTTCAGGGCATGCGAGTCCTGAACTACTTGGACGATTGGCTGATTCTAGCTCGATCACGATCGGAGCTCATAGAACACAGGGCCGCATTACTCGAGCACCTCGAGGAGCTGGGCCTCACAGTCAATTGGGCGAAGAGCTCACTGTCTCCCAGTCAGAAAATTTCCTTTCTGGGAACAGTGTTAGGCTCGCTATCCATGACGGCACGCCTGTCACCAAAGCGCGGACTAAATATTCAGCGCGTCGCGAAATCCTTCCGCCACGGCTCGATAGTTCCGCTCAAAAGGTTTCAGAAAATGCTGGGGCTGATGGCCTCAGCGGCCTCTGTACTCCAGTTGGGCTTGCTTCGCATGCGCCCACTGCAGATGTGGCTGAAAGCGCGGGTTCCACCCAGGGCATGGACAGCGGGTCTGTTTCGCCTCAGGGTCGGCCTACAGTGTATTTCAGCTCTGGAACCTTGGAAAATAACCGACTGGTATCAGTCAGGTGTGAGTCTGGGGACCGCTTCGAGTGTGAAGGTGGTGTCTACGGACGCCTCCACCTCGGGGTGGGGAGCGCTGCTCGAGGGCAGACCGCTAGCTGGCCTGTGGTCAGAACGGGAAAAGCTCCTTCACATAAACTGCTTGGAGATGATAGCAGTCGACAAAGCGCTACGGCGTTTTTGTCCCCAGGTAACAGGCCACCACGTCTTGGTCCGGTCGGACAACATGTCAGTGGTGGCATACATAAATCGCAGGCTGACGGAACGCCTCCTGGTCTGGGCTCAGCACAACCTGCTCTCACTGAGAGCAGCGCACGTGCCTGGTCACCTGAATGTGGGACCAGACAGACTGTCCAGGAACAATGTTCCAGCAGGGGAGTGGTCGCTGCACCCGCAGACGGTCCAGCTGCTGTGGAAAACGTTCGGCAGAGCACAGGTGGACCTATTCGCGTCCCACGAAAACGCTCATTGCCCGAAGTTTTTCTCGAAAAGCAAGGACGCGCTGGCTCATGTTTGTCCCCGCTGCCCCCTATATGCTTTTCCTCCTGTCTCGCTCCTGCCTCAGGTGTTGGAACGAATCAGGGAAAACGGATGCCCAGTGCTGCTCGTAGCTCCACTCTGGACAAACCAGACGTCGTTCCCTGCCCTGATGCAGCTGACCAGCACTGCCCCATGGCCTGTACCATTGAGGAGAGACCTCCTCTCTCAGGCGGAGGGCTCGATTTGGCACCCTCGCCCGGAGCTGTGGTCCCTGCACGCATGGGCCATCAATGGGTACCCGCTAGCCTCCCAGAAGGAGTGTTAAACACGATCGCGCAGGCTAGAGCTCCGTCTACCAGGCGGGTCTACTCCTCGAAATGGTCTGTTTTCTCTGCATGATGTCAAGCCCAGAGCTTTTCACCTGTGGAATGCGGGGTTTCGGAAGTGCTTTCCTTCCTTCAAGAGCTACTGGATAAGGGCAGGACCCCATCCACGCTCAAAGTATTTGTGGCGGCCATAGCAACGTTTGCAAAACCGGTGTCTGGCCAGTCGCTGGGGAAGAACGACTTAGTCGTGCGTTTCCTTAGGGGAGCTCGGAGGCTAAACACTCCCAGGCCCCCTTCAGTCCCGACGTGGGACCTTTCCACGGTCCTGGAGGGCATGAAAGGCGCCCCGTTCGAGCCAATCCAGCTGGTGGACATGAAACACCTGTCGTTCAAAACAGTGTTTCTCATGGCTCTCGCTTCAGTGAAGCGCATAGGGGACTTGCAGGCGCTTTCAGTAAGCGCGTCATGTATGGAGTTTGGGCCTAATGACTCGAAGGTCATTCTCAAACCTTAGCACGGGTATGTGCCGAAATCCCTCAATACACCGTTTAGGGCCCAGGTAATTTCCCTGTCCGCCCTTCCGGTTCTCAATGAGGAGGAAGACGCAAGTCTCCTTTGCCCCGTCAGGGCATTAAGAGCTTATGTGTCGCGCTCGTCTGTTTTCAGACAGACTGAGCAGCTTTTCGTTTTGTTTGGTGGGCGCTCCAAGGGACTTGCCGCCTCAAAACAGAGCCTATCCAGATGGATAGTGGATGCCATTGCGCTCGCTTACACTGCAAAGGGCCTGCAGTGCCCCTTGGGTGTCAGAGCGCACTCCACGAGAGGCGTGGCCTCCTCGTGGGCATGGTCTAGCGGGGTTTCCCTGCAAGATATCTGTACGGCCGCGGGCTGGGCCTCGCCGTCTACATTTATAAAATACTATAACCTGGAGGTACCCGCCTTACAAGCTAAGCTTTTGGCGGTCTAAAATTCAGTGCTATCTGCCCCGCTGTGCGGCCCAGATGCTGAGTTTACTGTAGCCCCATGAGTGTTGACACACGTATGGCCACCCAGATCAGGCTGAAAGCTTTCACCCTGGCTGCGCGTTTTATTGTCATATGATAAGCCCCGCTGGGTGCTATTTTATAAGGAATGACGCTTCCAGCTAGGGGTGTCACGGTTTTTGATCGTGGACGATTAAAATGTCTCCACGATCTGCTTTTGAAGAAATATCGTAGTATCGTGCATTTTATCAGTTGCAGTTCTGGCGCCGAGCTCCGTCTCAACATACAACAAATGTTAACGCAGAGGAACGGGACACTGCCGTTCACAGAAGTTCATTATTTGCATGTGCTTTAAAGCCTTGCTGGTTAAACATGTAATTGTGTAATTCACGTGCTGATGCGCTGTTCTGACGTGTGCTTTCTGAGCGCATACACCCGAAGCACACGGGCACTAAAAGCCTGTCTAACAGCGTCTGTTTACTGGACTACGTTATAAGTTATCTTTCGAGTCTTATTAATATTGTCAAATACACACAAGGTTTACATAAACAAAGTTGGTTATGTCTAAAGTGAAAGCAAACAGAAAAAAAAAATGAGAGAAAATCTGCTTGTCAAATGCGTGTATATTAGACGCGTCGCGTGCAGCTCTTAAAGCGACAGTAGCCAGTTAGTAAACAAGCTGCCTCTTGTCCTTAAAGAGATAGTTCCCCCAAAAATAAAAATTCTGTCATTATTTACTCACTCTAATGTTGTTCCAAACCTGTATTAATTTCTTTCTTCTGTTGAAAATAAAAGTTATTTGGAAGAATGTGGCTAACCAAACAGTTGCTGGTCCCCATTGACTTCCATAGTAGGAAAACATATACTATGGAAGTCACTGGAGTACAGCAACTGTTTGGTTAGCCACATTCTTCCAAATAACTTTTATTTTCAACAGAAGAAAGAAACTTATTCGGGTTTAAAACAACTTGAGAGAGTAAATGATGACAATTAAAATGTTTGGGAGAACTATCCCTTTAATGTTAATAAAACAACAAAACACAGAGGAAATCACTCACTGCTCTTGACTGAGAACTTTAGTAGTAGCTTTAATAATAATCAATGTATAATTTATACAGTGAAGTCTATGTTGTGTTTTATTTTCGTATTTGTTAATTTAGCCTAATTACTTTCTTCAATGCTACTGTTAAATACCCCTACTGTAGCTGAAAAAATAAAGCACTGTTTATTTCATTTGTATATTAAGTTGTGTATGCTTAATGTGTATCTTTGTTCCCAATTCTTAATAACAAAGAAAATAATGATAAAGATTTTTATCTTCGCCACTTTGGCCTAAATTTCTGCCATTCTTTTTTCTTTTGTTACCTATAAGGCTTTTTTTTTAAATAGGGACATTAGTTTGGCTGTAATGCTCAGTCACTTGCAAAATAGTAAAACCAACTTGAAAAAGAATCGTGATAAAATCGTTAATCGTGATTTTCCTGAAAAAAATCGTGATATGATATTTTTGCCATATCGCCCACCCCTACTTCCAGCCTCTCTTCCTCCACTCTATGTGAGTTTATGGTGATTATGCACTATATTAGCCCTGGGCTTCGGCCCCTGGGACTTTGGTGTTGGATCCCTGTACGCACGGCGTGTTGCATTGTGTTCCCCTAGCGTAAGCTATTACGCAGTACGAGAGATACTCTCGTGAGAGAACGTACTCGGTTACTAATGTAACCTCGGTTCTCTCTAGAGAGGGAACGAGTACTCCGTATCTTGCCGTGCTTGGAATACGCTCTGGTTCGCTTCGGCGATGAAAACCAGCTTGTACCAGCCTAACGAGCATATTTATAGAGTGAGACCATGCCCTTTCTGGCGGGACGTGACGATATGGGCGCGAGTTGCCCCCATTGGTCATTACGTCACGCAGAGTCTCTCTCGATAGGCTGCTGCATTTGCCGCAAGAGCAGCCAATAGGCGTGCGAGCTGTCTCGCCTGTGTCTGCTTGCTGCTGCAAAGCGTTTTACATTAATAAAAAATTAAGGATAATTTTTGGCTTCAATATCTCGTGGAAAAGAGGTTTTCCCCTAGCATAAGCTATTACGCAGTACTCGTTCCCTCTCTAGAGAGAACCGAGGTTACGTCAGTAACCGAGTACGTTTTCTTGGTTCCATGCTTCAACCCAGGAGGTGGCAGAAGTGCGCCTATTGGCGTAAGAAGAAGGAAGAACAACAAAACGTCCAAAATCACCCTTATATCCGTTAATAGGGCACTATTTGAGGGGACAGCCATTCGTGGTGGTGTCTGAAACCACTCTTTTATTCTCATAATGCACTGCAATAAAAGGTGTACATACGCTCAACCATAGATACGGCACATTCGTCCGCACCAACATGTCTGCTCACCCGCCATCTTGGATCGGTCGATTGGTCGTCATTCACAGTAAGATTCAATGATGCCACAACATAGTGTCATGATTCTGCCTTCTTGTCCTTGTTTTTTCTTTAGTCTTGAGACAGAATCATGACAGACCCATGTTTCGTGTACAAGCACATGGCCTCTTGTTTGGGCTGTGCGCTTGTGTTGTCTCGTTCTCTTACCCTGCCCCCTTGTTATCCTCGTTTTGTCATTATTGTTTAATCGGTATCACCTGTTTGTCCTTATAATTTTTCTCCCTATTTAAGCTCCTCGTGTTTGCTGTCCTGTGCTGGTTCATTGCGTTTGCTTACATGGTTAATTTGTTCCTGTAAGTACCTTGTCTTGAGTCCTGTCTACTGATAAGTTTTCTAGTATAGTTATCTTGTTCTTGTGACGTTTTATGTCTAAGTCTTAGTCTAGTGTTGTTAGTCTTTTTCTTTTTCCCCCCTCGTGGGGTTTTGTTTTCCCTTTTTGTCAATAAACCTTGTGTCTATTTGCAAACTGTCTGCAATTGGGTTCGCCTGTCTCGCCGGAAGTTGGCGTCTTTTGGTCCAATGTGGGTACAGCGTAATATCATGCAAGTAATAATATTCCTTTTTAATTGATTTTTAAATCGTTTAATTAAGGTTTATACATGCTAGGTTCCACGACAGGGTTCTAGATAAATCTTTTCATTACTACTTGAGTTGACAGTTTGTTAAGTTTCAAATGATTATTAAACAGCAAGCACAAACTAAACAAAAGCGACAGCCCTTCCAACAGTGTCCGAATTCACTCACTCGTTTTCATTCACTCCTTCAAGGGGACTATATTAGTGGAGTAATGTAGGGATTAGTGCTTAACCCTATAAAGCATATATCATAATTGATCCATGCATTTAGTCATCTATGCCGCCACTCATATTTTTGCTCAGTTTGGGCTTCTGAATAAAATGAATGTTTTTCCCCTTCTTGATTATAAGCTCCATTTTCTCATAAAAGAGACATAAAAGTCTAATGTATCAAATACAACTTTTATTAAACTGTTCCATTTTATAAAACAATCATATGTAAGGCTTTACAGGTGTAAATAAGGATCACACAACTGAACGTAATTTTGTCAAAGATTTATTTTAATGTCAGGTGTTTGATTGATTTTATGACTTTTGGGTATCAGCAAACAGGTTAAGGATTGAATTAGTCATATAATCCACCTAAACTAAAGGAACAATCCTCATGTCCTTCAAATCTGCAGTCAAGCCTCGACTTGCTCAGCCAACTCCCATTAAAACATATGTACGAACACAATGTCTAAGCAAATGATTGTGCTGAATCCGATTGTCAGTGGAAGAGAGGCTCCTGTATCCCAAATGAGTCTGTGTATTAAATAGTTTTTTCAACCCAAAAGGATGATTTTCTTATTGCAGTAGATTACCAAAGGAGAAGTTGTTTAGCAGTGTCTGAGCTGTGCTCTTTCAAATAATAAAAAACCTTGTCAAATCTTCATAAAAGCAGACCATACGACTTGTGCACAATATCTTAAGCTTTCCAAAGCCATACAATAGCTTTGTGTGAGGAACAGACCATTTCATTATCACAGAACATAAAGACCAAGTCATTATTCACAAAAAATCTTGCATGAAAGCCAAAAGCATTGTAAGCCTAGAACCATTGCCATTTGCCACCAATGGTCTCTACGATCATGCTTTTAAGAAACGCTGATGTGGTCACCATACAGTTCCATTGTATGAAAGAGCACAGCTCAGACACTCTGCTAAACATATCCTTTGGTGTGTTAGCAGCATGGACATGTGCTGTAAACCTCTTTTTGTGTGCTCATTGGAAGAAGGAAATTCTTATAGGTTTTGAAAGACGAGGACGAGTAAATGACGAAAGTATGAAGCTTGTTTCCCCCATGAAAAAAAAGAAGGTAATTCTGGTAATTTTTTTCTTCTCAGAATTCAGAATTAAGTCATAGAATAAAAGGAATAAAAAAGACACCTGTTTTTTCCTATAATTCTATGAATGAACTATTCCTTAAAGACTATAAATTTTTTTTGATATTTTTATGAAAATCTCTATTTGTACATCCTTGAAGATATGGGTGATTTGTATGCCTGGCTCCTTGACGCCATGATATGATCTTGTTTTGAGTATCTGTCATGCATCTGACTTACTCACGTCTGGCTTTCTTCTAGTTAGCTGAGGAAGGATTGCTGAATACCTGTAGGCAAAGGTGTTGCTCCTCAGCTACTTTAAAGTGCCAAAATAACACTTACCCGCTCCGCCCGTGCCCTTTCTAACGGATTTTTCAGCTGAAGTCAGCAAAGGTACGACTGGTTCTGCTGGCATTAATACAGCTGTCGAGAAGCAAAAGAACCAGTTATGGTAGTCCCACACTTGTGAAAGGTGGCGTTGCGAAATGCGTTGTTATTCGTCACTCTTGGATGCGTAACTTAAGCCTCTGAGTCACTGGTGATCTGATAAACAGTTAGTTTGAAAAGGTATATTGGCACTGTTTATCACTTCCAATAAAAGGAGGCATACTGTATAAAGTCTCTAACTATGAGAACTATATGAGATATTTGCTGTAATCTTAAAATAATTAATCAGTCACACTGGAATTTATTATATAATTAGTTCCTAATCTTCCTGCTTGTCATGAGTCCAAATTTGAAAATGTTAAAGAAAAGTCTTTTTTTTTTCTGATTTTGTTAACAGTTCAGATGGTACAATAGTGCTGTGTTAAAGGGGTCATATTATGCTTTTCCACTTCCTCAACTTTAGTTAGCGTGTAATGTTGTTGTTTTAGCATAAAAAAGATCTGCAAGGTTACAAAGCTCAAAGTCTACTCCAAAGGAAGATATTTTATTTAACAGAATCCACTTTTCAAGAACTACAACGTACGGCTTCTTAGGAAGTCATATTGTTACTCATTTAAATAATCAGCACCAACAGAATACACAAAAAAGGGTGTGAGGCCTGGTTGAGCTGCATTAGAGAAGACAGTGTTGTTGTTATGTCAAAGAGATGCTGTTTTGTCAACCCAATTCCCAAAACTCATTTGTTTAACCTTCCTAAGGCTGACAAGTGGTTAAAATGTATTTTAAATACTGTTCCTTAACATTATATCCCAAATGTTTATCTGTGGGCTACTCATTTTGTGGAGAACAGCTTGTTTTCTGTTGCTTTTGTTAGATCTCTCTTTTGTAAGACGGTTCTTGCAAAGTCTATGCATGAAATCCGTTCTGTACGATCCTCTTGTTCGATAACATTGTCAGGGTCTGAATCGGGCTCGAATTGGTTTGAAATTGACGCCATCATTATTTACACTAGAGAAGAAATGGGAGCTCTAGCGCAAGTTCTACCGGAAGACTCTAATGTCACGTCATTAATTAACCACAGATCTAGCCAATCATCACTCGACATATGGAGTATTTAAGCCTGGTTAACACCCATTACTACATTCACAGATACTGATGCCGGCATTCACTCCCATCCTCCCCACCACTACCAGGTCGGTCCCTGTCCATCCATCGGGGGTAGGCTCCACTCCTGCTCGATCCCCACTCCGTTTGGATTATGATTATTACGCCAAATAGCATTTCATCTATTTGATACTAATTTGCATACAACTGTTAAATACATCTTATTCATTCTTTCTTGTACCTCCTGAGTCTTTCTGGTAAAACTCAGTTATGGAGGGGCGGGACATTTCCCGAACATGCGCTAAGCGTTACCAATCACATTACACTGGGCCAGCTAACCAATTACAGTACATTTCGTATTTTGGAAGGAGGGGCTTCATCGGAAACGACACATTCGACCAAACTGGGGAGAGAGGAGCTGTAGTAATGTAAAATAAGCGAAAAAGAATGCATTTTTTTGAACAATCAAGCAGGAAAACATTCTAGTACACCCCAAAAACTAAACCAACACTTCATAAAAAGGCATAATAGGACCCCTTTAAAATAAATAAATATGCACTATCTTTCAAAAGTTTGGGGTTGATTCGTTTTTTTTTTCTTCTCTTATATGATCACCAAGGTTGCATTTATTTGATCAAAAAATGCTGTAATAACTGTAATACTGGGAAATATTTTTACGATTTAAAATAACTGATTTCTTTGTTAATATAATTTATTCCTGTGATGCAAAGCTGACTTTTTTGGCATCATTACTCTAGTCTTGAGGGTCACATGATCCTTCAGAAATCATAATATGATGCTAATATTATTATTTCCTCCTCAATAAACATTTATTATGATTATATTAATAATAATAATAATAATAATAATAAGTATTATTATTATTTTGTAACATTGTAAATGTATTTACTGTAATTTTTTTAATCAATAATGCTTCCTTACTGAAACAAATCTTACTGACTCAAAACTGGAATATAATTTAAATTTAAAATAAATGTTATTAAAATCACACATAAATACACAGAAAGGTATTTATCAATGCTGCAAAATTAATTTCATAATGTAATTTAAAATTTATTTTATGATTTCAAACTGTGACAATATTTCTTAAAAGGGTTATTATGAAATTATGTTGATAATTATCTTCATAATGTTACCAATTTTATTCTTAACTTATTATTTTTCTTTATTTTTAGCATATCACTAAAACGCTGTTGCACAGATGCTTACCCTTGAAGACAAGTTTTCTTGTGTGGGAGATTGTTTTCTTTGCTGTGTTTGCATATTTCCTATTGAAACAGGAAGTAGCCTTTAGTTTGTGTTAAAGCCATGAGCAATTATTTGCTCCCAGGTATTGCTAGTCAGAGGCTACATCTAAAATCGAATACTTCCCCACAATAAAGTAGGCGAAAAACAGTATGTGACAAAAGAAGTATGTCCGAATTCACAGTACTCATTAAAGAGTAGGCAAAAAGTACCTGGATGACCTACTTCTTCCGGTGAGATAGTGAAGTTCACATTCGATGGACACTTTACTATCCCATGAGGCCACGGGAGAGGATTTGTGAATGGAGGTGAAGTGATAGCTGACGCTGGTAGGTCACATGATAAAGACAGTATGGCGGATGTAGTACGTCCAGATTACATTCATACTACACAAACGTATATTATATAGAACATACTTTTTTAGCGTAATAAGTACCTACTCAAAAGAGTATGGAATTTCGGACACAGCCAGTGACACGGGGTATACGGGGTGGGATAATCTCATACTACATTTGATTGGCCAAAGATCTGTTTGGTGCTGGATGAGTCATGAATCTTTATGGTATGTTCTCCCTGAAGAGAAACGTTTTCAAATGCTTGGTTAAAAGCTAATTTTGTCAACTTTAAGAAGTAAACTAACATGAACTCAAAACTTGCATGTGCAAACATGAAGATGGCTTGTGATAAGTCACTGTAGCTTTGATGGACTGATAGTGGAGAACAAGTTGTTTTGAGAATGATCAGGATCTAGTAACAGTCTCCTCAGTGAAGACTCTTCACACTCTTTTGCCCAAAGACCACATAACCAATCAAAAGGGCAGAAATGAGTGTTGTCTGGATATGTTCCTGCTGTAGCCACAAACAAGCTCTATTGTGTGTTTGTGTGCTGTGGAGGTGTGGGGAGGGAACGGTGAGTCAAGAATGGGGGCAGCTTGTTTCCAATTGCAAGGGTTGCGTCATAACTAGCAGGTTCCAGCACAAATGTGCTTTAGTACATGTTGTATGTTCACGTACACAAATGTTTGCAAGGTCAATGTGTTTGCAACCCGAGTTGAAAAACAGGTCACATTTTTTTCCATGATGCTTTGACTGAGCCTCAGGTGATCTGCACAGGTAGATGCACTGACATTCAGATATTAAAGCGCCTCATTAAACAATTAGTTCACGGTTAGAGACAAAAGTTTGAACAACAGCCCGAGGCGTTTCAGCTCTGAGCAGAAAAACTGGACTGAATATTTGTATATGAAAATCAACAGGTAGGTTTTTGTGTCAGGTAAGTTTGGTAGGGTTACGATATGGAGTGATATAACTAGGTTAACGGCCAGAGAAGGCTTGTTTTAAACATAGTTATGGGTGTGTTTGAAATTTTAATCATCTCCAGTCTGAACCTATAAAATTCAGCTTTTTTTTTTTTATTTGTGGTGCAAATGTTGTACAAAATCCACAGCCTACTCATCTTTGCACCAATAAAATGTGCAACACTTTATGTTTTACTACCAAATTATACATAATATCTAATTAATGTAACTTACAGTGGAATGTTTTCCCGGACATCTCACGATTTCGTGGGGAACGCGAGTTCCCGAAAATGATGCATGATGGGATACGCTTAACCTCTGCCTCGTATACCTCTTCGGATAGTGTGCATTCAGGGCACTAAACTATGGGCAATTTTAAGACATGGGACAGTTTTGTGCACTTAATTCCTGACACGTACATGCTTTCAAGTGGCCAAGACCATTATTTGGACATGCCTGTTGTCTTTGTTTTTTACAGATTCTGAAGATGTATGAGACTAATAATGTTTTGAACATAAATAACATAAATATAACTCATTCACTGCCTTTTAAACCTTTAGGCGCCAGAGGTTTTTTCCTGAAACGTTCGATTTTCACATCTCAATTTCAAAAGGCTATATCTTAAAAGTGATAAAATATAGAGACTTTCTGTAAATTAGAAAAATATTAAGGATGACCCAAAGTTTATGTAGGGATTACATTTTTCCATCTAATTTGCATTTTATGACGTCATATGGTGGCGGCAATCTTGGATTATAGAATTTTCATGAAAAGTCACATGTTTAAATGATAAAATGCAGCACTTCTTCCCCCCCAAAATGTCCATCACCTTCTGTATGCTATATTGCACAATACTGAATGCTCAGGTATATAGTAAGTAGTAAACAAACTGTGTAAATCATTACTAATAAATGGTAGAAACAAACCGAATGCATGTAGTGGTTGGCCTTTTGCTGTAGAGATTTTCCATTTACCTATAATACAGTAGGCACTCTGATTCAATATGGGGCACATATATATATATATTATTCATATGACACAATTTGACAAAATCGGCCGTTTTATTCAGTGGCGCATCTTGTCGAGTAAACTCGACTGTGGCGCCGAGGGTTAATGTAAGATTTGCGTTTTTTTTAGTAAAAAGGGGACTCAAAATCAGGTGTGGAAGTAACGAATTGCAACTACTCACGTTACTGTTATTAAGTAGTTTTTTTCGGGTATTTTTAAATTGTAATTTTACTTGTAGGCTACTCAAGTAGGCCTACATATTGAGCTAAGTAATCTACTTCGCTACTAGTAAAATCACATTTCGTTACTGAGTAGGCCTACAATTTGAATTGATATTCAAATCTTTGACCGGCATTTCAGTAGCCAATAGAAATATCAGATCGTAAACGGACCAATAAAAACCCTGATATTTGGACTGAAAAAAGCCACCGCAGCCGCAGGTTTTGAAGAGCTGAAGTGAAGGAGGCAAGGAGCTCAGAGTGATTAATGGACTGAAAGTTTGGAGAAACAACAAACTACACAGTAGTGTTGTCAAAATATCTATTGATACATATCGATACTAAAATATCTGACAATCGCTAGGGCTACTCATTATCTGTTCCAATACTCATTTTCTGCAGCTACACTGATACCAGCTGCGCGTTCTCATTCTCTCATCTCTCC
Organism: Rhinichthys klamathensis goyatoka; assembly: GCF_029890125.1. Classification (NCBI taxonomy): domain Eukaryota; kingdom Metazoa; phylum Chordata; class Actinopteri; order Cypriniformes; family Leuciscidae; genus Rhinichthys; species Rhinichthys klamathensis. Next base: position 226,870 of record NW_026607183.1, read on the forward strand.
GACAGAGAGTTTGACACACCCGCCTCCTGTCAGTGCGGGATTGCATGTTTTGCGCATAATTTTATTCATCCCGCAGGTTTCTGTGGCATATTTTAATGGCAAGGGCACATTCATGTAATCACAGAAAACTGGACGCGAGCTCCCAAATATACGAATGAACTGGACTCATATATTGAGTGTGCTCTCGGACTGTGTCATGCAGAGGTGGACAAAGTACACAACTTCCTTACTTGAGTGAAAGTACAGATACTACTCGTCAAATATTACTACGTTACAAGTAAAAGTTGTAAAGACCGATTTTTACTTAAGTAAAAGTACAGAAGTACTCGTTTTTAAAAGTACTTAAGTATCAAAGTAAATGTCAATGCATTGTTTTATTATTGTTGCATTGTTGTATGTAATACTTACAGTAGCCTACCTTATGCCTCTGAATCTATGCCTGCCTACCTACCCTCATATCAATATCAAATTTATTTCTAGAACACAGCTCCAGTAGTGGGATTGAATGTGAGATTGAATAAGTGCACTCAATAACGCCCACAATGGTTTCGGACACCCAAAGGGCTTTTCCCTCAAATAGTGCCCTATTTAAAGTTCTTTGGCTTTTAGTATGAATATGTTAGCCTTACTGTTATCTATAAGCTAGTGTGCTCCAAAACAATGACAAAATTCACATTTAGAAGACCAAACCCAACGTTGAAAATGAAAATCAGTTTGATGTCAGAATCCAAAGCCAGATTGACGTTAATCTCCAACGTTGGACAGACGTCGTATTGTGGTTACAAATAAGAATTGGGTTGAGGTCAGAAACCAACATCAGTCGAGTTCTGACGTCAACCCGACTTTCATTTCCAACTAAAATTCAACCCCTGCAACCGAAATCATCCCCTGACTGACGTTACTACCTTCTACTCAAGGACCTTGACAGAAATGTAGTGGAGTAAAAAGTATGATATTTGTCTTTCAAATGTCAATCGCGAATCTCTCTAAGTGGTTCTCACTGCAGAGTCAAATGACGTCCAGCTACAATCTCTCCATACTCTTGAATTAAACGTTGTCAAAAGTTATCGATGAAAAGTGAAATGCACCAGGAAGACTTTCAACAATCAAAGGTGGATGTTTATTTTTTATACAATGTAAATGTATGTTAGAAATGTTTTGGAATGGGGCATTTGTATGATTTGTACATATAAATAACCTAGTCTGTCTAACTGCATTACTACATTGTACAGACATTACAGGTCAAACCGCACAAAATAAACAACATATTATTATATGGCTCTTAAAGGGATAGGTCACCCAAAAATGAAAATTAGCCAATGATTTACTCACCCTGAAGCCATCCTAGGTGTACATGACGAATACAATCGGAGTTATATTAAAAAATGTCCTGCCTCTCCCAAGCTTGATTATGAGAGTAAATGGGTGTCTGTCTTTGGAAGTCCATCAAAGCGCATCTATTCATGATTAAAGTGCTCGACACGGCTCTGCAGGAGTTAATAAAGGTCTTCTAAAGTGAAGCAATGCGTTCGTGTAAGAAAAATATCCATATTTAAAACTTTATTGACTAAAATAACTAGCTTCCAGCAGACAGCATTTATATAGCGCCAGCTTAACTAGTGTTGCCACTTGTGCGGATTGATATTAAGGTCTGTTTACCGAATGATATAAGAATCAGCTAGCCTGGATGCCAGCCCGAACCTCGCCCACAACATGTTTTGTTCGGGAAGTTCGGTCTAGACTCGCTCCATTGAGGAGTAATTATGACCGGTTCAGAAAACGTCGGGCCAATCAAATTGCCAGGGTGGGCTTTATACGATGATTGACAGATGATCTGCAGTTACGTAATCATCACGTCATTGAAGAGCGCTTGGGTTGAATTCGTTTACAGCAAAGATAACTGCCGCTGGAGAATTGAGATTTCACGAGTTCACACTTACAAGTAAGTCAGATAGAATAAATGCCTATATTATATTACTTGTAAGTGCGAACTCGTGAAATATGACGTGCTGTCTGAGGAGAGGGCTCCGTGATCGGCATTCGGCCCGAACCCAGAGTAACGTTACTCCCCCGTATTCTAAATAACAGAAAGTGAGCAGTCGGGGTGGTGGACGAGAGATGCTGAAAAACTGTCAAGGAGTGTTAGGTGAGTTGACTGAGTGATTATGCTTCCTCTCAGGCTGATAGGGTAACGTTAGACATGGTATTGTTTGATGACAAGTTGATTAGAATGATTATTTGAACGTGCTCCTCCCGAACTTTGTTTATGAAACATCATGTGTAGTGTAGATTATGCCATCGCGTCTGTTATAGAAGATATCGACAGCGCATTGCTTTTAAAAGAGGAACAGAGAACCGCGATAAAGGCATTTGTCGGTCGGAAAGATGAATGAAGAACATGCGTCATTTACTCCGTTGCTCTGATTGGTTGTAGGTCTATCCAATTGAATGGAGAGGCATTTTCTTTCCTGGTACGGTTGAAACACGCCCCATAATCACAGCCCAATGGATCAATTTCAGACTCATGTTCTTTCTAGAATATGAGTATGACGAAGTCAGGCTAAGAATCAGCAGGTGTTGCGCCGAAATGAACCCAGATACGATTGAAATCAATGTTTAGGAAGCCCACGTCCAGGGTTGGCTTCCTAAATATAGAATCTACGACTTTAGCCGGGGTTTCACAGGTGGGGTCACAATTACTCACCCTCATGTCGTTCCAAACCCGTAAAACCCCTTCATCTTTAGAACACAAAGATATTTTGGATGAAATCTGAGAGCGTTCTGACCCCACATAGACTGCAATGTCATAACCACTTTCAAGACCCAGAAAGGTAGTAAAGACATCATGTGAGCACACCGACGCATGAGTTCTGAGCCGGCGTTCTGACGTAGAACCCGGAACCGCTGCACTGCGTTTAAAATGTTCTTGTTGCTTCATAACATTAAGGTTGAACCACTGTAGCATGGACTATTTTAACAATGTCTTTACTACCTTTCTAGGCCTTGAAACTGCTAATTACACTGCAGTCTATGTGGGGTCAGAAAGCTCTCGGATTTCATCAAAAATATCTTAGTTTGTGTTCCAAAGATGAACGGGTTTTACGGGTTTGGAACGACATGAGGGTGAGTAATTGTGACCCCGCCTGTGAAACCCCGGCTAAAGTCGCAGAATCTAATTATGAGTTTTATGACAGAATTAATGACAGAATTTTCATTTTGGGGTGAACTAACCCTTTAACACACACTGCATATACAAATTCAGTTTTGTCATATTTCGAATACCTCAACTGTATTTAGTTAATTTATTTTATTTGTTCTTATTTTATTACTGACTGTTTACTTGTCTTTTTTGCAAATTCAATTCAGTTTGAAATCAAGCTTCCTTGTGCTGTGTGTGAGCTATTGCAACAGAGTTACCCTATTGTAAAGACAAATACACAGAGTGAGCAAATGTTTAAGTTAGATCATTGTAATGGTTATTGATTCAATTAAATTCAATTCAATTCCAATTTATTTGTATAGCGCTTTTCACAATACATATTGTTTCAAAGCAGCTTTACAGAAAGTGCATTTCAGAAATGTACATAGAAAAAGTTATTGATCAATGTTTAAATATGTAAACAAAAGCCTAAATTAAAATCCGTTCATCGTATAAAGTGGACGTGTCTCTTCAGAAGACTTGAATTCAACTTTTCCATTCAAATAGATTACTGTTACATTGATTTTTGTGCTTTTTGAAGCTTGAAAATAATGATTGCCTTGACAAAATGGATGGACAAAAATTTTGATATTAAAATATTTAATAGGCTATGTGGTGGTTTTCCCGATGGTATTGAAAATGATACTGAATATTGACATTTTTCAATGTGTCATATTGAAGTTAGAAATTCCAGTATCATGACCACTAATTAATGTCCTTCATCAATAAGGTAAAAATGTGTTAAAACTAGCTATTTTCTACATAGATCTATATGATTTGATTGAATATTTATTGGTAATACATTAACTATTTCCGGCTAAAAAGTAACTAGTAACTAGTACTCTGAGTAGTTTTTGAGAAGAGTAATTTGTACTTTTACTTAAGTACTTTTTTTGACACCAGTACTTTTACTTGTAATTGAGTATTATTTCAACAATGTAACAGTACTTGTACTTGAGTACAAATTTTCAGTACTCTTTCCACCACTGCTCAAAATCTCCACAGCCTTGCCCTCTTTAGCAAATGCTTTGCTGCAACCTGTGGCCTCTGTGGGAACTGCAACTGTTATGTAAAAGAAGGGTTGAACTTGTTCTTCTTGAAACACCTGTGCATTTACTGTCATTGCTGAACAGCTGTTTTTGATTTTCACTTTTGAAATCAGTGTATTAAAATGTGCATATACTATGTTCATGTAGAGTTTAAATAGTTCACCTAAAAATGAACATTTTGATATAAGTTCCAATATGTTTTTTTTTTTTTTTTTTTTATTAAAGTGCTTTGATTTTGCACACAAATCTGAACAAAACACCCTGTGTTTGTCCTTGTTGCAGATGAACCACTGTTTCATGTATTTTGTTCATGGTTTTTGACACCTGCCGAAGTGGCAGATGAATTTGCATCCGATAAATCTACAATGTTTTGTTGCAAGACAGCAATGTTTTCTCGTTTGCAAGCCTTTTTATTTTGCTATCTTTGCATGATTAAACGGTTACGTTTTGTTTGTTGCATTTAGCATTGTTTGAGAACTGCTATTTATCATACAGTGATGTTTAAATGGGCGGTCCTGGGTTTTGGACAAATGCTGGTGTAGGTACTGTGTATGTATTATTAGTTCTATGCAGAATAAAAGTTAAACAATTTTAACAAACGTATTTTTGGCCTATGCAGCAGATCATTCCCATCTGCACTGAGTGACAAGCCTTTTTTTTTACTGTTCACATTCATGCAACCCACAGCAAGTTTGATACATTAATTGAGCCATATTGAGCTACTTATGGCATATTGCCAAATGAAACCATGCCAAAGGAAGCCCCTAGGATGTATTATAAGATGATATTGATGGCACTAGTGCCGAGTAAATGCCGGTAAACTGTGAGTTTGGGCTATTCATATTCAGATGTGAGCCCTGGCAGCTTTGTGCAATGCATTCTTAATGCACAGCCGTTATTGACGACAAGTATTTAGTTGAGCAATTTCATCTTGGCATCTATTTGTCTATTTAAGAACAGAGCAGCCAATAGGGCCTAAATGGATTGTATATATCACCACTAGATGGCAGTATTGCACCATGTATTTAGAGCTGTGTGTGGAGGATTAGACTCTACAAATAGTGAAGTATGTATCCATTTGCACCAACAACAGCTTTTAAATGCACATTTTACACAGCCTAACTGTAGGTTTACTTTAAACTGGTGTTTACTTTATCTCTTTTAACTTGCAATCTTAACCACTTATCTCAGAATATAATCCTCAGCTAACGATTGACGGTAGCATCAACACCTACATTGTTAATTAAGAATGTGCTTTCCTCACTCACCGTGTTCCTCACTCGCCCACATGCTTCCAGTGACATCATACTGTGGAAAACCCAGAAACCGTTGTTTGGCCATTGCATGTGTAACGGAGTGTAAAAGTGTTAAATAATGCATAAATGGGAACAGCCCTGTGGGCATATGTGACGGCATTGAACGTGTGGTATGGGGACCGCCCACAGCAGAACTAACGAGACATGTTGTGTGGGTAAGTTGCACGTTTTAAAGTCCCACTCCGATCATATTTTGAGCTATTTTTAAACATTCCCAGTGGTCTTTAAATTATGATTATGCCATTTTTAGCCAAAATCACAAAACCTGTGCCGTTTTCTGGGACTTTGCTTCAGCAGAGCGGCAGTAGCTAGCTCATTAGCAATTCGCCTCTGCGTTGTGGGCGGAGCCGTTGGCACGGAGACGACCCTCCCCCTGCCCGTTGCTGAGAGCTCTGTCTCTCCCGCTAGCTTACACCCCCAATACCGGTGGGGCAACACTATTACATACACGTTAATTATTATTATCCGAAGTTAATCAAAGTTATCACCGATCATTATTTCACTCCAAGACGTCGCGTGTGGAGACGCCCAGTGGAGTTACTACGTCACAACTCCAGTCTATTTTAGCCGGCATTTTAGCGTCTGCTACTGATTCACAGCCATTTGAATGTAGAAATACTCAGAAATACAACTTTGAGCTTATTTTTCTCAAGGTAGGCCTATGTCCTCTAACATCAGAAAAATGCCACAAGAACATGTTAACACCTAGAAAAACATTATTTTCATCGGAGTGGGTCTTTAAGTCGGAGGATTATCAGTTAAAAGTGTACAAAACACAGAAATACTTGATTTGTTGTGGATTTTTCCTGCAATGAACTCCTTACCCCGGATTTCCACCAACTGCAGAACGGCTGCGGATCGGCTCCGCTGCGTGTCGGATCCGTGCTCCACCGTCCTTCAATACCTACCAGATACGGATTTGTTGCGGAACGGCTGCGGCCATGACTGACAGCTGAAGTCACGAGGAGTCGGACACACGATATCTCGCGAATTTACGTTTGTTCGCGCGATATAACAGGATGTAGTTTCTATAAACAGAACCACAAAACCAGCAAAGTTTGTTTCCATCCAGAGGAGTACAGGGGAAACAACTATGTGCTGACCTGCTGATCTCCCTTTTTTGTGGAGGTTATTGAGATTCTAATACAATATTTATAATTAAATTTAATCAACTTATAAAATGATAAATGTTTATTTGGGTTCCTTTTTTAATGTATTGGGAAAGTAGTAGGCTGTGTAAATAGAGTTGTTCTTGGTGGAAAAGGGAAAACTATATTTTTATTTTGGAAATTACCGGATGTTTTATTTAGTTTCTGTGCTCGACTTCCTGCGGCGCTCTCCGGCATCCGGCAAAAATAGAAACTCTGCGTATCTTCTCCGGAGGGCTGCGGTCGCCGGAGCTGGGACGGAGTCGGAACGCAGCCGTTCCGCAGTCAGTGAAAATGCACACATTGACTTTAATGGAAACCTATTGACTCCGCCGCCGTTCCTGAGCGGATCCGCAGCCGTTCCGCAGTTGGTGGAAATTGGGGGTTAGGGAACTGTTCATATGTGTTTGGCGTCGAATGTGTTATTTGTTTTGACTTTGTATAGAGAGCCTAAGTCCCTCCCCTTCCGGTCGACCACCATGGGACCTTATTTAACAAATATTTTAACAAATATTTTGATCTCGTTTGAATTGTGCCCTGAATTACACATATGATGTTTGTCAATTTAAAAGATACATTTTAAAGTCAAGAAAGTCGCAGTTTGATGTAAAACTGTTGAGGTATAAGACTGTGAAAATACGTAATTAAAAAGACTACAAACCCAAAAGGCGCACATTTTCTCTCAATGAATGAAGCTAACTTTACTGAAGCTAACGTCTGTCATTTCGTCTATAGTCTTACGTTATAATCGTAACGTTACGCCGTCATGCCTGAGTGTTTTGTACCAGACTGCACACACACGAGCAGCGGATCTCGCTCGTTGTTTCGCTTCCCGGGAGATGTAGTTCATTGAGCGATTTTCACATAAAACTAAATGTCACTCTTCTATTTTATGACAAACTGCGACTTTCTTGACTTTCATAATTATCTTTTAAATTGACAAACATCATATGTGTAATTCAGGGTACAGTTCAGACGGAATAAAAAGATAAGTTGTCTCTCGCCATTGACTACGATACATATTTTTTCCGAAATAAGGTCCCATGAGCCGGAAGCGGAGGGGCGGGACTTAGGCTCTCTATAGAGGGAATGCATTAACGTCACTTTCCTGCCGGAACACGCCCCCCTCAGCCGGACTGAGTGGCAAAAGAGCTGCTGCGTGACTGGAGTTAATAGGGGAAACTGCGAAAACGCGAGTAAAACAAACTATTATCAGTTTAAACTAAAAGTTGGACTCGATGTAGTGTTCCTTACAACTTATCAACGATCCAGTGATCCATGGATATTGACATGCAGCAAGGAATCGTGTTTCCTGACATTTATATGTGCCTGATTTCGACGCCGGGGAAATAAATTAAGAAAATTTGCCTGTAAACGTTTTATATAAATACAATATAGATGGGTCTAAATCCGAGTGATCACTTACATTAATGTTATACTGTATATCATCATATCGTCCAGCCCTAAAACTTGTATAGTTTTGTGTCAGTGTTTATTTAAAAACATCAAATTATGCAGAATATAGTCTGTTCTGTAGCTTTTTGCAGTCTAAATATACAGTACCTCAGATTTCTGGTCAAATCTAGTTGTACAGTCAATTGCAAAGCTCTTTCCCGTTTTAGATGTGTTTTGTGTGTTTTTCACGGCATTCACGCTGAAAACAAATGCTGCCGCTCAGTCTTTTTGCCACTTGTGGGCGTGACCGCATTCACTCCGGCCGACGGTGACGTCATGCGCATACCCTCTATACGTGGCACAATCGTAATTAATTTGTGCATTGTCTTGTGTTTTATGTAGAACTGATTTACTCTCTATGCATTGGATCCCTTATTTCCACGTTTTGTTTCCTCATTGTGCAGGTATGTTTGTAAAATGTTTTGTGTTTTATGGATTAATTGTAATTAATTCATGTCAAATTGTGCATGTTCACCACTAAGTGGGGATGTTTCCCTTTATATTGAATTTAATTGTTCTGTTTTTCATTGAGTGATTTGTGATTAATTCATTGAAGATTTGTATTATAACTTCTCACCTTTAAAAATGATCCTCTATACAATCGCAAAGCTAAAATATTTAATGTTTAAAAGGATTAAAAAGAAAATTGTTTTAAATAAACCGCAGAATGCTGTGGAACTGATTTACTCTCTATGCATTGGATCCCTTATTTCCACGTTTTGTTTCCTCATTGTGCAGACCTCCCAGGCAAGACCGTCACATTGGTGCCGTTAAGTTGTGATGTCGCTGTTGCTATGGGTCACGTTTTCAAGCAAGTTGATCGAAATCGCCGCGCTGCAGCATTTGGATTGGAAGCACCCTACATCAGTTGAACAGTTTGTCTTTGGTCCACAGCCTTTTGTGATCAAGGGATTCATTGATCCTTTTTCAATTTATGGGACTTTTTGCACTGATCATTGATTTGGGGTGGGTGTGTGTTTGTGTTAACTTATTTGCCCATATTGTGTAACAGCAATAGATATTTGCCTAACCAATTCACTCCTTGTCCAGTGGGCAGAGGAGTTTTAGGTGTTCCAATTCCCCTTTCAATGGACAGCCCCAATACTGGCAATAGTGATAGTAGACATAGCATTACAAGAAGGGTGTGTCCTGTGAGAGAGTATGATGCAGCAGACATAAAGTCAAATGTCAGTCATAAGATGTCAGGGGCCTGCACATCAACACCTAATGCTGAACATAGTGTGCCTGATATGTTAGGGCAAATTAGTTCAATTGTCCATCAGATTAGTCAACAGTTAGCAGACAACATTATGTCTCATCTTCGTCCTTATAGCTTGGACACTGGCCTGACAAATAGACAACACCCTGACGATTCTAAGGCCAGTAGGCCTTCAGGCATGGTAAATCTGTCACAAAACCAAGTAATTCAGCACAGAAAAGTCAAGGAGTCACCTTCATTCAGAGGGGATAGTTCTGACACAATTGAAATTGAGAAATGGGAAGATCTGATGAGGACATTTGTTAAAAAGAGCAACATGAATGCTGATGAACATGTGGAGGAAATCCTTGTGCACCTGCGTGGTAAGATGATCTACAGAATATGTAGTCAAATTCTGGATCAGGAACTGTGATTCTGCCACCACTGTCTGTCTAAATTCTGTCTGTAGCCTGTTGCGCAAACATTTCAGTTGTAATCATTACTCACATGTCCCGACTGCTGATTTTTACACCACCTTGCCTGAGGAGGATGAGAATCCATACGACTACTGGCTGAGACTCAACAAGGCAGCGGATGTTGCTTCTCAATGTCTGCGAGAGCAAGGTAAAACGCTTGACAAGCCCAGTGTGGAAGTGGTCCACATGTTTATCAGACACTGCCCGAGTAAAGACTTAGCTTTAACCTTCAGGTCCAAACCGATTGACAAGTGGTCAGCACATGAAGTACAGGCCGTACTTAACGACTATCAGTCTGATTAGTCTTTCAAAGCCACCAGCACAGTGCATCATAGTCAAAGTGAAAGGGTTTCAGTCAACAAGATTGATTTTAATACAGTTCTAGTGCCTGCTCCCACAGTGTGCGAACAACAACAGAAAAGTACAGATTTTTCTTCTCTTGAAAAGGTCATTGACATGCTTGGAAAAAGTCCTGCTGACCAACACTAACAGACCTCAGTCTCATCCAAAACGCCTGCCTTAAAGGAGTCTCCCTAGGATTGAAGGTGTTGATGCTTTACCATGTGCTATCTGCAAAGATGCTGCTCACTCTGCCTTAACGCATTGTTGTGAGCACCGACTGTGTTTCCAGTGTCAGTCACCAGGTCACTCTAGACGTTTCTGTCCTAGGTGGAGAAGACAATCGCCACAGCCTGATCAGGAAAACTAGCAGGTCTGTGTGTAAGGGAGGTTAGTACAGACCAGATTGATAGCCCTCCCACCTGATAACAGCACAAACCCAGTGTCTCTCCTAATAAAACCGCTGTCTTTCAAGGAATACAACGAGTCCCCAGAGCTGATTCATTATTTTACACATTTGTATCTGTAGAAAATGGCCCGTCTTTCACTGCATTACTCGACAGTGGTTCAATGGCCTGCACTCTCAGCGAGGCTGCTGAAGCTAGTTTGTTGGCAAGTGCTCCCACGCTGACAAAGTGTTCTGCCGATGATGTTGTGATTTATTGGATGTGGTGGTCATCGAGTCACACCAACTGCAATGTATGATCTGTCTGTCTAGGTTTACAGATGTAAAAGGATAATACCTGTGCTGATTGTTCCAGGACAGACAGATGAGATGATCTTGGGCAGTAATGCCATCAAAAGCATGCTGACTCTCCTGAAGAATACAGATGACTACTGGAAATTGATCTCACTTCCTAGCGGTAATGGAGAGAACGAGAGTTTAGAGTTAATTTCTTTGCTGTCCAACACACAGAGATGGAGGTGATCGCGCACCTGAGAAAGTAGGTATTGTTAAGGTCAAGCACTGTGTGATACTTCAGCCTCAGAGTGAACATCTTGTTTGGGGCAAGCTTCCTGTCAACGCCGCAATGTCTGTGGGAAGTACAGTGCTTGTGGAACCCACCCAATCCAAATGTGGCCCTAAACAGATCATGGTAGGCCGAGTCATTACACCTTTATAGGGTGACGGATGGGTACCTGTGAAAGTTATAAATCCTACAAATAATGTGTTGACACTAAGAAGAAATGCAAAGATCGCAGACGTTTCTCCATGCATCGCAGTGGAAAATCTTCCAGAGAGTGACCATATTAAGCCTCAAGTTCAACACTTTCAACATGAGGAAGCTTCTCAGGAATCTGAGGATGAGATGGTGCATATCTTGAACGACTCGGGTTTGAAAGACCTGGATCTGACAGCATGTGAAGTGTCCTCACGATGGAAAATTTAATTACTTTGTCTCATTGAGAAATATGAGTCCATATTTTCAAGGGACAAAATGGACTGTGGTGAAGCCAAAGATTTTGTACATCTGATCCGCCTAGTGGACGACAAACCTTTTCGTATCCCCTACCGTCGTGTACCTCCAAGTCATTAAGAGAAGCTGAGAGTAGCGCTGGATGAGATGGAAGAGAAGGGTATTATCAGAAAATCAAATAGTCTGTATGCTTCTCCTCTTGTCCTGGTGTGGAAAAAGAACGGTGATCTGAGGATCTGTACCGACTTTCGATGGTTGAACGCCACACCAGTCAGACGCCTTAGCTGCTCTTGGGGGGAATGCTTTCTTTTCCACTATGGACCTTACCTCAGCCTTCTATAATGTTCCGTTACACGAGGACGATAAGAAATATACTGCTTTCTCGTCACCATTTGGACTGCATGAACATAACAGGATGCGACAGGGCCTTTGCAATAGTCCAGCTACATTCATGCGCATGATGATGTCAATCTTTGGTGACAAGAACTTCACAAGTTTACTGTGCTATCTTGATGTTCTCATGGTTTTTGCTCCCAACGAGCAGGTTGCACTTAACAGGCTGGAGATGTTCTCAAGACTCAAGGCCCACAATCTCAAGCTTTCCCCTAAAAAATGCCATTTCTTGAGAAAGTCAGTAAAGTTTCTTGGACATGTCATTTGTGAAGATGGTGTTAAGACAGACTCTGAAAAAGTAAAGGCCAGTACGGATGTTCAAGCAGTGGACTTAATGGACTCTGATGGAATCACTCCATACCACAAGAAAATCAGATTATTCTTGGGTATGGTATTATACTACCAACATTTTATAGAGTGATGTTCTGTTAACCCTCTGGGGTCGGCTATCGCGCCGGCGCGACGAGCTCACTTTTTTCCTTATCAGTGCAAAAGAGACTCAAATTACTCTGTTGATTTTGATCTTACATATAAGTGTTATACATCATTAGATCCTGTTAAGTGTCTTTTTTTTTTGTGGATACTTTTTTCAAAGTGTTCTGCTTTTTGTCAAATAAAGAAAAATAAACTTGATGCAAATTTTGCCTTTTCTCTGTCAGTGAAGTTCATTCTGAAACGCGTCCGAAAATGAACTGTAACTAAGTAAATACTTGTCACACAGGCACGAAAGATTTTTCGTTATGAAGCTGAAATTCTCTTCTTTTAAATGAAGTAATTTATATAAAAAACAAATATTCTCAGTTTATGTAATCTGTATGAAAAGAGAGGGATGTCAGTCTTTTTCCTTTCAGCTAATTATAGCGCATTACGTGTTAATGTGACCACCCCCACTGAGAGCACGCGCTATTCAAACGCAAATGTTGAGGCAAGCCATGCCAACGCCCACATCAGCTGGATAAAACATCAAGTATAATAAGAATCTTGTACTTTACCTCGTCTTGCTGCGCTGTGAGGAATAATTTTATCGTAATAATCCTGGAAAAGTTACCTCAGAAGTGCTGGTAGTTTCATTTCGAGGAGCACGGATTCAGCTGATGTATTAAGTTATTTATTCTTAAGTGCTTTGTTCTAATCGCGTTATTGAATAGTGTCTGTAAACTGCACAAAGACTGTTTAAATATGAATTGCGTGTCTGTGTGTGAATGAATGAATGAATGAATGGCACAGACGCGCGCGGGCGATTTTGTTTACTACAGCTGTACATCGCATCTGTGCGTTCATTCACTCTCGCTCCTACATTAGTAAACTCTCACCAACAGACTGGACGGACAAATGCCAGAAAGTATATGACACTTTGAAGGAGGACCTTCTCACAATTGTAATGCTAGCACACCCAGACTTTGAACGCGACTTCATACTGGCTGTAGATGCCTCGTTTGATGGATTGGGGGCTGTTCTTTCCCAGATCCCAGAGGGTATCATTTTAAGACTACTTAGTAAAATCAAGCCCTATATCCCCAAGAAAGACTTAGAGAGAGCAGTCCATGCCTTCGTGACATCGCGGCTGGACTACTGTAATTCGCTGTACTGCGGACTCGAACGGCGCTCTCTCCGCCGCCTCCAAGGGGTACAGAATGCGGCTGCTCGGTTTCTGACAGGGAAAAGAAAAAGGGACCAAATTACCCCTGTGCTGGCCTCATTACACTGGCTCCCTGTATCTTTTAGAGTGCAGTTTAAAATTGTATTAATAGTTTTTAAATGTTTAATTAATACTGCGCCACCTTATCTTTCGGATATGCTGCACTCCTACGCTCCTGCCAGAGCATTAAGGTCAGCAGATCAGCTCCTTTTGACTGTCCCTAAAACTAGACTCATCTCCCGAGGGGACAGAGCCTTTTCAGTGGTAGGACCACGGATCTGGAATAGCCTACCACTTTCTGTTAGATCTGCAGAATCCATAGACCAATTTAAAAGCAGGCTAAAAACGTACCTGTTTTCCATAGCTTTCAACAAAGAATAGGCAGGTTATATTGGCCGTTCCACCACTGTATGTTTTATACTCTACTGTACGTAATGATCTATTCTATTTTATTATTTTGTGATTGTATTCTGACTTACTGATTCCATATGTGCAGCACTTTGGTCAGCGGAAGTTGTTTTTAAATGTGCTTTATAAATAAATCTGACTTGACTTGACTTGACTAGCACTATGGCCAGGCCAGTGGCATTTGCTAGCAAGACGCTGTCACATTCTCAGATGAATTACCCAGCTCACAGGCTAGAATTCCTCGCACTTAAGTGGGTGATATGCGACAAGTTACATTATTGGTTAAAGGGCTGTCATTTTAGTCACCAAGCCAAGACTCGATGCTTGTGAGCAACGCTGGGTTGCTAAGCTAGCCTCCTTCAGCTTCGACCTGAAATATGTACCCGGTTCTAAAAACATAGTCGCAGACGCGTTGAGCAGGGAACCTTTTGTCCAATCCAGTGTAAGTCATCGAATTTAAAGTTACCATTAAATGGAAGTTACCAGTCTTTGCTCAATCAGGTGGTTGATGGAGTTGTAGATCAAGTCGTCCAAGATTCCTTCCGACTTACCACTAACTGTCAAGTACTGAGTCCTGCTGATGATTCTTCTGGTGCAGCTGGAGTTGGCAGTCGATGTCAGATGTCTACAGATGCTTTGAGTTCACAGGATGTAGCTGCAGTATTGGACACACATTGTTCTGGTGGTGTAGGACAATTCATGGGTGTGGAATCCATTCCGCAATTCCTCGATGTGGACCAGACTGCTGCACTTAACGTGAGCACACTTTCAGCTGCACAAGAACAGGATACCGCTGTGAGTAGAGCACTATTTTACCTTCAGAGACACAGACGTCATGACAAGCGTGAACGTGCTAGTGAGCCTCGTACTGTCCTGAGACTTCTTAAGCTTTGGACTAAACTTATCATCAGAGATGGCATGCTTTTTAAAGTAAAAAGAGACAATCAAATGGACAAAAAGTTGCATCAATTCATTGTCCCAGATGCTTTAAAACGACAAGTGCTTCATGGTCTGCATGATGCGTCTGGTCATCAAGGGTGCTCCAGGACTCTCTCATTGGCCAGACAACGGTTCTTTTGAACAGGCATGGACTACGACATAGCGAATTATGTGAGGAACTGCATGCGATGTATTGTAGGCAAGACACCTGAACCGAAAGATCGTGCACCCCTTGAGAACATACGCACCTCTGAGCCGATGGAACTCATCTGCATTGATTTTTGGACAGCAGAGCAGAGTGATAAGAGTGTGGATATCCTGGTAGCAACGGACCATTTGACCAAATTAGCCTACGCTTTTCCCGGTAAGAACCAGTCTGCAAAGCAGGTTGCTCATCATTTATGGAACGGACTCTTCTGCATTTATGGATTCCCTAGGCATGTGCCCAGTCCAAAGCCAAGTGGCCACTGTCTTTGCAGATGCTGACATTCTGTTATAACTGCACCGTTCACGGTACCACAGGCTTTGCGCCTTTCTATCTGATATTCAGGAGAGTTCCGTGTCTTCCAATCGATGTGATGTTCCAACATGTCCTGAGGGACGATGCTGTTGTGAAGTATTTAGATTTTGTATCCAAGCTTAAATGTGACTTTGTTGAAGCTGCAAAAATTGCACAGAAGCACAGTTCAACTGAGCAAGCCCGGCATGCAAGGATCTACAAACGGAAAGTGAAGGGATCACCTTTGACCATAGATGTACAAAGATGGAGTCGATTTACCATCTAAGTCTCATTCAAGTGATTCGACTGCAAACTTACCTGATCTTCCTGAGAGTGGTGCAAGAACGGCTCACTGGGTTATGCAGTCTGATCAGCATGACTGCCCTGATAATGACAGTGACTCAGTTGCCTTGTCCAGAGTTCAGTGTTCTTTGGATGTGCAGAATTCCAATTCGAAGGCAGACTCTGATACTTGTGACCGCTCTGTACGTATTGAACTGGGATGTGACGTTCCGCATTTGTTAGATGAAGGACTGCCTACTGACTATGAGTTAGATCAGAGTTCCTCTCAGCACTCCTTGACAACGCCAGTTTTTCCGCTTTCACATGTAGTCAATTTCCCTGTTCCGGATACAGTTGACCCTGTAATTTGCAATCAACCTGAACACTTTCAGACAGGCACACTTAGTACAAGGGGCTGGTAGGACCATTAGACCTCCACAAAGATTGATTTGTGAGATGAATAGTCAGTTTGTGCATGATTCATCTCCACCAGTGATTTCTCTTTTTGATGTGGTGAAAAGACTTTTTCATGGGTAAATTATGAGTTGGACTTCATTTTGAGTGGAGATTTTCTCTTAAAGGTCCCCTGACATGAAATTGTCACTTTCTGAGGTTTTTAACATTAATATAGTAATTGATAGAGTTCCCCTAGCCTGTATATGGTCCTCCAGTGGCTAGAAATTCAATCGGTGTAAACCGAGCTTTGGCTATCTTTCTCTGCCTTTGAGAAAATGAAAGCTCAGACGGGCTGATCTTGAATCTCCTCCGTATGACATCATACGGAGGAAAGGTAACCTCCCCTTTCTCTGCTTTGTCCGCCCAGAGAATTTGGCTCGCCCATGAGAAAATGAGCTAGGAAGTACGAACGCGATTTGAGTTTTTCCTCGAGAGATATCATGGCTTGCAAACGAGCGAAGCATGGCAGTTGATCAGTGTTCAGATGTACAAATGAACACAAAAGTATTTTTTAGTTCCTTCATCCGAGCCTCTGAAGAAACAATGGGTTAATTTTATTTTTTTCTGGAAATGTGCCGACACAACTTCCCAAAGTTTTGTATGGTCCAAACATTTTACCGACGACTGTTTCCTCAACTTGGGCCAATACAGAGCTGGCCTCGATGAACGTCTGAAAATCAATCAATCGAGCTACCAAGCAACAATTTCTGATGTGTAGCCTAATTGTTCAAGTTCAGACAGGTAATCTTTCTCTCAAAATCGTTCAATACTGTTTATGGATAAGTCAAGCCAGTGACTAAAATATCAAATTCACGCTAGAGGCTGTCTTTAGTCTCCTTGTTAGAGTGCCTGACTCTCACGCCCGAGGCCCGCAGAGTGCGGGGCGATTAGGACCCGGGTGGAGGGGTTGTGCTTGCTCCTCTTCTTCCTCCTCTTGGCTGTTGACCCTGTTCATTTCCTGGTCCATCCATTATTGGAAAATTGCGACCGTGTTGTGGTCTGTATATATGCTTGCCAATTGATTGTTCATGAGATGCACCTTTGAGCAATTTAGACAACTGGTTGATTTTGGTTGAACTAACACTTTACATTCATGAGTGAGGGTCAATTTCACCTGTACGATTCATCAATTCACGTTTTTGTACAAAAGGTCTTATAGAATTGTGTAAAACTATGCTTGACAGTTTATGTCAAATAGTTCAACAATTTTGCATGTAATGGCTTATGCAAGGAACTAATTCCTAGATGTTTTGAGGGGTAAGACTATTCAACAGAGAACCATCTTCTATATTTTGATCAACATGACATGAGCAATTGAAAATGTGGGAAAAAGCTGACACTGGTACATTATCAATTGCAATATGTACAAAAGCAATTGCAATTTGTTCAAAGGAATAAGAAATTGCTTTAATGATGTGCACAAGTGACTAGATGATTTGGAATTTGTACAAGTAGTATCAAGAATTGCACTTTTGATCTAAGAAATGCACCAAAGCGAAAACTGTAAGTTTTGAGCAGTCGGAGGATTGTCAGTTAAAAGTGTCTAAAATGCAAATACTTGATTTGTTGTGGATTTTTCCTGCAATGAACTCCTTAGGGAACTGTTTATGTGTGTTCGGCGTCGAATGTCATGTTATTTGTTTTGGCTTTGTATACGTGGCACAATCGTGCAATTTGTGCAATGTCTTGTGTTTTATGTAGAACTGATTTACTCTGCATTGGATCCCTTATTTCCACGTTTTGTTTCCTCATTGTGCAGGTATGTTTGTAAAATGTGTTATGTGTTTTATGAATTAATTGTTTTATTCATGTATAATTGTGCATGTTCACCACTAGGTGGGGATGTTTCCCTTTATATTGAAATGTTCTGTTTTTCATTGAGTGATTTGCGATTAATTCATTGAAGATGTTTATTATAACTTCTCACCTTTGAAAATTATCCACTATACAATCACAAAGCTAACATATGTAATGAGTTTAAAAGGATTAAATTGTTTTAAATAAACAGCAGAGCTAATGAGACATGCTGTGGAACTGATTTACTCTCTATGCATTGGATCCCTTATTTCCACGTTTTGTTTCCTCATTGTGCAGACCGCCCAGTCAAGACCGTCTCACATGCAGTGTGTGTGTGTGTGTGTGTGTGTGTGTGTGTGTGTGCGTGCAGAAAGGTCAGAGAACGAAGCTTTTCCTGTAGACAGACATATAGTGTTCTGTGTGAATGTCGAGCCCCAGAGGACTTCTTCAGTAAGTGATAACGTTGCTCATGATTTAGCACAAGGGAATGGAAGCTTTCTGCACTGTTAAAATAAGTAAATAAACTTTAAAAAAGTAATAAACATGTAAGTGATAAACATGCTCCTTTTTATGCAAAGCTTTGCTGTGTTCTCTGTCATTGGTCACAGATCCATCAAATATGGAGGTAATTGAGATGAACCAGATACACTAATGTTCCAAAGTTGGATGCGTTAAATTGATCAAAAGTGACCGCTGAATGGATATGAATCTCCTTTGGCTGCTGTCTTCTTGAGCTTGGCATAATGCATTATTCACTGCTTCACCGTGCTTATTCTGTAAATTGAGGCTGAGATGTACAGTGATGTTCATTCCATTATTCTTCTGGACTCATGGGACTCCATTGTAGATGAACAGAAACCACATGTTAACTGTTTATTACCTCTCCTTCTGTCTGTCTTCATTGTGCCGTTTTGTTTATCTCTTTCTTTTGCCGTAATTCTCTGACGTAGACGCTGTGGGAATATCTTTTCACACAACATCAAACCAGGCAGGAAGTTTCATTGTTACAATCTTGATGTCCTCTCTTATGTGCTCTGATAATAGTATTTGTGAGGTTTGCAGGCCTTTCTCATGCTCAAACCCCATGTGGATTGTCTTTTCCCAGACTTTTTGACAGTGTGTAATAACCTGTGGCACATGGATAGACTGACTTTCAGTGTCTTTTTGGAAAAGATATTAGATTGCAAATTCCCCTTTAACTTTCCCCACTGTTTTATAAGTAAAAGCTAAAACGTTATGCTTGTTCATTTTTGTCATTAACCAATATTTTAATCAGCTCAACCAGACTTGATTGCAGGCTATGATAGAAACAGTTTTTTGTTCATAAAACCTTTTAGTCAACAATTGTTAGAAAGGATTCATGGTAATGCTGTACAGATCATTTTGGGTCCTTCAGGAATATCATAGTCTTGAGACAGATTGCTGTAGACAGTGTTTTTTTTGTTTTCTTTCTGAGCTGGAGAATCGGAACCATAGTTTGTTATGCTGATGAAAACTCAAACCCACATACCATCGTTTACCATCACAAGCTCACAATGTTTCAGGATTCAATAGCGCTTTGTTTGCGTGGTTTGAAAAGCATTCTCAATTTTTTTTGCAGACTTTTACTTTTTTTTTTTTTTTTCACTGCAATGTGAGTATTTCAATTTACACATTGTTTGTATGTATGACTATTTACATTTTTTTTTTGAGCTAGAAGTCAAACATAGATTGATTTAAATGTTTGTAAAGGTTGTATGTTTGTTGTATGCGGAAATGATATCGCTAGTATTTAACGCTATCTATTCATGTCCTGGGGGAGAAAATGGATCCTCTTAAATGGGTCACGTCCCTGGTTCCAGGATCTAATCTCTGATTGGTTTTGAGATTGGGATAATATAGGTATTTAAAAGGCTGCATAAGATTGACTGTATATTTCTTGATTCCCATGAAGGTAAGCAGTTATTTTCATGTGGTGTGTGAAATTTGTAGCTTTTCAAAGACCCATGCGTATATACATAATAATTGTGGATGATACTTATTGTGTATGCTGCAATTTAAAAAAAATGTTGAAATTTTCTGCTTTTTTATCAATTTGACTAATATTTATTTACAGCTAATCATGGGAGCAAAACTTTTACTGGTTTGTTTTGTGATAATTCTGTTTTGGGGTAAGGCTCTATCTTTTCTTTGGATTATTTTTATTACATTTTTTATATGATAATATCTGTTAGTGTTATGTAAACACATTTCTTGATTTATGAATTAATTTAAATCATTTTCAATGAATCATTTAAATTTAAATATTTGATTATATATTATAACAATGTTGAAAGTTTTGTTAAATGCACTTATTTAATACCATTGTCTTCAAAACATCTGGTTACAATGATGGTTTTTCTCTTGACCTCTTAAAGATGGCTGCCAGGCTCGATCTGCAGGACAAGAATTTGCCACTGCGTTTATGCAAAATTATGTACCCTCTTTTGATGTGCCGCTCTTTCAGCTTTATATCACCTCTGTGAATTCTAATTGCCTGGTGAAGGTCAACGTACCTGGTCTTCGTTTCACCCAGGAGATGCAACTGACTGCTGCAGGTCAGGGCATCACTGTGACCCTCCCCAAAGAAGTCGAGCTGTCTGGCACCAAGAGGTCCCGCAATACTGCCCTCATTCAGGCAACCGATGACATAACGGTTTCCTCACTAAACTCAAAACAACACACGGCAGATACGTCCCTGGTCTACCCTATGAGCGAATGGGGCACTGAATATTTTGTTTTCACCCCTACTAATTCCCCTCCATCCATGCTGAAGGAGTTTGTGCTTGTCAACGGTAAAGAGCAGAACGCAGTGGAAGTGTTCCTTCGAGCGGCGGTCCGCTTCGAAGGCCGCTTGTATGGAGTCGGCAGTAAACTAATTTTGGTGATGGACCCTTTCGAAAATGCACAAATACAAAGCCAAGGAGACTTAACAGGAACCCGCGTATCCTCGCAACTTCCCATCGCCGTGTACTCGGGCCACATGTGCACGTGGCGCTTCTCTAAGTGCAATCACGTTTATGAGCAACTCCTGCCGGTGCAAAGATGGGGATCTCAATTCCTGGTGGCTCCGTTTAGCATCCAGAGCCAGTTTGACAGCGTCTATATCCAGGCATCGCAGTCAACGAATGTAACTGTTCAATTTGGTCGTACTATATTAAATGATGTACTTCAGCGTGGTATGATCATAGAATACAAAATCCAGTTTCCAAATGGTCTAAACATCATTGCTGACAGCAGAATCCAGGTGTTTTTTTTGTTTAATGGTGTGCGAACATCCTATAATGTGATGTACGACCCGTTTCTTGTAAATCTTCTGCCCAACAACCATTTCGGTTCTTCGTACGCACTTGATGGGATAGCTGGCTTTGACAACCGAGCCCTGTTGATTGTGCCTACAAATGAACAGTCAGGGATTCTTTTTGATAGCTTGCCTTTACCTGGAAGTCAGTGGAGGGTCATCAAAAACAGCCAGTACTCCTGGACTGAGCTGGTTTATCAACCTGGGGCAGGTGGCCACAAAGTAACCCATGCAAGTGCTTCTTTTGGGGTCTATAGTGTGGGAATCGAGCAAGTGAATGGATATGGAGCTCCAGCCCCATGCATTGATCCAGGTATGTCACAATTAAACACATTCCTCCTTTTGTTTAAAAAAGCTTTTACGTTTGTTGTTAATGTAGTATAGCCAGTCTTAAAGGGATAGTTCACCCAAAAAAATTGTCAGAAAATTCTGTCAACATTTACCTTGTTTTTCCAAACCTGTATGAGTTTCTTTCTTCTGTTGAACACAAAAGAAGGTATTTTGAAGAATATGGGTAACCAGATAGTTGACGGTAGCCATTGAATTCCATAGTAGAAAAAAAAAATACTATGGAAATGGCTACCATCAACTGTTTAATTACCAACATTCTTCCAAATATATTCTTTTGTGTTCAATAGAAGAGAGAAACTCATACAGGTTTGGAAAAACATAATGGTATGTAAATGAAGACAGATTTTTTTTGTGTGTGTGTCTGTGTAAACTATTCCTTTTAAGTAAATTGGGTCCCTTGTATAGTCCAACAATGCATTTTTAATAGCTAACACAGCTGTCTTAATTACTTTATTAAAACCATAGTAATCTCCTAATTGCCTAACTTTGCTACTTCAGCATCATGTTTATCTTCTGTTTTCACCATTTGTTGTAGTTGTGCCTCGCTCTTGCTTCAGCATCGGCTGTAGTCAGGATGAGGAGTGCCAGATGATGGGTTCCATCCCCACCTGTGTGAATAAACCAGTTGGATTGTGTTGGGCTATGGGCGACCCTCACTACAGCACATTTGACCAGAATTATTTTGACTTTATGGGCACTTGCACTTATGTCGTCACCAGGAACTGTCAGAAAAATGACAGTCTTCCAGCTTTCGAAGTCTTAGCTAAAAATGAAAACCGCGGCGACATGAGAGTCTCCAATGTGGCACTTGTAATTGTGAATATCGGCGGTATCACCATCAGCGTTAAAGGTTCCGATCCCGGGAAAGTCAGGGTAAATATTTTTATTTGTATTTATTGCATGGTTTTAGTACTAAAACTGCAACTGCAATATTGACAGTATTGTCTCATGTGAGAATATTAGCTTAGACCTCATAACTATTAAGCCAGTCATTTAAAAAAAGTATCAGTATTTTGTCTTATTTTTATAAACATAAACATCCTTATAATGATCAGTTTACTCAGTAAGCAAAATTGCATAAGAGATTAAGGGATTAAGCAAACATCTTAAAAAAAAAAGTGAGGCTTATGCTTAAACCAGAAAAAAAAAAATATTATAAAATATAATAATATTATAATAATAGAGTATATCCATGTGCAATGGCTTTTCAAACCAGAAAAAAAAATCAGACTTGTTTTATTGGTTTGTTGTATCGTTGCTGTTAGCACACTTAAACACACTTAAACATTGTCGCTTAAACACTGAAATATTCTTTAAAAAATAAGTACATTTTGATTTCATGGTGACTTTAAAGGTGCTATATGGAACTTTTCTTCTAAAATGAATGCTTTTTTTTATTGCCTGTGTGTGAAGGGGTTGTAATCACACATTATAATGATCCACTTGTCGGGTTTTGCTGAAGGCCAGTATTCCTATTTCTATGTAAAGTCTCCGGGTCGGATTTTCTGCGAAATCCATCGGATGTGACGTGCATGCACGCTCCCGAGCCTCTCTCCTTTTTATATACAGTCTATGCGACGGCACTACAGCTGACGACATGGAGTCTGATAACACCCAAAAACGACCTGCCTCCAGCACAACACACACTCCAACACAAACTCCACATAAATATAAAAAACAAAACAAAAATGTATCTGCTGAAGCTCTTCAGGCCAAACGTCAATCGGATCGACAGGACGAAAACACAGATCAACATCGGCAGAGCGTTTGAATTATGGAGAGACCTCCGCTATTTTTATTGGGATAAATTACAAGTTTTCAGATATGCTGAAATAAATAATGGTAAACTGTAATGAAATAGCAAGGTAAACTACAACATATATGAGACATGAAATGAATACAAAAGACTGTTCCAGGATAACAAAAAGTAGGTGCTTTAGGATGTAACTTTTATTTTATGTACTAGATGTACTGTCTAACGTCACTCATCCCAGTACTATCATATTGTTTATAATACACATTTCCAGACACGTTCAGTACAGTAATGTTACTTCCTACGATCTTACTGTTACACTGAAATTGTTCAGTCTAGTTCACTAACCGTTTTCGTTATTATATTATACATTCATCTATGTTGACATTGCTGCCTGAATGTGAAAGATACACGAATAGTTAGTGAAATGCCTTATGCTAGATAACACTACATGTCGGCTAAATGCAGTCAACGTAATGTTATCATGCAACGAGCATGGAGCATTAGTTCAATGTCAAGCTGATAAAAGTAGCCTATTATTGTAACGTTGCAGTGGGAGTTGTGTGATGCTTTCTCCGGTGTGTTGAAAGTCTCAGTGTGGCCGGTACCATGAGTGCTCGCTTGTGTTCGAACATGAGCACGAGCGCTCTTGTAAAAATTGGTTGCAATCTGAAACATCACCGATAGAGGCCGCTAAAAATACATATAGCACCTTTAATTGCTGATAAAAGCCTAAAACATATTTTAAGAGAAAATGCTTACAATCTAGAGCATTTTTATTGTAAAACAAGACAGAAAATACTGACTGATAATTGTTTGCAGTTTATTATACAACAATATGTTATTATTTGTACAGATTGACCAAAGTGTGTGGAGCCTTCCTGTCATTCTTGAAGATGTTGGAGTATCCATGTTCCAGTCCGGCAGCTTCATCACAATCCTTTTTTCTTTTGGGCTGAATGTGCAGTATGACTATAATCACTATCTCGTGGTCTCCATGCCCACTGCCTTCATGAACAAAGTCTGTGGCCTCTGTGGCAACTTTAATGGTGATCCCAATGACGATTTCACAATGCCTTCAAACACCCTGGCTCCCAATGCAACAGCGTTTGGCCAGAGTTGGAAAGTTCACAACTTAACATGGGATGAGGGCTGTAGAGATGACAATAGCGGCCATGAATGTGATGCTCAAGCACTTAAACAATGGGAGGGTGAAAACTACTGTGGACTCTTAATGAAGGGGCCATTCAGTCAGTGTCATTATGTTATCAATCCTGCTATTTACATTCAGAACTGCTTGTATGACGTCTGTTTGGCAGATGGCCACAGAAACTACTTATGTAATGTCTTGAAGGTCTATTCGAGTGTATGTCAACATTTTGGGATACAACTAACCAACTGGAGAGAAGCAGCCAATTGCTGTGAGTAATAGTATGATAAGCATCTTGACTTGACATTGTTCAGCAAAATTGTGATGTTTTCTTTCCGAATGTGTCTTCAGCTTACAGATGCCCTGAAAACAGTCATTATGAATTTTGTGGTAGCGCTTGCCCTTTGACCTGTGGCCTCAGGGCTCATTTGAACTGCACTTTGCCCTGTGCCGAAACATGCGCTTGTGATCCTGGTTTTGTTCTTAGTGGATCAAAATGTGTACACTCTGCCCAATGTGGCTGTTCCTACAATGGACGCTACGTTCCCGCTGGGGAGGCTTTCTGGGCGGATGATGCTTGCAAGCGGCTTTGTCGTTGCTCCACAGAAGGCGGACGACTAGAATGCCAAGATGGAGGCTGTGGGGCTGGACAGCACTGCCAGCTGGTGAATGGCATTAGGGATTGTTATCCTGTCTCCCAAAGCACCTGTATGGCAGGGGGCGACCGCCATTACTATACCTTTGACAAGAAGTACTTCAACTTCCAGGTACTATTCTATTGACACATAAAAGAACTGTGAAGTTTTTTCTACGTTATATATTTTCTGCAGCGTGTAACAACTAAAAATGTTCTTTTAAAACCTCTCTCTTCATGGCTTCTGAAGTGTAGGGATAAATAGTCATCGTGATTTTGTCAAGTAACACATGTTTCTGGATCAACTTATTTTGTTGATCCTGGAACAACATTTCTGTCTGAAAATTTTGTCCTAATCCTATCCCTACCCTTAAACCTAAACCTAACCCTACCTATAACTTCTCACTAAAATCAAAGGGGAAATGACAGGTGAATAACACTGATGTAGAAGCATCTAACCCTGGTTGTAACTCTAAACTTGTCCTTTAAATCTGATTGGTTGATTTGAATGTTGTTCCTGGATTAACAAAGATGTTGATGCAGGAACATGTTGCACTTGGTGTAATATAGTTGGTTTTTTTCTCCCACATTAACTACAAAAATATATTTTCTTCTGCCTGAATATTTCCTGCATACTCAAAGTGTCCTGGAAAGACAACATAAAAAAACTTAGCATGTAGTGTCAAAATGTCCATATGTTTGGATGAGTACCCTTTGAGTAAAATGATAGCATTATTATATTCTCCCTTCAGGGAAACTGTATATATCAGTTGGTTGGAGTTTGTGTCTCAGATCCTGGACTGGTGTCATTTGATGTGCTGGTGCAAAATGAGTTTCGGGGAAGCAGAGCGGTGACGTTCACTAAGTTACTGGAGATCAAAGTATATAATATCAGCATTGTTATTGATAGAGAATACAGCAGTGTTGTTACCGTAAGTTCTAGTTACTACATGCATTAAACCTCTGGCAAACAATTTTATCTTTCCAAATAGCTTGATGTTATCATTTAATGAGATGGATTTCTCTTTTAGGTCAATGGTGAGCTGTTGAACCTCCCTTTCAGTCTTATTGAAGGTCAGGTTTCAGTTTTCAGAAGTGGCTGGTCTGCTGTCGTTCAAACCTCTTTTGGTCTCAGAGTCACGTTTGATTGGAACAGCTTTGCCACCGTCACCGTCCCCAGCACCTACATGGGTGCCGTCTGTGGCCTCTGTGGGAACTACAATGGAAATCCAGAAGATGATCTGACCGTCAGAGGAACAACATTACCTTCCTCAGGACCGGTGGAGTTTGGTGCCAGCTGGCTTGTAGCCGAGATCCCAGACTGTGTCCATGGCTGCACAGACAGTTGTCTAAATTGTGACCCGGCCAAAAAGAGTCTCTATAAAACGTCTGATTTCTGTGGGCTGCTGCGTGACCCACAGGGGCCTTTCAGGGACTGTCAAACAGGGCTGAACCCTGAACCATTTTTTGAGGGTTGTGTTTACGATGTCTGTTTGTATAACGGAAGGAGAGATATACTGTGCCAGTCCATTACAGCATATATATCTGCCTGTCAGGCGATGGGAAAAACCATCAGCCCCTGGAGAACTGCTGAATTCTGTGGTGAGACCATACTGGCCGATTGTATCTAGATCCTTCTGAGAAACCGTATACAGTGTAATATTGTGTTCATACACAAGAGTTTTTGTAAGTCACTACTGTACCAGTTCCATTCATCTCAACAAAGGGCAACACATATAAAGCAGAGCTCAAAAACAAAATTGTTAAGGATAAAAGGGTGTTTTAATACATTCAACATAAGGGGATTAAGTTAATAATCAAATCTGACATGTAATCTAGTCTGAGGGTTTTCAAAGTGATTGGTCCCACAGACCTTATAGAGTTTTCATTGAAATGTTACTATGCTATTATACTATACTATTGTAATGAACCATTTAACAAATATATATTAACCAGTCACATGTCTGTCTCTTGTCAGGTGTTCAGTGTCCTGTTCACAGCCACTATGAGATCTGTGGTTCTGGCTGTGAAGTCACGTGTCATAGTTTGGCTCCTCCCACTGGCTGTCGTAGCCGCTGTACGGAGGGCTGTGTGTGTGACCAGGGTTTCGTCAGGAGTGGCGGCCGCTGCGTCCCCCTCTCTCAGTGTGGCTGCCTCTATGGCAAACGCTACTATATGCTTTACCAACAGTTCTATCCTGGCAATAACTGTGAGGAGGTGTGCACATGTACAGCGGATGGCCAGGTAAGTGGACACGCCAAAGTGATGTTAGGGAGAATATTCTACAGTTGACATTGTAATTGTGATTGG
The DNA here is from genome assembly GCF_029890125.1 of Rhinichthys klamathensis goyatoka. NCBI lineage: Eukaryota > Metazoa > Chordata > Actinopteri > Cypriniformes > Leuciscidae > Rhinichthys > Rhinichthys klamathensis. Next base: position 254,398 of record NW_026607183.1, read on the forward strand.
ATTCGATTTGTAGGGTTATAAAGGGCTTGTTATCTTAAGAAAGGGTTTAGAGGAGTCATATAATGAGAAATCAAATTTTTCCTTGATCTTTTAATATAATAAGAGTTCAGTCTTCCTCCCTAGTTTATAAAGAGTATTTTAATATTTAATGCTATATACTGTATATATATTAAAAGACATGGAAATTTATAAGACATTTGATGTGGCACTTAATGTTTTACAGCTTTATCATATCTTGTTAGTTGTCTCTTTAGCTAGATGATATGAGGCTGAACCTGCTGCTTTTGCATCTATGTATTTCAGATCATTCATTTAAAGCCATCTCACAAATCTTGCACAATACAAAAGACATGAGTGCCCTGTGTTTGTTTCCACAGGTGGTCTGTAATAAGTTATCTTGTGGCCCCTATGAGAAGTGCGAGTTGATGGATGGCTTTCGCAGATGCCAGCCAATCGGGAAGGCCATTTGTGAAGCTGTTGGAGACCCACACTATGTGTCCTTTGATAAGCAGCGTTTTGATTTCCAGGGCACCTGTACCTACGTCCTGTCCCAATCCTGTGGCCTGGAACAGACCAGCCTGACCCCTTTCTCCGTCCAGGTGGAGAATGAGAGATGGTTGCCCAATAGCAAAGTCGCTGTTACCAAGCTAGTGGCCTTAACCGTCTACGGCATTACCCTCGTCGTAAGACAAAACGAGCCCCAGATGATGGTAAGTGGAGGTTTGTCTGCTTTTGTCCTTCAAATGCTGCTCAATGAAGCTCCCATAATGTCTGGTGATATGTGAATTTGAGGTTCTTAAACATGTGAAACTTTTGCTGTCAATGTAGTATGACTCTAATACAACACTCTTCCCACAGGTCAATGGGGTTTTGACTAATGTGCCGTACAGTTCAAACAGTTTAAATGGCTCCTTGGTCCAGGTCTATTTTGACGGTAGAAACTACATCATCGAGACCGGCTTTGGCCTCAAGGTAACCTACGACCGGGTTTACAAAGTTACTGTTACTGTCCCTGGCAACTACCGTGGAAAAACCTGCGGGCTCTGCGGTAACTTTGACGGAGTCCCTTCCAATGACTTCCGCCTCCCAGATGGCAATATTACACAGGACGTTAATGTATTCGGGAGAGCCTGGAAAGTGGACGTCCCAGGAGCGGTGTGTGGGGACGGATGTGAAAGCGGCACATGTGTGGACTGTGCTCCCAGACTGAAAGCCATCTATGAGAAGCATCCCTACTGTGGAGTTCTGGTTGACCCCAACGGACCGTTTGCCGCCTGTCATGCTGTGCTGAACCCTTCAGCTTATCTGGACGACTGTGTCTTTGATACGTGCGCGTCTGGCGGAAACAGCAAGGTGGTTTGCGACAGTGTGGCGAGATACGCTTTTAGTTGCCGTGCAGCTGGAGTCGTTATCCAAAAATGGAGGACAGACTCTTTCTGCCGTAAGTTTGTTCTTCTGGAGATTTTTATTTATTTAATTTTTTTATGATTTCTAATTTTATAATTAATCAAATATCACAGCAAAACAAAGAGAATATGTCCCATTAGGCAAAATAACTTTTTTATTTTTTAATTTTTATTTTATTTTATTATATATTAAATGCATAGTTGAAATGCACTACCGTTCAAAATATCGGTCGGAATAGGGTCGGAAACCCCGATAAGAATTACTTTTATTCGACAAAGACACACTAAATTCACATTCAATAAATTACATGTCAAAATTTATGAAGATAGTAGGCAGTTATTTTTAATTGTAACAATTTTTCACAATTTGACTGTTTTTACTGTATTTTTAATAAATAAATGAAGCCTTGGTGAAAAGACTTCCTTAAATTGAAGAATTAAAAAGAAATTGGGTCTAGACATGCAGTCACGACATTCTTGCTGAAATGCAATTTTAAAATGTATAAAACATTTTTAATAAATATTATTTTATATTTGAATATTTAATATAAAATTTGGCCAAAATGTTCCCAGAAAAATATTCAAAATATAAATATAAAATTTCCCATTTTTATTAACTTATTTATAAATATATTATAATTACTTGTCATGTCATGTCTGGGACCCTCCCTAGATCTTGGCATATTGTTGACTTAATTTTAATATTTATTTGCAACTATTATTCACAGTCTGATATTTAAACCAGTGTCTTTGCTATTTTATCATAAGTTTATTTTCTCGTCCAATCATGTCATTTCTTTCTTAATCATTGTCTTCCAGCAATGCCGTGTCCAGCTCGCAGTCATTATGAGCTGTGTGCAGACGTCTGCTCTGCTCCCTGTCCTGGGATCACTTCAATAACCCGGTGTCCTCAAACCTGCACAGAGGGCTGCGCTTGTGACAATGGTTATCTTTTTAATGGCCAACAGTGTGTTGAACACCAGCAATGCGGCTGCTATGGGCTGGGACGCACGTTTAAGGTGATTACTATTAGTTAATCGTAGTAATGTTGGATATACGCACAAATTAGCTGTAAGTGCCTATCTGGATTTCCTTCTCTTGTCCTGCACATGACCGAGTTTGTTTTTCCAGGCTGGGGAGGTGGTTTACCTGAACCAGTGTAAGCAGAAGTGTCAATGTGATCCAGGGAAGGGACTTTCCTGTGAGAGAGTCAACTGTCCTAACGACACACAGTGTTTACTGAGAGCGGGAGTGTGGGCCTGTTATCACCCAGGTCAAGATAAATGTCCTTTTATTAATTTTCTTTGTGTAAGGAATCAGTCAAATATGTTATTTTTTGGTTTTGAGTATATTGTGTTTATTACCAATATGCAAATTACAGGAAAAATGCAGACAAACAGCATCTGTAGTGTATTATTAAATAGCTGATTTTTATCGTTGTTTCTGCCTACAGATCCATGTCAAGACGTCCACTGTCGAGAGAAAGAGACCTGCCGGTTTGAACGTGGCAAGGCCGTGTGTGTGCCTCTGTACAACAGCACCTGCTGGGCGTGGGGCGATCCGCACTTCCACACCTTTGATGGATATGAATATGACTTCCAGGGCACCTGCAGATACGTCTTGTCCAAGACCTGTGGGAATCTGAGCGGACTGGTGCCTTTCTCTGTGACACAGAGCAATGAAAACCGTGGCAACCCTCATGTGTCTTATGTGCGGGAGGTGGAGGTTATTGTATATGGCAACACTCTTACCGTGCTGAACCATCAGAAGGGACTGATCATGGTAATGAGTCACTTCAGATATTTTAAAGATACAAACTCGCTGTCATCTATCAAAGTATGATTTTAAATTCATGATATGAACAGATCTACTCAGCCTGTTTGTCTTTACAGCAGTGCCTTTTTTTTAGATAAATGAAGATGAACCAAAAAACAACCTCAATTATTCATTTCATGAATGGAGTCAAAATCAAAAATAAGCTTTTATCTTAGTATAAATTTGTATTGATAACATACTTTTTATATTTAAATGTTAGTATATTCATTTTAATATAATATTAACTGAATAAAAAAATAAAATGGTTTATCACTTCTATGATCCTGTTAAACAGACCCCAAAACAACAAGCAAAACATCAACTATATCCAAACCACGTAATAAATAAATAATGGAAAACGTTTGGAAATGTTATTAAATATTTTTGAAACGTAAAAGATTTTTTGAATATGTTTAAATGTATTAAAATATATTATAGATGTTTATTTTTCCAAGAATATTAAGCTAATTTGTGCAAATGTTAAAAAGAGAATATATAAACTAATTTGTTTTGAAATTTGGAAGTTTAAACAAAATATTTGTATCATTTGGAAAATAATATTTCATTTCAACTATGCTGTTAATACTTATTTGTCAAATATATTGATATTGATATTTTTTCCTGTGTTGAACATAACTGTTTTGTTTAAATATTATAATACTTTCCCACAAAAATAATAATAAACAGGAATCCTATTTTTTTTAAATCATATTAAAAAAAGTATTTTACATTAGATTAAAATAGAATAGAATATATATTTTTTGTCAACCGGAGTGGAAATTTGTCTTTGGCCAACCAAAACACAGAACAACAACTTAAGAAACAGACAGGCAGTAATAAAACAATATTAAAAGTAATAAAACAGAAATTAAAAATCATAATCTCTTTAATGATTCTGATTTCTTCTGTCAGGTGGATGGTTTGGTGTTTAATCTTCCACTTCATCTTCATGATGGCCGTGTGAGGGTGCGAGAGATTGGCAACGCTGCGCTTTTGGAAACTGATTTCGGTCTGCGCGTCTCTTACGACTGGAACTCAAGGGTTTACCTGCAGCTGCCTAGTAGTTACTATGGAGTTGTGTGTGGCCTGTGTGGAAATTTCAATGGGAATGCTGGAGATGAGCTGAGAAACCCTGCTGGAAACCCTCTGCCAAGTGTGTACCAGTGGGCAAAGAGCTGGAGAGCAAAAGACAATGTCACATCTGCATGTCATGATGGCTGTGAGACCGGCTGCCCTGTTTGCTCTCCTGACAAACGTGCCCTGTATGAAACAGACGCTTTCTGTGGTGTCCTTACTTCTACAGATCTGAGTGTCTTTAGTGCATGTCATGCTAAAGTGAACCCACAGGCCTTCCAGCAAAGCTGTGTGTTTGACCTGTGCTTCAGTAACGGAGACCGAGGAATGCTCTGTCAGGCTCTGGAGACCTACGTCGCTCGGTGTCGTCAAGAGGGCGTCATTATTACAGATTGGAGAGAGAAATTTCATTGCCGTAAGTTTGCCTAAGCACTCATAACGCACACGTTTGTATACTTGGTCACCATGAAATCAAAATGGACAATTGTTATTTTTCAATGGAATATCACAGTGTTTATTGTAAAGGATATATCCGTGCACATCATTATTTTTTATTTTAATTCATTTCCATCTTGTAACGAGTTTTCTGATGACGTGTTTGTCGGGGAATATACAACAATCCAATTAATTTCCGTTGTTCAAGAAGCCATTCTACTCAGATACACGTGACAATAGGGAAGAAAAGAGAAAAGACTATCACAACTTCCGTTTTATGACGACTTTAGTCATTGGCTAATACATTTTTAGATTTCACTCTCCTGTGACGGAATTAAAAGGTAAGAATAAGTTTAGCTGGATTTCAAACACACTTTGAGTGTTTGAAATCCAAGCAGCAATCTGATTGGCTAGTGCTAGTGCTATTACTGTACATGTTTTGATTTCAGCAAATCAGTTCAAGCAAACACAGTGTAATTAATATTCATGAGCCGAGCAAACATTAGAGTGTGTTATATTATTATTAGTAGTAGTATTATACTAGTACAATCTGTAGTAGTATTATTAATTACCGAGTTCTGGTATGAAACTCTAGATGGCGCAGGCTGATAAGTCTTTGACTCATTTGGTAGCGATCACATCAGGGGCGGAGTGGGACCAAAAAATCTACCGGGAAATTTCGTAGACCACCGGCCCTCGTCGCCGGCAGGGCCGGATTAAGAGTTCAGAGGCCCCTGGGCACAATGTCTTGTAGGTCCCCTCTTAGGCAGGCCAAATGCATATTATGTCCAAGGACATTTTAATATGGCATTTACAGTTTTAATTACTTAAAAGGAACTTTGTTGTACTATGCTGGATTAAAGTTCATAAATGGTTGTTCTTTCACATAGGATTTTGTAAAACTATGTTGGATGGACCTCTGTGCCTCTAGGGGGGTTCGTGCTCCCCCGCAAGAAAATTTTGTACATTTTAAGGTTAAATGCATCAATCTGGTGCTCTTTGAGAGATCAAAATCAAGAGCTTCAACCCATGAACTGCTCATTGAACAAAGAAAAAGCATTGATTTGTCCCTGGACATTAAAGCATCTTTTTAGTTATGAGAGTCTCAGTCTACATTACATTATCAATGGTGTTTTAGGATGCCAAACAATTATTATAATAATGTAATAATGATTTATATAATTATTCCTATGACGTAAAATCCATATAGCCTATAAATGTACTGTATAAATGAAAATGAATATTTCCAAAGTATATTTTAGCCTACATTACACTATAGTATAGGAAAATTAAAATACTTTTGTCCTAATTTCTTCACTTGCAAGAAATAAACCCTTGAGCTTTTATTTAGGAGAAAACACCAGATCGCCATGCTGATCGCGTGAGCAAAGAGCGCACTTTTCTTTCAATCACGCATCACAAACAGAATGCCTATATAGCTAGGCTACTTAAAGTCTTGTGCTGTTTTATAAAGGCACAAAGCCATATCATGGTTTCGATTTTAGTTCGTTGTTAAAATATTACGCTAGAGACCTTTATGGTATAGACGGTACAGTTTACATCTCATATGTGTTGGGAAAAGGGGGAAGAGAGAGTTCGGCAAAAGGCGGATTCGAACTCGGGTCCAACACGTCAAAAGCTGCATTCAAGCACTACACACCCTACCACCCACGCCACTGTAGCTATTTCATAACTGGCGTCTTTTTGCTAAAAAGACAGGCACTTAGTGCAAATACGCTCCGTTATCGAAAATGTAAAAAAACGGGGTTTTTTTCCCTTGCTTGGGCCTCAAGTGCGCATGGCTATAACACTTAACATCGTATAACTATTATCAGACCGGCCCTCGCGGGCCTCGAAACACTACCGGCCCAACGGGGAAACTCCCGACTCTCCCGATTGCCACTCCGCCCCTGGATCACATTACCTACATGGCACAGCTGATCAGCTGCTGCTTAACATTCAAACAAATATCAAGGTGTGGCTGGTAGCAGTATGTAGCGCACTTTTAGAAACCCTCCACCTTCCCCAGCTCAACCTGTATAGATCTGCTACAGGGTTAAATCATGTATGTTACCTGTGCAGCAGCATTTCATACATGCTCACAGCAATGTTTGTGAATGTACTGGCAGTAGCAAGTCTCTGTACTAACCCTGAACCTCTTCTTGTTCTTCAACAGCTATGAGCTGCCCGCCGAACAGTCATTACGAGGCCTGTGCTTCTCCGTGTCCAGTAACGTGTCCGTACCCAGATCAGCAGCGTTATTGCACTGACACCTGTGTGGAAGCTTGTGTTTGTGACAGCGGTCTTGTCCTCAGTGCTGGCGCTTGTGTGCCCACCAATCAATGTGGCTGTTCTTTCGAAGGCGCCTACTACCAACAAGGCCAAGCGTTCTGGGCTGATGATCAATGTCATCGGCTGTGCGAGTGTGACCGTAACTTGAGAGTCGTGGTGTGTCGTGAATCTTCCTGCGCCTCTGGTGAGAGCTGCTCGGTGGTTAATGGAAGACGCAGCTGTCAGCCAATGAGCTCTGCTGTATGTGTAGCGTCAGGAGACCCACATTACCACACGTTCGACGGACTCCGTTTTGACTTCCAGGGCACGTGTGTGTATCAGTTGGCGGCCCTGTGCATTGATAAAGAGGGTCTTGTACCTTTTAATGTGACCATTCAGAATGAACATCGTTGGAGAAGAGCAGTGAGCTTCACTAAAACTGTGAATGTGTCTGTGAATGGATTCACCATCACAATGACCAGAGAACATCCGTATCGAATCCTGGTGAGTACGCAATAAAGACTTACACACCTTATATACTAGTGGGGTTGAGAACCGTTCTGGTTTAGAATTAGTTTCATTAAAAAAAAACTGGTTCTATCAATGATTCACTCACTTGCATTCAGAGCATTTTAGCATTTTTTGCTTCTATTTTTTTTTGCAAGACGGTTAATTTTATTTTATTTTTTTGTGCACTAATGAATTAAATTACACAAGAGACTAATTAAGTCTTATTGCAAAACAAATGACACTGAGTTAGTTCTTTTAGTGAATCAAATCTAAACAGAACAACAAGTACAGTCAAATCCCCAAGTGTAGTGAGTTTCACAAATAAAGGACTCTGATCTGGTTCGTTTCAGTGTATCAAATCCATACAACGCAAACACTGCGGTTCAATTCCTAAAACAGAGACTTTGATTCAGAATTAGTAAAAAATTATCATATTATTATTAAAAAACATTCAGTGTAGACCATACAATCCCTTAACGACTCTTCTGAGCTTGTTGATTTTAGTTATATAGCACTACGTTATATTGCAGTTCAAGCTAAAATTAGACAAAGATGAGTTTTGTCAGTAGTATTTAATACAAATTATGAAATATGATACCATATTTTTTATTTCTTTCGCATTTTTATAAAAAATATAAAAGGCCAATTATTGGATTTCTCCAATGTGAAAAGTCATTCAAATGTCTGTATAAAAAACAAAGAGTTGTTTTACAGATTTATTAATTATTTATTTAATCCAATTAATTTGCAGTTTTTTCCTAAATATTTTTGCTTCAAAAATACTAAGGAATCATTAATGGATCTGTTTGAATTGGAACTGGAATTGGTTCTCTGGTCAACACATTATTCAAACAGTTTTAACAATTAAAAAATGATCAATAAATCCCTTTTTGATGGTAACCAAATGTGTTTTATTGTCTCTTTAGGTTGATGGCCAGTTAGCAGAACTTCCCTTTTCGATGCGAGGTGTGTTTGTATTTTATTATGGTAACACTGCTGTGTTGAAGACAAACTTTGGTCTCCAGGTGACCTTTGACTGGTCCAGTGTGGCTAAGGTCACTTTGCCTAACAATTACAGCGGTGCAGTGTGCGGCCTTTGCGGGAACTTCAACAGTGTTGTTCAAGATGACCTTGCAATGCGCAATGGTATGATGGCACCCAATGCCAGTAGTCTGGGACAGAGCTGGCAGGTTGCCGCAACACCTGAATGTTCGTCAGATGGTTGCCTTGGCACTGGATGTTTACCCTGCCCTGCGACCCAGAGGGAGAACGCCCGGCGCTATTGTGAGATCATCGCAAACCAGACAGGACCTTTCAGAGAATGTCACGCCCAGATTGATCCTGGATCTTATCTAGAGGATTGCATATTCGACACCTGCAACTTCGAAGGACATCAGGCTGTGTTGTGTGACGCGCTGGCAGTCTATGTTTCTGCATGTCAGAGTCAAAGTGTCACAATTCACCCGTGGAGAAATGCTACTTTCTGTCGTAAGTAATTGACTGATTTTTTTGGTCTATAATTGCCCCTATTTATGCTATTTTAAAGGTTAATAATAATAATTAAAGGTTTTAATTTTGTTTTGGAGGTGTCCAACAATAAGTTTACATGCATCAAAGGTCAAAAAACACTTTCATTTTCTCATAATATACATTGGACAGGACATCACCACATGTATCTAAGAGTCTGAAAACAGTTTGTTTGAAGATCCAGTATCTTTAAAGGGGTCATATAATGCCATTTTTGTACAAGCTAATATGATTCTTTAGGGTCTAAATTAAAAGTTTGTAATATACTTTAATTAAACATTCTCATTAGTATTGTAAGAAAACACTTATTTTACCTGGTCAAAAACAGCTCTGTTTTCAGCACGCCGTTTCAGTGTATATGACTTTAAATGATGATGAGCTTTGCTCACCCCGCCTCTCTGTTCTGTGCGTACACCGTTTGTAACTCAATAACACAATAAACATAATGCGTTCTTCAGTATAAACGTGGGATTATGAATTATATTGAGAACGTCATACATAGAAAACATGCCGTAATGTACCCTGAGTGTAAACCTTAGACTGATTCATTGTGAAGCGTGCAGCTAGGGATTTGCAAAGATTAATATATTAATATAAAGTTTAATAAAAGTTACACTCACTTCCGTTCTTCTGGAGATTCAGCAGGAACACGAATAGCTGGTACCGATCCTTTTTTTATGAGCAGCTTCTTAGCAAATCCAGCTTTATACTGATCCTCGTTTATAAAGCAGTCTGGTGTGTGAAATGATTTGCGCAAACATGAAAGCATTGACGTTGCTCCTGGGGAATATTCCATTCGAAAACAAACACAGCCACTGCGTCTTCAGCGGTTCGGATTTAGGAACATTAAAATGACTGCTGTGTTCGTTATTGCACCCAAGAACAGAACACCACAATCGCTTAGACGCCATTCTGCTCATAGACAGTGCTCCAGCATATCAACAATGACGCGCAGACTATGATTGACAGCTGGCTCACGAGCGAGGGCGGGTCTGTGTTAAAACGCTGCTGTCAATCAACAATCGTGGGAGGGGTGTGCGAGCTTGTGACGTCACAGGCTCGAACGGCTTGATTTGAGGCAGGGGAAAACATATAAGGAGATTAAAACAAAACCACTGGATGCATGTACCATTAAATGACCCCTTTAAACCCTTCCTTTCCGAGAGCCTACTCTGCTCTGATTGGCCAGACTGCCCAATCTGTTTTGATTGATGCAGCGGTAACGCTTCCTTTTACAGTCCTGTTACCCATAGGTACTTATTATAGTAATTACAATTACCGAGTAATAACTAGGTACTAACCCTCAACCTACCCCTAACCCATGTACTTACCTTATATTAGCCAGTACTTTCTAGGTAAGTACACTGTAAGTACACGTAAGTACTGTACTGTAAAAGGAAGCGTTTACAGCGCATGTTTTTCCGTATAAATTCCTCATCCTTGCGTGGAAACAAAGTGATTCGCAGCGCTGAAAACAGCATCTTCTCGGCATGCCAGCAACACGAACCAAACTCTTCCAGTCTCTGCTACAGCTACAGTGTTTGAGGGAGGGTCAAAGTAGATGTTCACAGGGCAGTCAATGAAGACCATAGGTGAGCATTATGCAAATTTGTTACATAGGTATGTAACAGGAAGTGAAACTGGAAATGCTTATGACTCGTTTCAGCAGTTCAGAGTCGATTCTTTCTTTTATGAGACAAAACCTTCATTTGTTGTGTACTTTGATCTTTGAAACTTTGCAGACCTTTTACATTCACAAACAGCTATATTACACACTTCATTACAGATAATAATAGGGGGGAAAGTGTATTAAGGGCACTTTAATATGTGTGTTTGTTTGATGAAAAATGAAACCGTTTAAATAACTGAGCTCGAATCAGTGTTATTCTTGTCAACAAAATAGGCTTTATGCCGAGCGTCACGTGACCAAGCCGGAAAACAGATCACATCGTTTCCGATTCAGGTCTTTTGTATGTGCTTCGTGACATTTTTTTGCGGTTTTACTCAAGATAACTTAAAAGGAGCAAGCAAAAATGAGCATAACCAATGTCCCTCGCATGTCCAGATTGATATTTAAAAGTTTTTTCATTTTTCTTCTTCACACTAACGTTTAGATATTTAAATAGCATAAAATGCCAATTACAAAGTGAACTTAGTAGGTTAGGTGATTACCTTAAAAATCCATAGATATCGTTCTCTGACAAGCGGATGCAATGAGACCCGTTTTCCGGTTTGGTCACGTGACGCTAGGCATAAAGCCTATTACTGCCAAACGTTTAACAATGTTTTTTGTTGTTGTTGGTGTTGTTGCAAAAGACTGTTTTGTTTTTTGTGAAATGTTAAATTAATAAATAAAATGTTTGAATATTTGCACAACTAAAATGTAATTTACAAAAATTAGATGCTGATTTATTATAATTCTGACTTGACTAAATTTAAAGCATTTTTGGTAAAAAAAAAAAAAAAACTCTTTTATTTTTATATTTGTATGTGCTTTTGTCATTTTTTGTATTTTTTTATATATTGCTATATAGCTTTTATTTATTTATTGCACTTTTAGTAATTGTCCTTGGCAACAAACTAAAATAAAGAAGATTAAGTACTAAGTTAGTTGTACATTTACAAATTTACAAAAGTTCTTGGTGTTTCAAACCTGTATGACCAACGCATTCTCATCCCAAGGCGTCATATACTGACGCTTTTGCCAAAGCGTCTACATCCGACGGCGCACATGGCACCCTTTAGCGTCAATATAACACGCTTCGGTTATGGGTAAGTTTAGGTCTGGGGTAGTGTTAGGGTTAGACCCATGGGCGTCAGTTTGGTTTGAAATGTGGGGGGGACAGAGACGCATTCGGAAGGGCATTTTCAAAAGTGCTGGGTACAATGACGCGTTCATTCTTTTTTCTCTTTCGCGCAGGTCATGGTTTGAAAGACGCCGATGTCCTGTAGCTTACTGATTTAAATAAATAAAAATGTATACAAAGATGTGATGATGTCCGACCAAAAATGTGATGGTACTTTGGGTTTAAATTTAATATTATATTAAGATCTAATATAATGTTGTTAGTATCGTGAATTTTTACGTGAATATATATATATAGATCCGCCTGCGATGCGTATGTACTGTAATGGTCCAGTGGCAGAATTTTTGCCAAGCGTGTCGGAGGTTGAGGGTTCTAATCCGCACTCGTATAGTTTTTTTCCCCACATCAAAACCGATAATTGTATATCAAGAATCTTGATATACTTTATCACTGATAAACATTATCGGTTTTGATGAGGGGGAAAAAAAACTATACGAGTGCGGATTAGAACCCTCAGAAGCAGGGACACGTTTGTGTGCATTTTGAATTGTGATTTCTCTGGAACGAATAGAATCTCTGCAACGGATTGAAGCGCGCGTCCGAGTGAAGACAACACATTTCAGCGCTAGATCGCCTCTTATTTAACAAATGAATTAAACGAATGCTGCTAGTTAACTAGAGATTTTTTATTTGTATTGGTACATCCGTGACGCGAGATGTTTCAAAAGTGGTGGGGACAATATCGACCCTGGCAAAAAGTGGTGGGGACATGTCCCACCCGTCCCCCCCGTAAATGACGCCTATGGTTAGACCACTTGGAGGCGCCATATATCTGCGTCACATATTGTCGCTAAAGGGTTCCATGTGCGTTGGATATAGACGCTTTGGCAAAAGCGTCAGTATATGAAGCCTTGGGATGGGAACGGGCTGGTATGACTTTCTTTCTTCTCAATAACTTAAAAGAAGATGTATTTTAGAAGTATCTCAGTGTTTTTTTTTTGTTTTTTTTTGTCTATACAGTGGAAGTCAATAGTCACCAAAATATCTTTTCATAATGGTTTGGAACGACATGAGGGGGAAGTAAATTAAATGTTTGTGTGAACTAAGTTTTTCATCTAATTTATACATTGTATTTAAATGACAAAAAAACAAAAATTTTAATAGTTTTACTTTTAGTGAACATACTGTATGTGCATAATCCAAAAGGCGACTTGCATTGCATTTAAGGTACACATTTTATCAGTTCTTGCTTTTCTCTGGGAATCAAATCCCTGACGTTGCTGTTGCTATCACCATTCTCTAATGTTAGCAATTACAACACTGATCAAAATACAAAAACGGACTAAAATAAAAATGAACAATGTCTCCAATCTGTCTATCACAGCTCCGTCCTGCCCACCCAACAGCCACTACAACCCCTGTGCCCCAGGCTGTCCCGAGACCTGCGTTAATCTCTCTGAGCTCAACTGCAGCAGACCCTGTGCTGAGGCCTGCCAGTGTGATCATGGATACATCTTGAGCGGCCAAACCTGTGTGCCACAAGCAGAATGTGGCTGCTTCTATCAGGGACGTTATTACAAGAAACACCAAATGTTTTACGTCCATGAGCAGTGCTTGGAGCTCTGCAGGTGTGGGGAAAATGGAACCGTTTCCTGCCAGACATCAAGTTGTGGACCAGGGGAAGCTTGCAGGCTGGTGAATGGAGTATTAGGATGCCATCCTGTCAGTTACGGAAGATGTGTCGCCACTGGTGACCCTCACTATTTTTCTTTCGATGGTAGGAGGTTTGACTTTCAAGGCGCATGCGCTTATACACTCGCTAAGGTATGTGATCGGATCGGGGGGCGGCTGGTGGATTTTTCTGTGGAAACCAAGAACGAGCAGATTGGAAACATAAGAGTTTCTGTCATCAAGAACTTGACTGTGAAGGTCTACAACTTTAAAATTATCATCCAACGAGGTGAACGCTGGAGAGTCATCGTAAGTGTTCATCTAGTTTACAATTTTATATTGTAATAATATTCCACAATATTAGTTTTTAACTATATTTTTGATGAAATAAGCAAGAGGCAATCTTACCAATCTCAAACTTTTGAACAGTAATGTATATACCACTGTATAAAATAATGCATATATGTAAAAAAGTAAGATCAAATATGAATATATAAAATGTTTAATAAGTAACCAATATGAAAGAAACTAAAAATATAAAATAAAATGGATAATATGTGCTGATAATTCACTTATTTCTACTTTAAAATTAAGTAGAAAAATTAAGCTGAAATCATGTTTGCTGTTGGTTCTCTTTGACAGGTAAATGATGAGTTTGTGAACCTCCCTACATCGCTTGGCCATCAAGTCACCATTAACCAGGTTGGTTTCACTGTCGTAGTGCAAACTGATTTCGGATTGAGAGTTCTGTATGACGCTGGTTACCATGCAGAAGTCCATGTACCCTCAAACTATCAAGGCAGCATGTGTGGTTTGTGTGGCAACTACAATGGCAACCCAGCCGATGACTTCTTGTTGCCCAATGGGACCCAAAGCTCCAGTGTAGATGCGTTCGGACAGGCGTGGGGATTGCCGGCAACTGGTGTTCAGTGCGGAGACAGAGATTCCCAGAAGCAGTGCAATCAGACCGAAGCCGAGAGATACCGCAGAGAAGATGCCTGTGGCCTTATGGCAACTGCCGCTGGTCCCTTCAGTGCATGTCATGCTTGGGTGAATCCTCAGCAACATGTGATTAACTGTGTATTTGACATGTGTGTTATGGATGGAGACAGAGCCATGCTATGTCAAAATCTTCAGGCGTATGCCATTATCTGCCAACAAGCAGGGATACCAATCATGCCATGGAGAAATAGTTCATTCTGCTGTAAGTTTGTAAAGCTAAAGCTGTTTTTCTTTTTACCACTTTATTTAAGCTTTGTATCAAATCAATATGTTACATATAACCATTGTTGGGGAAAGTTACTTTTAAAAGTAGTGTGTTACAATACTGCATTACTTCCTAAAAAAGTAACCAATTGCTTTACTTGGTTACTTTACTTTTGTTATATTTCCCGACCTTTTCCTGACATATTTAATTAGTGCAGGTTTGGGCAATGTTCTGAGTTTGCATTTGACTGTTTTTGTTCATTTTGAGGAATACTGAATCTGTTTTTGTGCGAGTGAGATGAGTAAATGCATGCTCACATTTAGTCTAGATCTACAATAACTTTCATGTTCACACACAGCACACACAACTCCTAATAAATAATATATATTGTGCATTTTCTTCCTTTAAG
The DNA here is from genome assembly GCF_029890125.1 of Rhinichthys klamathensis goyatoka. Taxonomy (NCBI): domain Eukaryota; kingdom Metazoa; phylum Chordata; class Actinopteri; order Cypriniformes; family Leuciscidae; genus Rhinichthys; species Rhinichthys klamathensis. Next base: position 269,530 of record NW_026607183.1, read on the forward strand.
GGGCCGATTGTCCAGCTAACAGTCACTATGTACAGTGCTCTAATAACTGTGCCAACACCTGTGCCAGCCTTAGTGGGTCCTACAGCTGCCCAAATATTTGCATGGAAGGCTGTCAGTGTGATGAAGGTTTGCTCTCAGATGGTGAGAAGTGTGTGTCCTTGGGAGACTGCGGATGTGTCCATAATGGCAAATACCTAAAGGTGGGATTTATTGCTTTTCTTAAATCCATCAATGATCGTTTCTGTGTCTGATAAGAGCTGCTTATCCACTTTTTTTTACAAACCTTTGTCACAGATTCTATGATTCTCCAAATTAACTGCCAGTCATTTTAATGTCTTTTTAGAAATATTTAAATAAATCCATTGTTCAGTGTCTTTTGATTAACTCGAAACATTGTTCAAGCTGACATGTGCAATATCTGCAGAATAATGATAATGTCATCCTACCTATATCATCCTACTTGAAGTTGTCTGATTATATTAAACTGAGATAAGAAAATTTATTTTACACACACACACACACACTTATATATTGCATTTCAATAATAAATGTGATGGTGCAGGGAACTATGGGTAAGCTTTTCTCTCCTCTGTCCTCTTAGGTTGGCGAAGTCTCAGTGACTGACACCTGCGACATGAAGTGTGTGTGTCATTCCGCGGGGGTGCTGGAGTGTGTGAAACAAGCCTGTGCCAGAGGAGACATCTGTGATGTTCAGGGTGGCAAACGAGATTGTTACCCTGATCAAGGCCACTGTGTATTTGATGCAGATGACCAGTTGCAGTCATTTGATGGTGTAAATGGGACGGTTGACCGGCCAGGATCCTTTCAAATGGCTTTCTTATGTGATCAAGAGTCTCATGACTGGTTCCGTGTGGTGTTAGATGCACTTGCATGTGCCAGGAATGATCCTGGTAAAGTGACAATGGTCCACGTCTTCTTCCAGGACATGATCATCACAGTCAACAATCGTCGGCACAGCTGGGTCAGTGGAATATGTTTTTAAAGATTATAAATAATCGTGGTACATTAACCAGTCTTAAAATATTTGATTCAAAGAAATAAAAAGTGGTGGTGACAGAGAACATATTTATCTTATTGAAACAGGTGAATGGAAAGAAGGTCTCATATCCCTTTATGCCTGAAGAGGGGGTGTCAGTCTCATACAGAAATGAGGCCGTGGTCATTGAGAAGATGTCTACCATGAGACTGACTTACTCTGTCACTGGAGGGGTCGTGTTATCCGTAAACAGAGACCTGACAGACAAAGTTTGTGGCGCTTGTGGCAACTTTAATGGAGACACTGCAGATGATATGAGAACTTCTGATGGGAGAAACTCCACTATGTTGTCTCTGGTTGTATCATCCTGGCAGGCTGAAGACTTCTTTACATGGTAAGTATTTTACGTATAATTTTTGACAATAACAAAATAGGCTAGTTTTGTCACCTAAAGCCATGTAATTGTGGCTAACCTATCAGTCAATGTCAATGGCTAACCTATTACTCCTCTTATGCTTTTATTACAGTGATGTGTAACAAACCCGGGCAAGATTTTGTTACCAAAGAGATTTCTAATATAGAAATTGTAAATTATATTTAATTGCACATTGGGTTTTAGAATGACGCTTTGGTGTAAACTGAATGATTTCTACATAGGGCTACTATGTTTTTAGTCTGATCGTACTTCTGCACATGATTTAAGATTATGCACATTAAAATACACGCCTGAAATCTACCTCCAAAATTGTGATCGTTTTTCATATTTCTTTTCATCTTGCTTAAAGCTACACTGTAATTTTTTAAGCTGATTCTTAGCAAAATTATGTGCTCATTCATATGGTGTTACTTCCACCAACTAATCAAGTATTTCTCGTAAGCGTAGAATCTGCCATTCAGAATACATAGGAGCGAGTCGCTCGAATGGCGGCAGCCATGTTGCGCCTTCATCTTGAAAATACATTAGCCAAAGAGGGACATACTTCAAGCTTCGCCTTTCACGCTTGCCGTGACGAATGCGATGGGGAGATTACTTGCGACTGCCGGCAGATTTGAAAGCCTGTTGAAGATGGAGGATCACGCCTATTCTCGAGGACATGTAACAGAGTCACCAAGGAAGCGAAAGAGAGAATTAAAATGACAACACGACAGGCAAATCAACAAGACCAAAGTCAATATTGGAGTGGCTTTTCCTAGATGGAAAGAACTCATGAGGAGCAAGGATTTTAAAAGGGACGCCAAAGTTGCCTGCTTTCTTCTCAACAGGTAATTCAGCCTATTTGAGTAAATTCAAACTTTTGTAGTTGCTTGGCTAACTATAGCATGGCTGTGCATAACGCCAGAACGACGTCTAGGATACTTTTCCTCGCGTCAATGATGAAAAAGGATTGTTTATCTTCTAACATAAATCTGTGTGCTGTGACGGATCACAGGCGATGAATAGTTTTACTGGCGCCATTTGTAGGCTATATCACAGGACACTGTAAATTTTTGTTATTTTTCATTGCTTTTACTTAGTACACAATGTAGCCTAATCTGATAATGCTGGGGTAGCATCACATTGAAAGGTCATGCTCGATGAGATTTAAAAACCCAGGATACGCACACATAAGGACCATTTTAAACAATAATATGACACAAAGACATAAATATGTCATTCAACATACAATACAATTTGAACTATCCTCCTTCGCACGGTCGCTTTGTAAACAGTGGGGTGGTACTTCTGCCGGCGCCAGCGACATCGAGCGTGACCTTTCAACGTGATGACGTAGTTCCCGGCGCGTTACAGATCAGCTCAATCCGAACAATTGTAGTTAAAACGTTTTTTTCTTTTTTCTTTTTAGGGGGGGGGGGGGGGGGGGAATTACTTATCGTTTTGCTATAAGACCCTCTTACTCATGAAGGTTGTGCTGCTTTGGCTTTGGCTCTGACATCAAACCTCTCACGGCTGAAAGAGCTGAATCTATCTAGCAACGTCATAGGAGACTCAGGGATGAAGCTGCTGTCTACTGCACTGGAGAATCCCCACTGCAAACTAGAGACACTAGGTTAGAGTCACAGTGATTAAATTACTCTGCAAGTCAAACTCAGGAATCACAATTCTGTCTATGGGTTGTGTATCAGAGAAGATGTGTCTTTGTTGCCTCTGCAGCTTGAATGATTGTGGTGTCAGAGATGAAGGTTGTGCTGCTCTGACATCAAACCCCTTACACTTGAGTAAGCTGCATCTATCTGGTGTAGGATTACAAATTTATTTAAATGTTTAATTTAGGTTCCAGTACAATAGTATATAAACTGAGAAAGTCTAGCAGACTGAATTTCGCATTTGAGGTATAAATGAGCAGATTACTGAGACTCTTTGTCTTTAATGGCTCTGGGAGCCCCTGGCTAGATCTGGGGTGCGTTTCCCGAAAGCATCGTTATCCAACTATAATCGCAATTCCCATTGAACTCTATTAGCTACAAGTTAACTCTATTCTACAAGTACTCGGAGCTTGCTGCCGAGTGCCGGGAGGCTGGCTGGAAGACGACCATCCACCCAGTGGAGGTCGGATGCCGAGGTTTCCTTGAGGTGTCAACCATACGCCTCTTGAGGGAAGCAGGAGTGGCCGGAGGGAGGCTAAGGAGGGCAACAAAGGATCTGGCAGAGGAGGCAGAGAAAGGTAGCTTTTGGCTCTGGCTGAGGAGGAAAGATAGGTGTTGGGGGAAGAACATCTAACCCCAGATAACAGCAGCAGGGAGAACAGCTATCAGCTGCAGGGGGTGACAGGGAGACGTCCCTGTCACTGCTCCGCCACCTGGAGACGTTCCAGAATTAAAGGAGCGAAACGTCGGTGAACGGTGGTTTCTGGCTGATGACCCTGCAGCTGACCCATGGGCACTGGAGGAGGTGCGACAGGCAGCAATGCCCAGCAGGTGGTAACATCTTCCTGTGCAATTACTGAAGTTCTGGCGAACCCAGTGACTACTGTGAATAGGGCAGTTGGAGTCCAGGGAAGACTGGAGGACAGCCAGGAAAAGACTGGATGGCAGCAGGGAAAGACCGCACCGGGAGTGGGTGGCTAGTTACCTAACCCACTAGTCTTTTGCGAGAGAGACACCCAAACCTAACTACAAAGAAACGTAACGAGAAACAACCCGCGGGCCCTCCGAGAGGTGGGATGAAAGATGGGCCCAACAGGACAGACCACACGGTGACGACGGCAACGAACATGGACAACGAGAACACCAGAACTCCAGTAAACGAGGAGAAGATCCTCAGAAAGTGTGCATGTGGATGGGAGAAAGTGACCACGTTTAGGGGCTTACGGATTCATCAGGGGAAAGCGAAGTGTGGACAGAAAGGCCAACAGCAACCTTGCACTGCGTTAGCAGGTGAGACAAGAAGGACCAAAAGCCAGGGAAAAAACCACAGAGCCGAAGGACCTAACGTTGCTGAAGGCATGAGAGTCACAGAGGAAGGTCCCCTGGTGGAGGCTGAGCCTCCACGTGTGCATGAAGACCCAGTCCCCAACACGTTAGACAGAACAGAGCCAAATGAAGAGACCAAAGAACCAGCCAGAAGGAGTAAGCTGAAGTGGCCGAAGTCAAATGAAGCAGAGGCATGGCGCAATTTGGACTTGGACCTGATCAAGACCCTAGAGGGATCACTGCGAGGAGGGGGCGAGACTAAGCTTAACCTGATTGGAGACATAATATACCAGACCTGCAAAGACAAGTTTGGCGAAATTGTCCCCAAACAGAGGACCGCCAGGAGAGAGAAGGGAAGGAGGGAAAGGGAAATCCTCCAACTTGTGCAAAGGCGTCGGCAACTCCGCAAGAACTGGAGGAAGGCAACCCACGCAGAGAGAGAGGGTCTGAAAGTCCTGTGGGAGGAGGTCCGGAAAAGGCTAGCCGGGCTTCGCAGAGCTGAACGCATCCGCAAGCGCAACCAGCGGAAGCAGAGAGAGCGAGCCAACTTCTTCAAGGATCCCTTCAAGCATGCCAGACAACTATTGGAGGAAAAGAAGAGTGGCAGGCTCGAAACCACCAAGGAGAAACTGGAGCAGTATGTCAAAGAGCAGTACAGTGATCCACAAAGGAGCGTCCCTTTAGGAACTCCAGGATACGTGCCCCAGCCGGCAAAGCCAACAGTTGAGTTCAACATCATGCCCCTCAAGCTCAGCGAAGTCAGGCAAGTCGTGGAGAAGGCAAGGTCCTCTTCCGCACCTGGTCCCAATGGGGTCCCCTACAAGCTTTATAAGAACTGCCCCAAGGTACTAGAGCTACTATGGTATCTGATGAGAACTGCCTGGAAAAAGCAAATAATTCCATCTGAGTGGCAAAGAGCGGTAGCAGTCTTCATACCTAAGGAAACGAACTCCAAAGACATCAGCCAATTCCGGAACATTGCACTACTGAATGTAGAAGGAAAGATCTTCTTCTCAGTGCTAGCCAGGAGGATGACTAACTATCTGCTCGAGAATGGCTATGTTGACACCAACTGCCAGAAGGCAGGAGTTCCAGGTTTCCCAGGATGTGTAGAGCACTCCACTATGATCTGGGACCAGATCCAGAAGGCCAAGCGGGAGAAGACCGACCTGCATGTCATCTGGCTTGACCTTGCCAACGCGTACGGATCAGTTCCGCATCAGCTGGTCAACTATGCCATGGAATTCTTCCACATGCCCACCTGCGTCAAGAGCCTGGTAGCTCAGTACTATAGCAACTTGCAGATGTGTTTTTCCCTCCAGGACTTCACCACCGGATGGCAGCGGCTCGAAGTAGGAATTGCGATGGGGTGTACTATTTCTCCAATACTGTTTGTAGCAGCCTTTGAGATAATCCTCATCGGGGCAAGGCAAATGGTTGGGGGGATCAAACTGCCAACTGGCAAGAGGCTTCCCCCACTGAGGAGTTACATGGATGATGTCACCAGCCTCCTTCAGACAGCAGCATGCACATCAAGACTGCTGAAGAGGATGGACGAATTGATGTCATGGGCAAGAATGAAGATCAAGCCCTCCAAGTCTCGGAGCTTGTCCCTCAGGAGAGGAGTCAGAAATGACAATACCATCTTCGTCATTGGAGGGGAAAAAATCCCACTTCTATCAGAGCAACCGATCAAAAGCCTGGGGAGGCAGTACACTGCAGACCTATCTGACAAACAGATGGGGAAAACCGTCATGAAGCAGCTCTCCGACGGACTGGCAAGGATCGACCAAAGCCAACTCCCTGGGAAGTTTAAGGTCTGGTGCTACCAGTTTACACTCTACAGGAGGGTGATGTGGCCCCTGAAAATGAGTGAGATTCCCTCATCAACTGTAAGTAAGATGGATGGAAAAGCCAACTCATTCATCCGAAAGTGGTTGGGGTTGCCACGGTGCCTATCTGAAACCGGTCTATTTGGAAAAAACATGCTGCAGCTGCCACTGCAGTCCATACAGTTGGGCTACATGCAAGAAAAGACCAGGTTGGTTCTCGAGCTGAGGGAGTCCACAGACGAGTCAGTAAAGAACGCAAATGCCAAGGTTCCTACTGGCCGCAAGTGGAATGCCCAAACCGAGGTCGATCAAGCTGTCGGTCGGCTACAACACCGGGAGATCATGGGCAGAGTTCAGGTAGGAAGAGCAGGTCTAGGATGGGGAGAGACGCCACGCTTTTGGTCCAAGGCCAATCGCAAGCAAAGGAAGGAGATGGTGGTAGCAGAGGTGACGAGGATGGAGGAAGATCGCTACAAAATCAAGGCCGTGGCGCAGCGTCGACAAGGAAGCTGGACAACCTGGGAGGGAATCATGAACCGGAACATCAGTTGGTCAGACGTGTGGAAGATCCCACAGGCAAGACTTAGTTTCCTTATTCGTTCAACCTACGACACGCTTCCCTGCCCTCGGAACCTCCACCAGTGGTTTGGAAATGAAGAATCCTGCGTACTCTGCAATGCTCCCAACGCAAGTCTCCAGCACATCTTGGCAGGCTGTAAGATCGCTCTCTCACAGGGACGCTACAGATGGCGCCACGATCAGGTCCTGAGAAAGCTAGCCGAAGTACTTGAGGAGTGTCGACAGGGTGGCAACCAACCACCATCAGCAGAGGACCCCACCATCTTTGTGTCGGAAGGAGGGGTAAGGAGAAGCACCAGATCAAGAGAAACAGCAAGGCTCTTCTCCCCCAACCAGGAGTGGGACATGAGAGTTGACCTAGATAAGCAGCTCCGGTTCCCCACGGAGATAACCACCACATCTCTCCGGCCAGACATAGTGGTGTGGTCAACCAAGGCGAGATCGACGCACCTCATTGAGCTCACTGTACCACTGGAGGAGGGGATCGAGGCCGCCTTCGAACGGAAGAAGGCCAAGTACTCGGAGCTTGCTGCCGAGTGCCGGGAGGCTGGCTGGAAGACGACCATCCACCCAGTGGAGGTCGGATGCCGAGGTTTCCTTGGGGTGTCAACCATACGCCTCTTGAGGGAAGCAGGAGTGGCCGGAGGGAGGCTAAGGAGGGCAACAAAGGATCTGGCAGAGGAGGCAGAGAAAGGTAGCTTTTGGCTCTGGCTGAGGAGGAAAGATAGGTGTTGGGGGAAGAACATCTAACCCCAGATAACAGCAGCAGGGAGAACAGCTATCAGCTGCAGGGGGTGACAGGGAGACGTCCCTGTCACTGCTCCGCCACCTGGAGACGTTCCAGAATTAAAGGAGCGAAACGTCGGTGAACGGTGGTTTCTGGCTGATGACCCTGCAGCTGACCCATGGGCACTGGAGGAGGTGCGACAGGCAGCAATGCCCAGCAGGTGGTAACATCTTCCTGTGCAATTACTATTGGTAACGACGGAACTTGCGACCATAGTTGGCTAACGATGCTTTCGGGAAACGCACCCCTGAATAGTTATGCTCAGAGTGTCTCCCCCTCGATGTAACCCCTCCCCATTAAGCTCTATGATAATGTGATTGTGAAGGTATGGGTGATACAATCAGGCTGATTGGATTACCATCTATACCTGACACTGTTATGCTGATGAGATCAGGGCTGGGGAATTTCCGGTAACGAGCTGAATCCTATGCCTCATTTACATGCTTTGTTTGAAAGTGTTTACACCTCTATGTAACCCCTCCCCTTGTAAGGTATATGAACACAAAGTATTTTGCCTTTAGTTAGACTTGTCTAAGATTTTTGGACAAAGCAGTACTACAGCAATGCAACAGCAATAAAGAATCCTGCTTAAAAAGATACAACCGAGTCTCCTGGTCTTCGCTTCTGAGTTTCCTACACTTTAGAAGAAAAAGTTCACAACACTGGAAATGAAATAGGAACGTCAACAATGGAGCAGCTCTCAGCTCTTCAGGCTCTTCCAGATAATAATCTGAAAAAAAGTCAAGTGAGTTTCAATGGGATAGTTGACCCAAAACTAACTTTTATCGTTTACTTAACCACAGGAAACTCAAGAAATTCAAAACATTTTTAGAGGATGGTGAGTCATATTTTCAAGCTCAAAAACATTACAAAGTACCCAACTACTCCATACAACCAAGTCTTTTCTTAAGCCATAGTACAACTTATAAGAAACAAGACTGAAATTAAAGTAGTTATTTGCAAAAAAATCTATTGACCTGTACACTCAGTATTAATTTTATATATTTTAGAGATGTAATTTATTTGTCACTTGTCTTTGTCTCGTCTTTCAGTTTATCCATTTGGAGATCTGAACCTTTCACAGAAAACAATAATGATCCTGGTAATTCTCAGGAGCAACATTGATCCTGCTCCACATTTATATAGAAACTACTTGTACATCTGACACAAGTTGAGAAAGATTCACATTGGTCACAAGAATCAGCATTGAACTTTTCAGCATTCATTATTTTACTTTAAAACAACCCATTATGGAGTAGCCTTTTTGAAATATTTACATTCATAAAAGAGAGACAAAAGTGACCTGATAGATTTGAGCTCCTCTAGCAAACCGTAAAACATTTTAAAGTTTTCAGTTAGCACAATTTACAAATGCATGTTATAAATGAATGAATATACTGAAGGGCACGTGAAAATTAATGTATTACAAGGGTAATTTTTTTGAGTTATATAGTTTTTTTAATGTTTTTTTCTTCTGTGGTTATAGTTACCTGTTTTGGTTTCAACATTTTATGAACTTAGTCCAATAAACTAAAATGCTAATGTTACTTAAAGTGAACTCAATTCACATATGCATTAATTTATGTGATGGCCTAAATGTGTGTCATGCCCTAAACGCAATTAGGGTGCGAATCAAATAAAAAGTCCAATATGTGTTTTACACAGCCCAGGCTCATTGGAAAAACATACCTGTGGCAACATTTTTGCAAAACACAAAATATGTTGCGTTGTGCACATTTCACAACAGTTTCAAAGTGAATGGTCCAGTGAGTGGTGCTAAAAGAGTGTTTATTTCAAATCAAACGGGACTACACATTTATGGCAATTTTACCCACATATAGGCCTATTGCATAAACTAAAATGGTATATCAATTCATTCTGTTATTTGTTAACAGTTGATAATCATCATTATACAACGTTTGTTTTTGGTTAGAAAAAAAGAATCTTGAAACCTAAAAATGTATTGGTAAAAAAAAACCACATTGCTTTGCTTATACTGTACATGTCTTTTTATATATTTGTATTTTTTTTAAACAACTCCGTCCTGGTTTCCTCTAAAGAGAGCATAACATATGGATAATATAAGCGAGTTAGGAATTTAGCACTTCTGATTTCATCGTCCTGAAGTCAATGTGCCAATTGTGAATGGGGTTTTGGTTAAATGGCAGAAATAAGGTTTGTGGTGAACAAGCACAAGATATTTTAACGTTTTATTCCATGACATTAAATACATCAATATTAATCCACTTGAGATTTTTTTTTTAAGCTGTTATGTGTCTTGGCTGGGGAAACCCTGAGGAAAGGGACTTTTTTTTTTTTTTACGAGTATTACAACAATAAGGGTTTACTACACAATAGTTTCTGGCAAAACACGGCAATGGAGAAGAGTTTCTTGGTACCAAATACAAACCTCAATCAGGCCACAAAAAAAAAAAGATTTATTTGGTGATAAACGGAAAACATCCCATATAAACCAAGCACTGAATTGATCTGTAAAAGAACTCCAGTAGCTACAAATTACGCAAAAATCAATCTTGTGACGACTGACATTGGCCACACCGCTAATGCAGTATTACTAGTGCACTTTTCGGTTCGGCTTCAGGGTTCGACTGCAGGCTTTGGTGGTTCGGCTTCAGGGTTCGGTGGTTCGACTGCAGGCTTTGGTGGTTCGGCTTCAGGGTTCGGTGGTTCGACTGCAGGGTTCGGTGGTTCGACTGCAGGCTTTGGTTGTTCGGCTTCAGGTTCAGCTGCAGGCTTCACTGCATGGAAACAGATAGTCAGCTTTTGTCTGTCCTTTCAGCAGCATTCATACATCAACTCAAATCATGAATAGAAAGTTTTCCTTAGAGTAAATTGTAATTTAATGCATTCATCTTTTTTATTTTATTCATTTTGTAAAGCTATTCTGTGCTTGAAACTGCTATGAGCTGAATTATGGTAGGCCTACTTTTGTCATGGAGTAGGATATGATAAGTATAAAAGACAACCCAAAACCCTAATTTAATTAAAATACCTGTATATGGATCCATACACTGACGTTCACATCCATTGCTACAGCATTTCTCATTGTTCAGACAGTCACTGTCATAGTCACACAACTGGGCACACTCTCCTGCTTCTGGTTGGGCACTTGGACACTCTCCTGGCTTTGCTGTTATACAGACATGTCAGTGAAAACATCACTGAACGCTAAAAGGTCTCATTTACCGTTTAAATAGTGAGTGCGGGTATGTGCTGTCAAAATTAGTGCGTTAAAGCATGCGATTCACTCTCAATTTAACGTTAAAATTTAACTAACGCAGCATCCATTTTTTTTCTGTCATCCTTTGGCTAGAGTTACATTATATGATCACGCTCTTATTCATGCAAATGCTTTTATTCAAGTGGGACACAAAAGATAACACGCTGTTTCTGAATGTAACTTTTCGTGCTTGAACAAACAATTATGCCAAAATGTCCGTTGTTTTGTCGAGTATGCTCACAAAAGAGCAGTCTTAAATGAACTTAAAGAAAGAGTTGTAAGAAAATGAGTTGTCAGTTCTGCATCATGTGCAGCAGTGACAGGTCTTAAAGTTACAGCAGCCTAATAAACCAGTTGCTGTGATGTCTGCCATTTATGTTAATCAAAGAACAAAGGTAACAGAACATTGTAGCTTTAATAAGAATTAATCTACATTTAATTTATGTAGTTAAGACTGTAAAGTGTTTGACAAACTTATTCAACTGAACATTTCCTACCCGTTAGACCATTGGTAAATTACACTGGTTTGGGTTTATATGAAGATTGTTTTAATTTAGTTGTTATTTTTTAAAGCCTAATAAATGTTGAAATGTATAGCTTTGTAATAGCTACTGTAATGTTGAATGTCTATTATTGTTTAAAAATAAAAATCTATTTCACAGAGACATCAGTAGCCTAGAGTATCCGTGATACTGGCCTTCATTCATAAAAAGATGCAATGAAAACAAATATTTTAAATATGGCCTTTAAGTTGTTTCTACATTAATTTGGAGAGTAAATGTGAAATTACAACAATATAAAAATATTACTATAAGGCGTTTAATTAAATCACAATTAGCCTACATAAAAAAAATATGCTATTAATTAGTTTGTTTTTAATAGATTGACAGCACTTATATAGAGCCTATAGAAGAAGTTGTCAGATCAGAGTAGGTTTTACAAGAAAATACTAGTTCAGTCTTTCTACTTCAAAGTTTCAAGTTTAGGTCAATGAGATTTTGCAATTATTTGTGAAATTTACTAGCAATTTCTGAGTGAAAACTTTATTTTCAGTGTTTCCTTTGGAAGACCAATTGAAACTCACTGAAAACAAGCGGCACGCACGCGGACCCACGGGGAAACTGACAGCATTTGTGTCCTCCAGAGCAGTCTCCATCACAAGAACATCCTTGACGGGACGGCACGACCTTCAGCTTCGCCGGACACTGACCGGACACAACAGAAGAGGATTCAAGAGGATCTAGGGGACATCAGGGAGTGCTGTATTAGTTACAGCATTTGTAAGTCAGGGCAGGGGTCTTGCAATATGCATCTCAAACTTGAAAATATTAATATATATCTGCTTCAAATCAAGTAGAAATACCATTTATTCACTAAACTGTGTCAATTAGTTTCAAAGAGCGCTGTTATAACCTACCCAATAGGGTGTGGAACATATAGAAGACAGTTCATAGGTTTTCCATAAATTTACTATCGTAACTAAAGGTACTGTACCTAAAACAGAAGTCTCATTTTGAAAGGTATCTTCTTCCGGCTGTATGAAGCCAAAAGATCCAGCGTCTGTTGTGCTCAAACATGCAGACAGCCACAAAACAGCACTTAACGAGCAATACACCCGAGCTGTCATCCTCTCGACCTGCGATCTCAATGAACTCTGCTGGAAAACGCGCTGAATTAGTGTATCAGGAGGAATATCGACAAACACACAAACCTTCACTAAAATCAGGCCGCTGAATCCCGCAACATAGATCGCTATAAAGGATATTTGAAAACGCGTTTTTAAAGATCCAATGTGGTCTGGGTAAATAACTCCTGATCAAACTCACCTGCCTGTAGCTTTGAAGACCTTGATTAGCTTATTCAGGTGTGTTTGATTAAATTTGAAGGAGCAGAGCGATCACGCCAGTTCGGTATGCACCTTTGAAGTTGGTTCGCAACCCGCCATAAAACCAAAAGAAGAAGAAGAAGAAGATCACGCCAGTTGTCTAATATATCGTAAGGAGATGACTGTAGTTAATCCACGTGGACAGGACACTATGAACTTGCCTGTGTGGATAGAGAAGAAATATCAGAATATTCTCAGCAGAGTATGTGATTTTGTTTTTAATTCATCGTGAATCTGAGATGTGAACTTGAAGTAGTGCTCTTGTCTGCTGTAGGCTATAGCAGAAGTGAATGTCAGCAGTGAGGTTTTTATGAAAAGGAAAATGGAAATGTGAATTATTTAAAATAGAAATGTTTATTAACTTTATAAATCTTTAATGTCTTTTTAAAATTGAATGGCACATTTTCACATTTACAATGCAAGACAGGGAGCATAACTATCATGGCACACCCCACATCCAAAAAAGCAAGACTTCAATGCTAAATATTTTGACTTAAGTATAGAATTTTCATGCAAAACTAATCAATAACCAAGCATAGCAGACTTATGATTTGGGAAAGCTGTTAATAATTGGCCTATGCTGTCTATTTATCAACTGAATAATTTTAAAGAAATGGATTTTTAAATGGATTTTTAGCAAACAAATAGAATGGCAGGCAAGGATCAAAGGGTGAAATGCAGGTGAGAGTGCAATCAGTCCCAAGAATGAGGGCCTATCCAAATGAGAAACAGTCAATATTCGGGTGATGGCTTCCTCTGGTGGTGCAAAGGAGGCGGTGCAGGATCCTCACTTGTAACATATATGCTGTTGGTATGCTAATCCAAGATCAGCATAGACTAATAAGAATAAAGTGTCTCTTGTGCTTGTGAACTGTATTTGTTTTAATCAAGAGCTCCAAAGAAATTTAAATATTTGCATAATATCAGGTGTCTAAAGATTAAGATCCTAGTCATTCAATGTGTCTGAAGAAAGTAAGATTCCTGTCTGATGGGGCAATGTATCTCTGGTATCCTACTACCACTCCATCCTCTGGGTCAGCATCAGAATTTTGCTTATGGAATATATATGTATATGTATATGATATTGTTAGAATATTTCAAAGTGTAAAATAAGTGGAAATATTAGATAGAAAATTTCAGTAGTTCTCTGGGAAGTATTAAAAAAATGGTAGTTATTGATTAGTTAATAGTGAAGTACCACTTTCATCTGTGCGCTATTACTTACTAGTTCGTTAATCAGAGTTTCTTGTTAGTTAATAATACTTACTAGATTAATATTGTGTTACTCATTGTTCTTGTGTAGTTATTCATTACCGAAAGAACCGTATTCTAAAGTGTTACCCACTTTTGTATACAAAATCATTTGTATAACCACAGATTTACTACAAATACAATAGTTTAAAATATGGTTAGTGTAGCAAACTAACTACAATAACCATTTTTTTGTTTTATTTGTAGTAAAATGATGGTTAATTTTTCGTAAGGTAGGATAGCATCAGCCTCATCTAGCTCAATTTCTGTAGATTATGTAACGTTAACATTCATGTCATACAGGCATACAAAAACACTGAGTGTAGTTTGAGTTTGGTTTCATTTCATATCTCTTTTTGTGATTCACATTAGTTCATTTCAAACTTGACTGAGAATGACCGCCAAGCAACTATGTGTGTAAAGAGGTCTTTAAACTCTTCTAGTAATTGATTCACAGTGGGAACTTAAGCTGGTTGGTCAGACACTGCACAGGCTTTTTGAAGAATTCCAAGTTCTGTTGCGGTGTTGTAGCTGAGAACCAGAGTGACCATCAGTCACGTAGAATGTGGTTACTGTGTCTTTGTTGTTAAAGCTGATTCTGGCTTGAAATTTTCCTTTTAGTGGAAAAATGCGAAAATCTTTGCATCAGATGGTTTTAATGTGATGTTGCATTTTAGTTTGTGTCATCAACAATATTTACGGATTGCATCGATGATGACCTTCACTGGCACTCCACTTGTGACTGAGGTTGTAGCGAATTTTGAATTGTTTGTATGACATACATAGTCTTCATCTGAACTCGTTGACGCTTTAGGGTGTGTTTTGGATGCTTGTTGCATGCTGTGCAATTGTTGCATGTCGTGCTTTCAAACATAGTCTTTAGTTTAAAGTTCTCTTACGAGAGGTTCTCTCGTATTGCGTAAGTTTAGCTTACGCTACGGGTAAAGTTCATCTTTGCTCGAGATACTGAAGCCAAAATTATCCTTAATTTTGTATATATTGTCAACGCAGTGCAGCAGCTGCAGACCTAGAGCAGGCCGTGCTCATTGGCTGCCTTTCGGCAACTGCAGCAGCCTACCAGTGAGCCTGGCGTGACGTCACGCCCAATGGTGGCGCTTCGCGCCCACTACGCGTCACAACCCGCGCGAAGGGGTGTGGCTTAGCGTATAAAAACGGGGCTCAGAGGCTGCCACCCTGATTTTTCATCTCTTCAGCGAAGCTCTTCATTTCCGCTGGATCCGAGGGAAGCCGCCGCCGTTGAAACCAGCAACTGCAAGCAGAGGAAAGCGCCTGAGGAAGCCGGTCGACTTCTCGCCGCCTTCAGCCTTCCGTGCCAGCAACGCTATCCGGCGACAATATCCTTTTACTGCTCTTGTCTGTTTCTGTGTACTGTGCGACACACACTTCTACTAAAAGAGCACGAGCGTTCTTTTAAGAATGCCTCGCACGTCCTGTGGCTCGTGCCGAGCCCCGCTCAGCGCCGGAGACCGCCACGTGATTTGCGCTCTCTGCCTGGGCCAGGACCACGCAGCCCTCGCACTTTCGTCGGGAGGCTGCGTCCACTGCGAAGAGCTGTCCGTGGCGACCCTGCGGGCTCGTCTGGAACTCTTCAACGCTGAAGCTGTCACTCCGCCCTCCATTTCGCCGCGCAAGAAGAAGCGCCGTGCTCAGAGGATGCCGGAGCACCACGCGGAAGACAAACACTCGCCGGACAGGCTCCCTCGAGTGTCTCTTTCGCCTTCCCCTCCCCCCCTCACCGACGCGCAGATGCCGGCTTCCGCCCGCACTGCTGTTGCTTCAGAGGACGAGGCGGACAGGGGCGCCGCGGGCAACAGCTGTTCCATCCTGGCCTCGGACAGCGAGGAATGGCCTGGATCTCTCCACTCCTCCTCTGCTTCCATCTAGGAGTCCGGACGGACACGTTCGGGTGTGGATGCCGAGCTGATGCGTCTCCTGGTGAAGGCCGTCGACCGCCTCGGCCTCGAGTGGTCACCGCCCAAGGAGCCCGCGCTTAACCGCCTGGACGGCTGTTTTCTTCAGCGCCGCCATCAGCCACCGGCTTCAAGGCCTGCTCCTTTTCTGCCGGAGCTCCACGCCGAACTCTCTAAATCGTGGAATGCACCTTTCTCTGCGAGGCTCCACTCCAGTTTCTCCCGTGGCGCTCTCCCACGTGGACGGCGCCGCCGAGAGGGGGTATGTTTCCATTCCCCAAGTTGAAGAAGCGGTAGCAGCGCACCTTTGCCCGCCCTCCTCTGGATGGCGCTCAAAGTCTGCACTCCCCTCAAAAGCCTGCAGGACCACGTCAGCTCTCGTTGCCCGCGCCTTTTCCGCCGCCGGACAAGCTGCTTCCGCCCTGCACTCTATGGCCGTTCTGCAGATCCTGCAAGCCGACCTCCTCCGTGATGGGACGAGAAGGGCTCGGATCTAGCTGCGATCGCCGATCTAAGGAGCGCGACGGACCTTTCCCTCCGCGCCACGAAGACCGCAGCCCAGGCCATCGGCAGATCCATGGCTGCACTAACCGTCACAGAGAGGCACCTCTGGTTGACGCTCGCAGACATGAGGGAGTCTGAGCGCGCCACTTTCCTCAACGCGCCGCTCTCCCCCACCGGACTCTTCGGCCCAGCGGTCAACGGCATTGTGGATCGCTTCTCCGAAGTACAGAAGACCTCGCAGGCCATGAATTTGTTTCTGCCACGACGCTCTAGCTCAGCCACAGGCTGCTCACGTGACAAGCCGCCTGCTAGAAGCTCCACTCAGCGTCCAGTCAAGCCTGCCGCTTCGCAGCGTCGACAGGGCGGCCGCCCTAGATCGCGCTCGGACAGCCGCCGCAGGCCGCCTCTCCCGCGGGGACCCCGGCCGAGGATTGCGTTGAAGCCCGAGCAAGCGAAGCCCTCCTAACATCAGGGGAGAAAAGACGGGTGAGTCCCGCTGCGGCCGGACCACCGTCAAAACGCCATGCCTTGTCAGTCCCCCCACAGAGGGCTACTGCAGGAGATTATTTAGCAGCCAACAAACCGGTTATAATGCCCTCTCGCCTGCACAAAAACGCCGTCTGTTCATGGCACGCTCCCTGTTCACGGTAACCGGGTCGCCTCATGTAAAACAGCCAGCTGTTGCTGTCAGCGAGCCGCCGCATACAGACACCCATATGAGTCAGGCTGCGATTGTAAGTCACGTGCCCGCCCCAGCGCCCGCCAGTACTGGCGCTTGCCTGTAACCGGGACGTCACATATGAAACAGCGTGCCATCGCTGCCAGCGAGCCGCCGTGTCTAAGCACTCATACCGGTCAGACTGTGAATGTATGCTACGAACCCGCTCACGAGAGCTCGCGTGTACTATCAGTCGCTCCGCCTCAAGCGCCGCTCGCGCTTCAGAAAGCCATTGTAAAACGCTCCCCATTCAATGTAATCGGGTCGTTATGTGCGAACCAGCCCAAAGCGGCTGTCAGCGAGCCGCTTCGTCCAAGCACCAAGGGCGCGCTCCGTTTCAGTTCCCGAAGCCCACAGTGTGCGGGCCATTCTTGAGATTCACCTTCGACGGCCAGGTATATCAGTACACCGTCCTCCCGTTCGGCCTGTCCCTGGCACCCCGTACATTTACGAAGTGCATGGAAGCGGCGCTCGCCCCCCTCAGATATCAGGGTGTGCGAATTCTGAACTATTTGGACGATTGGCTGATTCTAGCACAGTCAGAGATAGAGCACGTATCTCACAGAACTATGCTTCTCAGTCACTTGGAAAGATTGGGTCTCACGGTCAACTGGACCAAGAGCTCATTACGGCCCAGCCAGTCAATCTCCTTTTTAGGGATGGAACTGGACTCCGTGGCTATGAAGGCTCAGCTGTCGACAGAGCGCGCACGCCGTGTTCGACACCTGGCCACATCTTTCCAGAAGGGCGGAACCGCCTCCCTGAAGAAATTTCAGAGGATGCTGGGCTGTATGGCCTCAGCTGCAGCCGTGCTTCAGCTGGGCTTACTGCGCATGCGCCCGCTACAACGCTGAAGCGCTTCCTCCCGTTCATACAGGACCAACACGTTCTAGTCCGCTCGGACAACATGTCGGTTGTGTCCTACGTGAACCGCCAGGGCGGTGTCAGGTCCAGGAGCCTCTGCGACCTGGCGGTACGCCTCCTCGTTTGGGCCCAGTGCTTCCTGTGTTCACTGAGAGCGACGCACGTGCCAGGGATCCTGAACGAGGGACCGGACAGATTGTCCAGGGACAATATCCCCCCCGGGGAGTGGTCATTACACCCCCAAACAGTCCAGCTGCTGTGGCGCCTCTTTGGCAGAGCGGAAGTCGACCTATTCGCGTCAAAGGACAACGCTCATTGCCCAGTGTTCTTTTCAAAGAACGAGGATGCCCTGGCCCAACTCTGGCCCAGACGCCCGCTATATGCCTTACCGCAGGTAATCAAGAGAATCAGGGAATCACACAGCCCGGTGCTCCTCATAGCCCCGCGATGGGAGAACCAAACCTGGTTCCCGGAACTAACACGGCTGTCACACACAGCCCCGTGGGCGATTCCGGTGAGGAGGGACCTCCTCTCTCAAGCCTGCGGTTCGATCTGGCATCCCCACCCAGAGCGCTGGTCTCTGCATGTGTGGTTGATCAACGGATACCCGTTATCCTGCCAGAAGGAGTTATGAACACGATCACGCAATCTAGAGCCCCCTCTACGAGACTGCTATATGCGTCTAAATGGTCTCCAAATGGTGCACCGACAAAAATCTGGACCCCAGAACGGGTGAGGTTTTGCAGGTGCTCAGTTTCCTTCAAGAGCTGCTGGATAAGGGCAGGTCCCCATCCACGCTCAAAGTTTACGTGGCGGCCGTCGCAGCCTTCGCTGAGTCGAAGCAAGGCCGGTCGCTAGGAAGGAATGAGCTGGTCATCCGCTTCTTGAGAGGTGCCAGAAGGATGAACCCTCCGCGCCCACCTTCGGTTCCTATTTGGGATCTCTCCGTGGTCCTAGAGGCCCTAAAGATGCATCCCTTCGAACCATTAGATTCAACGAATCTAAAATACCTCTCACTCAAAACCGTTTTTCTTTTGGCTCTGTCATCAGTTAAACGTGTGGGGGACTTACACGCGCTATCTGTTAGCGCAGCGGGCCTTGAGTTTGGCCCGAATGACTCTAAAGTCATCCTCAAACCGAGACATGGCTATGTCCCGAAGGTGATTGGCACTCCCTTCAGAGCCCAGGTCATTTCTCTGTCGGCTCTGCCAGCATCCGACAGCGCGGGCAGCGACAGTCTCCTATGCCCTGTCAGGGCACTGAGAGCTTACGTAACACGCTCAGCCCCTTTCAGACGCTCTGAGCAGCTTTTCGTTTCGTTTGGCGGGCGCACCAAAGGTCTCGCCGCCTCGAAACAGTCCCTATCCAGATGGATAGTGGACGCAATTTCTGATAGTGGATGCTGCATGGCCTCGTCGTGGGCATGGTCCTGTGGAATTTCCATTCACGACATCTGTATGGCGGCGGGCTGGGCCTCCCCGTCTACAATTTGTGAGATTCTATAATCTGGAAGTTCCTGCCTTGCAGGCCAGACTTCTATCAGTCTAATGCAGGGGTCTCAAACTCAACTTAACTGGGGGCCGCTGGAGGTAGAGTCTGGGTCAGGCGGGGCCGCATCAAGTATTCCACAAAAAAATAGTATTCAAGTATTCCAAAAAAGGAGCACAACTGATCCAATCTTCTCAATCTTTATTATTAACGTTTCTTCTGAACTTCCTCTGAATTTGAACATTCCTTTCTGTACATGATTGGTTCTTCATGAGCTGTCCTTCTGACAGTTGAAGTTCATTTTACAAACTTTCTTTGTCTTTTCCTTATACACAACATCTTTGTGATTCTTATATTTGCTCATGTCCTTTTTATTTTCAATATGATATTGAATGTTTTTTTGGAAGGCACATTTCCTTTTATTATACTTAGGAAAAACAATTATTGCTTTTGAAATACAAATATTTGCAGTCATGTCTGCCTGTCTTATTGAGTTCTTTCTACACATGTATAGTATCTCAGGCAAATTACTGACCTTGCACAAATCAAAGCAAACCTTCTTATCAACCTGTTGGACACATATTACAAGCTCAAAATGATTATTCTCACATTGTTTTAGAGCAGGGGTCTCCAACACGTCGCTCACGAGCTACCAGTAGCTCGAGGCCTGATTGGTGGTAGCTCGCCAAGGGGCCGTTCACATATCGCGCTCACATATTTTGCACGCTCAAGTTCGTTATTTCAAATGTAGGCGCGGCAAGCGCGCTCATAATTGAAGCGACGCGCTAATTTTTTCCAGGCGCAGTACGTATGTTTGTACTTCGCGGTTGTCTATGACAACTATTGACAACAAACCCACCGTAAGCTGTCACGAGACTATCTATGGTAGCCCATAAGGGATAAAAACAAACAAACAAAAAAACGTGGCACACGCAACGACGGGCCGCACTAACATTAAACTTTAAAGTCAAGTAGGGGGCCACAAAATATCACCCCGCGGGCAGCGAGTTTGAGACCACTGGTCTAATGTATGTATGTTCTGCCCACGTCACTGGTGCGCAGGCTACCTCAAAGTTAGCTCTCCTGGTTGAGCTGCACTAATATGGGGTGATTTACATGTACATGCAGCCCGGCGCCGCCGCTCTGCATTCCCCATGGGTGCTTATGCTTATACATGTGTCGGCCCGCTTGCTGGCCGCCTGAATTTCCCACTTTCACTGTTCCCCGGGTTGGGACTCATAGAGTGGATGCTGGGCGCGCACGGCGTTGACAAAGTGTTCCCGTAGCGTAAGCTAAACTTACGCAATACGAGAGAACCTCTCGTAAGAGAACGTACTCGGTTACCTAACGTAACCTCGGTTCTCTCTAGAGAGGGAACGAGTATTGCGTAACCGGCCGTGCTAAGCGCCACGAGCGATTTTCGCTTCAGATCATGAAAACCAGGGAAGCAGCCTCTGAGCCCCGTTTTTATACGCTAAGCCACACCCCTTCGCGCGGGCTGTGACGCGTTGTGGGCGCGAAGCACCACCATTGGGCGTGACGTCACGCCAGGCTCACTGGTAGGCTGCTGCAGTTGCCGCAAGGCAGCCAATGAGCACGCTAGGCAGCCTGCTCTAGGTTTGCAGCTGCTGCAATGCGTTGACAATATATACAAAATTAAGGATAATTTTGGCTTCAGTATCTCGAGCAAAGATGAACTTTACCCGTAGCGTAAGCTAAACTTTCGCAATAGGGCGATTCCACAGTTTAGGTCTAACTGCAAGGACAACAGCCTGCTAAATCAATCTTCATGGAGAAAGCCATTCTCCTCACGTTAACATCCTTAGAAAACCTGGGGTACAGCTGTGTAAAAGGCAGGATAAATCTGGCAATGGTAAACTAGTAAACTTTGATCAAAGTTGAGTTGATGTCAAATTTAACGTATGTAACATGGACGGAAAAACAGTGTAAGTTTAAGCAAAAAGTGTACTTAATCTAATTCGGTTTAATAAAATTCTGGTTGAATCCCAGTTCATGTTTTGCTTTGTTCCTAATTTGGTATAGTTATGAGTCATGTGTTGTGTATGGTTCACAAAACTGTTAATAGGACATCCATTGCGGCAGGGTGGCCATCTAATATTATCTGTTCTATAAACTTAAAGGTGCATTTTGAGTCTGGTATGTTCATTAACTGAAAGCCAGCAAAATGACTAACAAATACCACAGGTATATTTTTCAAATTTATTTGCCAAATGTAGAAGACAAAGGAACTCCTGCAAGTTATAACGTGTGTAACGTGGACGGAAAAAGTTAAACAATCCTGCAAGATTGCCTCTGTAACACAAAATAATACCATTTCATGAAAACTGGCAAAGAATAGAACAAGTTCATAACACATTAAAATAACCTGTTATCAAACCATCAAATTTAAAGATCGTACAGATTGTGTTAACGCACTATTAACGTGTTAACTTCGTCAGCCTAAGCTATATTCTTACGAACATTGGAGAGAAAAAAAATTATCAAAAAAAACAAAAACAGAAAAATGTCATTGACGATGTTGAATTTCATGAACAGCTTATTGAGTCAAAAATACGCCGAAAACAACGTTGGAAGTTGGACAGACTGAAAATTTCCGTCTAATTTACGAACAAGATGTGCAGAATCTGTCAAAATGTATAAAACCACCATTCATGCATGCTCTTTCACGGAGAACGACGCTTTCGGTCCGAAACCACTCGCAATCATCCGACTTGCACACTCTTTTATCCTTTCTCACCACAATGATCCTATTTAATGTTTACTTAACAAAAGTTTACCACGTTCGTAACATTTTAACGTTCGTAAACTTTTGGACAGAATCCACAAACCACATTCGTCGAAATCCGTGAAATCCTTTGAACTCTTCCTCCCACGCAGAGCGACCGTGACCTAGACAATCTTATTTCTGACAGGAGAACCGTTGAAACGTTAGGAGATGGAAATTCAGCGTCAGAATAAAATGTTCGAGCGTTATGATTTTTTGACAGAAAATCTCGGCCCCTGTTTCGTCCCGATTTATTAACAGTTTATCATGTAGCAGCGCATATGAGAATTTAACCCACACAAGATGTTTTTATCATTATGCTACTGATAGAATTACATGGAAAATGTATATCTCCGCTTCCTTTAGAATCATATTTTAACGTGCGTAACTGCTTGGAGAGAAAGTGTAACGAACGTTAGTAAATGTTTTCATTGCATCGTGGTGGATTAAGGGAATTATACTTTAAGTGTTAGTAGTAGTATTTTGTAGAAGACACACCAAAATAAATGTTATGCGACAAAATTCAGGATTTTATTAAAGGAAATGAAAGAAATGACTTAGGAAAAATCCAGATGCACTGAATGTCCCACCCTGACATCCGCAATTTCTGGGGACGGAAATAAAATAAAGTCTCATTACACGATAATGCCAAGGCTTAGTGGGATAAAAGTAACTTTATTATTTCTTACATCTATCTTTAACAAAATGGTGAACTAAAAATAAAAAATGACAATAACTGGGTATTATTCAATATATATTGTTCATCACACCCCTTGTGGACAGAAACTGTGGAATCGCCCAATACTCGTTCCCGCTCTAGAGAGAACCGAGGTTACGTTAGGTAACCGAGTACGTTTTCTTGCATGCATTGCTTCTATGCCAGCTGCTTGTTTATCTGCTGTTTCTTGAGCTCTTCCTTGAAGCGTCATTGTGCCGTCTCATAGTCCCATCTTGCGGAGACGCGATGAACTACAGCTTAGAATTAATATGATTTGATTTCTTTGTCCACATTGTGAACTCACATTTTGCTGCCATCTGTCTCAATCTAGTGTGATAGGCATCCAATGTTTCGTCTTCAAGTTTTGCATGTCTGAATAAATACGTTTTATATTCAGGAATCACTTTTGGACAGAAATAGGCATCTAGCTTTCTCACCACTGAGGTCTTCTCCTGTTTCTGGCAGCATATCATAAATGAACACCCTCAGGTCCCACGAGATGTAGTAAGAGTGCTCTTTTTTGCTTATCCACCTCAATGTTGAATGCTCATAGGAAGATATCGAATTTTCCATCACGAGCCGACTGAGCTGGGTTTGGAGTGACAATCGAACATATGAAAATGTGGGAGAGTCGTCATCTCGTGATCCGTGTGATCACTCATCGCCAAGTTGTAGCACCTTTCTTGTCTAATTAAAGAATGATTGAATAGACAGGAAGAGTTGATCTCAAACGTAGTTTAATTTTCATTTGCATTCACTTGTACCACATGACAATCACGCACGCTTTTCCTTTCCCATACGCGTTTACGTCACAGTCAGATGTATGAAGGTAAAATGATGCCTAAAAGAATCGCGTGCGCAGGGTAAGATTTGTGAAAGTGTACATAAGATTGCAAGCGTAAATTAAATTTGCGTGTACAAGAGAAGATTTGTAAGCGTGTAAATCGCATATCAAGTGTAAGAAAAAAATATTTGGAGCATTTTACTGTTATTGGTAAGTGTAATACATGTATTGTGAAACTGCAGCTTCATGCTAACGCAAAATAAATAGGATCTGTATTCTTCTGACTTCCATTTTTCCGCGCTTACACTTTTGGCACGGTTTTTGCGCACAAATGCGGCCAAAAGCATTGCAAGCCTGTGAACAGCTATTTGAACAGAAAACATGGAACAGGAGTTGCATACGAACCCCTATAGGCAGTTTCTCTCATTTTGCTGCTCTTAGAAATTCAGTCATAAAGTCTTTTGATACCCCTACTGAAGTAACTTGGAAACCATTCAAACATCTGAATCTAAAGACTGATCATTCAAAAAACAATGGACTCATGTAAATCATGTGAAGGCTGACATATTGTATGTTTCATGAAGACACTCACTTATTAACTAACTGATTTGAGAGTCATCTGAGCAGTTCTATCAAATCTTCAAATGAGTGGATCATGCTAAAATAGTGATTCATCGTGGAGCTATTCACCTTATTTTTAATTTAAAGGGGTCATATAATGGTACATGCACTTTTACAAGTTGATTGTACTGAAATGCGTGTTGGCAGTGGCTGTACACAACCATCATGAAATGATAAAAATCCATCCATTTTTTTTTTTTATCTCCTATGTTTTCCCCTGCCTCAAATCAAGCCGTTCGACCGTGTGACGTCACCCGCCGGAAGCCCCTCCCACGATTGTTGATTGACAGCAGCGTTTCAACACAGACCCGCCCTCGCTCGTGAGCGAGCTGTCAATCATAGTCTGCGCGGACCAGCTCGGTCATTGTTGATATGCTGGAGCACTGTCTATGAGCAGAATGGCGTCTAAGCGATTGTGGTGTTCTGTTCTTGAGTGTAATAACGAACACAGTCAGATGTTCCTAAATCTGAACCGCTGAAGACGCAGTGGCTGAGTTTTGTTTTCAAAGGGAATATTCCCCACGAGCAACGTCAATGCTTTCATGTTTGCACGAATCATTTCACACACCAGACTGCTTTATAAACGAGGGTCTGTATAAAGCGGGTTAGCTAAGAAGCTGCTCCTGAATAAAGGATCGGTACCAACTATTTGTGTTCCTGCTGAACCCCCAGAAGAACTGAAGTGAGCGTAACGTTTTATTAATCTTTATATTAATATTTATATTAATCTTTGCAAATCGCTAGCTGCACGCTTCACAATGAATGCGTCTAAGGTTTACACTCAGGGTACATTACGGCATGTTTTCTATGTACGACGTTCTCAATATAATTAATAATCCCACGTTTATACTGAACAACGCGTTATGGTTATTTTGTATTGTGTTACAAACGGTGTACGCACAGAACAGAGAGGCGGGGTGAGCAAAGCTCATTATCATTTAAAG
Source organism: Rhinichthys klamathensis goyatoka (assembly GCF_029890125.1). Classification (NCBI taxonomy): domain Eukaryota; kingdom Metazoa; phylum Chordata; class Actinopteri; order Cypriniformes; family Leuciscidae; genus Rhinichthys; species Rhinichthys klamathensis. The sequence goes on from NW_026607183.1 coordinate 294,870, forward strand.
TCATATGCACTGAAACGGCGTGCTGAAAACGGAGCTGTTTTTGACCAGGTAAAATAAGTGTTCTCTTACGAGAGTATCTCTCGTACTGCGTAATAGCTTACGCTAGGGGAAAAACTCTTTTCCACGAGATATTGAAGCCAAAAATTATCCTTAATTTTTTATTAATGTAAAACGCTTGGCAGCAGCAAGCAGACATAGGCGAAACAGCTCGCGCGCCTATTGGTTGCTCTTGCGGCAAATGCAGCAGCCTATCGAGAGAGACTCTGCGTGACGTAATGACCAATGGGGGCAATTCGCGCCCATATCGTCACGTCCCGCCAGAAAGGGCGTGGTCTCACCCTATAAATATGCTCGTTAGGCTGGTACAAGCTGATTTTTATCTCTTCAGCGACGCACACGCATCGCTGGATCCGGAGTGAGAAGCCGCGCCGTCGAAGCAAGCCTTTCAGCGGGACGAGCTCTGGAGTCGCTGGCCTCGCCGCCTTCAACTGCCGTACCTGCTGCGCTTTCCGGCGTTCTATATCCTTTTATACTCTGTGTATCTTTACTCTGCTGAGATTGTTTGCTCGCTTACTTGACGCGACTCACACTTCTCTTCACAAAAGAGCTGCATCTTTTTAAAGATGCCATCCTGTGGCTCGTGCAGCGCCCCGCTCAGCGACGGAGACCGGCACGTCATCTGTGTTTCCTGCCTGGGTGAGGATCACGCGGCTCTCGCGCTCGCTGACGGCGGATGCCCTCATTGCGAGCTTTTGCCTATGGTGACTCTGAGGACTCGCCTGGCATCATTCTCCGAGCCTTCACCACAGCCCGCCGTGGTGCCGCGCCGCAAGAAGCGCCGCGCCCAGCGCGCTCCCGAGCTTTCTCCAGCCCGCCAAAGCTCGCCCGTTCACCCGCCAGCTTCGCCGGCTTCGCTTGAGTCGCTCACTGACGGACAACGGCCGCCGCCTGCCGCCGCGTCCGTCCACGAGTTCGACGAACCCACCGAGGCGTGTTCTCTTCTGGCATCCGATAGCGAGGATTGGGCGAGCTCCGTGGACCTCCCCTCCGCTAGCGTTTCCCGCCAGAACACTGGTAAGAGAACCGGCATTGAGACTGAGCTGATGCGTCTGCTCTCTCTTAGGCCGTGGAAAGCATCGGCCTCGATTGGGAGGCGCCCGCGCAACCGCGGCACAACAGACTGGACGGACGCTTTCTCGGAAATGACGAGGCTCCGTCAAAGTCAAGGCCCGCGCCCTTTCCTCCCGGAACTTCACGAGGAAGTGACTAAATCGTGGAACGCCCCCTTCTCCGCCAGGCTGCGTACCTCTGCCTCTGCTGCTTTCTCCTCGGTGGATGGCGCGAAGGACAGAGGGTACCTTTCCGTTCCTCCTGTGGAACCAGCTGTAGCGTCTCATCTCTGCCCGCCCTCCGCTGGACGGCGCGCTCACACGACGCTACCATCTAAAGCCTGCCGAGTGACGTCAGCCATGCACGGACGCGCTTACACCGCCGCCGGGCAAGCAGTTTCAGCGCTGCACACTATGGCTATCCTGCAGATCTTCCAGGCCGACCTTCTCCTTAAATTGGACGAGGAAGGACCCGGAGCGATCTGCGTGGCGGACCTGAGAAGCGCTACAGACCTCGCTCTTCGCGCTGCTAAAGCCGCTGCGCAGGCCATAGGACGGAATATGGCCTCTCTCACCGTGGCTGAGAGACACTTATGGCTGACGCTGTCCGAGATGACGGAAGCCGAGCGCTCTGTGTTTCTCGACGCGCCCATTTCACCAGCGGGCCTCTTCGGATCTGCCGTCAAAGATTTCGCGGACAGATTCATGGAGGTGCAAAAGACTTCGCAGGCCATGAAGCACTTCCTTCCGAAGCGCTCGAGCTCCGCTGCAGGCCGCTCAAAACAGCCGTCTGCTCGCAGTTCTCAGCCGCAGCCTGCACCGCCCGCCGCCGCCGCTTCACAGCGCCGCCACGCCCGAGACCAAAGACCGCGCTCTCGCTCTGCTGGACGCCGCCCCCCTCAGCGCGGGCCCCGGCCGAGGATTGAGATCAAGCCCGAGGCCTCAAAATCTTCCTAGCCATTCTAGGAAAGCGACGGTGTTCAGATCCCGCTGCGGCCAGATTTCCACCAAAACTTCTCGCTCGGTCAGTTCCAAGCATCGCGACTGTCCCAGTGTATTTCGCAGTGAGCCAGCCGGTGTCTCAGCCCGTTTGCCTGCGCACAAAAGCCGTTTTTACGGCTACCCAGATAAATCCAATAAAGAGTGCATTTTCTGGTGTTCCGGCCACGGCCGATGGTGTTATGAGTGTTGTAAGAATGCCCACCCAGTGCCCATTCCCTCACCCAGACACAGCCCGCCACGGTGCAGGGCTAGCACAAATAAAATCGACTCAGGTCGGTTGTGCAAACAATGTAGTGAACGCGCCCATGTCACCATGCCCGCTCACACTGCATGCTGCGTGTCCCTTGGTTTCTGTAAAAACGAAACCAACACACATTCAGTCGGCTCTGACCGACAATGTTTTCAGTGTAATAAATGTGCCCGCAGTCCCGCGCCCACATTTTCTCACAGACACGCCGAATCCTACGGGATCTGCCCCGCTCACTTTTTCTGCACAATCTGCCATAAAAAAGCTGAGCGCGGCCAGGCCGCCCGCTGTGATCAGCGCGCCCCCCGCCTCGAACGCTGTAAACACGGTGTTGTGTTCCCAGTATACCAGGGCTCTCGAGCTGCCGTTTTGCCGCGACCAGAGCCCGGATTTCATTCTGCCTCTAGCTATTCACGCAGATGCGTGGTCAAAGCTTCCCGGGGTATCAGAATGGGTGCTGAACACTATAAAGAGAGGCTATTCGCTACAATTCGCTCGACGCCTGCGCCGTTATACGGCGCGTGTCGAAACTACGGTGAAAAACGAAGTGTCTCATCTACTTCGTGCCGAGATAGCGAAACTACTGAGCAAAGGGGCTATAGAACCTTTATCTCAGGCTCAGAGCGAAGGGGGCCTATACAGCAGATATTTTCTGGTACCGAAAAAGGATGGGGGTCTCAGACCCATTTTAGATCTATGACAGCTGAACAGAGTGCTTGTGAAACGCCAGTTCAGAATGCTTACGACCAGGAAAATCCTCGCGCAAGTGCGCCACGGGGACTGGTTTATGTCGATAGATCTGAAAGACGCCTATTTCCAAATACAAATAGCGTCCCATCACAGGCGATTCTTGAGATTCCCCTTCGAGGGCCAGGCATATCAATACACAGTCCTGCCGTTCGGCCTGTCCCTAGCACCTCGTACATTTACGAAGTGCATGGACGCGGCGCTCGCACCCCTGAGACTTCAGGGCATGCGAGTCCTGAACTACTTGGACGATTGGCTGATTCTAGCTCGATCACGATCGGAGCTCATAGAACACAGGGCCGCATTACTCGAGCACCTCGAGGAGCTGGGCCTCAGTCAATTGGGCGAAGAGCTCACTGTCTCCCAGTCAGAAAATTTCCTTTCTGGGAACAGTGTTGGACTCGCTGTCCATGACAGCACGCCTGTTACCAGAGCGCAGGCTAAATATTCAGCGTGTCGCGAAATCCTTCCGCCACGGCGCGATAGTTCCGCTCAAAAGGTTTCAGAAAATGCTGGGGCTGATGGCCTCAGCAGCCTCTGTACTCCAGTTGGGCTTGCTCCGCATGCGCCCACTGCAGATGTGGCTGAAAGCGCGGGTTCCACCCAGGGCATGGACAGCGGGTCTGTTTCGCCTCAGGGTCGACCTTCAGTGTGTTTCAGCTCTGGAACCTTGGAAAATAACAGACTGGTACCAGTCAGGTGTGAGTCTGGGGACCGCTTCGAGTGTGAAGGTGGTGTCTACGGACGCCTCCACCTCGGGGTGGGGAGCACTGCTTGAGGGCAGACCGCTAGCTGGCCTGTGGTCAGAACGGGAAAAGCTCCTTCACATAAACTGCTTGGAGATGATAGCAGTCGACAAAGCGCTACGGCGTTTTTGTCCCCAGATAACAGGCCACCACGTCTTGGTCCGGTCGGACAACATGTCAGTGGTGGCGTACATAAATCGCCAGGGCGGCGTCAGGTCACGAAACCTTCACAGGCTGACGGAACGCCTCATGGTCTGGGCTCAGCACAACCTGCTCTCACTGAGAGCAGCGCATGTGCCTGGTCACCTGAATGTGGGACCAGACAGACTGTCCAGGAACAATGTTCCAGCAGGGGAATGGTCGCTGCACCCGCAGACGGTCCAGCTGCTGTGGAAAACGTTCGGCAGAGCACAGGTGGACCTATTTGCGTCTCACGAAAACGCTCATTGCCCGGAGTTTTTCTCGAAAAGCAAGGACGCGCTGGCTCATGTTTGGCCCCGCTGCCCCTGTATGCTTTTCCTCCTGTCTCGCTCCTGCCTCAGGTGTTGGAACGAATCAGGGAGAACGGATGCCCAGTGCTGCTCGTAGCTCCGCTCTGGACAAACCAGACGTGGTTCCCTGCCCTGATTCAGCTGACCAGCACTGCCCCATGGCCTGTACCATTGAGGAGAGATCTCCTCTCTCAGGCGGAGGGCTCGATTTGGCACCCTCGCCCGGAGTTGTGGTCCCTGCATGCATGGGCTATCAACGGGTACCCGCTAGCCTCCCAGAAGGAGTGTTATACACGATCGCGCAGGCTAGAGCTCCGTCTACCAGGCGGCTCTACTCCTCGAAATGGTCTGTTTTCTCTGCATGGTGTCAAGCCCGGAGCTTTTCACCTGTGGAATGCGGGGTTTCGGAAGTGCTTTCCTTCCTTCAAGAGCTACTGGATAAGGGCAGGACCCCATCCACGCTCAAAGTATATGTGGCGGCCATAGCAACGTTTGCAAAACCGGTGTCTGGCCAGTCGCTGGGGAAAAACGACTTAGTCGTGCGTTTCCTTAGGAGAGCTCGGAGGCTGAACCCTCCCAGGCCCCCTTCAGTCCCGACGTGGGACCTTTCCACGGTCCTGGAGGCCATGAAAGGCGCCCCGTTCGAGCCAATCCAGCTGGTGGACATGAAAAACCTGTTGTTCAAAACAGTGTTTCTCATGGCTCTCGCTTCAGTGAAGCGCATAGGGGACTTGCAGGGGCTTTCAGTAAGCGCGTCGTGTTTGGGCCTAATGACTCGAAGGTCATTCTCAAACCTAAGCACGGGTATGTCCCGAAATCCCTCAATACACCGTTTAGGGCCCAGGTAATTTCCCTGTCCGCCCTTCCGGTTCTCAGTGAGGAGGAGGACGCGAGTCTCCTTTGCCCCGTCAGGGCATTGAGAGCTTATGTGTCACGCTCGTCTGTTTTCAGACAGACGGAGCAGCTTTTCGTTTTGTTTGGCGGGCGTTCCAAGGGACTCGCCGCCTCTAAACAGAGCCTATCCAGATGGATAGTGGATGCCATTGCGCTCGCTTACTCTGCAAAGGGCCTACAGTGCCCCTTGGGTGTCAGAGCGCACTCCACAAGAGGCGTGGCCTCTTCGTGGGCTTGGTCGAGCGGGGTTTCCCTGCACGATATCTGTACGGCCGCGGGCTGGGCCTCGCCGTCTACATTTATAAAATACTATAACCTGGAGGTACCCGCCTTACAAGCTAAGCTTTTGGCGGTCTAAAATTCAGTGCTATCTGCCCCGCTGTGCGGCCCAGATGCTGAGTTTACTGCAGCCCCATGAGTGTTGACACACATATGGCCACCCAGATCAGGCTGAAAGCTTTCACCCTGGCTGCGCGTTTTATTGTCATATGATAGCCCCGCTGGGTGCTTTTTTATAGGGAATGACGCTTCCAGCCTCTCTTCCTCCACTCTATGTGAGTTTATGGTGATTATGCACTACATGAGCCCTGGGCTTCGGCCCTTGGGACTTTGGTGTTGGATCCCTGTACGCACAGCGTGTTGCATTGTGTTCCCCTAGCGTAAGCTATTACGCAGTACGAGAGATACTCTCGTAAGAGAACGTACTCGGTTACTAACGTAACCTCGGTTCTCTCTAGAGAGGGAACGAGTACTGCGTATCTTGCCGTGCTTGGAATACGCTCTGGTTCGCTTCAGCGATAAAAACCAGCTTGTACCAGCCTAACGAGCATATTTATAGGGTGAGACCACGCCCCTTCTGGCGGGACGTGACGATATGGGCGCGAATTGCCCCCATTGGTCATTACGTCACGCAGAGTCTCTCTCGATAGGCTGCTGCATTTGCCGCAAGAGCAACCAATAGGCGCACGAGCTGTTTCGCCTATGTCTGCTTGCTGCTGCAAAGCGTTTTACATTAATAAAAAATTAAGGATAATTTTTGGCTTCAATATCTCGTGGAAAAGAGTTTTTCCCCTAGCGTAAGCTATTACGCAGTACTCGTTCCCTCTCTAGAGAGAACCGAGGTTACGTTAGTAACCGAGTACGTTTTCTAACAATACTAATGAGAATTTTTAATTAAAGTACATTACAAACTTTTAATTTAGACCCTAAAGAATCATATTAGCTTGTACAAAAATGGCATTATATGACCCCTTTAAGAGTTGGCGAACTTGATGGTTACTGGTCTCATCCCCATCCATTTATTTTAGCTGTACAAAAACTGTTCATTATGCTGCTTGATATTACAAACTGTTACTTATTATATTATTTTGATTCATTTTCATAATCGTAAACACTGGTTTGAAGCGTAAAAATATTTTACCATTTGCAGCATTTTGCTATTTTTCTTGTTATACCGGCAAATAATCAGAAGTCTCCACACGTTCACAGAAAAAAGCTAACCTGTTGAAGGTGAATAAATCTTTTTTGTTGTTGATTACATGTTGTATTTTGCATATTGATACCTTTGTTATGGATATATTCTTCTGGAATCGACACACCATACTGTTCTTTGCCCGTCGTATAAAATATATGGCTCAATAAAACAGCACCAATAAGGGAGCAAAGTTCTGCTGTTCTCTGTTATCAAGTCGTACAGTGCAACGCACACCATGTCTCTGACAATGCTTGTAGTATTAACTGTATATAACTGCAGTTAATGCATTATTTTAAAGGACTGGATCTAATATTTACCTGTTAATTAAGAATTTTGGAACCTGAGAAGAGGAATTTGAGTGTCGTCATGAATCGAAGCAGTTCACATAGCTCCTCAGGTGAGTGTGATACATTTTTATTATTGCACAGTTTGATCTAACCGGTTTAGTCACATTTGATTAATCAAACTTTGCTCTAGAAATGATGGCTGTCCGCTTATAATTGATTATTGCCTTTAATATTGTATCTATGATTAATGATTTTGATTAATTTGTTTAATACTTTTTTTTTTATGTAGCTATAGGTTTCACGTCCAAAACAAGCAGAGAACTGTTTAGTTTATTGCGGTTTTATGTTTCAGCAAATCAAGACAAAGTCAACATAGCAACAAGAAAAAACAAAACTTGATTATACAGAAAGCTACCAAAAGTGCTCCCTTTATTACATTGTCTAGCTCTCTGACTGAGTTCTGTACACTGCCTTTATTTTCCTGTTATAAACAATGAAGCTGACTACATTGCACAATGAATGTCATATATTGTGTCTGCAAACCTTATACTGAGAGCATTCACCAGAGTGAAGAACTCTGAACAAATATATAGCATTTATTTGTGGCATTGTGTGGATTTGTTCAGCAACTGCACCTGTGACTTAAAAGTCTCTGATTTGCCATTGCATTCAAATGCTCAAAATACATGTTTGTGATTGTCTACCATGTTCAACACTGCTGCTGCTACAAAAAAAAAACTTTTATAAATGGAAACCATTAAAGCAATGCTAGTAAACCAAAATAGAAAGGTTAATCAACACTTTTCGTGATTAGTTAATTGCTGCAGCCATTATTGTAATTCCATTTATTTTTATTTATTGTGCAAACCTACTAGTAATGTTATACTAACATAAACAGCTTGGTGTTTTATCTAGACTTATATAATATTATACACACAACAGTTCTTATAGTACATATAGGCCTGCCGCCTACTACATCAATTTCTGGTTCTCGAATCTGATTGGCTGAGAGCCTTTTCCAGCCGTGCTATATTCACACAGTAACAGCACTCTGACCGTTTCACTATGTATATCACTCCGCTTGCAGCGACTGACATGGCAGGCAAATACACCATCTTTAAAAAAAAAAAAATACTACTGTTTTTGTGTCAGGAAATGTAGTTTTAAGAGTTTTTTAAGGTGAGAAAGTTTATTTAGCCTCTTAGCCAGTCAGATTAGAGAACCAAAAAATAACTGTTGTATACATTATACACTCACCGGCCACTTTATTAGGTACCCCATGCTAGTAACGGGTTGGACCCCCTTTTGCCTTCAGAACTGCCTCAATTCTTCGTGGCATAGATTCAACAAGGTGCTGGAAGCATTCCTCAGGGAGTTTGGTCCATATTGACATGATGGCATCACACAGTTGCCGCAGATTTGTCGGCTGCACATCCATGATGCGAATCTCCCGTTCCACCACATCCCAAAGATGCTCTATTGGGTTGAGATCTGGTGACTGTGGAGGCCATTTTAGTACAGTGAACTCATTGTCATGTTCAAGAAACCAATTTGAAATGATTAGAGCTTTGTGACATGGTGGAAGTAGCCATCAGAGGATGGGTACATGGTGGCCATAAAGGGATGGACATGGTCAGAAACAATGCTCAGGTAGGCCGTGGCATTTAAACGATGCCCAATTGGCACTAAGGGGCCTAAAGTGTGCCAGGAAAACATCCCCCACACCATTACACCACCACCACCAGCCTGCACAGTGGTAACAAGGCATGATGGTTCCATGTTCTCATTCTGTTTACGCCAAATTCTGACTCTAACATCTGAATGTCTCAACAGAAATCGAGACTCATCAGACCAGACAACATTTTTCCAGTCTTCAACTGTTCAATTTTGGTGAGCTCTTGCAAATTGTAGCCTCTTTTTCCTATTTGTAGTGGAGATGAGTGGTACCCGGTGGAGTCTTCTGCTGTTGTAGCCCATCCGCCTCAAGGTTGTGCGTGTTGTGGCTTCACAAAGGCTTTGCTGCATACCTCGGTTGTAACGAGTGGTTATTTCAGTCACTGTTGCCCTTCTATCAGCTCGAACCAGTCTGGCCATTCTCCTCTGACCTCTGGCATCAACAAGGCATTTCCGCCCACAGAACTGCCGCTCACTGGATGTTTTTTCTTTTTCGGACCATTCTCTGTAAACCCTAGAGATGGTTGTGCGTGAAAATCCCAGTAGATTAGCAGTTTCTGAAATACTCAGACCAGCCCTTCTGGCACCAACAATCATGCCACGTTCAAAGTCACTCAAATCACCTTTCTTCCCCATACTGATGCTCGGTTTGAACTGCAGGAGATTGTCTTGACCATGTCTACATGCCTAAATGCACTGAGTTGCCGCCATGTGATTGGCTGCTTAGAAATTAAGTGTTAACGAGCAGTTGGACAGGTGTACCTAATAAAGTGGCCGGTGAGTGTATATATATATATATATATATATATATACACTACCGTTCAAAAGTTTGGGGTCGGTACGATTTTAAATACTTTTAAAAGAATTCTCTTCTGCTAACCATGGCTGCGCTTATTTGATTAAAAATACAACAAAAATCAGTTATAGTATTAAATATTATTCCAGTGTAAATCAGCTGTTTTCTGTGTGAATATATAGTAAAGTGTAATTTATTCCTGTGATCAAAGCTGAATTTTCAGCATCACCAGTGTCAGTGTCTTCAGTGTCAAATGATCCTTCACAAATCAGTATAATATGAGGATTTGATGCTCAAGAAACATTTATTATTATTATCAATGTTGAAACAGTTGTTGGTCTGTCAGTTGTACAGTTTTTGTTGTTGTTTTTTTTAGGATTCTTTGATGAATAGGAAGTTCAAAAGAACAGCATTTGTTTGATATAGAATCTTTTGTAACATTATAAATGTCTTTACTGTCCTTGATAAATAAAAGTATTGATTTCTTTCCTCCAAAAAATAAAAATAAAAATTCTCACTGACCCCAAACTTTTGAACGGTAGTGTATATATATATATACACCGTCAAATCAAAATTTATTCAGACACCTTCAACATTTCTCATTAGTTTATTCGCTATAGTTAGAAAAATGGTAATAAAATATTACAAGAACTCAGTATCAAATCAGTTGATATTTCACTGGTTTTGGCCATCCTTCTGTTAGACTGTCTCAGAAATTAATTAGGTTAAATAGCTGTCAGCCGGTAAATAAGTACACAAATAGACCATATTAGACCATAATAATACCAATTAAGCTCAACCAAATACCAGGCAATGCTTAATTTTGTTCAGTCTGTGGTGTAAAAAGGTCGCATTAGCAATTAAAGAAAAAACACTTAAGCAAAACATAGTCAGATCAAAGTGTCTAAATATTTTTTGGTCCCAAATTTGTATACATTTTGCCGGTAGTCCACTGTATGAAGAATTTTTGGGTATACTATGTCACAGTTTACTTTATTTTGCTATCCTCACTTACATAAATTAACTATATTGTCCCGCACCCACCATGAAAAATATATAAAATTATATCTGGTGAACAATTTTCAGTTTGACTGTGTATATAAATATAGTACATGCTCACATTCTCTGCCCTTATTTTCTCTTAACAGAGCTGAGGATTGTCCTTTTTGGTCCAAAAAATGATGAGAAATGTTCAGCAGGAAACACTATCCTGGGCAAAAACGAGTTTGACTTGAAGAAGACTTTGCACAGTATAAAAATATGCAGTGAAATAGCTGGTGCAAAGATCACTGTGGTTGATACTCCAGGCTGGTGGGGAAATTTACCCTTTGAAGAAAATCCTGAACTGTACAAACAGGAAATTGTCTTTAGTGTGACTAAATGTCCTCCAGGACCTCATGTCCTGCTCCTGGTCTTAAATGTGGACACACCATTTAAACAAAATGAAAAACACGTTCTGTGTGATAACATTAGATATTTTGGCGAGAAGGTATGGAGGCACACAATGGTGTTGTTCACCTGTACAGATCAACCTGGAGGTATAACAACACAACAGTTTATTGAGAATGAAAGTGAAACCCTTCAGTGGCTCATTGAGAAATGTGGGAACAGATATCATGAGCTCAATACTAAAAACTGGGGTGATGGATCTCAGGTGACAGAACTGCTTAAGAAAATACAGGAGATGGTGGAAGGAAACATGATATATGATATCGGCCATTATGAAATTGACAGACAGACTTTGCAACATGTGAAGGAGAAGAGGAGAGAACAGGAAAAGAGAGCAGAGGAAAGAAGGATGAAGAATCAGACAAGATGCAAGACAAGAACAAGCGGTGAGCTTTTTATATGTATATTGCTATTGCGTTTAACCAGAGACAGTTTAAGGGGCGAAAGAGCTTGGCCCAAATGAATGAGCAAGAGTAATTCTAACAATCAAAATGGTACCTATAAGAATAAAGTGCCAATTTTCAGTTAAAGGGCCCATCAAAACCTCTTTCTGATTCAATTCACTTTTGAACGCTCAGTTTCTTTAGTACAAATCATGCTAAAACTCAGTTAATGTGTCTATTTATTTTACCATTGTTCTCATAGTTATTTGCTCATTTGAAATATTATTGTACTAGTTAGGTAAACTTGCTATCTGCTTGAACAATAACATTTTATTTCAGGCTGCCTGAAAACATTATATGGCCATCTACTGACTTAACTTTAAGGGACTTTGACCTCTTTAATGTTTACTTATAGCCTACTCCATTTATGACAATGTTCCTTCTCAACAGAGAGGTCTTCGTATTAACTGGTCAGAATGCTATATTAACATAATGCTGACCTACAATACCATTTTAAAATATGTATGTCTGCCAACAGGAAATAAACATCCCCTCTCAGAGATGAGGATGGTGCTACTGGGTTATAATGGATCTGGGAAGAGTTCAGCAGGAAACACCATCCTGGGCAAATCTGCATTTGATTGCAAAAGATCACTTACATCTGCTGTAGGAGAAGGAGATTTTGCTGGATTTTGCATTACTGTGGTTGACACTCCAGGCCGAAGAAGAAATTACCACTCAAAATACACCCCTAGACTCTATAAAGATGAGGTTGTATTGAGTTCATCTCACTGTCCTCCAGGACCTCACGTCTTTCTCCTGGTCATACGAGTGGATGTTTCTTTCACTGAAGTGTACAAAAAGGCAGTAGAAGAACATGTTGCCTATCTTGGTCTAAATGTCTGGGATCACATGATTGTTCTCTTTACCTTTGGTGACTGGTTGAGAGACACAAGCATTGAGCTGTTCATTGAGAGTGAAGGAGAAGCTCTGCAGTCGATACTAGACAAATGTGGGAACCGGTATCATGTCTTCAACAACAGGAACAAAGATGATGGTAATCAAGTGACTGAGCTGTTAGAAAAGATAAAAGAGATGATAGCAGGAAACAAACGAAGCTTTTTTGAGATAAACAAAACAAATTTACAAGAGGTAAAAAACAGAAGGCTGGAAGTAGTTGAAAGAGCAAAACAAATAAAGGCTGGAGTGCAAAGAAAAAATGAACAGAGATGTTCAGCATCAGGTGAGTAAACAGTGGAAACATGGTTTCAATGGTGAAGTAATTGAGAATATTTATGTGTTCTGTCTTCTCTGTCTTTTTAAGGAGAACTTTTTGAAATGAGGTTGGTGTTGCTTGGACCACACTATTCTGGCAAGAGTTCAACAGGGAACACAATTTTGGGAAGGAAAGCGTTTGACAGAATAATAGAAGAGAATTTAAAAGAAAATGGGGAAGTTGCAGGAAGGAATCTCACTGTGGTTTATACACCAGGTTTTGAGAAAGATTACCTTATTGGAAAAAGACTTGAGGACATTAAACTCAACATCTTGAGAACTGTAGCAGAACAGTCTTCAGGAATACATGCTTTCATTGTAGTCCTTTGTGTTGAGTCTTCCTTTGCAGAGGAAGAGAAGAGCGCACTAGAGAAAATCATGGAGTCTCTCTTTGAAAGAATCTGGAATCACACGCTGGTTGTGTTCGCTGTTGGAGATGAACTAGTAGACACTCCCATAGAGTTATTCATTGCAAGTGAAGGTGACGCTCTCCAGTGGCTCATTGAGAAATGTGGGAACAGGTATCATGTTCTCAATACTAAAAACTGGGGTGACGGATCTCAGGTCACAGAACTGCTGGAGAAGATCGAGGAGATGGTGGCAGGAAACAGTGGACGCCTTTATGAAATGGACAGAGAGACTTTAGAGAGAGTTGAAAGGACAGTTGCTGTACCCATTAAAAGAGCACAGAGCATGGATAATCCAGTAAATAGTAAGTTGTTCTTTATTTACTTGCATATCGTGCAATATTTAAAGGGATTGTCTGATATATGAATTGCTTTCCTTGCAGTTGCCGAAGGTTGCAGTCCTTCCTCAGGGATCAGTTCAGCATATGTGTCCCAGAGATCGCAGGAAGCACCTGAAGAGAGGCGTTTCAAGTCAAGTTCAAAAAGGAGCTCTGGAGTGGAGTCTCTTGGCTCTATTCCTGAGTTTGATTAGTTGCTTTTCCACTGTCGAGTCAGTGCGAGTCAGGGCCAACACCGTGCCGGGCCAAAATCAAGTTGCGTTTCCGATGTTGGGCCAGTTGCCCCGCAGCGCTACCCTACAACCCAATAGGTCTCTGAATGTGTTTCAACTTGTCTATCAGCGAACTGTGACCGAATGTCTGTGAACGTATGCACACAATTTTAATGATTATTCAGTACTGAAGATAGTGTCATTTCAGTACATGCACATTTTGTTTGATTAATTGTAGCATGCTTCTCACCTTCTAAGTCGTTCGCTAATTGCTTGGAAATTTAGTTTTGACACCATGCTTGGGATTGGGATTTTTAAAATATGTTTTGTTTTATGTTAATATTTACACAAATTTTCAGTAACATGTATCTTGTATTTAATGAAAATTATAAATCTTCTCATTTTTTGAATATCAATTTAATTTGGTATCGGGCATGTTGATTCATTTGTGTCTGGGAATCTATTCTATTTTAATCAACACATGGTTTTTGACTGTTGGAAGATATGACGTTCAATAAAACTAGCAGTTCGGTAAGGAAATGATGGGTGCCACTGTCTGATCGGTTAAAGTCCAAAAACTTAGGCAGCTGAGCTGACTTGTTGCCTACTCGCTGCCTTATGCCACAGTCACACTAGACCAGGGGTGTCAAACTCAGTTCCTGAAGGGCCATTGACCTGCAGAGTTTAGCTCCAGCCCTAATTAAACACACCTGAACCAGCTAATCAAGTGCTGTGTTCAAAATCGCCAAATATACCCTCATTCACTATTCCATACATTACTCCACTAATATAGTCAATTTGAAGAAATTAATGAAAACGAGTGAGTGAATTACATTACATTACATGATACAATAGATTTGGAGTGGGCTAAAAGCATTAAAATGTGCTATTTACCCTAATGGTTTGTTGAAACTCTAAGCTATGTTTGTGGTCTGTGAATGCTGTTATTATTTATTTTTAATAAATAAATAAAAGTAAGACCTATTTTTTTCCTTTCGGATTCTTTATGTTCTTCTGAACTTTTCAGAAAGGCGTCTTTTATTGAGATTAAAGGTTAGGGATAGGGCTGGCGAACCGGTGAAGTCATGATGACGTCACTTATCTGCAATCCAGTGCACAGGTATTGTAATGTATTGTGCTGCCGCTAGAGCGCGCTGTTACGTTGGCTGGGTGAGTTCCCTTTTGTGTAAAACACCAGCAACGGAGAGTTCTGTGTTCTTCAGTAAAAACAGTTATCGTGCAGTCACACTCGCTGTCTTTATTGTCTCCAGTATCTTACATGGTGTCAGAAGTGTAGCATGGCTACCCCACAGTTTGAGCACCCGACGATTGACTGGGAGGCTGCGGATTTATATCAGGAATTTGATCGTTTTCGGAGCCACGTTACGTTCGTTTTTGATGGACCACTATCCGAACTAACTGCAAAGCAGCAAGCCGGCTGGCTGGGTACGTGGATAGGCGGACAAGGCAGAGAAATTTACAAAACGCTCACCTGGGCTGAAGGTGAGAAAGAGGATCCCGAAAAAGTGCTAGAAAAGTTTGAGAAGTATATTAGACCAAGGAAGAACAAGAGGATAGCACGCCATCGTTTCAAGCAGAGGAAACAAGACGTAAGTGAGAGCTTCGACCATTTCGTTAAAGATTTACGGCTACTGTTAATGGATTGCGCATATGCCGACCCTGACGACATGTTGATTGACGCGATTATCGCGGGCGTGCGTGAAAAACGAGTGCAAGAAAGACTTCTAGACAAAGGAGAGGAATTAACGCTAGCCAAAGCCATTGAAATCCCTCAGCAATATGAGATGTCTCAGAAACAATTGAAAATAGTCCGAGATGATGTTACATGCTCTCAGGTGTCCACTGTAGCAGAAAGTTTTCAACCTAAGCCTTCTGGCCAAAGCAGGAAAATTCGCTATTCAGATCGCAAGTTCACTCAGTCAAAGCCCTCAGCTTTCTGTGCTAGCTGCGGTAAACATCCTGATCACAAATGGAACGACGGCAAGTGCCCAGCCAAGGGCTCAACGTGCTCTTACTGCCACAGACCCAACCACTGGATGGCAGTGTGCCGTAAACGTGCTGTCCACACACTGAATGTAGAGGCGCTGGAGGAGACTGATGATGAAATACTGAACATTAGCCTAACAGACGTTGTGCTTCCGGCAGCTGCATTAACTGTGGACAAGTGGACTGTGTATTTGATGATACTTTCACAGAGAGTCCAGTTCAAAATAGATACTGGTGCCAAGTGTAACACTTTGACTCTTGACAGCTACCAGCAACTCGTGCACACTGGTGAATTGAAGCGTTCTAACAAGCTGTTGCGCTCCTACTCGAATCATAAGCTCAAACCAGTCGCTGCTGTAGATTTATCAGTGCACTACAAACAGTGTGCCACTGATGCAGAGTTTGAAATTGTGGATATTGCACAGGAAAGTGTGCTCAGCGGAGCCACGGCTGAAGCTTTAGGTTTGATAGCAAGGTTGAACTCCATACAAAATGCTGCTGAAGCTGAGGCTGACTCGCCTGTGGAGGGCATTCTCGAACAAGACGTTGTTCCTCAAGGCCTTCGTGACTTTCCTGAGCTAATACGCACCACAGGGACTCTACCAGGGAGGTACACAATCAAAATAGAGCCCAATGCTAAAGGTGTTGTCCACCCCGTGCGCAGACAGCCAGCTGCACTCAAGGGACAGATTGTCCAGAAACTGCATGAAATGGAGGAAAATGGCTATATAAAAAAAGTAGAGCAGCCCACTGAGTGGGTCAGTTCAATGGTGGCGGTCTCTCGGGGAGACAAGCTAAGAATTTGCATAGACCCCAGCGATTTAAATAAGGTAATCAAAAGAGAACATTACCCCATGCGCACCGTTGAAGAAGTCGTGTCATCTATGCCTGGAGCACGAATATTCTCAGTCCTCGATGCCAAGTCGGGATTCCTCCAGATTGAGTTAGATGAAGAATCATCATTCCTTACAACCTTCAACACACCCATTGGTAGGTTTAGGTGGTTGAGGCTACCGTTTGGAATAAAATGTGCCCCCGAGATCTATCAGCGGATCATGGATGGCATGCTAGAGGGCATTATGGGAGCAGTGGCCATTATGGATGACATCTTGATTGCGGCCCCCACTGTGAAGATGCACGATGAAATCCTACACAAAGTCATCGAGAGAGCAACAAGCTACAACCTAAAGCTTAATTTCAATAAGTGTCACATTCGGCAGAGCCAAGTTCCATATATTGGCCATTTACTGACTGCAGACGGTCTGAAGCCTGACCCAGCCAAGGTCCAAGCAGTCAGGGGCATGCCGGAACCCGTTGACAAGGAAGGAGTTCGCCGTTTTTTGGGGTTTGTGACTTATCTGTCAAAATTCATACCAAATCTCAGCGAGGAAGATGCGCCGCTGCGGCAGCTCCTGAAAAGCAATGTGGAGTTTGCGTGGCAACCGGCTCAGAAAATAGCTTTTGCAAGGCTCAAAGAACTGTGTTCACACCCCCCTGTACTGAAGTACTACGACCCATCAGAGCCAGTTGAAATTTTCTGTGATGCAAGCAGTAGTGGATTAGGTGCTGTGCTTTTGCAGGATAATCACCCTGTTGCATTCTCCTCCAGGTCTCTGACCGACGCTGAGACCCGCTATGCACAGATAGAAAAGGAGATGCTTTCTATCGTCCATGCATGCACAAAATTTCATCACTATATCTTTGGGAAGTCAGTCACTGTGTATAATGACCACAAACCACTGGAGGACATTTTTAAGAAATCACTGCTTTCCACACCCATGCGTATTCAGAGAATGCGCCTGCGCATCCAATGGTATGATTTGACTGTCCGGTACAGGAAAGGAAAGGATATGGAGCTGCCTGACACACTATCCAGGGCGCAACTGTCACACAATACTCCAGAATTGGAACATATGGAGTGTGTATCCATGTTGAACTATGTGGCTGTAAGCGAAGAGAAGTATGCTGAGCTACAGGAATGCACAAAAAAAGAACTGAGCTCCTTACAACACATCATCCAGCAAGGCTGGCCGGAGCACAGGAGAGATGCCCCAACTACTGTTCAGCCATATTGGGACTCAAAAAGTCAACTGACCATATGTGATGGAATAGTGTACAAAGGGCTACGTATAGTTATACCGCCCACTATGAGACAGCACATGTTAAAACTCATACACCAGTCTCATTTAGGGATTGTGAAAAGCAAGCAGAGAGCACGTGAAGTGCTCTACTGGCCGGGCATGAGTGCAGAGATAGAGGAGGTAGTGAAGAGTTGCAGCAAATGTGCCGATTTCCAAAACAAACTACCAAGATTGCCTCTAAAGCCAACTGAAACCCCAGAACTGCCGTTTGAGCTAGTGGCCTCAGATATCTTTGAATTTGATGGCAAGCACTTCATTCTTCTCGTGGATTACTTTTCAAAATACATTGAAGTGGACGAGCTTAAAGATCAGCGAAGCCGCACTGCCATTGAAATACTGAAATCACAGTTCAGTCGTCATGGGATTCCTACTGTCCTACGAACAGACAATGGGCCCCAGTATGCGTCAGAGGAGTTCAGAGACTTTTGTGAGAGCTATGGCATATCACATCTCACATCATCACCTCACACACCTCACTCAAATGGAGAGGCCGAGCGTGCAGTACAAACAGTGAAAAGACTTTGGAACAAAGCTCCAGACAGACATTTGGCATTGCTGGACTACAGAACAACCCCGCTAGAGACAGTAGAGTTGTCCCCAGCGCAGCTGCTCATGGGCAGAAGACCCAGAAACAAACTCCCTGCAGCTCAACAACTGCTTGCCCCAAAGGCCTACAACTCTTTGAAAGTCAGACACCTGCTCAATAGGTCCAAAGCTTCCCAGAAGTACTACTACGACAAAGGCAGGACGATGCATACTCGCCCTGCGCTGGTGCCAGGTGAAGAAGTCAGAATGCAGCCCTACCCCGGCCACTCCAAGTGGTCTCCAGCTGTTGTCGTCCAGCAACATAGCAGCACACCCAGGTCTTACATCGTAAACTCTGGTGGCACGGAGTTCCGCCGGAACTCTCAGCACCTTCGCAAAAGCACTGCAAGAGCGAATCAGTCCCGTCACCTCATGCAAGATGAGCCTTGGGAGGAGTTTCCCGATGTCCTTCCAGAAGAAGACGAACTGATTCCTCCCCTAGTTGGAACAACAGCATCACCTGCCAAGGAACCCCTGAATGTGGGTCAACCACAGCCCGCTCGGCCCTACACCACTAAGCATGGCAGAGTGGTTAAACCCCCTGAAAGACTGAATTTGTAGTTGCTACCTGTCAGGAGTCAGATGAGTCCAGTAGTGAAGCAATCCAGTTGGCCTACTGTTTGTTGATAGATTTCAATTGTTGGTAATGATCCCAAGTTGCTCCTGAATAGCTAAAGAAATATGTCAAGTGTGGTGCCCTTGTATAATGTCATTAATAAGTTGGAAGGTACCTTGAGGATTGCTTATTTTTGCCTTTAAATTTGCTTGAGAAACCTTCAGTTATTTAGTCCGCTATCTATGGGTTCCCCATAAATAAGCTGAAGAAGGGGAGATGTAATGTATTGTGCTGCCGCTAGAGCGCGCTGTTACGTTGGCTGGGTGAGTTCCCTTTTGTGTAAAACACCAGCAACGGAGAGTTCTGTGTTCTTCAGTAAAAACAGTTATCGTGCAGTCACACTCGCTGTCTTTATTGTCTCCAGTATCTTACAGGTATAGCCTACATTCAGTCTTGGACTTGGGATAGTGAGAGTCTCGTTGTCTCCCTCATTTTTGGATTAGGCCTATTTTTGACGAATGAACATTTTTCTTGATGTTGTTTCACCACAACATTGTACCTGAACTGTACTGACGCCGGTGTGCTGGATCGACAAACAACCGAGTCGGATCGAGATTCCCCTGACACAGGTGAGTGAGCAACTGTCACGATCATACAAACATTCTGTACAGCCTGAGGACAGGACAGGACAGATTTAGTGGTGTAGGGTGTCCCCGCTTGTTGGAGGGCCCCGCGATAGTGCCGATAGACGATGATCAATCATAGACGCGATGCCGCTGATACGAAGATGATGATGTTCAGCTATCGGCCTTTACAAGAGGATTTGACATTTCCAATTAACTACTATATAGCTAATATAACTACTAGGCTACTACTTTTATTATTAAATTAATATTACGATTAATTTAGCCTCGCAATAATTTTATAGCCTAACCGATGAGCTGCGAGAAAATAAAAGATTAGTTAGATTAGTTTAGGCCTAGTACTCCTCATTTCAAAAACAACTTGCTTGACATGAAATACGTATCTTATTATTTCACTACTTATGGGACACAAGAGAAATATTAAGAAAATAAATAGACAGTATGCTAAATTATCAGCTCGTTGAAGTAGATTCGTTCCTCACGCAGCGTCAGATGTTTACTTTCACTTTCTGTAGTGTATAATTGACTGTGGTTTGAGACTTCTTCACCAGCATTACTCTAGAGCAAAGTTTGCACATTGCTTGTGTGATAATACTGGATTGACTCCCACCTCATTCACAACACTTAGGAACAGTGTGGGTTTTAGGTTACAGAATGAAGCCCAGGTAATTGTTTCCCCTACAGATTGAGTAGGTGTTTTATATTACACTGGCAAGGCTCCTATTGTAAAACTTTGAGGAATAATATTTGTATGGTATGTTGTTGTAACATTTATTTCTTAAAACTTGCTAGTGCCTACTTTGTTACAGCTTGTTTTATTTGCCAGAAAGTCTTCGTGGTGACTTGTATCTTTTTCAATGTAACCTGTAACGCTTCATTAGATACTAATATAGTAATATATTTCTTATCTCACCAGTTAACTGTTATTTTTGTTTTTATGTAATGTCAAAATGGTCACTTGAATCAGTTTACTGCACAGAGATGCTATTAAAACATGATGTGATTTTTAAGTAATTTAATGCAGTTCAGTTTACCAAAAGTGGAACAGATCTATCTAGTAGATAATAAATACAATAAAGCTAAATATATAGTCATACATGGTATGACTTTCTGTAAAGCTGCTTTGAATCAATGTTAAGAGCTATACAAATAAACTTGTCTTACAATCTTACTACTAACAAATGGACACTTGTTTTTCTCAAGTCATATTAGTATATACGTAATAAATAAATACTGTGATGTTAGTTATTTTTGTTCAGTCATCATACGATTTACTAAGATTTATAGAATAAGTAAATGAAGAATCAGATATTTAAATTCAGTTAAGTCTTGAACACAAGTCTATATTAAGATGAAATGTGCTTGCAGTATAAGCCTTGATATAAATATTGCCAAGATGACAGTTTTGAAAGGAAAATTTTACATGCAAAGTGCCTTATTGGTTTGGTTACAGATCAATGGAGCCAGAGAGACCAGGTTCACCAAAGCCAAGCTGTGGGTCCCTAAAGAAGTCCCGGCCAATCAAACGTGAAACATGTTTTTGCAGGTAAAACAGAAATGGTTTAGAAAATCTGTAAATGTAAAGACAGATGAGGTCAGTTTTGAGATGGAGGCACTTTTGAATATTGCTTATTTATCGATAAAGTCTGATCTGAATAAAATAACATTTCATGATAAAATCAGTTCTGAACAAAATGATCATTCATTTATTTTGTTAAAGTTCAATGCAGGTTGAGAAACCAGACTCACCAGCTCCCAGCTGTCTGTCCATGAAGAGTGGCCAGTCAATAGAGCACCCAGTGTTCTTTAAGGATAGAGACACCTCTGTACACAGGTATGTTTAAAAATGAAGATGGAAACCATTTGAGGCATTTATAAAATGTAAACCCTGAATATTGACGTTTAATCTGTGTTATAATTACTCATAGTAATTACTGTCAACATGCTGAAGTCTGTAAAGTTTTCCAGTCACATGTGAAAAAACGGTGTCAGAGTTTGGATAGGACAAACCCAACACTACATGAGATCAGTACAGAGTGCAGGTATTTACACATATAAGTAAATTGAAGCCACTGTGAAAAAAAAGAAAAGTTCAAATAAACATTGATACGTTTTACAACATTTACTCTTATAAAGTAAGTTATATTGGGGTGTGTACAAATCTGTGCTTGCTAATTTGTGTATTTTCTAACGTGTGTTGTAGCTTTGACTGTCAACATGCTGAAGTCCACAACAAACTCAAATCAGACTTGAGGACAAAGTTTCAGTGTTTCTATGAGGGAATAGAAAAGCAAGGGACCCCAACACTCCTCAATGAGATTTACACTGAGCTCTACATCACAGAATATGGAGATGGAGAGATCAATAATGAACATGAGATCAGATGGATTGAAAAAGCTTCCAGGAAAGCCACAGTGGAGGACACCCCAATCAACTGCAATGACATCTTCAAACCCTTACCTGGAAAAAACCAACCCATCAGAGCTGTGCTGACCAAAGGAGTCGCTGGCATTGGAAAAACAGTCTCTGTGCAGAAGTTCATTCTAGACTGGACTGAAGGGAAAGTGAATCAGGACGTTCACCTCATATTTCCACTTCCTTTCAGAGAGCTCAATTTGCTGAAGGACCAAACATTCAGTCTTAAAGATCTTCTACAGTTCTTCATGGGCACAAAACAACTGGAAATCTCTCTAAATGAAGGTAAAATCATGTTTATCTTTGATGGTTTGGATGAGTGTCGTCTGTCTCTGGATTTTCAGAACTACGTGAGGTTGTGTGATGTGACTGAATCAGCTTCAGTGGACGTGCTGTTGATGAACCTCATTTTGGGGAATCTGCTTCCCTCTGCTCTCATCTGGATCACCTCCAGACCAGCAGCAGCTGATCTCATCCCCTCTGAGTGTGTTGATCGAGTGACAGAGGTACGAGGCTTCAATGACCCACAGAAGGAGGAATACTTCAGGAAGAGAATCACTGATCAGGGTCTGGCCAATAAAATCATCTCACACCTGAAGTCATCGAGGAGCCTCTACATCATGTGCCACATCCCAGTGTTCTGCTGGATCTCAGCCACTGTTCTAGAGAAGATGTTGAGTGGAGCAGAGAGTGGAGAGATTCCCAAGACTCTCACGCAAATGTACACACACTTCCTGATCCTTCAGACCAACATCAAACATGAGAAGGACTATGAGAAGAAATTGACAGATGAAGACATGATCCTAAAACTAGGGAAACTGGCTTTTCAAGAGCTTATGAAAGGCAATGTGATCTTCTATGAAGAAGATCTGAGAGAGTGTGGCATTGACGTGACAGAAGCATCAGTGTACTCAGGATTGTGCACTCAGATCTTCAGAGAGGAGTTTGGTGTGTGTCAGAGGAAAGTCTACTGCTTTGTTCACCTCAGCACGCAGGAACATCTGGCTGCTCTGTATGTGTTGTTTTCATTCAGTTTGAAATATGTAGATGTTCTTAGTGAATACCAGGGCTTAACATACAATGTTCAGTCCTCAGCATGCTTCACAGTATATGAGAGGTCTGTGGAAGAGGCTTTGCAAAGTAAGAATGGCCATCTTGACCTCTTCCTTCGCTTCCTTCTGGGTCTCTCGTTAGAGTCCAATCAAACTCTTTTTAAGTGCCTACGGACACAAACAGGAGGAATGTCTCACAACACAGATGAAATTATCCAGTACGTCAAGAAGAAGATTAGAGACAATCTTTCTCCTGGGAAATCCACCAATTTGTTTCACTGTCTGAATGAACTAGGTGATCATACTCTGGAAAAGGAAATCCAAGACTATCTCAGCACTGGGATGATAAGAGATGCCAATCTGTCTCCAGCACAGTGGTCAGCACTGGTTTTTGTGTTGCTTACGTCAGAGCAGCTGGGAGTGTTTGAATTAAAGGAATACATCAGGGATGAGTTCAACCAAAAAAAATATCACGCAGGATCAAGTTCTCCATAATCTTCTGCCTGTGGTTGAAGCATCCAGATCAGCTCAGTAAGTGAACAGCTCTTTCACCTTATCACCACAATAATAAAGAGAGTCTGCATTTTATGCTAAGAATATGTGAAGTGTTTATAGAGCTTCTGAATCACATTCTGATCTGTGTGATTGACAGTCTACATGAGTAGATGACATGATGTTTCTAGTAGTGCCCTGCAGTATGACATGCTATACTTATCTAAAACCATTTTTAATTTTTAAATTATATTTAAAATGTATATTTTAAATATACATATTCAGATCCTACACACAGATCCTTTGTTCTTTGATGTGTTTGTACAGATGTGTCCATTTGACTAGAATTTATTATTAAAAGCATTAAATTATATTTCCTGGTGTCATTTAAGTGCACTGATATTTTATTTAAAAGCTGCGGGTTCAAAGTATTGTTTGTATAAACTGATTAGCACATGCAAATACATAAAATACATGAAAACATAAAGGTGATCTTATTTTATTTCCAGGCTTGGCTGTTGTAGTCTCTCGGAGAATTGCTGTGCTGATCTGGCTTTAGCTCTCGGCTCAGAATCATCATGTTTGAGAGAACTGAACTTAAACTTCAATCATCTGAAGAGTTCAGGTGTGAAGTTACTTTCTGCTGGACTGAGAAGTCCTCACTGCAAATTGGAAACACTGTGGTAAGACTTATTTTAACTCTATTATAAACAATATTTAAACATTGACTTCAGATGTCCTCCATTTCTGAACTACGAATGCACACTACACAGTTTAAAATGTTTGTCTGAAGTTTTATAACCATCCTTGAAGTTTTATTAGTATTTTATTTTACATAGTGTATCATGCGCTGTATTCCTGAAATTAAGCAAACAGAATTGTTTGTTATTTGTCCGCAGGTTGTGGCGGTGTGGTATCACAGATGAAGGTTGTGCCGCTCTGGCTTTTGCCCTGAATTCAAACCATTCACACCTGAGAGAGCTGGATCTGTCTGAAAATGACCTAGGAGATCAAGGAATGAAGCTATTCTCTGATGCACTAAAAAATCCTCAGTGTAAACTGGAGACACTGAAGTAAGTTCTTCAAGACCCATAGATAATAAAAAAGTAAATGAAATGGTCTGATGTGTTGAATTTAATTAGTCCAGTTAAGAAGCTAGTCATATAGATGTTCCAAGAGTCACCACTGTCTGCTAACAAAATTATGTTACGTTAGCACATGATGTACTGTAGAGGAATCTAATTCATTGTAATGGTTTACCAGGAAAATTAGCACTTTAAAATGATCTATTTTCGTTTTTCATATACAACTTTTAAAAAATGTAAATCGAACACATCACACAATTCCAAATATATCCTACTGGTGTTTTCCCCTCTCTCCTAAGATATTAGTGGTGTTGTAACACTGCACATGTACTAGTTTCTTAATGAACTAATCAAATGTAAATAATTTAAAGAATGTCCCATTGTTCTCTCTGCAGGTTGAGATTTTGTAACTTGTCAGATGAAGGTTGTGCAGCTCTGACTTCAGCTTTGAGATCAAACCCCTCACACCTGAGAGAGTTGGATCTGTCTGAGAATGAATTTGGAGATGCAGGAGTACAATTTCTCTCTGACGAACTCTGGAGTCCTCTATTTAAACTGGAGAAATTGTGGTAAGATCAGTATTTAGGATTTGTGATCCTACTAAGGAAAAAGTATATAATAAAGTCGAGTGCATATAGTGAAGTAACTGCGTGTTCTGAAATGAGTGTAAATACTGTGTAATTGTTCTGTCTAAAGGCTAAGGGATTGTGATATAACAGATGAAGGTTGTGCTGCTCTGGCTTCAGCTCTAAGATCAAATCCCTCACACATGAAAGAGCTGGATATGACTAAAAATAAACTCACAGACACGGGCACTAATCTGCTCACTGCTATAAAGTTCAATCCACACTATAAACTGAAATACGGTGAGTTTGAGTTTTTTTTTTAAATGCAATTAATTAATATATGTTGCTTTTAACACTTTGAAAATGATATTTTCAACATACAGAAGAAATACATTTTATCTGAAATAAATGTAATTTATTTTTTTATTTTTTTAAGCTGCATTTGAAGAGTTCAGCTGAGAACTGACGGATGGGCCGCTTAGTGGATTTGTTGCTGCTGTACCAGTGACTGATACACAGTGTTTTAATTCCTCATTCATTTTCACCATTTACTTGCCAATGTAAATAATCTGTTAGTTTTGATCAGCTCCATTTTGATGGTTCTTTTGATTTAAACTGTCCAACACATTTTGATGGTGATGGATGTTTCAGATTCTCTCCAGCAGATGGCCACATTCATTATGAAAATGTAAACATGAACGTTCTCTATGAACTTCCCATGTGGGGGGCAGCCTCTATTAAATGATCTGGTCACTGGACTGGTGAACATGATTTCACCAAGTGCAACAAGTTATGTCAAGTTTAGGCTTAAATTAGGGTTATGTGCTTCTACACCAGTGTTATTCACCTGTCATTTCCCTCTGATGGGTAGGGTTATGGGTAGGGATAGGGTAAGGACTATGTTTACATACAGGAATGTTGTTTCAGGACCAACAAAATATGTTGACCCATGAACACGTCTTACTTGGCAAAATCATGGTGACCAAATTATCTTTAATATTTAGTTATTTATGCCTCTTTTTTAACCTAAATAGGCCTATATTTAGTTGTTTACAATATAGTTTTGATTAGGTTTTGTGCTTTTATATTGTAATTATATTGTAAATGTTGCAGATTGATATAAAGTCCAATGTGCAGCTAATCCCAATTGTTGTTAAAAAAAATGGTCTTACTATTATTATTGAAATATTTGTGTATAAACAAGACATGTTGAAGGAAAAAAATCCAGCTGTTTTTCTCTGGAATTTCAAATTATGTGAATTTAAGTGAAGATTTACGATCATTTTAAATTAAAATGAACTTCTCTAAAGGAGTCTGGTTTGTGGTTTGTCATATGATTTGTAATAGTGTACGCCCAACTAGCAAATATTTGAATGAGAAGTAGCCTATCTATAGCAATCAGAATGTAAAAAAAACAAAAAAAAACGTAACTCGTGCTCAGGAAGGACTTCTAGAAAAGGTAGGCTGTAAAAACCCCATTTAAATTAGTCCTACATATTCGCCTACTTGTTGATACTATCGCCAATAGGCATATTGACATACTGAATGACAATTATGGCCACATGTCAAGTATTACAGGAAGACAGGGTGAGTTGCAATAATTTGTTTCAAATTTATTTTAAGCCAATTCAATTTTGTTTTTATTTGTTTTTTAAATGCCGTTGGCGTCGTAGAAGAAAATTGTTTCAGTAACAGTTGCTAAGCAAACAAAAGCTGGCCTGGAGTGAGTGGAGCGGAGCGGAGCCACAGATTGTTTCCCTCTTGCGCTCAAACCGATCCGTGATCAGTGAAACTCACAAAACATTTTATCTTACCATTAGAGTTCTCCTAAGTTTGCAAGTAAGGAGCTTCTTTTAGCCTTAAGATGTTTTGTGAATATGGTCCGGGTTTTCAATGTTTCTACCTGAAACTGGTCTGTCCTGTTCGTAGCCTACTTCTTGCAGTTGTTTACCTGATAGGCTACTCTCGTGATCTCGGGGATGAGGGTGGGTGGTGCTCTGAGAGCTGTCAGACATTTCTGTGAAGTGAAAAGAAATGAAAGTTAGAAATTGCCTGAAAACATCTTAGTTGACTGATTTGCGTGGTTGTTGCCATCTGGGCTGGATAATATGTTTAGCTACTATAAAGATTGAAAGATTCAATAAGATCCAATTAAGATTGAAGTTCTGCTGTTCCTAAAGATAATGCTCTTAAAAACAGAATGCCAAAGTGAGTATAAACAAACTTTTGAATTTTACAATGTTGTTAATTCTTCTTACAAGATGTTTTTTATTATTATTGTTAGCTTGATATGAAACATTGTTCATCTATCAGCTTTTTACATGTCGATTTCTTTTGAATATACTTTGTATCTGTTATTTCCTCAAAAAACTCCAAAAGAAAAAAGAGTTGGTTCAGCCAGACTATAGTTAACACTATAAGTATGTATACATTGAATATTGTTTATATATAGGCCTACTGAAATGAGACTATGAATAGCTAAGTAATTTTTGGCTGGTTTTTATTTTACTTTCAGATGTGAATTTGGAATTTGAAAGCAGTCTTATTATCAGTTAACCTGTCTGAAAGAATTAGGTAAATACCACAAGGTACACAAGTAGTTTGGTTACATGTTTGTCTTTTACCGTGACAAAAACAACTGTTGTTTTGAGAGATAACTCTTGGTTAAAGCAAAAAACAATAGGAATGTTTACAGTACGTGACTACAGGCCAGTATTTTTCATTGCATTTTTATTTGTAGCTACTTGTTACTATGACTATTGTTTGGCTTATTTTCAGTCATTATAGCTGGATTGAGTTCTGAAAATGTTGTGACCGAATGCTCCACTAATACTGAGGCCAACTAGTAAGTGTTTTTATTTATTACAAAAAAAAAAAATATATATATTTTGGTAACGCTTTAGATTAGAGCATGGAAAGTACTGCGTAAGTAAAATTAATTTGCAGTGTACCTTTCAGTAATTATAGTGTACCTATAAAGTACATACGTGTAGGTATAAGGGAACAATATGTAAAATTTGGAAAATAAAGGGGTAAAGTTGTAAATATGTTTTCAAATAAGTTTTTTTTTTAAATTATTATTAAGGTTTCAGAGTCAGTGATATCAGATTGTATGTATTTTTATCGTACTTACCCTGTAACTTCAGGGAACAAGAGTATATTTCCTCAGTATTTAAGCAAAAATAAACTTGCAATAGTTTTAGTTTTACTTGGCTTTACCTGACATAGACTTTCCCGGGGAGGCTGAGAAGTGTAATCCCCCTGTAGTTGGAACACACCCTCCGGAGCCCTTCTTGAAAAGAGGGACCACCACCCTGGTCTGCCAGTCCAGACGTACTGTCCCCGACCGCCACGCGATACTGCAGAGGCGTGTCAGCCATGACAGCCCCACAACATCCAGAGACTTGAGGTAGTCAGGACGGATCCACTGTAAATAGTTTTGGTGGGGGACTGCTTCCCCGTCCTGAGGCGCCAGACAGTTTGCCAGAATCTCTTCCATGCCAACCGATAGTCCTTCTCCATGGCCTCACCGAACTCCTCCAAGGCCTGATTTTTTGTCTCCCTGACATTGGATCCAACTCACCGCCAGGTGGTGATCAGTTGACAGCCGTCCAAGACATGCGGCCGGAGGTCGGATAAAACAACCACAAAGTCGATCATCGACCTCCGGCCTCCGACCTTATGCTTGAACATGTTGTTCGTTATGGACAAACTGTGACTAGCATAGAAGTCCAATAACAGAACACCACTCGAATTCAGATCAGGGGGGCCGTTCCTCTCAATCACACCCCTCCAGGTGTCACTGTCGCTGCCCACGTGGGCGTTGAAGTCCCCCAGTAGAACGAGTCGGAGCACTTTCCAGCACTCCTCCCAGGGACTCGATTTTTCTTGCATCTAATGCACTTCTGAACCGCTCTTAGTCTGACCCATCACAAACGTTACATATTGTTACCTTATACTTACATGTACTCTAAGTACTTTATAGGTATACTATAATTACACAAAGTTATGCTGTAAATTCGTTTTACTTACGCAGTACTTTCCGGGCTGTAATCTAAAGCGGTACCAATATTTTTTGTAACTGATTCTTTATTTGCTGTCAAAAACATACAATCTTGGCTTATTATACACAGGTTGGCAACTAAATACACTGTTAAACTAAATATCATTAAGGCTGTGAAATTTGTTTCTTACTTTGTAAAAACTTAATAACTTAATATTATGTTACCACCATTTCTATTTCACTGAAACACAATCCAGCTGTTGGGAATCATCAGAATCAGTCAGGTCCATTTGCAACAAGTTTATTAAGAGAATGGTCGACAGACAAAGGTCAGGCACGGGCAAGATCAACAGAGCAGAGCAGGCACAAATGTGGTGAAAACCAGGCAAGGGTTCAGAGGCTGGCAGCGAGCGAGACAGAATCCAGATAGGCAGTGGGTCAATGAAGAGGATATATCTATAGGCAACAAGAGGATCAGTTCAGAAAGGGTCAAACACAGACAGGCAGGCAGAACACTGGAGATACTTTCAGAATTGTTCACAGCATTAAAACAAGACTTCACACTGGTTACAATGTGAGTGTGTTTTTTATGTGGGTAGGGAACGAGATGCAGGTGCGTGTGTGATCAGTGATAGCAGGTGGATGCGGGATTAGTCCAGGAATGATGTATCATGGGAATTGCAGTTCGTATCGGAAAGTCAGTATTCGGGCGAGGGTGCCCTCTGGCGGCCAGAGAGGGAGGTCATGGAGTCTGTGATCGTGACACCAGCAGGGGAGATCAGATTTAACCAGACCTGGTCATTAGAAGAAATCATTCAATGGATCAACTCGAGCCCAGGTAAATAATCATGATTTAGGTTTATGTAATAAAATTAAAGCGTCCTTCCTTCACTTTTTAGTTTATAAATTAGGCTATATGTTATTTTATATCTCACAATTTCACATTTATTTATTAATATTGACTCTTTCTCTCTCAATTGCACCTACTTAATTGTGCTGCACTTCAATCTGAATGACAGGAAGCTACGCTGAATTAATGTTGTAATGTCTCTGTTTCTCTGAAGCTCAGTGCAGATGGGGAGATCTTCTCCATGTCCCAGCCATGAGTCCACGAGCAGTGAACATTCAATGGATAAACCACCGGATTTAAAAGAATCCAGGTAAAATATTTAGATTACCGGTAATAAAAATTAAGCTTCATTTTTAGGTTTATGTAATGTCATGTAAAGCAACAAGATTCTAAAAAGAGATCATGTTCAAAAAAATAAATAATAATAAATAAATAAATAAATAAACACTGTTGGGACTATTAAATTGTAATGTCTCTGTTTCTCTGAAGCTCAATGCAGATGGGGAGATCTTCTCCATGTCCCAGCCATGAGTCCACGAGGAGTGATCAGTCAATGAATAAACCATTGGATTTAAAAGAATCCTGGTAAAAGATCATCAAAATTAAACCCTCCTTTATATATCTTTTCAGTCTTTAGTTCTACCATGAGAGCAAAAAAGCAAAAATGATAATGCCATGCACAGACATGTTCTCATATATAGCTTGCTGGTTATTTAATGTAGTCCCTTTTAAAGGGGTAGTTCACCCGGAAATGAAAATACTGATCATTTACTCACCCTCATGTTGTTTCAGACCCATAAGACTTTTGAGTAACACTTTATTTTAGAGTGTTCTTGTTACATGTAGATACTACAGTAATTACGATAAATTGTGTATACTTACATGTATAAATACTAGGGCTGCAACTAACGATTATTTTGATAATCGATTAATCGGACGATTATTTTTTCGATTAATCGGACAAAATTTCAATTAGATTTTTTGTTTATTATGACTAAATAAAACCCGGTTACACTTTATTTTAAGGTGTCCTTGTTACAGTGTAATTATATATTTAAGTACAGAGTAATATTAAGTAACTACATGTACTTACTATAGGAATAGGGTAGGATTAGGTTGAGGGTTAGTTGCATGTAATTATGCATAATTTACTGTTATTACTACAGTAAGTACATGTAACATATGTAACAAGGACACCGTAAAATAAAGTGTTACCTAAAACCCTCAATTAGGATATTTATGTGTAAAAGTGTACTTTAAAAAGTGCAAAAGCCACACATTGAGTTTTACAAATATCAATATTTGCATTGTTTTTAATGATAATTGCTGATGGCAAGTTGACAACCATGATTAATGTAAAAAAAAAAACATTTATATCCAACATATTGTTTTAACACAATTTTTGTTAAAACAAATTTACAGACATGTTGTTCAGATGTGAAGATATAAACTAAAAACATCTCAAATATATAATTCATTTAATGTTTTATTTAAAATTAATTGAATTATAAGGATAACTTGTAAAAAATAAATATAGAAAGCCGCAGTAGATCGCGTTTGAAAAACAATTAAAACTTAATAGTAGACAAATGCTATATAAAGAGAGCGGAATGGTACGCAGCAAGCTAACAGGCTTGATTAAAAAGAAAGGAAAAATGATGCATTAGTGCACAAACATTCGCTGAAAACCACTGAGTACAGTGACTAAAAAACAATAATTTACTGCTGGTGTTATTAACTGCCTTTATATTTAGTCCTTCGCTTTGTAAAGACCGTTTTAATTTAATATTTCTGCGGTAGCACTATTTTAATCCATCACTTATGTTGCGAGCGAACTGATTGCGCAACCTGATGCTCGAGACGCAAAATACAGACATCCCAAGTCTCCCGGAAGTTCTGGAAGTCACCCGCATATTGATAGCGGCTCGCAAATTAGTTCAAACTCCCGGGATTTGAGCACGCAAGCAAGAGCGCGCATGCGAGACAGAAGAGACTGTGCTCCAAACATAGACAGTAAAAGAAATGGACAGAGCGATCTCATTGGAACTCAGTTGAGACAGTTGAAGCCCACTTTTAGCGATTTTTGAGCACTTCCGTTCCTGACGCGCAGACTCAAACCGACTCAAACTAAGCTTGATGACGTGAGCAACCTGTCTGACAGACGTTAATCTTCTAGTAGCTGTGCGTGAAAACTGCCAACGTTAATCTTGCAGAGACGGGGAACTTGAGCAAAGAGTTCTTTGGCGTGAGTGAGCAGGAGTAAGAATTCCGTTGCTTTTATGGACTCATTATCTATGGGCTTCTCCCTTGACGGGACGTCCCCCCGATTGCCTGCGAGCTTCTCCTCCTGTCTGTACGGTAACTTCTGTACAGCGCGACAGAGAGTCGAGTGGTTATGACGCAATCGTTAGCCTATTTTTACTAAATCTGTTTCTACGGGGCCATAGTGTAACATAGAAGGTAATGGAGCCCTTTATACATTGTCGTGTTTCTTTAGAAATAAATAATGGACAAATGGAGTCTTTAAACGCCTCAGATGTAAAGTTATTCGCTGTCAAAGTGACGCAAAAATGAATGGGAGTCAATGGAAATGCTAACGCAATTGAAGTTCTGCTACAACATGGCGGCACCCGGCCGGCTTCAACTTCCGGTCGATGGATTACCCCCTTGGCTCCAAACCGTGTAGCGCGAGCGCGCGGCAGAGCAACGGAGGGAGAGAGACCTTGCGTGTGTGCCTCATGAAGCGCGTGTAAGACAGAGAGCATCCTGATTGGCCTGTTTCAACCAATCACCAGTAAACGCTCCCCGTGACGTAAGCAGACCAACTAATCGATAATGACATTCATTGACAACGATTTTCATAATCGATTATTATCGATTTTATCGATTAGTTGTTGCAGCCCTAATAAATACAACTAACCTTAACCACATCTTAATCCTAACCCTATAGTACATGTAGTCAATTATTATTACACAGTACTTAAGGCGAGACACTAAAGGTGAATAGGGTAATTTTTTTAACTAGCAGATATCACCTAGGGCCGGGACTCGATTAAAAAAATTAATCTAATTAATTAGAGGCTTTGTAATTAATTAATCGCATTTTAATCGCATACATTTTTGACCTGAGAACTGTGAGAAGTAATTTTTTTCACATGGATTTTTAGTATACCATTGAATAATGACTGCATACATAAGCTTAAGCAACAAAATATTGTTTATTTTTGTTCAACCAAGTCCAGCAGACCAGTGCAATTTTTGCCATTAAGTGTAGCAATAGCATATTGCAACAAAATAGCATATTGCTACACTACACTAATAGCACTACACTAATGGCGCTTTTCCACTACACAGTACCAGCTCGCCTCGGCTCGGCTCGGCTCGACTCGACTCGCCTTTGTTTGGTTTTCCACTGTGTAAAAGTTGTACCTGTACCTGCTTTCGGGTACTTTTTTTCGTACCACCTCCGGCGAGGTTCTAAGCGAGCTGAGGCGAGCTAAGCCGATACTAAAATGTGACGTGAAAACAATGCCGACTGCTGATTGGTCACAGAGAATCTGCGTCATCATTGCACGCGCCAGATGGAGTATCCAGAATAACCCCGCCATTTTTAAATAGTTTGGCCAGAGATAGTTACTAAACTTACTACTATTATTATGGCAACTCGGAAGAATACGCCGTGGTCAAACGAGGAGGTGCAGACATTCCTTTGTTTGGTTGCCGAAGAGAGGATCCAGCGAGAGCTTGATGGGGCAACGAGGAACGAAATGCGTCGCTATGACGACCGGGTACTATTTGTGGTGGTACTTTCTGCAATGGAAAACGGAGCGAAAAGCGAGCCGAGTCGAGGCGAGCCAAGGCGAGTCGAGTCGAGTCGAGTCGAGCTGGTACTGGTAATGGAAAAGCGCCATAATAGCCATAATAGCCATTAAGTGTAGCAATAGCATATTGCAACAAAATAGCATATTGCTACACTACACTAATAGCAATAGCGAATTCCTTGTTGCATAGACAACCATGCTCTTATCGACGCGTCCATCCGTTCGTTTTTTGTAACAACATTTCCCAGCCACCGGCCAACCAAAGCGATCTCGTCAGCTTCTTCGTCATGAACGCTAGTTGGTGCGCCAGTATAATCGGTCCGCCGAAACTCATCCAGTGAGAAACGTTCCGCGGTGCAAAATTTAAAATAATTTTTTGTGTAATTAATTAACGCGTTAAAGTGTGTAATTAATTAATCTTAATTAACGCGTTAAAGTCCCGGCCCTAATATCACCATGAAATTTTCCCAGTTGATTACCTACATTAAGATGAGAAAAAAATGTATTACAAGTTTTCTGTAATTTAATGTTTAAATATGCAAATTAGGCATTATCTAATTAAATATGTGCTAATTTGCATATATTTCAAAAAATGAAATCTGAGTATTGGATAAAGCCAGGTTTAAAATTCTTTTTTCATTGTGTTCACATATTAGATGGGGGAAAAAATCACAGAGGGATTTATGGATATCTACTTTTGTTATCCTATAAATCAGAATATACTGTCAATAGCCTTAATAAAATGATTTTTGCCATGTTTTTTTGAATAAAATGTTATATAAATCGGGCTAGGAATAATATATTTACAAATCCCTCTGTAAATGTCTTCATAATATAACTAGGTACAAGACTGGAAAGTTTGGTGTATATAGGTGCTACCGAAGTGGAGATTTCGGACTTTGAGTATGAGAGAAAGGTCATTTTGACAAAACGTCTCGGGTTATGACTATAACCCTTGTTCCCTGATAAGGGAACGAGACACTGCGTCGTTGAAAACCGACTCTTTGGGGACGCTCCCTTAGCGTGCGCCTCTGAAGTATGAATGAAACTAATCCAATCCTGATTGGTGTTGCGTCATGATGTAACATGTGACGGCACATAAAAGTTACGCCGGCACAAACACACATTAGCCTAGCGATGAAGCAAGCCGCTCTCAGGCATTGAGGGGCGGGGCAGGACGACGCAGTGTCTCGTTCCCTTCTCAGGGAACAAGGGTTATAGTCATAACCCGAGACGTTCCCTTTCGAGGGAACTCGCACTGCGTTGTTGAAAAACGACCCTTTGGGGAACGAATGCCCACTAGGCCACGCACTGAAAAAGGCCTGCCTTAGAGTGAAACTGATCTCAGGCACTCAGCTAGGACGAGAGCACATGTGCGCCAGGCGTACTAGGGAGGTGCAGACTATAAAACCTGATAAAAGTGTGTGGGGTAGCCCAACCGGCTGCCTCACAGATCTCCTGGAGGGGCACTCCCGAGAGGAGGGCCCTAGAGGACGCCATGCCTCTAGTAGAAAGATCCCTTGCGGTCAAAGGTGAAGACAAATTGCGCACCTTGTAGGCCTACTTATGGTTTGTATAGCCGGGAGCCCCTAATAGGTGACCCAAAACACAGTATGTCCGACCTCCTCCAAGAAGCTCTAACTGGCAGAGCAAGGAACCTCTCCTTTTCTGCCGACACATGAGGTGGAGGATGAAATACTTGCAGGACCATGGACCTAGCCATGTTAAATTGCACTTAAGGCACATAGCTGGGTCTCGGATGCAGGATGGCCTTAACTCCGCAGGGGGCACACCCCAAGCAAGCTGGCGATAATGCCAGGGCTTGGAGATCTCCCAGTCTCTTTAAAGAAATAGCTAAGAGAAAGGCTATCTTGAACGTGAGGTCCTAGGCGAAGCCGACTGGAGGTATTCGAAGGGAGCCAGGGATAGCCCTTCGAGAACCACCGACAGGTCCCAGGAAGGAACCCTGGACCTGACTGTCAGTCTCATCCTCCAAATACCATGGAGAAATAGTATGACCAGTTGGTACCTCCCCAAAGGCCCAACATTTAGTGGTGCATGGAACGCCGCAATGGCGGCCACGTACACCCTACGTGTAGATGGGGAGAGATTGGCAGAGAAATGATCTTGAAGAAACTCCAGAACTGCAGCCATTGGGCAGTTAACTGGACCTAACTCAAGTTCTCTACACCAAGTGGAAAAACATTCCACTTGAGGCCATATAATCTCCTAGTAGACGGAGCCCTAGAGATAAGTATGGTTTCGACCACCCCAGATGATAGACCAGCATCTAGGTACTGAGCCCCCTCAGAGGCCAGACCCACAATTTCCACAGCTCCGGACGAGGATGGAATATAGTGCCCTCCGCCTGAGACAACAGATCCCTCCTCAGAGGAAGCTGGCATGGCGGAGCTATCAGGAGTGAAATTAAGTCCGAAAACCATACTCGGGCCGGCCAAAACGGGGCTACCAGAAGAAGACTGATGCCCTCCTGACGGATCCTCTCCAGGACTCCCGGGAGCAGAGCGATCGGGGGAAACGCGTACAGGCAAAGCCTCGGCCAGGCCTGTACCATGGCATCCAACCAGAGCGGGCCTGGATGAGTGAGGGAGAACAGATCCACTTTAATTGGTCCAAACCTCTGCCATATCAACTCCACCACCTCTGGATGGAGTCTCCATCCCCCGGGCCTCAGCCCCTGCCTCGACAGGATGTCTGCTCCCTGATTCTGAACCCCCGGGACATATATTGCTCTTATAGATAATATTTTCCCTTAGGACCAAAAAAATAATCTGATGCGGGGGGGGGGGGGGGGCTCAAACCCCTTGGCTTTGAGCCACCACTGAAGGGGCCTCATGTGAAGCAGGCCCAACGGAATTATGTTGGATGCCGCTGTCATGAGGCCCAGCAGTCTTTGAAATTACTTTACAGTGATGGCCTGGCCTAGCTTTATGCCTGACACCATGGCCAGGATGGATTCGATACAAGCTGGAGACATACGTGCCCCCATCGTAACCGAATTCCATACCACGCCCAGAAGAGTAGTCTTCTGAGCTGGGTCCAACACATTATTCTTAGTGTTGAGTCTCAACCCCCGGTTCTGAATGTGGCCAAGGACGACATCTCAATGCCGAACTGCCATTTCTCGAGACTGGGCCAATATGAGCCAGTCGTCGATGTAATTCAGTATACGGATGCCCTGAAGCCTCAGTGGAGCCAGAGCCGCATCCATACACATAGTGAATGTGCGGGGAGAGAGTGCTAGGCCGAACGGAAGAACCCGATATTGGTATGCTTCGCCCCCGAAAGCGAACCTCAGGAACCTCCTGTGACATGGAAGGATGGAGACATGAAAATAAGCATCTTTTAGATCTATCGTGACAAACCAGTCCTCGGATCTGATTTGGTTCACGATAATGGGAATAGTAGGCCTTTTGAACCTGAATCTCCTCAAAGAACGATTCAAAAGCCTTAGATCTAAAATCGATCTCAGTCCGCCATCCTTCTTTGGAACTATAAAGTACCGGCTGTAAAACCCGGACTCTCTGTCTGGTAGGGGAACACTTTCTATGGCCCCTTAATTCCAGTAGAGTCTGTACCTCTTGTTCCATAACCCGAGCCTGTTCTGGAACCACTGCAGTCGGTTCCACCCCAGCAACTTGGGAGGTCGGTGACCGAACTGCAATCTGTACCCATATTTTATAATATTCAGGACCCATATAGATATATTTGGAAGGCATTGCCATTCTTCTACAAAATCTACTAAGGGAACCAGCCCCTCGAGACCGGCCTCGGGTGTTTTTCGAGTACTATTCTCGACTTCCTGAAGCGGAGGACCGGCAGGAAAAAATCGAGAAAGATTTTGTGACCATAGTCAGTGCCCTGTTGCAAGCTTTTGGGGCGAACGCCACAGTGTACGTTCTCTGGAAACCAATGTAGCCCGAAGCGTGCAAGACGGCGGGCAACATCTTTTTTCCCGAGGGCTCCTGCTGCTAGAACAACCTCTCGAGGGCTGCCTGTGTGTGCTGCGCCCCTAAACAATACACACACAACTGATGCGTGTCCTCACCCGTGAGATATATAGGGCAGGGGTGCACACACGTAGTGTATTGTTCACTCGCCATAATATAGAGCTTTGCACAGACAAAACAACACCAAATAAGACAGACAGTTTCACAGAGAGCGCTTGCTGAAGAGCGAAAGCTAATGTGTGTTTGTGCCGGTGTAACGCTTATGTGCCGTCACATGTTACGTCATAACGCAACACCAATCAGGATTGGATTAGTTTCATTCATACTTCAGAGGCGGACGCTAAGGGAGCGTCCCCAAAGAGTCGTTTTTCAACGACGCAGTGCGAGTTCCCTCGAAAGGGAACGGGCTTTAAAGATTTAGCATCAGCCAATGAGATTGCGCATTTGCGCCCTT
Source organism: Rhinichthys klamathensis goyatoka (assembly GCF_029890125.1). Lineage (NCBI taxonomy): Eukaryota > Metazoa > Chordata > Actinopteri > Cypriniformes > Leuciscidae > Rhinichthys > Rhinichthys klamathensis. Next base: position 333,043 of record NW_026607183.1, read on the forward strand.
ATACTTTCACGATTGGTTGCTGATAAAAAGGAAATGACCATATTTGGATCCGACAAAATTGTACAAGAGAGAGAGAGCTTTCTAACGGTGTGTGTGATGACAAGGTGCAGATCGCGATCGCGGAGCAACGGATGATTTACAACGCCAACTTTTGATGAATTTATGAGAAATCTACTGACGCAAACAGACAAAGTGTAGTAAAATAAAGACCTAAATGTGTATTTCGGACTTTTTTTCACCACAAGTCTGAAAGAAGACATGTTTTTGAAGACAACTATCCCGAAATCTCAAAATTGACCAGTAAAAAAAAAAAAACTATGTTTTTGCCTGCCGTGTCTCGCCTTAAATGTATAATTACACTGTAATATGGACACCTTAACATAAGATGTAACCAACTTTTGTTCATCTTCGAAAAAAATAAGATATTAACGAAATTTGATAGATTTCTCTACCTCCATTGTGGCTACTTAACTACCACTTTGATGCTTCAAAAAGTTCATAAAGAAATCGTTAAACTAATCCATATGAATGGAGCGGTTTAGTCCAAATTTTCTGAAGAGACATGATCACTTTGTATGATGAAATCATTTAATTAAGGCTTTTTATTCACATATGAACATTCATCAACGCACACATCAGTTGTGGTAAACGGAAGTTCAAGCGCGCTTCCTTGATGTGCGAGAACCAATGAGGTTCATTATGTGCTACACAGCACGTTTGAGCTATAGGTAGAACGAATGAGGTTCATTCTCATGTTACGCAGCACGTTTGAGCTATAGGTAGAACCAATGAGGTTCATTCTCGTGTTACGCAGCACGTTTGAGCTTCAGCAAGAACCAATGAGGCTCATTCTCATGTTACGCAGCCCGTTTGAGCTTCAGCAAGAACCAATGAGGTCCATCCTCGTGTTAAGTAGCAAGTTTGAGCTTCAGCAAGAACCAATGAGGCTCATTCTCGTGTTACGCAGCACGCTTGAGCTTCAGCAAGAACCAATGAGACTCATTCTCGTGTTACGCAGCCTGTTTGAGCTTCAGCAAGAACCAATGAGGTTCATTCTCGTGTTACGCACTCCGTTTGAGCTCCAGCAAGAACCAATGAGGTTCATTCTCATGTTACGCAGTGCGTTCTAGCTTCAGCAAGAACCAATGAGGTTCATTCTCATGTTACGTAGAACGTTTTAGCTTCCGCAAGAACCAATGAGGTTCATTCTCGTGTTACGCAGCACGTTTGAGCTTCCGCAAGAACCAATGAGGTTCATTCTCGTGTTACGCAGCACGTTTGAGCTTCAGCAAGAACCAATGAGGTTCATTCTCGTGTTACGCAGCACGTTTGAGCTTCAGCAAGAACCAATGAGGTTCATTCTCGTGTTACGCAGCACGTTTGAGCTTCAGCAAGAACCAATGAGGTTCATTCTCGTGTTACGCAGCACGTTTGACCGTTTGAGCTTCAGCAAGAACCAGTGAGGTTCATTCTCGTGTTATGCAGCAAGTTTGAGCTTCAGCAAGAACCAATGAGGTTCATTCTCGTGTTACGCAGCACGTTTGAGCTTCAGCAAGAACCAATGAGGTGCATTCTCGTGTTACGCAGCACGTTTGAGCTTCAGCAAGAACCAATGAGGTTCATTCTCGTGTTACGCAACCCGTTTGAGCTTCAGCAAGAACCAATGAGGTTCATTCTCGTTTTACGAAGCATGTTTGAGCTTCAGCAAGAACCAATGAGGTTCATTCTCGTGTTACGCAGCACGTTTGACCGTTTGAGCTTCAGCAAGAACCAATGAGGTTCATTCTCGTGTTATGCAGCACGTTTGAGCTTCAGCAAGAACCAATGAGGTTCATTCTCGTGTTATGCAGCACGTTTGAGCTTCAGCAAGAACCAATGAGGTTCATTTTCGTGTTACGCAGTGCGTTTGAGCTTCAGCAAGAACCAATGAGGTTCATTCTCGTGTTACGCAGCACGTTTGAGCTTCAGCAAGAACCAATGAGGTTCATTCTCGTGTTACACAGCACATTTGAGCTTCCGCAAGAACCAATGAGGTTCATTCTCGTGTTACGCAGCACGTTTGAGCTTCAGTAAGAACCAATGAGGTTCATTCTCGTGTTACGCAGCACGTTTGAGCTTCCGCAAGAACCAATGAGGTTCATTCTCGTGTTACGCAGCACGTTTGAGCTTCGGCAAGAACCAATGAGGTTCATTCTCGTGTTACTAAGCACGTTTGAGCTTCAGCAAGAACCAATGAGGTTCATTCTCGTTTTACGAAGCATGTTTGAGCTTCAGCAAGAACCAATGAGGTTCATTCTCGTGTTACGCAGCACGTTTGACCGTTTGAGCTTCAGCAAGAACCAATGAGGTTCATTCTCGTTTTACGCAGCACGTTTGAGCTTCAGCAAGAACCAATGAGGTTCATTCTCGTGTTTCGCAGCCCGTTTGAGCTTCAGCAAGAACCAATGAGGTTCATTCTCGTGTTATGCAGCACGTTTGAGCTTCAGCAAGAACCAATGAGGTTCATTCTCGTGTTACGCAGCCCGTTTGAGCTTCAGCAAGAACCAATGAGACTCATTCTCGTGTTACGCAACACGTTTGAGCTTCAGCAAGAACCAATGAGGTTCATTCTCGTGTTACGCAGCGTGTTTGAGCTTCAGCAAGAACCAATGAGGTTCATTCTCGTGTTACGCAGCACGTTTGAGCTTCCGCAAGAACCAATGAGGTGCATTCTCGTGTTACGCAGTGTGTTTGAGCTTCAGCAAGAACCAATGAGGTTCATTCTCGTGTTACTCAGCACGTTTGAGCTTCAGCAAGAACCAATGAGGTTCATTCTCATGTTACGGAGCACACTTGAGCTTCTGCAAGAACCAATGAGGTTCATTCTCGTGTTATGCAGCACGTTTGAGCTTCAGCAAGAACCAATGAGGTTCATTCTCGTGTTACGCAGCGCGTTTGAGCTTCAGCAAGAACCAATGAGGTTCATTCTTGTGTTACGCAGCACGTTTGAGCTACAGCAAGAACCAATGAGGTGCATTCTCGTGTTACGCAGCACGTTTGAGCTTCGGCAAGAACCAATGAGGTTCATTCTCGTGTTACTAAGCACGTTTGAGCTTCAGCAAGAACCAATGAGGTTCATTCTCGTTTTACGAAGCATGTTTGAGCTTCAGCAAGAACCAATGAGGTTCATTCTCGTGTTACGCAGCACGTTTGACCGTTTGAGCTTCAGCAAGAACCAATGAGGTTCATTCTCGTTTTACGCAGCACGTTTGAGCTTCAGCAAGAACCAATGAGGTTCATTCTCGTGTTTCGCAGCCCGTTTGAGCTTCAGCAAGAACCAATGAGGTTCATTCTCGTGTTATGCAGCACGTTTGAGCTTCAGCAAGAACCAATGAGGTTCATTCTCGTGTTACGCAGCCCGTTTGAGCTTCAGCAAGAACCAATGAGACTCATTCTCGTGTTACGCAACACGTTTGAGCTTCAGCAAGAACCAATGAGGTTCATTCTCGTGTTACGCAGCGTGTTTGAGCTTCAGCAAGAACCAATGAGGTTCATTCTCGTGTTACGCAGCACGTTTGAGCTTCCGCAAGAACCAATGAGGTGCATTCTCGTGTTACGCAGTGTGTTTGAGCTTCAGCAAGAACCAATGAGGTTCATTCTCGTGTTACTCAGCACGTTTGAGCTTCAGCAAGAACCAATGAGGTTCATTCTCATGTTACGGAGCACACTTGAGCTTCTGCAAGAACCAATGAGGTTCATTCTCGTGTTATGCAGCACGTTTGAGCTTCAGCAAGAACCAATGAGGTTCATTCTCGTGTTACGCAGCGCGTTTGAGCTTCAGCAAGAACCAATGAGGTTCATTCTTGTGTTACGCAGCACGTTTGAGCTACAGCAAGAACCAATGAGGTGCATTCTCGTGTTACGCAGCACGTTTGAGCTTCAGCAAGAACCAATGAGGTTCATTCTCGTGTTACGCAGCACGTTTGAGCTTCAGTAAGAACCAATGAGGTTCATTCTCGTGTTACGCAGCACGTTTGAGCTTCAGCAAGAACCAAGGAGGTGCATTCTCGTGTTACGCAGCACGTTTGAGCTTCAGCAAGAACCAATGAGGTGCAATCTCGTGTTACGCAGCACGTTTGAGCTTCAGCAAGAACCAATGAGGTTCATTCTCGTGTTACGCAGCACGTTTGACCGTTTGAGCTTCAGCAAGAACCAATGAGACTCATTCTCGTGTTACGCAGCACGTTTGAGCTTCAGCAAGAACCAATGAGGTTCATTCTCGTGTTACGCAGCGCGTTTGAGCCTCAGCAAGAACCAATGAGGTTCATTCTCGTGTTACGCAGTGCGTTTGAGCTTCAACAAGAACCAATGAGGTTCATTCTCGTTTTACGCAGCACGTTTGAGCTTCAGCAAGAACCAATGAGGTTCCTTCTCGTGTTACGCAGTGCGTTTGAGCTTCTGCAAGAACCAATGAGGTTCATTCTTGTGTTACGCAGCACGTTTGAGCTTCCGCAAGAAACAATGAGGTTCATTCTCGTGTTACGGAGCACGTTTGAGCTTCAGCAAGAACCAATGAGGTTCATTCTCGTGTTACGCAGCACGTTTGAGCTTCAGCAAGAACCAATGAGGTTCATTCTCATGTTACGCAGCAAGTTTGAGCTTCAGCAAGAACCAATGAGGTTCATTCTCGTGTTACGCAGCACGTTTGAGCTTCAGCAAGAACCAATGAGGTGCATTCTCGTGTTACGCAGCACGTTTGAGCTTCAGCAAGAACCAATGAGGTTCATTCTCGTGTTACGCAACCCGTTTGAGCTTCAGCAAGAACCAATGAGGTTCATTCTCGTTTTACGAAGCATGTTTGAGCTTCCGCAAGAACCAATGAGGTTCATTCTCGTGTTACGCAGCACGTTTGAGCTTCAGCAAGAACCAATGAGGTTCATTCTTGTGTTACGCAGCACGTTTGAGCTTCAGCAAGAACCAATGAGACTCATTCTCGTGTTACGCAGCACGTTTGAGCTTCAGCAAGAACCAATGAGGTTCATTCTCATGTTACGCAGCACGTTTGAGCTTCTGCAAGAACCAATGAGGTTCATTCTTGTGTTACGCAGTGCGTTTGAGCTTCAGCAAGAACCAATGAGGTTCATTCTCGTGTTACGCAGCACGTTTGAGCTTCAGCAAGAACCAATGAGGTGCAATCTCGTGTTACGCAGCACGTTTGAGCTTCAGCAAGAACCAATGAGGTTCATTCTCGTGTTACGCAGCACGTTTGACCGTTTGAGCTTCAGCAAGAACCAATGAGGTGCAATCTCGTGTTACGCAGCACGTTTGAGCTTCAGCAAGAACCAATGAGGTGCAATCTCGTGTTACGCAGCACGTTTGACCGTTTGAGCTTCAGCAAGAACCAATGAGACTCATTCTCGTGTTACGCAGCACATTTGAGCTTCAGCAAGAACCAATGAGGTTCTTTCTCGTGTTAAGCAGCGCGTTTGAGCTTCAGCAAGAACCAATGAGGTTCATTCTCGTGTTACGCAGTGCGTTTGAGCTTCAGCAAGAACCAATGAGGTTCATTCTCGTTTTACGCAGCACGTTTGAGCTTCAGCAAGAACCAATGAGGTTCCTTCTCGTGTTACGCAGTGTGTTTGAGCTTCTGCAAGAACCAATGAGGTTCATTCTTGTGTTACGCAGCACGTTTGAGCTTCCGCAAGAAACAATGAGGTTCATTCTCGTGTTACGCAGCACGTTTGAGCTTCAGCAAGAACCAATGAGGTTCATTCTCGTGTTACGCAGCACGTTTGAGCTTCAGCAAGAACCAATGAGGTTCATTCTCATGTTACGCAGCACGTTTGAGCTTCTGCAAGAACCAATGAGGTTCATTCTTGTGTTACGCAGTGCGTTTGAGCTTCTGCAAGAACCAATGAGGTTCATTCTTGTGTTACGCAGCACGTTTGAGCTTCCGCAAGAACCAATGAGGTTCATTCTCGTGTTACGCAGCACGTTTGAGCTTCAGCAAGAACCAATGAGGTTCATTCTTGTGTTACGCAGCACGTTTGAGCTTCAGCAAGAACCAATGAGACTCATTCTCGTGTTACGCAGCACGTTTGAGCTTCAGCAAGAACCATTGAGGTTCATTCTCGTGTTACGCAGCACGTTTGAGCTTCTGCAAGAACCAATGAGGTTCAATTCTTGTGTTACGCAGCACGTTTGAGCTTCAGCAAGAACCAATGAGGTTCATTCTTGTGTTACGCAGCACGTTTGAGCTTCAGCAAGAACCAATGAGACTCATTCTTGTGTTACGCAGCACGTTTGAGCTTTAGCAAGAACCAATGAGGTTCATTCTCGTGTTACGCAGCGCGTTTGAGCTTCAGCAAGAACCAATGAGGTTCCTTCTCGTGTTACGCAGCACGTTTGAGCTTCAGCAAGAACCAATGAGGTGCATTCTCGTGTTACGCAGCAAGTTTGAGCTTCAGCAAGAACCAATGAGGCTCCTTCTCGTGTTACGCAGCACGTTTGAGCTTCAGCAAGATCCAATGAGGTGCATTCTCGTGTTACGCAGCACGTTTGAGCTTCAGCAAGAACCAATGAGGTTCATTCTCGTGTTACGCAGCACGTTTGAGCTTCAGCAAGAACCAATGAGGTGCATTCTCGTGTTACGCAGCACGTTTGAGCTTCAGCAAGAACCAATGAGGTTCATTCTCGTGTTACGCAACCCGTTTGAGCTTCAGCAAGCACCAATGGAAAGAACCAATGAGGTTAATTCTCGCGTGTCAAGCAAGTACAGTTGAGCTTCTATTTATGTTCGCGGACCAATGTTTATGTGTTTATTATGTGAATAAAAGCCTAAATTAAATCTGTTCAGCATATAAAGTGATTGAGTCTCTTCATAAAGTTTGGACTAAACCACTCAATTCATATGGATTAGTTTTAAAATCTCTGTATGAACTTTTTGAAGCAATAAAGTAGTAGTTGCATGTAGTTGCATAGCTGTCAATAAAGGGACAGAAATCTCGCAGATTTCATTTAAAATATCTTAAGTTGTGTTTTAAAGATGAACAAAAGTTGGAACGACATGAGGGTGAGTAATTGATGACAATTTATTTCTTTTTGGGTGAACCCTTTTATATCTATTAACAAGACCTGGGGCCTCATTTATAAAACTTTGCGTAGGATTTGCGTCAGAAGTGGCGTACGGATGAAACATAGGACGTGCGTACGCACAGAAATATTCGGATTTATAAAACCGTGCGCACGCACATCCTACGCATTTTTCCCTTAATAAATCACAATCAATTCTAAATCTAGCGCAGCTTTTGCAGCTTCATGTCACGCCCAAAGTTGCCCATAAATAGTCCGTGAAACGCCCATAAGTTAATATTCATCGATTGCGAAATCATGGCAAACATAGAGAGGAAATCAAAAAAACTTAACTTCACTCAATGTGAAGTAGACGTTATCGTTGGAGAGGTGGAAAAGAGGAGAAAAATGTTGTTTGGAGGGCACAGTGTGGGCATTATAATGCCAAAAAGGCACTTGAGTGGCAAAAGGTTGCAGACGCCGTAAGTGCTGTAGCCTCACAACCTCGGACTGTGGCCGAAATAAAAAAGAAATGACAAGCTACAGATGTCGATTATAATCTACTTGGAAATGGGAAATAGTTCAGCGCAAATGTAATTTCTTGCAGCTTTCTGAATGATTGAGACATACGTCATACGTTATTTTATCAAAAATAAAACAAACTAAAGGCATATGCATGAATACCATGATTCCGTAGCTGATAAAGACATTTTACTATCTATCTATCTATCTATCTATCTATCTATCTATCTATCTATCTATCTATCTATCTATCTATCTATCTCCCTAATTATCTATCTATCTAATTGCATCTATATCTGCTCCGCCTGACGGACACATTGTCGAGAATATCAGTTCTCTCACGAGAGTATCTCTCGTACTGCGTAATAGCTTTACGCTAGGGGAAAAACTCTTTTCCACGAGATATTGAAGCCAAAAATTATCCTTAATTTTTTATTAATGTAAAACGCTTTGCAGCAGCAAGCAGACATAGGCGAAACAGCTCGCGCGCCTATTGGTTGCTCTGCAGCAAATGCAGCAGCCTATCGAGAGAGACTCTGCGTGACGTAATGACCAATGGGGGCAATTCGCGCCCATATCGTCACGTCCCGCCAGAAGGGGCGTGGTCTCACCCTATAAATATGCTCGTTAGGCTGATACAAGCTGATTTTTACCTCTTTAGCGAAGCACACGCATCGCTGGATCCGAAGTGAGAAGCCGCGCCGTCGAAGCAAGCCTTTCAGCGGGACGAGCTCTGGAGTCGCTGGCCTCGCCGCCTTCAACTGCCGTACCTGCTGCGCTTTCCGGCGTTCTATATCCTTTCATACTCTGTGTGTATTTACTCTGTTGAGAGTGTTTGCTCGCTTACTTGACGCGACTCACACTTCTCTCACAAAAAGAGCTGCGTCTTTTTAAAGATGCCTTCCTGTGGCTCGTGCCGCGCCCCGCTCAGCGATGGAGACCGGCACGTCATCTGTGTTTCCTGCCTGGGTGAGGATCACGCGGCTCTCGCGCTCGCTGACGGCGGATGCCCTCATTGCGAGCTTTTGCCCATGGTGACTCTGAGGACTCGCCTGGCATCATTCTCCGAGCCTTCACCGCAGCCCGCCGTGGTGCCGCGCCGCAAGAAGCGCCGCGCCCAGCGCGCTCCCGAGCTTTCTCCAGCCCGCCAAAGCTCGCCGGTTCGCCCGCCAGCTTCGCCGGCTTCGCTCGAGTCGCTCACTGACGGACAACGGCCGCCGCCTGCCGCCGCGTCCATCCACGAGTTTGACGAACCCACCGAGGCGCGTTCTCTTCTGGCATCCGATAGTGAGGATTGGGCGAGCTCCGTGGACCTCCCCTCCGCTAGCGTTTCCCGCCAGACCACTGGTAAGAGAGCCGGCATTGAGACTGAGCTGATGCGTCTGCTCTCTCAGGCCGTGGAAAGCATCGGCCTCGATTGGGAGGCGCCCGCGCAACCGCCGCGCAACAGGCGAGCTCTGTGGACCTCCGCCTTCTGTCCGCGAGTCGTCAAGGAAACGGGCCAGCATCAAGACCGCGAGCCCTAAAACCGCGGCTAGCTTTCTTTACGTTATAAGAAATCTACCCCGCCCCCCATGGGCGTGCGTCACCGGCAAATGAGAAAAGAGTGTGTTTTAGTCCCCGCCGAGGCCGGACTAATCTCCATTTCTTAAACATTTCTCAGCTCCTAGTTTGAGCGGCTGAAAATGTCATTATTGCAGCAATGAGCCTGTTGTATAACACGCACACCTGCATACAAACGCCGACACACACAAAACTGTGATGACACTCTCTTATCTGCTTGCGCTAGTGTAGTTCTCCCTGTGGCCCAGTGGCGGAACCCAAAGCTTTCACGCGAGAGACCCGTGTTCGATCCCGGCTCTCGCAGCAGATAAAAATTTAGTCTCGCCGCGGCCAGACTTCCACCAAAAACTTTTCGCTCGTTCAGTTCCAGAAAATGTGACTGTTCCAGTGTATTTTGCAGTAAACAAGCTGGTACCACGGCCCGCTTGCCTGCACATAAAGGCCGTTTCCACGGCGACCTAGAAAAATCATGTGATCATTGTATTTCTGGTTTTCCGGCCACAGCCGATGGTGTTATAAGTGTAATAAAATGCTCACAGCCCAGTGTTCATTTCTACACACAAACACAGCCCGCCACGGTACAGGGCTCGCACAAATGAAATCGACGCATGTCAATTTAGGCATTAAATGTAGTGAATGTGCCCACAACCCAGTGCCCACAAACACTACCACGGTTTCTGTAAAACGAAACCAACACAAGTCTTCCTAGCCTCCTAGGAAATCGACGGTGTTTCAGTCTCGCCGTGGCCAGACTTCTACTGAAATTTTCGCTCGTTCAGTTCCAGAAAATGTGACTGTTCCAGTGTATTTTGCAGTAAGCAAGCCAGTACCATGCCCGCTTGCCTGCACACAAATGCTGTTCCCACGGCGACCCAGATAAATCACATAAATGGTGTATTTTCTGGTATAAACACAGTGTCTGCGTTACAGCACGCCGGAGCTCTCTTGCCGTCACTATGTCTCGGCCAGAGCCCAGATCTCATTCTACCCCTAGCTATTCATGCGAAAGTGTGGGCACAGCTTCCTGGGGTATCAGAATGGGTGCTGAACACTATAAAAAGAGGCTATTCGCTACAGTTCGCTCGACGTCCCCGCCGTTATACGGCGCGCGTCGAGACGACGGTGGAAAACGAAGTATCTCATCTACTTCGAGCCGAGATAGCGAAACTACTGAGCAAAGGTGCTATAGAACCTTTATCTCAAGCTCAGAGCAAAGGGGGCCTACACAGCAGATATTTTCTGGTACCGAAAAAAGATGGAGGTCTCAGACCCATTTTAGATCTGCGACAGCTGAACAGAGCGCTTGTGAAGCGCCAGTTCAGAATGCTTACGACCAGGAAAATCCTCGCGCAAGTGCGCCACGGGGACTGGACCCCTTCAGTCCCGACGTGGGACCTTTCCACGGTCCTGGAGGCCATGAAAGGCGCCCCGTTCGAGCCAATCCAGCTGGTGGACATGAAACACCTGTCGTTCAAAACAGTGTTTCTCATGGCTCTCGCTTCAGTGAAGCGCATAGGGGACTTACAGGCGCTTTCAGTAAGCGCGTCGTGTATGGAGTTTGGGCCTAATGACTCGAAGGTCATTCTCAAACCAAAGCACGGGTATGTCCCGAAATCCCTCAATACACCGTTCAGGGCCCAGGTAATTTCCCTGTCCGCCCTTCCGGTTCTCAGTGAGGAGGAGGATGCGAGTCTCCTTTGCCCCGTCAGGGCATTGAGAGCTTATGTGTCACGCTCGTCTGTTTTCAGACAGACGGAGCAGCTTTTTGTTTTGCGGGCGTTCCAAGGGACTCGCCGCCTCAAAACAGAGCCTATCCAGATGGATAGTGGATGCCATTGCGCTCGCTTACTCTGCGAAGGGCCTACAGTGCCCCTTGGGTGTCAGGGCGCACTCCACGAGAGGCGTGGCCTCTTCGTGGGCGTGGTCGAGCGGGGTTTCCCTGCAAGATATCTGTACGGCCGCGGGCTGGGCCTCGCCGTCTACATTTATAAAATACTATAACCTGGAGGTACCCGCCTTACAAGCTAAGCTTTTGGCGGTCTAAAATTCAGTGCTATCTGCCCCGCTGTGCGGCCCAGATGCTGAGTTTACTGCAGCCCCATGAGTGTTGACACACGTATGGCCACCCAGATCAGGCTGAAAGCTTTCACCCTGGCTGCGCGTTTTATTGTCATATAATAGCCCCGCTGGGTGCTTTTTTATAGGGAATGACGCTTCCAGCCTCTCTTCCTCCACTCTATGTGAGTTTATGGTGATTATGCACTACATGAGCCCTGGGCTTCGGCCCCCGGGACTTTGGTGTTGGATCCCTGTACGCACGGCGTGTTGCATTGTGTTCCCCTAGCGTAAAGCTATTACGCAGTACGAGAGATACTCTCGTAAGAGAACGTACTCGGTTACTAACGTAACCTCGGTTCTCTCTAGAGAGGGAACGAGTACTGCGTATCTTGCCGTGCTTGGAATACGCTCTGGTTCGCTTCAGTGATAAAAACCAGCTTGTATCAGCCTAACGAGCATATTTATAGGGTGAGACCACGCCCCTTCTGGCGGGACGTGACGATATGGGCGCGAATTGCCCCCATTTGTCATTACGTCACGCAGAGTCTCTCTCGATAGGCTGCTGCATTTGCTGCAGAGCAACCAATAGGCGCGCGAGCTGTTTCGCCTATGTCTGCTTGCTGCTGCAAAGTGTTTTACATTAATAAAAAATTAAGGATAATTTTTGGCTTCAATATCTCGTGGAAAAGAGTTTTTCCTCTAGCGTAAAGCTATTACGCAGTACTCGTTCCCTCTCTAGAGAGAACCGAGGTTACGTTAGTAACCGAGTACGTTTTGTACATTATTTCGTTCTGTTTACCATCTTATTTATGAGGATGAATTGTATAACATGCCAATATTATTGCAGAACATATTTCACTTTTCTTTTTGCAAATATGTGTTAATTTGCATTTCTGTTGCAGATCGATCAAACGGGTGTTCGTGTAGGCTGTTAATTGTAATACTTGCTTTGTGAAGTCTTCGTGTTATTTATGAGAGGCAGTATTGCCATTACACAACGGTCTACAGTTTCACACACTTTCACGTGTTTCTTCCATCTGCTGACGGTGTCGCCATTTCTCATTTCACCCGTTTTTGTGCGTACGCCTGGGTCAGAGCTTGCGTGAAGGACCGCACATTTTACCGTCAAGTTTGCTTTTTATAAATACCAATTATTGCGTAGAGAGCGGCGTACGCCTTCTTTTGTGCGTACGCAACGTTTATAAATGAGGCCCCAGATCATTAAGTAATCATTTAATGGATCAACTCAAGCTTAAAAATACTTTTCTTGAGCCCAGGTAAATGATCATGATCAAACCCCCTTTTAGCTAGTTTTAAAGACTTTGTTGGTCTTTAGTTTTATGTAATAAAATTAAAACCTCCTTCCTTCACTTTTTAGTTTTTAAATTTATTTTTACATTATACAATTGCTCACTTATTTTATTAATATTAACTTTTCTCTCACAATTGCAACTACCTAATTGTGCCACACTTAAATCTGAACGGGAAGCTACTGAATTAATGCTGTTTCTCTGAAGCTCAGTGCAGATGGGGAGATCTTCTCCATGTCCCAGCCATAATTTCATGAGCAGTGAACATTCAATGGATAAACCACCGGATTTAAAAGAATCTAGGTAATATATTTATATTAAAAAATGTTTTGCTTCGCTCTCTATCACTCTTTGGGTTTTTAGTTTGCTGTAACGTCATGCAAAACAATACGATTTTAAAAAGAGATTTAAAAAGGCCTTTATTTTAAAAACTGCAATAAATATGAAGAATCATGGAAGATTGGTAGAAACCTCAGTTTTTTTTCATGCCAAGAGTTCAAAAGATAACACCAATTCAATTTTATGAGAAAAAAAAGGATTATGGATTCTCGATTTGTGATGCGGCTGCAAGCTATAACGCACATAAGTGCTCTTTTTATGCGTTTATTAGAGGTTGAATTCAAATCAAATACCAAACCACCCATACTACTTCTGAATAGGATACCTACTTCATAAATTGTATGAAAATTATGGAAATACATGGTTCAGATCACTCAAAACATATATGAAAATGGTCAGTATATGGTCAGTAAGGAAGTTTGGCTTTGGTACTGAGTTTGGTACTGCGCCCAAATAAAATCTCACTGAAAGCTCATTTTTTGAGATCTCAACCTAACATTTGGAACACAACTTGTTCAGATTTTTGGCTTTCATTTTCTTGCAGTTTTAGAGTAAAATATATTTTGTAATATATATAAATGGTAAATGGACTGCATTTATATAGCGCTTTCACAGACCCAATGGCCACCAAAGCGCTTTACATAAAGGGTTAAAGGGTTAAAAAATATATTTTATCTTTCATTTTGAATTTATATCTCACGCTTGTGAATGTTTCACATTTGGGACTATTAAATTGTTACATCTCTGTTTCTCTGAAGCTCATTGCAGATGGGGAGATCTTCTCTTCTCCATGTCCCAGGAGTCCACGAGGAGTGATCAGTCAATGAATAAACCATTGAATTTAAAAGAATCCAGGTAAAACCCTCCTTTATATATCTTTTCAGTCTTTAGTTCTACCATGAGAGAAAAAAAAAGGGATTCTCAAAAAAGATGATTTCACAGACATGTTTTCAGCTGTAGTTTACTATTTATTGTTTGCAGTCCCTTTTAATCGGTTTATTTTTCTTTAGTTTACATTTTAAGTATTAAAAGTATCAATGTACAAGTATTATAAATCTCCTAATTAAATAATTGTATATATATTAAAGTAAGTAAATGGTCTGTTCTGTGAGTAATGGTTTAAAATGAATTTAAAGAATAACAGGTTTTATTTTGGATTTCCAGTAATGCCTCACTCCTTGATAAAATCCGAGATGCATTCCAATCAAAAATGAGGAGCAGTTTTCAGTGTTTGCATGAAGGGATATCAAAAAACAGTGCCCCCATACCTCTCAATGAGATTTACACTGAGCTCTACATCACAGAATATGGAGGTGGAGAGATCAATAATGAACATGAGATCAGATGGATTGAAAAAGCTTCCAGGAAAGCCACAATGGAGGACACCACAATCAACTGCAATGACATCTTCAAACCCTTACCTGGACAAAACCAACCCATCAGAGCTGTGCTGACCAAAGGAGTCGCTGGCATTGGAAAAACAGTCTCTGTGCAGAAGTTTATTCTAGACTGGGCTGAAGGGAAAGTGAATCAGGACGTCTACCTCATATTTCCACTTCCTTTCAGAGAGCTCAATTTGAAAAAGGACAAACTCAGTCTTTCAGATCTTCTCCATGTTTTTTTCCCTGAAACTATGGAAATGGACATTTTCAGTGATACATATAAAGTGTTGTTCATCTTTGATGGTTTGGACGAGTGCCGGTTTCACTTAAATTTTCACAGCAATGAGAATCTACGTGATGCAACCAAAGAGACATCAGTAGACCTGCTGCTGACGAACCTCATTTTGGGGAATCTGCTTCCCTCTGCTCTCATCTGGATCACCTCCAGACCAGCAGCAGCTGATCTCATCCCCTCTGAGTGTGTTGATCGAGTGACAGAGGTACGAGGCTTCAATGACCCACAGAAGGAGGAATACTTCAGGAAGAGAATCACTGATCAGAGTCTGGCCAATAAAATCATCTCACACCTGAAGTCATCGAGGAGCCTCTACATCATGTGCCACATCCCAGTGTTCTGCTGGATCTCAGCCACTGTTCTAGAGAAGATGTTGAGTGGAGCAGAGAGTGGAGAGATTCCCAAGACTCTCACGCAAATGTACACACACTTCCTGATCCTTCAGACCAACATCAAACATGAGAAGTACTATGAGAAGAAATTAAAAGCTGAGGACATGGTTTTCAAACTGGGTAAACTAGCTTTTCAGCAGCTCGAGAAACATAATCTGATCTTCTATGAGGAAGATCTTAGAGAATTTGGCATTAACGTGCAAGAAGCTGCTGTGTACTCAGGATTGTGCACTCAGATCTTCAGAGAAGAATCAGGCCTGTTTCAGGGGAAAGTCTACTGCTTTGTTCATCTGAGCATTCAGGAACATCTAGCAGCGTTATATGTGTACCTCTCCTTTGTGAATCAAAACACAAATGAATTAGACCAACCAAGTCTTCTACTCAAAGGTCTGCTTTGTGCTGCACAGGGTTCAATATTTTACCTCCATCAGACAGCTGTGAAGAAAGCTCTGCAGAGTACCACTGGACATCTGGACCTTTTCCTTCGCTTCCTTCTGGGCTTCTCACTGGAGTCCAATCAGACTCTCTTAGGAGAGCTACTGAAACAGACAGAAGGCAGCTCTGACAACAAAGAGCGAATAGTTAGGTTCATAAAGGGGAAGATCAAAGAGAATCCTTCTCCAGAGAAATCGATCAATCTGTTCCACTGCCTGAGTGAACTGAATGATCATTCCCTAGTGGAGGAAATCCAGCATTATCTAAAATCAGGGTCAAGAATAAATACAACACTGACAGCCTCGCAATGGTCAGCAATGGTCTATGTATTGCTAACCTCAGGGCAAAAACTAGATGTGTTTGATTTAAATGAATACGTTGGGACACATGTCTTGCCAGATGAAAGTCTTCAAAGGCTACAGCCGGTGCTTGAAGCATCCAGAACTGCAATGTAAGTCATACTGGTAGTAATTAAGTTATATATATATATATATATATATATATATATATATATATATATATATATATATATATATATATACTACCATTCAAAAGTTTGGGGTCAGTGAGAATTTTATTTTTATTTTTTGGAGGAAAGAAATCAATACTTTTATTTATCAAGGACAGTAAAGACATTTATAATGTTACAAAAGATTCTATTTCAAACAAATGCTGTTCTTTTGAACTTCCTATTCATCAAAGAATCCAAAAAAAAAAAAAACTGTACAACTGACAGACCAACAACTGTTTCAACATTGATAATAATAATAAATGTTTCTTGAGCATCAAATCCTCATATTATACTGATTTGTGAAGGATCATTTGACACTGAAGACACTGACACTGGTGATGCTGAAAATTCAGCTTTGATCACAGGAATAAATTACACTTTACTATATATTCACACAGAAAACAGCTGATTTACACTGGAGTAATATTTAATACTATAACTGATTTTTGTTGTATTTTTAATCAAATAAGCGCAGCCATGGTTAGCAGAAGAGAATTCTTTTAAAAGTATTTCAAATCGTACCGACCCCAAACTTTTGAACGGTAGTGTATATATATATATATATATATATATATATATATATATATATATAATGGAATTGTATTTCTGTTTTGTGTTAAATATGGCAAAAGATTATTCTTGCATTGAGTTATTTCAATGAATTTAGAAGTATTTCGATTATTTTAATTAAAACAGTGTAATCTAAAAGATTCATGTAATTCCAGAGATAATTTACCCAACATTGTCTATACATGCACATGCTGAAATTACTATAAAAAACTCTTTTTTTTTTCTTGCAGACTTTGTGAGCATAACCTGACAAGGAAAGGCTATACAACCTTAGGTTCTGTTCTCAGCTCAAAGACTTGCTGTCTGAAAGAGTTAAACCTGACTAGGAGTACTGTGAATGATTCAGGACTGAAGCTACTCTGTGCTGGACTGGAAAATCCTCATTGTCAGTTGGAGAGGCTGAGGTAAGTTCATCTTTTTGTTTTTGTTTTTTATCCCCATGTTTTTTCCTTTCTTTTCTTATTGGTTTATTCAGCTGTTTATATTAATAAAATGAAATATTGAATTATTACATGTAAGCCCTGTTTTACAGACAAGGTTTAGACTAAACGAGGATTAGGACTTAGTTCAATTAGGACTTTTAAGTATAGCTTTTATAAACATACCTTAGAAAAAAAAAACATTACTGGTGTGCATCTTGAGACAAAACAATGGCACTGATATATTTTAACCTCTTACAATCCTTGCCATTTTTGGGGATTTCCACCTGGATTTGGCCTACCCAAATTAAAAAGCTTCCCATTCCCACATACTTTGGCCTAAATACACAGTTTTGGTGTCATTTTACAGGAAACCCTTTGCAGTTTCATAAAACAGGGCTAAAAGTGATAAACATTTAAGTATATGTTGTCTGAGCTTTAATGAACACAAAAAAGAGGCGCTTTTTGATTTTTAAATTTTAAATTCATTTTTGAAAGTGTATAACTCAGGCCCTGTGGGCTCTAGCAACATGCAGACAAGTATGGCTATTTCCTCTAGATGACAGCAAACACTGGAAAAAATAATTTTTTCTATGATAAAAAATGAAAAAGATATTAAAATAAATCTGAAGGGAGGAATATTACCTTTTTTTATGTAATTTCCACCTACCCAAATCTAAACTCTGCTCATACCCATACTCAGTGGTACATATGCAATATTCCAGTGTAATTTTACTGAAAACCCATTGAAATTATATAAAACACTGCTGAATGTGATAAATATTATAGTATATGTTGTCTGTGCTATAGTAAACAAAAAGAAAAAAATAGGCGCTTTATGATTTTGATCATTTTATTCTTTCAGAAGATACAAGACTTATCATTTGACAAATTATTTGCCTAAAATCTGTGGTCTATTACAATCTAGAACAGGATCCTCATCCTCCAGATTTATGTCATTCATTATATGGGCATCAGTTTTGTCACCTGTGTTGTGCATCACCTCAACATCACCGGCCAGCCTCCTGGAGATGTGATGCCAGCTGTGCCAACACTGTGCCAACAGTGCCACATCTTCAATCTCCAATAGAACCTGAAACAAAGAAATCACTGTTTATACATAGTTTCTGCACTGTAATAATATCCATTTCACAATATCAGAATGTAGATTTACTGAAATGACCATTTTATTCAACTTATGCAAAGTTGGAAACTATTGCGCAATCATACTTACCATATCCAAAACATTTGATATTTATTTTCAGATTATAGTTTATCAGATTGGTTGCTGTGCTTTCACATTTCAAACTAACAATAACTTTATGTTAGTAAAAATGTATATAAACATTGTAAATGCTGAAAATCCATAGGGTGTACGTAACTTACCCAAACGCAGTCTTGAGAATGTGCACTCAAAACTTCTCCAAATCGTCCATTTAGAAACCAGTTGCACTTCCAAAGATCGCTTTTATCAATGCCATTGATGCTTTTATCTTTCTAGATGCAATTATAGAAATCAAAACAGTTCATAAACTATAATAACACACGCGAACTCGCAGATATTTCACTTTCGGTCAACAGAGTGGACATCGAAGCAGGAATGTGATACTTTTATCTGTCACCTCTGTTTGATTTTATTTCACTGCGCGATTATTTTGAAGATATTTCGATCTATGATTGTCTCACAATGTAATAACCTACATTGACAAATTCCTTAGAATGAGAGCTTTATTGTAATATATGACTTGACTGTTTTGTGAAATATATAAAAAATAAATATTTGTAGAAAGATTTCTTCGCAATCATAAAGCGGAAATATTTGCCTGGGACCAATGCATATTTAAGCTAGGGGTGTCCCCGACTAAGGATTTTCATAGTCGAATCAGATTCGTCAAGTCCTGCCTATAGTCGACTAATAGTCGAATCATGTGTGCAGTGTTGGGGAGGGGGCGGGGCTTTAACATTTTAAAGCCGCGATCTACAGAACATCACACAAAGATATAGAAGAAAATGTATAAAAACATTTTGGATCAATAAAACTAAGAAATAACATAAATAACTGCAGAAAGGCCACACTGCAGATAGGATTTGCATTTCACATGCAAATCAAATTAAATCGGCTGAATTGCCTGTACGAGCATGCTCTAAGTAAGCCTACAGTGCAATATCCAGGGTTCTCAAGTCTCACGCATTGGCCGTGAGACACACGCAATTCAACCAGTTCACACGCTCACACGCCACACCGTGTATTTCTCACGCTGAAAAGGCAATACCAACCAAGTTGTCCTGCAAGCTTTATATATAACGTTGTATACGAGGCGCATGCACACAAAGATAAGTTTCCTGCCGCCAGCGCGTCCACATCTCGGCCAGATTGCGTTCGTTACTAGGCAACTTATAGACGCGCGAAGTCCGCGAACACACACGGAAGTTCAGCCACCGCGACATCGCGCGAACACACGTCGTGATGGAGAAAGTAATTTGGAAGAAAGCTCGCCTAACATTTTTAGACTAGAACATTTAATATATAGCCCATCGTATACATTATTGATGCAGTCAAAAACTCTACAACTGCTTTGCAACCAGGCCAAAAGCTTTGGCTCGGTTTGGCTAAGGAAATGTTATTGGGTATGGGAAGGAATGAAGATGTATTTCTTTAGTTTATTTTAAATTCTATATTATACTGTATTAATAGTATTTCTAGTTACATTAAGGCTAAAGCAGAGTGCTCTTGATAATATTGTATATCCTGTCAAAACATACATTAGCCTAATCATTGCCATTGCATTTGTATTTTTCAAAGATGTCAGGGAAAAATGCAAAAATATTTGTTTTTCCAAACATTGGAGCAATTTGTTATATATTTATAGCCTAATTTTGAAATATAACATTAAAGAGTAGGCCTATATTTGATGTGATGAATTGCTCTGTCATTTATCAGATTTACCAATTGTTATAATTTAAATTTTTGCTGGTTAATTATGAACAATGGGTAAAATTGGGGGCGGGGATAGGCGGGGGCGGGGCTCCATTTAGGCTCCTCCCCTAACCGCATGTGATCTCACTCCAAGCTTTTAATAAAACTTGAGAACCCTGGCAATATCGATGCACTGAAAAATAATCAACAATTAAGAACACAATATACATTTATAATAAATAAAAATACAAAACGAAATAAGTCAGAATCAAGTCACAAGAAGCAGAACAAATGTGTGCAAATGCCTAAAGTGCAAGGGAACAAATATTCAAAACACAAGTCACAAATAGTTAAATTAGATCACCCTGAGTGATCAATTAATAAAATAAAAATAAAGACATTATTGAAAATAACGAAAGTATGGCCAGTATTGTCAACGTTGTCTTTTTAACTGCAGAAACAACAATAAACGCTAAACTGGAGCGGCAGTCTTTTTAGCTAAACGTGTTCACAGTATCCAAAAATCAAATTAGAACCGGCTGAAATGTTTTGAAATCACTTGTACCCATTCCTGATCGAAAAAACTAAATCCAGTCTTTCACTCGGCCTGTGTCCGTTTCAGTCTTTTCAAATTGTGTGCGCAGATAAAATACATTCTAAAATGCTTAAAGTCCCACTCCGATCATATTTTGAGCTATTTTTAAACATTCCCAGTGGTCTTTAAATTATGATTATGCCATTTTTAGCCAAAATCACAAAACCTGTGCCGTTTTCTGGGACTTCGCTTCAGCAGAGCGGCAGTAGCTCATTAGCAATTCGCCTCTGCGTTGTGGGCGGAGCCGTTGGCACGGAGACGACCCTCCCCCTGCCCGTTGCTGAGAGCTCTGTCTCTCCCGCTAGCTTACACCCCCAATACCGGTGGGGCAACAGTATTATATACACGTTAATTATTATTATCCGAAGTTAATCAAAGTTATCACCGATCACCGATCATTATTTCACTCCAAGACGTCGCGTGTGGAGACGCCCAGTGTTACTACGTCACAACTCCAGTCTATTTTAGCCGGCATTTTAGCGTCTGCTACTGATTCACAGCCATTTGAATGTAGAAATACAACTTTGAGCTTATTTTTCTCAAGATATGTCCTCTAACATCAGAAAAATGCCACAAGAACATGTTAACACCTAGAAAAACATTATTTTCATCGGAGTGGGTCTTTAACGTGAAAAACGCTTAACGACTTTGTCCTAAAACTGTTATATTAAAAGATCAAATTCTGTACACACCTTATTAATAAAGCATATAGCCTACAGAAAAGCAGATGAGCCCAGAATATGAATATGCGTTTTATTATAGGCTACGACTACGTTAAGCATTTTCCTCCCATAGAAAACCGTTAAAGAAAAAGCTTTACGTGACTTTCTATCTGAGAAACGCGTTGCGTTCATATTCTGGGTTCATCTGCTTATCTGCACATGGAATGGTTTCTTAAGGTGTGTAGCCTACTGTGTACATACATTAAGCACGTAAAAGTGCCATTTAAGCGTTTTAAAAGCTTTTAAGCGTTTTAGAACGTCCCGAGGAAAACCAACCTGTTAACGTTGGCCGGCAGAAGTGCGATCATGGTTTTCCTGATGCTAAATCCAGCCTTGGAGAATATCCTTTCTGATGGTGTGCATCTTTAGATTTTCTTATTCCAGACATTTTTAAAGATTTAAATCCCTGCCGACAAGACGCTCCTCTGTTGGCCACGGATCGAAAGTGAAACTTAAATCTGTCACGGGGTGTTTGGATTTATTCACGCTGCACGCACGTTAAAAAATATTTATTAAAAGCTTCTTTCTTTGCACATTTTTATTGACAGCATTATCATAATAGGCTGTATATTAACGTATTGACAGAAAACCAGTAGTTCTATGTGAAATCAGACATTGAGCACACTCAGCCAAAATGACATAATCCTCGTTTAACCCTTTAGGCGCCAGAGGTTTTTTCCTAAAACGTTCGATTTTGACATCATAATTTCTAAAGGCTATATCTTAAAAGTGATAAAAGATAGAGACTTTCTGTAAATTAGAGAAATATTAAGGAAGACCCAAAGTTTATGTAGGGATTACATTTTCCCATCGAATTTGCATATTATGACATCATATGGTGGTCATATCTTGTATTATAGAATTTTCATGAAAAGTCACATGTTTAAATGATAAAATGCAGCACTTCTTTTCCCCCAAAATGTCCATCACCTTCTGTATGTTATATTGCACAATACTGAATGCTCAGGTATATAGTAAGTAGTAAACAAACTGTGTAAATCATTACTAATAAATGGTAGAAACAAACCGAATGCATGTAGTGATTGGCCTTTTGCTGTAGAGATTTTCCATTTACTAAATACAGTAGGCACTCTGATTCCATGTATGGGGCAAATATATTTTATTCATATGACATACAAACACAAGTAGACACGACCTGTTTAGTTCAAACGCTCACTCGCCATGGCAAGGCACAGATCATGAGTGAGATGATACGAGCAGCGCGCCCAGATCTGCCTCGCGCGAGCGCGCCGAGTGTGCACAGCTCGGACTGCTGTCATTGTCATTGCGACTCCTGACCCTGCCTCCACGTTGTCTCCTAACTCTCCTATGAATACTTCGACCTCGTCTAACATACCCAGTGGCATTAGACAAAGTCTCCACCACAATACTGTCGCCGCGATTGCGGAGAGGATCTGATAACATGGCTCACTCGCACACTAGCTCCGCTTTTGATCGCACTGATTCAATGCGCTCTAATTCGAACATTTTGTATAGAAACATGACGTTTTTTTGATTTGGGGATGAAGTATGACATGTCTGCCATCCAGTGGAAGGGAGGACGAACGAAATTTGACACCCAATTTGACAAAATCGGCCGTTTTATTCAGAGCCGCATCTCGTCGAGTAAACTCGACCGTGGCGCCTAGAGGGTTAATAACACATCTGCGAAGATTCGACCGTGAGATTGGTAGTCGAATCAGGCTCCTCCTATCGAAGCATCGAATCTTCGACTATTCGGGGTCACCCCTAATTTAAGCTAATATTTCATTTGATATGTATCATAAAGTGATGGTATTCTTTGTAAAGTATATTCTAAGCTTTCAAATGATACCAAGAATTGGGTGATACCTTATAGGGAAGCCTATAAAAAGAACGTACGAACATCATAACAAAGATTTTTTGTCCCGGTACCGGGATCGTGGATTTTATACAGTATCAGTGCAAATTGCTTTCAGCTAAATCAGCTCGAACATGCATTTTAGTCTGGGACTAGGCTTAAGCCTTGTCTGTGAAACCAGGAGGTAACGTTAAAGTCTTAAACTTATTTTTTATGCAGGCTGGAGTTTTGTAGTGTTTCTGATAAAGGTTGCACTTTTCTGGCTTTGGCTCTGAGATTAAACCCCTCACATTTGAAAGAGCTGGATCTGTCCGGAAATAAACTCAGTAACTCTGGATTGAAGAATCTTTCTGCTGAATTGCAGAATCCTCACTGTAAACTAGAGAAACTGTGGTGAGATAACTTCTCGAATTATCCTCACTAAAACATTACATTACGTGAAATTACTAACTGTACCTTTAGCTAAGGAATAGCATATATATATATATTTTTTTTTTTTTTTTTTTTTTTTTTTGTCCTTTAACCTATTTTCTCTGTAGGATGAGACTTTGTGGTGTTACAGATGAAGGTTGTGCTGCTCTGGCTTTGGTTCTTAAATCAAACCCCTCACACCTGAGAGAGCTGAATCTGTCTGGGAATAAACTGAAAGATTTAGGAATGAAGGTCCTTGCTGATGGACTAGAGAATCCTCACTGTAAACTGGAGATACTGAGGTAAGGTTGTGTCACAGAGAGTAATAAATGTCACAGTCAATAAAGAGTCTATAATTGTTTTGTTTTATTTTGTTATTTGTTGTTTTTTTCTGCAGGTTGGGAGACTGTGGTATCACAGATGAAGGTTGTTCAGCTCTGGCCTCAGCTCTAAGATCAAACCCCTCACATCTGAGAGATCTGGATTTGTCTGGTAATAAACTCACAAACCTTGGTCTAAAGAGGCTCTCTGTTGAATTGGAACATTCTGACTGTAATCTTGAGATGCTCAGGCAAGATCAGCACTCACCACTTTTGTCAAATAAGTTTTGTGTGCCAAAGCTTGGGACAGAAATGAGTGTGTCATTCTCTCAGCAGGTTAATGAATTGTGGCGTCACTAGTGAAGGCTGTGCTGCTCTGGCCAAAGCTTTGAAATCAAATCCTTTAAACCTGAAAGAGCTGGATCTTGGTTGGAATAAACTGGGTGACTCCGGTGTGCAGCAACTTTTTGTTGTATTGGAAAATCCAAACTGTAAATTAGAAGTTCTGCGGTAAGCAAAATGAAAATACTGATTTCAATACGAGTCATCATATTAACAAAAAGTCAGAATATCAGAATAGATACTGGTATCTTTCACATTAATTCCTTTTTTTCTGCAGTATTGCTTCTATATATTCAATCAGTTGCATTTATTTGTAATACAACTGAGGACAATTCATGGGAAATGTGACCTTTTGTACAATTTTCACAAATGTTCTTATTTCTTACTTTGAATTATTTTAGAATCGTAAAACTTTATTTCCAGGTTTAAATTAAAAAACAATCTAGATTTTTAATGTCATCCTAGACATTGGACCCCACTGTACATTTAGACAATTTTCCACAACATTATTAGGATTTTTTTTTCTTTACAGACTGAGAGATTGCAACATTGCAGAGGAAGGTTGTGCTGCTCTGGCTTCAACATTGAAATCAAACCCGTCACACCTGAGAGAGCTGGATCTGTCTCAAAATAAACCAAGAACATTAGGGGTGAAAATGCTCTGTACCGCTATGGAAAAGCCTGACTGTAAACTTGAGATACTGCGGTAAGAACATGATGTGGTCTCACTTTGTTTTGATGGCCCCTTCAACACATTCTGTTGACTATAAATAACCTTGCACCTACATGTCTACTAACTCTCATTAGATATTAGACATTAGGTGACAAGTACAGTAGTTGCAGAGTTACTTATAGTCAACAGAATGTTCAAAAGGGACACTGAGACTTCTTTTCTAATATTTTTTTATTTTATTTTTTTGTCTTTGCAGTTTGGAATATTGTGGTCTTACAGATGAAGCTTGTGCTGTTCTGGCATCAGCTCTAAGATCGAACCCCTCACACCTTAGAGAGTTGGATCTGTACATGAACAATCTAGGAGATTTAACAAGGCAGCTGTTGTCTGCTATGAAGGATGACCCAAACTTTAAACTGGAAAAACTACAACTGCAAATGCAAACACTACAATATTAATCACATCATTATTCTTAAATATCCAGTTTTTTTAAAAGAAATAAGCTTTTGTTATTCTTCTGTAGGTCTACTGAAATGATCCTCGCATGTCTTAAAATGTAAAGAGATTGATTATGAGTCTTTGCACTCAGTTTAATTTTGATAAGTAGATAAGTTGTCTCCACTCAACTTTATCTTTGGTTAAGACTAAACACTATCAGATTTCCACATTCTTCTTCATGCTACAAGGCCACAGACAAATCGTGAGAAATGGATGTGAAACATGGACTAGGTGCAAGTTGTATGTGAGTCTTCACAATGGGAAGGATGAATCAAGAAAGGCCTGTAGCTAGCTAGATAATATTGGACTTTACTGTTTATTACAATACATTTTATTGTTTACCTTTTTATGTTTCTGGTGCAGTATTGCTATTTTTACTGGAAATGCAAGCTACATTACAAACTGTTAATTTGTCTATGTAAAAGTTAAGCAGTTATGTGTGTAATGGTGCTTACATTAAAAATCATGTATACAAAGCTGTTTGTCAACAGGCAAAAAATATTTTTGTGCAAAAGAAGAGAACGTTATCCTGGCAGAAGTTGGCAATGGCAAGCGTAGTGAAAGTATTGCTTTATGGAATCGACGAGTGTCAATTTCAACACTACCCAAAATTATACCTGTTACCAGACATCCCACCTCTCCCGGAAGTTCCTTGAGTCTCCCGCATATAAACCCACAAATTATATACAATATCCTGGAAATTAAGTGAGTATGAGAGAACAATAGGTTACTTGCGTAACCCCGGGCCTCTGATAACATTAAGTGCATACGCATATATTAAGCAACATACGTTTAAGTTTCTCACTAAAGGGGATATCCTAACTCCAGTATTGACACAGACCTCGAAGTCTCCTGCCAACCACAAACACCACATCCAGGGCTGGACGAGTCATGACACAGTTCTGTTGAATAGAAGAATAGAATAGAATGAGGCATTTATATAGCGCTTTCATATGTACTACTGTACACCCAAAGTGCTTTACAATCATATCAGGGGGTCTCTCCTCAACCACCACCAGTGTGCAGCATCCACTTGGATGATGCGACAGCAGCCACAGTACAACGGCGCCAGTGCGCTCACCACACACCAGCTATAGGTGGAGAGGAGAGAGAGTGATAGAGCCAATTCAATGGATGGGGGTTATTAGGAGGCCATGATTGGCAAGGGCCAATGGGTGGAATGTGGCCTGGACACCGGGGTTACACCCCTACTCTTTTTTAATGACCACAGAGAGTCAGGACCTTGGTTTAACGTCTCATCCGAAGGACGGTGCTCTTTGACAGTCACCGTCACTATACTGGGGTGTTAGGACCCACACAGACCACAGGGTGAGCACCCCCTGCTGGCCTCACTAACACCTCTTCCAGCAGCAACCTGGTTTTCTACGGAGGTCTCCCATCCAGGTACTAACCAGGCTCAGCCCTGCGTAGCTTCAGTGGGCAACCAGTCTTGGGCTACAAGGTGATATGGCTGCTGACTTTGACTATGGTTGCCATCGTGTGGATGAGTCGTGAACAAGTTTGTGGTCTGTATTACACATGAGTGTGCACTTAGTGCTTGGACAGAGTCAATCTCCCTGAGGGGGTGTTATACTGTGTTCTGTTAATATGTTTTGCAAAAACTTTCAACATTTCCTGTGAGGTACAGTGAAAACTCTCCTTGGGGAAGACCCCATAAAACGGCCGCCTTCTCCCTTCTCGCCCCCTGACGATGAGGAGCTGCCTGGACCGTCTGAGCTCTTGCAGGCGGATAATTCTGCCTAGGGCAGGCAGTTTTCTGCTCTGGTATTCCGCTCTGACCAGCTGCATTCACGTTCTGTCTCTGCAGTCTAGGAATGCGAAAGCTGGGGGGTGGGTGGCAGATTATGTGAGCGAAGCGGAACGTTGTAACGCTCTGCTCAATATTCCGCTCTATGCTAGCGCGCTCCACTCAATCGGTCATGTCTCAAGCGAACGCTCCACTCATGAACAGCTTACACTCACCAAAACGACGTTCGCTCAAATCCAGCTCTGACATGAAATTTCTCTGTACTGTAGCCTACTATGTGTTGTAGCCATTAAATAAAACGTATTAAGTTTTATATTTATGTTTAAAAATGATAATAGGCTATTGGCAAGGTAGACGCTTTATCCTGAAGCATTGCTTGGTATGTGTTCACATAGGTCGCATTTAGAGCCCTGACTAGGGTTGGGTATCGGTTGGGTTTTATCCGATACCAGTACCTACTTGGTATTTTTTAAACGGTTCCGGTGCTTAAACGGTTCTTGAAACGGTACTTAAGAAAACGAAACCGCACACATTTTGTCAAAAAATAATACCCTTTTATTTACAGGGCCAAACTGGTCACAATATTAACTTAAATCTTTAAACAATATAAATACAAGTAACATATGGTAATAATAAATAAACCAATAAAAAATAGAAATTCACATTTACATAATATCAAATAAAACAATATTGTATCAAACAATGTAATAATACTGGAGATTAATAGAGATTACTACCAGGGTAATCTAATATCGACATGGCTACAGGTTCCCATGTTTTGTCTGCTTGAACCAGTCATGTAAGTTATCTGGTCATTGTACTAGTCACGCAGCGCTTAGCTTGGCGAGTTTGGTATTTCCTTCCCACTGCGTCTTAGTTACGCAGCGTTGAGTAAACCTATGAAAGAGAATGTCTCTGGTTACTGGTGTAACCCATGTTCTCTGAATAGGGAACGAGACGCTCCGTTCGCTGCCAAACTCCTCGCGCTGCCGACAAGCTTCCTTTTTCAGCAGAGAAATCTGAGGAGCAGATGATGCGCGTGCTAATATAATATGACAACGTAAGAGCGTCAATGCGGCGCCCGCGCCATCAGCCAATGGATTGGCGTGATTCTATATGGGCTTCAGACAATCGGCACACCTAGAGGGCGTTCTGACGCGTAATTTTACACGTGAAATTCAGCTAAACCTTGGAGCGTTTTGTCTTCGGTATCTTCATTAATCCCCTCACTATCAGCAGACGTTCCGGGAGTCTCCCGCATATTGATAACTGCTCCCTGATGCCCGCAAATTAGTTAAAATCTCCTGGAATCTAGAGCGAGCGAGCAAGAGCGCGCATGCGAGACAGAACAGACTGTGCTCCAAACCGTATAGTGCGCGCACGGTGGAGAGGGAGAGAGCGAGAGACTTTGCGTGTGTGCGCCTCATGACACAGAGACTCAGGCACCGAAATCAGGTACCGAAATTTTCTGTCTGGTTACTACCGTTTACGTCGGAACCGGTTCCCTATTGGCACCGCGTTTCGGTACCCAACCCTAGCCCTGACTGAGAAAGACTGCTAAGTGCGTACCATCATGCTTAACTGGAATTAGTCCGCTTTAGATGGCATTGTCAGATTTGCAGGCGCCGTGCGCTTTAGGTGCTAGTGCGTGGCATCTAATGGCTCCATACGGGGCATGCAGTGAATTTCTCCACCCCCTCTACATCTAGACTGGATCCACCCAGCACAGACAGCTTACTGGTGAACGCTTTGTCCTTCCAGGTAACCGCAACCTCCTCCAGGAGCTCTGGAAATACTGGAAGGAGCTGTCTTGCAGCCCATTTCGCTCTCTGAAGAATCTTACCCTCTTAGAGTGACTTTGCAGTCTATGCTACCACAGTCGGACACAGAATATTTTATTTATTTCCAGTGTGTTTGCACACATCTTGCAGATTAACTTTGAGAAGCGGAGAGAACAGTCCCCTGGTCGCCTCCTCTATGGATCCTGCCGCAGCGAGGAGTTGTGCCGGGTGTTCAGGGGTAAGGAAAGGGGAGTCCTCAAAATCTTCTGCTTCTTCAGAGAGAAGAAAGTCCAATTGCCCATCTTCCTCGAAATCAAGCGTGTCCTCTTTTTCATCCGTGCTGAGCACACTGGGCAGAGGGAGGCATGCATCAAGCAGTCCACCTCAGTATACAGTTTCTGTGGTGGGCAACTCTACATGAATGGATACCTGTGGAGTGACAGCTGGAGCAGGGCTAGGTGACATGAGGGGATCCTGGCCCGACAGGCTAGCTTGGCGTGATAGCCTGTGATGAAGACTTTTCATGGCAAGGCACCACACTGTGCTCACAGGAACCAGGATTCTTGATCGCCAATTGGGCATGTTTCAGCCCAAGACATGCAGAGTAGACCTGGTGTGTGTCTTTGCATGAAATCTTGTTCCTGCATGAGCAAAGCTGCAAATGAATTCCCTCACTAGCCAGGATAGTCTGCATGACTGCCATCATTGAGGTACCAAACAATCCTTGCAATCAGCTGGAATGCAAATTGAAGGAGCCAGGCGAAAAATGGTGTGGTGGCCAGTTCATCCAGAAGGATAGTACCAGAATAACTAGCCAGCAACCAGCAAGGAAGCTAGTTGTTAACTTAAAAAACCTTAAGAGGTTTATGAATGTCTTATTACTTTCCGTGCGTCTCCGCTTCTGATGATGCACAACTTCGAAGTGAATCTGGCCGAGCATGTACGTCTCACCACACCGGCACCCAGTTTGAGCGTCTAAATTAGTTGCTTACATTTGCAAAATGAGCCTACAATAGCTAAAATAATTCCTTTTAATGAAAATAAAGGTCCGTGTTTAATAAAAATGTTCACGAAATTAAAAATGTTTTGTGAAATTAGAAAATATTAATTAATTTTGTAAATTAATTTTGTTGTAATTTACATGTTCTCATATCCATATTGTTACGGAACTGCTCAGAGACAAGACATTGAGATCCAAATGCAGCTTTATTAGGATTCATCCAGACACGTAATCCAAGAAACAGGCAATGGTCGAAACACAGGTAAGCAGTCCAAACAAAAAAAAACAAGAAAACACAGGCAGGGGTCAGAGGCAGGAGAATAATCCGAGGAACAGGCAGGGGATCCAGGAAACGGGAAACCATGAAGAGACGCTCAGGAGTGCAGTGTAACAACATACAACATTTCTCAGTGAGTGAATGAGTGAACATGGTATAAATAGGCTGAGACTGGGTAATGAGACACAGGTGAATGCAATCAGTGATGAGTCTGGGCAGTGAGTTATGGGAAATGTAGTTTGTAATGGAGTGATAAAAGTCTGGTGTGGAGTAGCCTACCCTCTGGTGGCTCTCAAGGGCACTTCAGCTGGTGACCTTTACACATTTTGTTCTAATGTCACAACAGTAATACAAGGTTTACTGGGTTTTACACATTTTTTTTGTAGTTTTGGTGAAGTGTACTAAAACAAACATCATCACGTGTGAACCTTACATCTCACCGCTGACTCCTGATGGTTTAGAGGAAAATTACTCAGAGTTGCCCCCTGTCGTTTCAAAGTATAGTACAACGACGATTGCATCAAGTATAAATGCCTTGTCCATTTGGGGAGGTGCGCGTGCAGTCAGCGGAGGTATAAGGCCAGGCAAAAGTATAAATCAGGCTAAATTGCGTGCACACCGTCACACGAAATGGGGTCATGCATTTTCACTTGCGTCGCTATGACGTCATTTTGCCACGCGCACCTAAAGCCTAGTTCACACTACAGGATTATAAGCCCGATTTAAGCCCGATTTGCAAATCGTTGAGCTCGCCGACCGGTCAGGGTGTTATCGCGTGCAAATCGCGGGGGATTAGCGGACGATGGTCGCTCGCCAATCTGTTAGTATGAAAGAGCCAACAACGCATCAAAGACGCTCGCAGACGCCTCGCAGACGCGTCGCCGAGCCCAGAAAAATATCTAGCATGCTAGATATCCAGAGCTGTCGCCCGACTCAACCTCAGTGATGTCATGAGCTACAGCCAATCAGAGCAAGGCATGGGTTGCTCCAATCAGAGCAAGGCATGGGTCTTCGTCTTCTTCGCTGGGTATTAGCGCGCGTGATGTTTCGCGTCATTTCCGGTTCGTTTTATCGCGTGATTTTTTGTGACAAAACGTGGTTTGTAGACAAGATTGAATCGTTGGGTGACAGAGTTGTTGTCAACTCGTGTAGTGCGTTACCTCCTGTTGCGGATCAATCACGTTATGTCGTGTGGTGTGAACAGCTCAACAACTTGAACACTCCTGATTTCACAGAGAGCAAGTAATGTAGTGTGAACCGGACAGTTCAGCCCGACGTTTTAAAATCATGTAGTGTGAACTAGGCTTAAGCGAACTTGTGAACTCATTAGCTGTTCAATCCCAATTCAAAGGCTGCATCTATGGAAGGACTCAGACTCAGGCGATGTTAGAGACTGATCGGTGTTAAAAGGGACAATCTTGCCTTACGGAGGACTGTTCTTGTCGCATAGCTACTGTGACCGTAATAAATGACAGTAACATTTGTACTAGACTTTTCTGAAAGTTATATTAAACTATCTGAAAACAAAACAGGGATCACAAACTGTCTATGTTCACTATGGTCCATTTCTGTATATGATTATAAACTATATATACTCACATCTTGGTAAGATATGTCAACATTTGAACCACTTTAAAGTTTTTCTTATATTATTTATTTATGAAATATTATTTATACATTTGAGTAAGTTGAAACCCAAAACTTACGTTTAAAAGTGTAATTCTGCAATTTCTCTCCAAGAAATACTGCTGTCACTGGCACACAATGAATCCTGGGGTAGGCATGACCATGAAGGATCCATCTGTTGTATCCTTCATTTGGAAACGAAGGAGGCATTTGAAGGAGCCTTCGCATTGGGACTGCCTTTGCTACGTTGTACCGCGGTGACGCAATCTGCCTTCAAATGTGCCCTCGAAGGATGCAGCCTCCGAACTGGGATGCAGCAGTCAAGGATAAATCAGCCTTGGATGTCCTTAGTTTTCTCTAGTTCTGTTGTGGAAGAAACGGTGCAGGATTACTGCTACAGACTTTGCAGTAACAGACAATGTTTTAAGCAGTACATAAAGTATTGAATGAAAATGTCTCTGAAATGTCTTTGTATTTGGCAAATATTGCATTTATTTCACTTCAGATGTGATAAAGTATGCAAACGCCGCGCGATTGCACTACGGCAAGCAGAAAGTGTCCGACTTCACGTCTCCGTTTTCAGCTCTTCCCCGCCTGCACACGGTAACTCTTGCCGATTGGTTACATCCAGCCACTGCCGATGTCGAACACACCTATTAATAAATATGCCCATTGGTCCGGAAAACAGATACCCCCGCCCTAAACTCACGCTGTTCCGGGTTATGTTAAGTGAGTTTCTTTATCAAGGACTTTTAGGTTGCTCATCTTTGTTTCCTGTTTCCTGTGTTCTCTGTTCTTGTCTGACCGTTGGTTGCTTTGACAGTTCATTAAAAATAAGCACACACATGTTTGCCATCCAGTTCATTATCACTGTGTATTTAAGTTCCTCTTGTGTTGCGGTTCAGTTGTCCATTATTGTTTGTGTTTAGCGCACACTGTTGCGCTAAACACTCACTGTGGATTATGCTCATTAAAATTATCTTCGTTTTGGAACTTGCATCTTCATCTTTGAAACTTGCAATTTGTGACATACAATTGGTTGAAACCATTATGTTTCCCTTCGGAATGGTTGATGATTCGGTTGATCCAGTAAAATGTACCACAAAGCCGCAGGGTTGATTCGATTTAGCGTACTTGTTGTCTCATATTAATACATTTAATTATTAATATTATTTTAATTTAATTAAAATTATATTATATCATTTTTATTTTATTTATAGTATTATTATTAATTCATTTTCTGTGTTATAAATATGATGATATAGTGCTATGGATTACAAAGGCAGTAAAAGCAATGTGAGTACATATGTGAGCACTGTTGATGAACAGTTGATGGCATAATGTGATGTGGTACATGGTCAGCAGTAAAATATGAGCTAACTTTCTTTCTTTCTAGCACTCATTAATAATAATTGTTGCTGTATCCATTATTTCATTGACAGAATTTGAAGCAATTACATATGATTCCACTAGAGGGAGATGTTTATCAAACTGTAAGAGTTGTAAATCTTAACTTCTATCTTAAGAGGAAACTCATTCTAACTTGACCATTAGCTTTAAAAAGACAACAGCTCTGTACAATTAGTAATCACTTATTTGCGATGCTAATATTTGTAAATAACACCTCAGTAAAGTAATTTGAACCTAGGTGTAACATAGATTACTGAGGATTACACAATCAGTGATATTTAATGGTTGCAAAGGATCAGGATGATAAATTGTGTAAAAAGGGGATTATGAGCAAATAGAATGGATGCATATGTGTGTTGTGTATGACAGGTGTATGTAGCCAACCCTAAGCATGTGTGAGTTAAGGAATGTAAATGTCAAAGGTCATATTTAAATTAGGGTCTCTTGTGTCTCATTCCAGTGTAATGTGTAAGATGTTTGTGTAAAACGCAAGTGATAATAAGCAGATAGGAGGGATACAGGGTGCTTGAAACCATGCTTCTCCGTGGTTTATATATATATAAGATTTATATTAGAATTGTGCGTTTTAAGTTCAGTGTAGTGCAAAAGTCCCCTGTATACTGTAAATTACTGTTTTTTTCATTACAATTATCATTATATTATAATATGAATGAAAAGTTTGATTAAAAACTGTACAAGTCTCAATGCCACTAATTTGAGTATTGTATTGAAATATATACATATAAATACATATAAAATATTTCTTATTCAAATTCTCATAGCATTTCTTTGTATTACATTTGTCAAAACCCTAAAACTCTGTTTTTGTGATCTTAAATCCCAGATTGTCAGTGTACTGAAATGTTTTGGCAAAACAAAAAGTGCAATAAGATATATTTGCATGGGCAATGATCTGGTAAGTTTGGGAAGGATCACAAAATGCACACAGATACTCAGATCAATGCATGTCTTATCGTTGCTCAGTAAAATGATTATTCAAAATGCCTTTTTTCCTGAGGCTCTTGGTTTGCATCCGTTTCCTCTCCTCCACTTCCTCTCTGTCAATCAGAACCTATAAATGTTTATTGAAGCATTGAATGTGTGTGTAAATGTGCATGCACTTGCTTTATGACTTGCTTGTGTCTACGCAAATACCAACAGCTTTGTCCCATCACGATCTATGTAACATTTATCCCATGGGACTCTCAGTACAGATATACAATATGAGCGTGTCCTTAAAATTTGCCGGCTGAATGAACAGCAGTGACTCATCTAAACTAATAGCAGAACACTGAATATGATAACATCCAGGATTTATAAAACAACTGAATGTCAGTGAGACGTATCTGTGTTTCCTCAACTACAGTCACTGTATGTCACAGATAACTTTGTTATCTGAAGGTCACATTAAAACAGTTTTGGAAACATTCTACTATGCAATCATTTATTTCTGGTAATTTTTTTTACATTTTTGGTATAGAATCACCAGACCCAAACTTTTCATCTTAAAATATAAAAACCCTAAACAAAAATATAAAAATTAACAACAAATAGTGATATAAACACAAACAATTTCAATATTTATTGTGTTAAAAAATATTAACATATTGTTATACAATCATTACTGTAAAGTGTCATATGACCAAAATGTTTGTATCAATAAAGTTTTTTCAAAAGTTCTTAGTAACCATGCAGTGGATGCTTCATTCAGAATGCATAGGCACAAAAGTGTGAAAAATAAATACAAAAAGTGTGAAAATGTTTAATTCTCTGTATTCTGGACAAAATAAATGCCAGCTGTGAAATTAGCATTAGCAAACCAAAAGGGTAAGTCATTTTATTTATTCCAAACATGTTTAAAATTTCATTTCAAATACAAAATGAAAGGTGATTTGAAATGTGGTGGAAATGACATTTGTTCATAACAGCTCAGGGAGAAAAGAAACTGACAGCTTAATTCCCCTGTGCTTGAAAGTGTAAATCCACTGTTGGACATTGTTTATAGTCAGATTAAGTAAACTAGCATGTCTTCAAATTGTTTTAAGGAACTTTCACAGGGTCAAATGTGCCTTTGGTTTTTGTCTATAAATATATGTAGTAAGTGTGTGTGGTCTGTGTGGAGTTTGCTTAAGGTTGATAGTTGATATTATAAGCTGCCACTATTGTGCAATAGACTCTCTGTGGCAGTTAAGGATGA
The DNA here is from genome assembly GCF_029890125.1 of Rhinichthys klamathensis goyatoka. NCBI lineage: Eukaryota > Metazoa > Chordata > Actinopteri > Cypriniformes > Leuciscidae > Rhinichthys > Rhinichthys klamathensis. The sequence goes on from NW_026607183.1 coordinate 368,266, forward strand.
ACGATTTGATTGACACCTGAATGGTTAAGGATTGATGATCAAGGCTGCAAATGTCTTTCTGCAACGGCCATTCATTGACTATATACTGTACAGTGATGAAGGCCTCAGTTGCACAATGCCACTTTCTTGCTTTTTTATGTAATATATTTTTTTATCCATGCAATTGCAGTGGTTCTATGAATATAAAATGTTTGTATTTGCGAATATGTGTTAAATTGAGTATGATAGGCTATAAGCTCTCCAGCAGGGTGAGGGGTCGAGTAATGTGGTCACGTCACATTCCAGACACACTTGCCACGCGACAGCAGCAACACGATCCTCCGAGCGGAACACTACATACACCCACCAACACACACAATAGTTTAACTGTTCTCTGTCACGCTTTCTCTGCGCGTTTCATTATATTACAGCTACACCTCTTTTCTGTTTTGTGTTGTCAGCTAAACGCCTCCATCTTTCACCAACGTTGTGTCTTTCTTTCTCACTTCCTCGTCGGCCTCGGCTTCGGCCTCTCCTAATCAAAGTGCTGTTTTATTCTGTTCCTTGACGGCCTCGGCCTCTCCTAATCAAAGTGCTGTTTTATTCTGTATTTTATACTTGCTCAAGATAACCTTGTTTCAGAGTTTTGCTGGTAGTTTTGCTGTGTGGAACTGTGTCCAGTAGGTGGAGCTGTGAGCCGGACACTCAAATTGTTATGCCATTGTAATTGTTATTACTGATGCATATTAGTATATAGTATGTATTTTAATAGCATTTTTTTATCAATATACATCAAATGAGGCAAAACAAGATACAAGATACAAAGTACAATGACATTTTAAATAATGCATGAAAATGTGAAATGTTAAATATGTGCATTCATGTAACGTACATATACACATACACATTTTAATGTATCAAACAAATGAAAAATCTAAATAAATATAAAAAAATTATACTAACAAAATAAAAAAAAATAAAAAAAAAATAAACAAACATGTTAAAAAAATAGGTATTAGAATGCAACAGTCGGGTTTCGGAGTAAAAACTACATTCATTTTCCCTATAGGGAAATTGATTTTGAACGATAACTTGTAAACCTATGAGGTGGTTAATCCATGGTATTTGCTTCTGCTGGCAGCATGCATTATTTCATTTTATTTTTAAAATAATCGTGTTTAACAGCAGAATTCCTGGTGAAAAATGCACTGGTTACTAACACAACCTCGTTTCCCTGAGATAACGGGAACGAGCATTGCGTCAATGTTTCTGACGCATATAGGTGAAAATCCGTTTTTTCCGAATACTGAAGTCTGATTGGTTCAAGTCTGTGCACCTGCACAGACAAATAGCTTTTCAGGCCACCAAAACGGGAAGGGCCGACTGCCTATTTAGGTCGTGCTAAAAGCCATTTCGAGTCAGATTTTTCCAACTGAGTAGCAGTAGCGTTGACTGGCCCACATGCACTGTACGATGGTAAGCTACGCAATGCTCATTCCAGTTATGTCAGGGACCCGAGGTTACGTTGATAACTGGAGCATTCCATTTCGATACGGTTAATTCGCATTACGTCAATGTTTCTGATGCATATGGGAAACGCACTGCAAAACTCAGTGCTTCTAGTGCAGGACAGTTTGAGGCCGTAGCCTGGGGGCGCTTGATGACAAGAGCCCCAGGCAGGCTACTAGAGTTGAGGACCTAGAATGTGTCCAATAAGGCAGGCTCGGGTTCAGGACCAGAGCTTGTGGGTATAATGTCTCCTAGATAAAACCCCTGAGGTTGGAGGCCGACTAGGCAGAAAGGATCTGTGCCTGAAGGGTATGGACGTCTAGGTTATAGAACCTGGAAAAGGTGGATGGCAAGGACCAACTGGCCACCGCACAGATATCAGCGATAGATATTCCACTAGACCAAGCCCAAGAGGAGGCTATTCTCCTGGTGGAATGGGACCTTACCTCAATACAATAGGGCACTGCAAGTCCAAGGACTTGTAAGCTAGTGTTATCACGTCACTATCCAGTGGAACAGTCTCTGTTTAGTAACTGGCAGCCCTTTAGAGCAGCCTCCGAAGCATACAAACAGCTGCTCTGTTTGCCTGAAATGGTCACCCAAAGGGCCCGAACCGGGCAAAGTGGGTGTGGCGTTTACTCACCTTCGGTAGAGGGGAGAGCAGAGAGCAGATGACTTGTCCCCTAAAGGGCGTGGAAAGCACCTTGGGCACATAGCCTCGTCTGGGTTCAAGGGATATTTTGCTGCCATTGGGCCCAAACTCGAGGCAGGAAGCATCCACTGAAAGAGCTTGCAGGTCACCAATTCGCTTGACCGATGTCAGAACCAGCAGAAGGGCGGTCTTTAGCGAGAGAAGCCGAAGGTCGGCTGCCATGAGCAGCTCAAACAGAGGGCAGCTGAGTGCCCTCAGGACAATGGACAGGTCCAAGAAAGGGACTGTGTTAAGGCGAAGCGGATTTAGCCTCCTGGCCCCTCTGAGAAATCTGGCTATAGGGGGATGGTACGCCATGATAGCTGGAGTGTATACTTTGAGTGTGGACGGGGTGCGCCCACCATCTAAAAGCTCCTGCAGAAATCAAAAACAATGGAAGTGATCTCACCAGACATGGGGTCTATACGCCGAGCTAAGCTGTCCACCAGCGGAAAAGATAGACCATTTTTGTGCATAAAGGCACCTGGCAGAAGGTGCCCCAGCCTTAGAGACCCTGGAGATACATGAAGGGTCCAGTCGAGCGGCCATTGATGGAGGCTCCACAACTCGGGTTGGGGATGCCAGATTGACCCCTCTGCCTGAAAAAGGAGGTCCCTCCTCAGCGGGATTGGCCATGGTGCTGCTGACAGCAGCTGAACTATTCCCAGGAACCACGGCTGGTTCTGCCAGAGTGGTGCCACAAATAAGACTGAGCATCTGTCCTCCCTGATTCAGCTGATGACCTGAGGGAGCAGTGCTACCGGAGGGAAGCGGCATAAATGTGCAGAGAGTGCAACCTGTGGGCTAATGCATCCTTTTCCTTCGAAAAGAATATCGGGCAGTGGGTGCTCTCTTTCTATGCAAAGAGGTCCACTTCCGCCTTGCCGAAAATACTACAAATCATGCGGACATTCTGGATGTGGAGTCTCCACTTCCCCGGAGGAGGTCCGTACCGGGACAGAATAACTGCTCCCGTGTTCATGGAGCCCAGCACATGTATAGCTCTCACTGAGCGAAAATTGTCCTGTGCCCACAGGAGGAGGCAGCGTGCAAGTCTGTTCAGAAGATGGGACTTGAGACCCCCCTGGGGATTTAGATAGGCTACCACTGGTACATTGTCTGACATGTCCAGGACATGGTGCCCTCTGAGTTCTGACTGGAGCTCTCTGTTGGCCAGAAGTACTACCATAATTTCCAGGCTTGTCCAAGAGCCAAAGGCCGGCCTGCCGTTGCAGAGGGCGCCTTAACCAGTCTTGGAAGCGTATGTAGGGACTACTTTCCTTCTGGAAACTGATCCCAGCTCCATTCTTATATTATACAGATGGGGTGATTTCCAGGGGACCAGGGCTCGTGGCTCACCCTGAGAAAACTGCGGCTCTCACGCTACGCTCAATGTGGGACGCAGACCTTCAACCGCATTTGTTATAGGCCAAAGGGAACTACTGAGGAGGCTGCTGCCATGAGGCCCAGTAGCTTCGGAAACGTTTTCAAGGGGAGGTTGCTCCCCGCTTTGAATACTGCCGCTAACTTCTGAATTTTCAGGGAGTTTTCCAGCAAAATCCATGCCCGCATTTGGGACGAATCGGATACTGCCCCCTAGGGATGTGACGGTGAGGATTTTTTCACACCGGTTAATCGACGTGTTACAACACCGGTAATACCGGTATCACCGGCGGGGGCTTTTAAATCGCTAATTTAAAGGCACATGTAAAATGCGCGCGTTTGCACGGGCATGCATAATGGTGGTAGTGCGGAGCAACACTGTTTTGTTATTGTGCGCTGAATTGCCGCTCATTTGAAAACGAAACAATTTTTTTTTACATCGGGGTGCTACTGCAGCAGTGTGCACTTCACTGTCACTTATACATTAGCGTCAATTCATCCATCGCAGGGAGTTTGATGTGATCTGACAAATCAAAATCCAGCATTTTTGTCCGACAAAGCAGTCAGGAGAGTAGTAGTTTAGTAGTCTAGATTAGCAGATTAACGTCGGTGGATTTGAACTTGTCTTTAACTGAGGCAATCTCTCACGACACAGAGCCTCAAAACGGTAGGCCTATTGTTTAATTTTCTTTGACTGACCATATTTGAAAGTTGAGACTTTGTTTCATATTAAATATTACCTGCTCGGTCCTGTCTGTCAGCACGTACAGTGTCCTTATGCTACGTGAGTTGCACGTATAAAATTAAGTTAACGAACAACCTCGATCCATCAGGAAACGTCAGGTCGCTGAATTCCACTGCGCTTCATGAGGAGTTTTTCTTTTGCGTGAAGAAGCAGTTCGCCGGAGATGTGTTAAAGATAGCAGTGCATTCATGATTATTAGGCTACCGGTTTAATAATCCTCCTGGCTCCGGGTTTGAGTGAGTCATTTACTCTCTTACCTTTGTTCTTTGATTTACTTTAATTACACTTTAAGACCAGCCGCTGCTGACAGAGACGCGATCAACACACGCCCCATTTTCTCACAAATCTCTACGTTAATTTAAGACTGTATTTAAATCATTTAAGACTGCTCTTATGAGGACACTGGTCAAAACTGACATTTTGGCATAATTTGTGTGTGTTATGGTTTGTTCAGGCCCGAAAGAGAACTCGATACTGACGCGCGTCTTTTCTGTGGGTCGGGCGCAAGCGCGCGTGTGTGTAGACACTAGGCAGGACAGCGCGGTCTCGTCTTGTCGCGCTCAGAGGTGGGTAGAGTATCCAAAAACTGTACTCAAGTAAAAGTACAAGTACTTATAGAAATATTTACTCAAAGTAAAAGTAAAAGTAATAATCTTAAAAGTTACTTGAGTAAGAGTAAAAAAGTATCCAATGAAAAAACTACTCAAGTAGTTAGTTACTAGTTACTTTGGAACACATAGGCCTATATAGTATATATATATATATATATATACTGTATATGTAACATGATATTATTTTTTCATTTAAATGACTATTATTATCATAATCAGATAAGCTATCTTTGCAACAAAAACATTATTTCTGTATATCTGTATTATATCTGTAGCCTGAAAACCATTGCCTGTCCTTTGGTTTGTATAGTATAGTAACTTATGCAACTACATTTGGATTATTAGACAATGTCGGAATAAAGTGACTCTATGGAGTTTTGCATTCATAGGGGTGGTAACCATTGAGACAGATTAGAAAGTGTTAAAACTCTTCACATGGGCTCGCAGTCATGTCATGCCCAACACAAACAACGATCAAATGCACGGATCTTCTTCTGTCTGTTCTCCAAAATGTATTTAAATCTAGGCTATATTTATGAAAGCATCTTTAAACTGGTTGACTGAGTCTAATAAGGCAGGCAAAGGCATTCGTTTTCAAGTCGAGTTCGCACGCCACTGCACAATACACACACATTGGGTGTACAAAACATTCATAAACTGGACGATGATAGCTTATTTAACGTTTAACTATAAAGTAATGTAGGCTATATGTCCAAAAAAAGGGTAATGTCATTCTTTGTAGTAGTGCTGTAGGGTTGCCAACTTCCGAAAAGAAAAAAGCGGGACATAAGCTACTATATTTTGGCGATTTCGGTTTTGTTGACGGGGGTGGGGGGGTTTAAAGATGAACTGAACTGAAAAAAATCGACGTTGATAACGTGTTGTTTATGACAATTAAAAGTAAATTACACTAAAAAAAATTCTTAAAAATATCAATATAGCTTTTTTTAAGCAACACAAAAATTGCGCTTGTTACGCTGGCAGTTTCGATGACGTCACTGGCATGGTAGGACACGCAAAGGTGCATAGGCAACAGCTGCAGGTCCTAATACACAGACGAAAATGAGCACTTTTAACGGCATGGGTTACGCATTTGAACCTGTGAGGGACAGTCCAGTTGTTTCTGACTACCACCACCACATGGAGGATCAGTTTCAGGCTCCACATAGCCTACAGCACAGGATTGTTTGGGGCGAAGTGACTGGTGTGGGTGTGTGAGCTGCCGGAGCATGGACACTGCACCGGAGTCAATCTGTTGCAGAGAACAGTCTCTGTTACAAAAAATGTGTATCTTAAATGATTTCTTGAACGCAATGGCCGATCAGAAGCAAAACATATAACTGTGATTGGCTACATCACTCAACGCGATGTTAAACCGTTGTTATGAATAGAATGTTATGAATAGAAACTCTGGCTTGTAAATCGTTTCTATTTTGTTTTAGTTGTTCTTGTTGCTTTTCTGCAACAGATGAATACAAATCTATTATTTTTTATTCATAGATATTTCTAGTTCGCGGGAGCCCCGCGAATCGTTTTATTTATAACCCGCACACACAGAGTGAGTGCATATCCGCCCGCGCTCGCACTCGGAGTCTCGGCCATCAGATCTAGTCCCGCGCGGCCGCACTCTATTGCGTTGGGAGTGCACGTCTCAAGGATAGTGTCGGGAAATATCGCTCGGGCAGAATAAGCTCTAGTTCACTCTTCCTACGCTAAGGAACCGAGAGTTGTCATCCAGTCTCTTTGCTAGAGAGAGACGAGGAAAAAAAACAAGCATGCAAATGGAAATTATCGCGGCCGGAAAAATTATCGAGCCAATTTTTTTATCGTGCGATTAATTTATTTATTGACTATCGTGACAGGCCTACTAAATAGTCTGTCACTAAAACATGCTCACTACAGACTCGAAATCCAGGGGCTGTCGGAGGGCTAGACAGTTTTAAGGCAGCTAGCCTTGACTTGAGGGCTGGTTTCCTTGTCAAAGGTACCCTGTGAAAATGTATCGTAACCCCAGCTGCCTTAGCCCTATACAATTCATTACTACAGCCAGGGGCAATACAGTATGAACCCCCCCTAGATCTGTTGGTTTCTGTTTCCCCAGCCATGTCAGCTAGCCTCAGACTATTTACATACTATGGCTGCTCTGCTGGTGTTGGTTGGCAACGGAGTAGCCTACCATGCCAGTGACGTAGCCGAATGTTGAAATCCAAGATGGCGGCGCCCATGTAACAAAAACAACATTTTCAACGTACAGTTTTATCCCTTTTAACCAATTCTGCCATTTTAATAATTGTACCAATGATAATAAATAAAATAGATCTGTTATATCACCGTTTTTCAAATTTCAGTTCAGTTCATCTTTAAGGTCTCGCAGGCAAGGTCTCTCGCTCTCTCCCTCTCTCTCTCCGCGCTACACGGTTTGGCGCTGACGCACATACAGCTATGTTCTGTCTCGCATGCGCAGCTCTAGATTCTAGGAGATTTGAACTAATTTACTCGTCGTGCTGCTGTTGTATCAGCCAGATCAGCGTAGCACTCAATAATCGGGACAAGAGAGGTCCCGATCGGGACAAATAAATTAGGCCCAAAAATCGGGACGTCCCGGCTAATTCGGGACAGTTGGCAACCCTAGCTATATGGCGTAATAATCTGTTTGGTTGTAAAATGTATTACCTGAATGAAATCGAATGTATCGTCGTGTGGAATAATTCATTCACAGACAGCTTATGAAGATGTTCAACTAATAAAGATCTTCATCGCTGGCAAAAAATATGATGCATTTGCAGATTTACTTTCTAGACTGACTGTGGACCGCCACTTCATACAACGCTCTTGATGTTTTTAAATCTTCCTGTTACGACTCCGAGACGATTCAGTGCGTGAGGAAACTGAACAGATCATTCAAACTGATTCGCGAACCGATTTAGACAGATCTGCCCAACTTGTTTGATGAAGTCTTTGAACAGAATCGACTCAAAAGAGTGATTCATTTGTGAATTGAGCATCGCTCATGCCCAGAAAAAAGAGAGAGCGCGCGCTTAGAATAAACGCTTTTAACAACATTGCATTAAAATAAAGTAACGAGAGGAACGTCGCCAAACGTAACGAAGTAAAAGTACAGTTTTTTCATTAGAAATCTACTCGAGTTAAAGTAAAAGTACCCACAATTAAATCTACTCTTAAAAGTACAAATTTTCCAAAAAAATACTCAAGTAAATGTAACGAAGTAAATGTACTTCGTTACTACCCACCTCTGGTCGTGCTTAATATCATTCACATTAATAAGAGCGTGATCATACAACGGTAGTCAACGGGTGACAGAAAAAAAACGGATAGCCTACTGCGTAATTGCGTTAAATATGTAAATATATGCCTATATTTCTATATTATTTTTTTTGCGGTGTCGCGGTGGACAAGTGATGAAACCGGTGTTGCGCCTGAACACCGGTAACACCGGTAACACCGACTACCGTAGCAAGCCTACTGCCCCCAGGAACATGATGCGTTGGCTGGGGGACAGCGAGCTCTAGCTCAAGTTTATCCTTATCCCCAGACTCTTTAGATGGACTTTCTAGACTGTAACAGGTCTGGGCACCCATACTACAGGCAGGGGGACCCAGTACTGGCATTAAACACCTCCAATGCCCGGAACTGGACAGGGGGTTGGGATGTAAACCCATGGACGTTTTGTTGACGGTCCGGCCTCAGCGGGGCCTAGCCTCCTCCTCCTTGTGCCTGAGATATCAGGGCTGCTTAGGTGGCTCAGGGATCAGTTCTAGCTTAAGGCGGCGCCCTGGCGCCTAGGAAACAGGTAGCGCTTTGCTGGACTGAACGCTGCTTCACCTTGGGTTCCACCTTTTTTTCAGGAGCCAACTTGGCTTGCCAACTAGTCGAGGATGATTTAGGGCGACTTAAAGCAGCAGAGGAACTCGCTCGCTTTGGCAGAAAATGGCGCATCTTTTGTGATGCCGATTGCTTGGGCAATCGACTTAGTGGCAAGCAGGGCAAGGTCAGTTGCGCTGCGCAGCTCCTTGAAGGCCGCCGGTTCAGAGCCACTCTCGTCCTTGTCACGGATGAGTTTAGCCTGGTAAACTTGGAGGACCACCATTGTGTAAAGGGTGGAGCCAGCTGTGGCCGCTTGTGTCGTCCGCTCTCGGCCACAAGCGCAGATGTCGCTCTGCATGGCTAGGACGGGTGGGAGGCTTTACCAGCTGAGGGCCGTGGGTGGGCAGAGATGTGTAGCGACGGCCTCCTCAAGCGGGGGAAGTTGAGTGTATCCTTTATCCTCCGCACTGTCAACCGTAGTGAGGGGCGCTGAATGTATTCGGCGCACACCATAATGTCGGGCTCTTCTGGTGCTGACCCGCCTAAACCCAACACACTCACTGTCTTGGTAAGGATGCAGATGAGCTCTGAGTCTTGCCAAGGTCTGGCTGAGTCGGACTCTTTAGGTGGTGGGTGGGTGGAGTCATCGCCTCAGTTCGCCCAGTTTTCTGCATCAGATGCCGCCATAGACAAATATTTAAAAGTATAGCCTACAGTATGCAAATTTTGCATTTGCCAAAGTGTGCAGTTTTCAGAGAAAACTGAGTGGAATACTATGTCCCATAATGCACTGCACTTAACTGGATGTCTACTGTTTCACTTACTATTCAAAAACTAAAGAAGTCAATATACAGTCTATTCTGCACAGTATTCAGTATGTAGTAAAACATAGCTTAAACATAGCCAAGATCCTAATCCCTCATGCAGGAACACGTAAATCTTCTGGTGTGCATGTGTGAACCAAGCCTGTGTCAACTGAGGAAATTTTGATATGTATCCAATGAGACCCTAATGAGAGAAAATAACTATTTGAAGAGATTTTACAGCTGCAGTTTACAGTGTACAGTTACTCAAGCTTCACAGTCATAGATACACATTAACCATCACACCAGGCAGAGCAGCATTCCGGCATACTCTCTCTACCTTATACATCATGTATTACTGCAGACCTATTAGAGATCAAGATAACAGGGCTTCCTTAATTAGAGAGGCACACACGGCCTGTTTAAACATTAACTTTATCTCTGTCGAGTATTCTCCTAATGTCTAACGCCTACAACCCACTTTAACATTGTATAGGTACAGTTATGATTTATTATTTTCTTATGCTCAAATATATAAGCATAGCTGTTGCTTCTGAATTAGTTTGCCTAACAACAGCTAAGTGATTCTAGGAGTTGTACAACAGTTTAGTTATATCATGTCAGCCAAAGGGAAACTTAGTTTGACAGCATAATCTGAAGTAGAGTTATTGAGTACTTTTTGTTTTATGGCTCCTGAAGATTAAATGGTGTTCTTGGTTATAATAGAAGTGGTGCAAGGAACAGCCGGGAGCCTGCATATAATGAATAACCATCGAGAGCCACCATGTATGTGGTTGACCTCGCTATCGTTTGGGGGTTTTTGAATTGCCCCCAGAAGTTAGCTAAATATAAAAAATAAATAATGTTTTATTTTATTCAGATATGTGAAAAAGTTTTCTTTTAGGTATAGGGTTTGGGCAAGTCTTGGTGGGTTTTATTTTACCGCCTCTTCTTCTGTATTTGTGTGTAAATTTGTGTGAGGCCTGCTGTTAATGTTACACTTCTCTGTCTACCTAGTTAACCAGAGGCTGTCTTTTCTTTTTTTCTTTTTTTCTTTTTTTAACCTTAAAATTACTCATAATGATATACGTTCCATTTCTTTTTCCTTTTTGTTATTTGGGCAGGTTAAGCTGATCGTCTTGTAATGAAATGGTCCCACATAACCAAATTCAAAAACAGGCAATCTTTTAGTTTCCCAACTCGAATGCTTGAATGATTGTTTCAAACTTCAAACACATCTTTATCCACCCCATCTTTGCAAATAAACTTTGAAGTTACCAAGACCCAAGACCATCAGTACCAGTTGGCTTGTAGTGTTTTACATATCTGTTGTATAGAGGACTGCAGTGATGCTTATTTTTGTAGGCCGGAACGGAAGCAACCTGGAAGTTAGCATCACACTGGTTCCTTCGACAAAAAACCCAACAGGATTTCCCAGTGGCTTTTGGATTATTGCAGTAATTAAGCTCTGTGACCAACAAAAGTGTATGATTCTTACACGATGTGTTCATCATAATGATCTTCTCAAATAAACATTCAGAAGGCATAAGTAAAAATCTAAACGTAAGTTATAAAATAACTACACAATGATCGTATGACTTCAAGCTATTAAGCTAAAAGTTTGTATTTCACTAAGCTTGAGTTTGCAAGAGCTTGAATATAAGCAAAACGAGGCTGTATAAGTGGACTAGTGGGTAGATGAGTTTAGCTTTTCAACTAATGATGTTTTCCTCATTTTCCAAGACAAGTTAAATCTTTTAAAAATCACAAGAGGGTATTACTGATGTATTTTATGTCACAGAATAAAACGTGAAAATATCTTGAACTTGTGTTCAACACAGACCTTATTTCAGGCATTTAGCCAAAAACCCATTCAAAACATCAATTGACTTCGAGAGGATGGAAAAAGAAGTACTAAAATGTTTACTTGTTAATGGGTTTTTGCCTACAAAAATACATAATCTCTGCAGTGCTTTATTTTCCATTGAACTTCACAGAATTGAGTGTTCAGATTAAAAGGGAGGCTATTGTTTGATCTGAGACCAAATATAAGACCTAAAATGTTATATATATAATATTGAATTGCAGACTGACAATCTCTGAATTAGGTCATTGTTATTCTTTAAACCACAACCTGTTGATTGTTTAACGCATCCTGCCAAATTCCCTTTCCGTCACCCCCATCCATGTATCATCTCCTTTTCCTTGTTCTTTCACCTGTACCCGTTATTTTCCAGACTCCTGTACCTCTCAAGGTGCTCTTTCCTGTCAACCCCTCAATCTGGAGGCCATCTGCAGGGGGCTTAACCGTGTCATTAGATATAGACCACTCACCCTGGCTTCTCCATGGCTAACTCAAGGCCCAAACTTTCCCTGCCGTCCCCAGCTCCCTGAGGGCAGAGCAGAGAGTGAGAGGCTGGGCAGAGGGGAGGGATAGAGAGGTGTAAGTATCCCATGTTGGACCCCCATGGGGGTCTCAGACCTGCGGGGCGGGTCGGGGAGGAAGTCTCCCTCGAGACCAGCCGGCCCTCTCTTTTGTCTCACAGTGGCGGGAGAATGGAGAAGACGTACCGGAGAGAAACAGAGGGAGGGAAAGTGATAGGGGAAGGGAAGCGGGACAGCTGTGGGAATGACAGGTTAGGACTAACGGTGTAGCACAAGAAAATTTGGAACTCACAACATTGTTACTTACACTGCGTCAGTTCACAATTAAAGAGACTAGTGGTGAGCTAGTATTTTCAATAGAAGACATATGCAAACTGTATTTGATCCAGGTGTCTTATAGCTAGTGACATATGCTGTGTTAGGGAATTAGTTCGCATTGTAACTTCAAGGTGGGTGGTGGCAATCTTCATTTAAGGGCCAAAACTTAATATTTTCTTGTACAATTTGAAAGTAACAAACATTTTTTTGTGTGTGTGTGATTTTAATGAATTCAGTCATGATCCTGCATCTAAAATCGAAGACAAAGTCTTTCAATCACAATGAATAAAAACATTATATACAAATTCATAAATGACATAAACAATACCACAAAGCTATACAATGATTATATATAAACATAACCCGTAAAATTGAAGAGTTGTTGCAATTATGGGGCGTATTGCGTTATTAGTCCTCAAAAAATGGCTAAAATGGCTGTTGTTCTCCCACAGTTCTCAAACATTTCTCTATGAACATTGTTTAGGCACCCAGGTGAAGTTCCACCCCCCTTGTGCATCTCTGCATGTGAAAGCTTGTCCTTGAGAGAAACTGTGCGTCTTCACACTGTTTTGTGGACTTAGTGACATGCTAAAAGCTACATCTGTCCTGTTACGTGACATACGAGGTGTGGAGAAAAGTTGACCATCGCCCCCTGGTGGACTGGATGAACCACAGCCTGGTGTGTTGTAGTATGGTCCAGGGCTTATGTCTTGGGGCCGATATGGAGTGGAGGCAGCTCGTGGTGGCGTGAAGTGTTGAGCAGTGGTCATCGCTGGTGGAGAGCTGACTAGTGACCCAGTAGATGTGATGGTGTACAGAGCTGAGGGGTCAAGAGTTGAATAATTTGAACCCAAGCTCTGGGAGGTGCTGTAGCCACTGGAGGTGTCCAGACTGCAATTGCTGGATGAGTCTATGATGCTGCTGTAATCGCAGCGTGTCTCTGCATTAGGGCTGAAGCCAATGTCAACATTTGCCATGCTGTAATGATCTTCTGTAGGAAGTGGACAGCTGAAAGAAGGGGTGTTGAAACTGCGTGCAGGGTCGACGGTGTTCTCGTCTTGCAGACCGAGAGTCTCTAGAATCCATGAGTCTAGAGGTGGGGTGGCCGCCAGCTCTTCTGCAGAGCAAAACTCCAAAGAGAGATTGCGGCAGGTCTGCTTCCCCGCGCCGCTGTGAAGCAACTGGCTCAGGTTCCGGAAATCACCGTGTGTTCTTTTCCGGTGTCTTGACCCATCTGGAACCTTGCGGCTAGAAAGAAGTTTCTGCAATTTGAAGAAGGGAGAAAGCGGTAAAACGAATGTGAGCAAAGTTGATTGTACATATATTTTGAGGAAAGATCTGACATGAGCGACAGTAAAGGGCCATTCACACCAAGAACCATAACTATAAAGATAACTAGAACTATTTTAGCATCCACACCAAAGCATAATATAAACAAGCATTGCAGTTATTTTATTTGTCGCTTTAAATGCTTGAGCTTTATTTAGATAGTTTACCTTATATAGCGCCTTTCCATAGCTTAAGGACACTTTATAATTGAGATATAAATAAATAATATAGAGAGATATGTTTTTAATATATATATATATTACATAGTTTTATAGATTACCCTTCTCTGTTTCATTTGGATAAGGAGAATGTATTTCAATATGAAAAAAAAAAAATCACACGCATCACACACACACATCACACGTTTTTGAGGAAAACATTGCTGGACTTTTCTCCATATAGTGGATTTCAACGGGAACCAACGGGTGGAAAGTCCAAATTGCAGTTTCAATGCAGCTTCACGATCCCAGCCGAGGAATAAACATTTATATACTTGTAACCACAAATGCTTGTCTTGCACTAGCTGTGATGCGGCACACATTACGTAATCACGTTGAAAGGTCACGCGTGATGTAGGCGGAAGTACCGACCTAGTGTTTACAAACCGAAAGTGCAAAGACTAAGTCAAACGCCCTTTACAAAAAAAAGTAAATAAATAAAGGGTAAAACAACGATGTCGAACGATTTTGAAGTTGGAGGAGAAAATGAGATGGAGTTTTTTCACCCTACCCTACATTTTCCACCTACATCAGGTTACCGCCTGACCTTTCCAACGTGATTACGTAATGCGTGAAGTCGTGGACGTGCAAGACGAGCATTTATGGTTAAAAAGTATTTTTATTTATTTTATTTTTTTAGAAAAAGACAGATCGTTTCTCTAGAAAATACCCTTATTCCTCGGCTGGGATCGTGTAGAGCCCTTTAAAGCTGCATTGAAACTGCAATTTGGACTTTAAACCCGTTGGTTCCCGTTGAAGTCCACTATATGGAGAAAACCTTAATTTATTTACGACTGAAGGAAGAAAGACATGAACATCTTGGATGACATGGGGTTGAGTAAATTATCAATACATTTTATTTCTGAAGTGAACTACTCCTTTAAGATGTGAGATTTCTTACCTTAGTTTTTTCCTCCAAAGACTTCACATTTGATGAGTTTAAAAACTCTTTGAGTTTGTTGTTCTCTTCTTGCAGTCTGGCCAGCTCTTCTTCTCTTTGCATCAGGGTGTCTTGGAGCTTTATGGGACAAATGTTTTCACAATCATTAACAATATGTCAGCAGATTCGGCGGAGTTTAGGATATGATAATCTTTTTAAATACCTGCTTGTTTCGTTGAAGTTGAGGTGACAGCTGATCTGGCCAGGTGGGTTGATGTCCAATATGCTCAGACACAGGCAGTGAATCTAAAACAAATGGAACATTTGAAATAAAGGTCATCATCCTGATTAGTAATGGTCTAGGGATAATTGCAAGCTGAAAAGTGAAAAGAAAAGAAAAACATGAATGAAATAAATAGGCTACTTTGAAAACAAAAGAAAGAGCCCAAAAGAACTAACAATTTGGAGGTGGCCAGATACTCCACAGTCCATTGCTACTCTAACAAAACACGAAAAAAAAAGAAGAAAAAAAAGTACGAGATGGAAAAATTCCAGTTTGCCAAGGCGGGAAGCCTCTCGCGCCGCTGATCCCGGCATATTGCAGGACTTACCCCGCCGCGGCGGCTCGTGCTGGCGGGCTGCGTTGTCCAGGGGACCGGCGTCCCAGAGGGAGACGAGCGTCGCTGTGGAAACGTCAACACTACCATCAGCTGACGTCGGGGCGGGGTACTCGTAGCGCTGCCCTCCTGCAAAGCTCAGATCTTGGCAGGACAGCATGGTGCTCTAAAAAAAAATCCATCATAACAGTGTGAGGGGACAATTATTTAATTATTTAATCTCATTATTATTTTGAATGAGAAATAATTGTATATTTAATCTCGCGTCCACTTTACAAATAGACAGGGTAGCTAATGAATATGGATAACGGACACCTTTTTAGAAAAGGTGTCAACCAGTCAGAAAGTTAGTAAACCAGTCAGAATCAAGTATTCAGCATCCCCTTGTATAAAATCTTACATAAAATGTGTCCTTAACAGTGACAGTATTTTTCTTTTGTAATGTGTTCCATATGGTTCCTAGCGGAAAGCGCTCGATGCAGTCCAACGTAACTTCTGTTTAGTTGCTCTGTAACTTGTAATCTAACTTTTACTAAAATATTGTTTGAAAACCGTGTTGAGACAGGCTATAGGTTAAATGCATAATATGGGTTACTTGTTTTTGCACGATACCTTTCAGCCTGCTATTGTGGTGCGAAATGTTCAACCTGCAGAAATCCATGTTTGTTCCATGCACAAATATAGGCTGTATATTCTGTCAAGAAAATATGTGCAACTTTTCTGCAAAAATGAGGCAAAAATCCCAACTAACTTAGAGCAATACTCTCCATCTTCTGCGTCATCATTCAATTATTTATTGAAATTGACAATCATTCTGTGTTATGCCCTCACAGTAGCCTACCCACGTGTTGCGCTCACTGCAACAAACTAAGCTACTCTCCTTGCTTCATCATTGGCGCTGGCATTGCTTTTGTGTGCTAATTACGCATGTCAAATAACTGTCAATGTATCAGTCACATCTAAACATCAAGATATATGCACATGGCACTCGGTGACCTGATAAAACACCAACTGACAGGTGCGCGTAAAGCCAGCTCGCCATGAGGATTCTCGAGTGTTAAAATGTTTTAAAATAACATGTGATAGAAACATTTAGTTACCTAATAATCAGAACATTTAGAGAGACACTTACCAATTCTTGGGGTAGGGTGACACGGGTAGGTGCGAGCTCTCCAAAGACCTAGAGAAGCAAGTGCGCTAAACTTCATTCAAATTGCTTTGACGCTCGCTCAAGCGCGGCTCTCCAGAGCGCAGCAGCAAACCTGATTCGGTGCGAAGCTGTCAGATTAGTGACGTGACACTTTTACTGTTGGATCGCAGATGCGCAATCAGCGAGTGCTCGAGCAGAAGGCAATGCGCGTGATTTGTTCACCTTAAGAGGAGATTGTAGTATTTAATGCAACACGCACAAGGTTTTATTGCTTTAGGATGGAGAGGTAGATGGTTCCTCTGCGCATCTGGGTGCTGTGCGCTGTCCAGTGGGTTAATGTATAATTGCTCAACTGATAGTTTAGAAGCATGATGAATTAATTTAACCAAACGAGCAAAGGGACATGCTCATGACCCCCTCTCAGAGTTAAATGAAAGGTGCATACCACAGAGTGACACATTAACATACTTTTGTGAATTTCTGTCAGTCTGTGTTTGTTTTTTCACCAAAGAACTGAAAGATTATAATTTTAATACTCACTTGGCTTTTTGTACTTTGCACTTCATTTGGAAGACATCACCAAATGCAGCCATGTCTAGAAAGCTGTCTGATGGTACTCTGTGATAAGCCCAATCATATGGAAATAAATAGCCCAAATATTAACTTTATACATGTTAGATGTCAGGAATGAACTTAATTAATGGGTGAAATTTGAATCCTGGAATTGATTTTCAAGTGCATTTTTCCATGTTATATATCACAATATGTCAGAATGCAGATGTCAAATGTCTTTTTCAAGGCATTAGTAATGTGATGATGAGCAGAACATTATGACATTTTGAACTTAAAAATCATTTACTAAGTGATTAGTGCAAGTGCTCATTTTAATGGCAAATATTTATCCTACAATGTTGTCAAAAGTAAACATTTTGTTTTAATAAAATGGGAAAAAAAACAGTAACAATTAGTCATTTTCAGTTGTCTTTGGCAATCATCTTTGATAGAGAAAAAAATTCTTCTTTGTTATATTTTGACTGATTTCAATTACACAGATTGACTTTAGGGTAAAACCTTATCTTGCTAGATCCACTAAACGTACAGAGGGCATTAACAAACATCAATAATCCCCTTTTGTCATTTTGATCAGATTTATCCAGCAGTGAACACTGTGCTGTAAACTCTGAGGTCTTCTTTCAGTTATAAATTATAATAATTGGGTTGCAAAATGTCTTTGAATGCAGTGTTTATTTGGGTAATTGCATTTTTTTTTTAAACTATTAAGTTTAACTATTTATAAGGACTTGCTGCTATGTGTGAAAGTAGCTATGATTTGGAAACAAAAAAGTATAAATGTGCAAAATCTGACAAAACTTCCTTTTGGGACATCCAGGGACGTGCATAATTGAAAAAAATATATATTTTATAATATATAATGTACATACAAATGTAAGTATTGCTATACTTACTATTGGGTAATAACCCTGAACCTACACCTAAACCTAACCTAATCCATGCAGTTACCTTATATTACGTGTATACTTTCTTGGTTAAGGACACTGTAATACACGTACTGTAAAATAAAGTGTAACCTGTTTTCTTTTAGGAGTAGTGTTTTGGGTTTGGTTTAGTCTGTAGAGTCTTTATGAAGTCTATGGTATGTCCCCATTTGGATGTATGGGGCCTGTGGGCACTAATTGCAGGGTTTTAGAATGACTTTGTATAGGTTTCGGAGGCCGCTTTGCCTGTCTATAGAAAGGAGCTGAGAGGCGGAGGTATAGGAGAGGACGGATATGGTGATAGTGTTTAATCCAGTACACTATAACTGCCAATTAAACAGGTCATTTCACCTGAAACCTCTGCCCAGGCTCACTCACACTCTCTGTCTTTCTTTCCTAGTCCTCTCACCTGATACCAGAGATATAGAAACCCAGTAACATTTGGGGTGAACTTTTTGAA
The DNA here is from genome assembly GCF_029890125.1 of Rhinichthys klamathensis goyatoka. Taxonomy (NCBI): domain Eukaryota; kingdom Metazoa; phylum Chordata; class Actinopteri; order Cypriniformes; family Leuciscidae; genus Rhinichthys; species Rhinichthys klamathensis. The sequence goes on from NW_026607183.1 coordinate 386,665, forward strand.
CTTGAACTTTTGAAAATAGCGTGCTATGATCACAGATATTGATGTTAGAACTTTTAGAACTTGTTTTAAACAAAGTCTTTCATAACCTGCAAACACATTGAGCAATCAACTTATCTTAAAAAGTTTTTTTTTTTTTTTAAAGATATTAACACTTTTATTCAGCAAGGACACGTTGAATTGAAAGTGACAGTAAACACATGTATAATGTCACAAAAGATTTCTTTTTCAAGTGAATACAGTTCTTTGGATTTTTCTATTTATTTAAAAATCCTGAAAAAGAATGTATCATGGTTTCCACAAAAAATATTAAGCAGCTGATTATAATAATAAATGTTTCTTGAGCAGCAAATCGCCATATTATAATGATTTCTGAAGGATCATGTGACACTGAAGACTGGAGTAATGATGCTGAAAATTCAGCTTTGACATCACATGAATAAATTACATTTTAAAATATTTTAACAGGTATTTTAAATTGTAATTATATTTCACAATATTACTTTATTTTTAATCAAATAAATTCAGATTTGAGCATAAGAGACTTTAAAAAAATCGTACTGACCCCAAACTTTAGAACGGTAGTGTAAGTACAGTGAACCTTCATGATGGATGATCATTTTGATAATCTTACATGAATGCTGCTTCAGGACGTGCACTTTGATGTTATAAAACATCCTATAAAGTGATAAGGTCCCATCCATGAACACACTGTGCGTGATGTATTAAATGAACCCATGGACTCATCAATACATATAAAGAATACAAACCATAGAATATATTAATTTAAGTGTGTGTGGTATAATATGCGGGAATCTATTGAAGAAAGCCCGCTCTTGAAGAGTGTGAAATGGGTGTGTGTGTCCATGCACCCCTCTATGTGCTAACTAAACTCAGAGGTGGCAGCTTGGGTAATTAGGAGCGGAGCTGTTGTCAGGTGCCTCATTATGACATGAATGGCAGTTTGTCACTCTCCTCCTACCTCTATTAAACAGCCTCTGTCCTTTGCTGTCAGCTGCTTTGACTGTTTATCAATCTGTCTGCTGGCGGAGCTGACTTCTTTTGCAGGTCTAACGGTCTGTCTGTTGACAGGTCTGATCGTACAGCTCTCTTTCTGTAGATGAATCATGAGCACTGAATCATTAGCATGAATTATGTCTGATGAGCTAAATATCAATTATGCCGAAGCATCGAATGAAAGAGAAAATGCTTTCGCTTTTGTTAGTGAGCGAATCAGGCTTATGAAAAGCATAAGAAGCATCCAATAAGACAAATGATTAATATATTACTATAGAAATTATTACTGTAAGACAAACTATTACTATATATTATTTTTTTTTTAAAAACATTTTCTGATAATCACTCTAAATTGTAATGTAGACATGCATTTTCTGTAAAGCTGCTTTGAAACGATATGTATTGTGAAAAGCGTTATACAAAAATATATATATATATATATTACAACTGACAAACTAGCATATGAATCAAAACATTTTAACGTTCACTTGTTGATTTTAAATGGTCCTGGTGAAAAAAATATATATTTTGAAAGTACAAATATACAATGTAATCTGTCAACTAATATGGTTTAGTTAAAAACATGAATATCATTTGTGCCTACCAAAGCAAAATGATGTTTAAAATAGTCAGCTTCCCAAAAGTATGTTATGCCAAGTACTTGCTTGGACTTTTTAAAGCAATTATGGAAGTTTGTATTGATTCCATGATAGGTTCTAAGAATGTTTGTTGTTTCATTTCCAAATAATTTTGGATAAAAGTATCTTCCAAATGAATGTCAATGTATAAGAGGAGCATGTATAGGAGCAAAGAGTGTGTGGGTGTGTATGACCAGTGCCGCTGCTAGCCATTTTGGTGCCCTAAGCATAATTCCTTTATGATGCCCCCCCGCCCCCCCCTAAAAAAAAAACATTTTCATTTAGGGGGGCTAAGCCCCCAATGAGGGTATGATTTATAAAAAAATTAAAAAGCTAAAAAGTAACACTTTAGATTAGGGTCTAATGCTTACTATTAACTAGTTTCATTACCATGCAATGGCATGGTTTTATAATCACTGGGATCCCGAATTTGAGGCAGGTTAGTTAGGGGTGTTCGGGGGAAATTTTGGATTTTTCTGAACTACAGATGTGCATTTTAAGATGTTGTGAAGGCAAAAAAAAAAAATCGATAACAACAGCTTTAAAACCATGTCAGTGGGCAGCTGATTATTTTTCTCTCCTCATCAGCATCACACTCTTTTTCTCTTTGTTTTTATCTTGCCCTGTCTCTTCCCCTCCTAAAGTTGGCTTTTTTAATTTACTAAAGGTTACAATTTGTATTTTATTCTCAATATGTACACATTCATTATAAATCCTGTGCCTAACATGATGAAAACGGCTTTGTTCATGTTTCTTGTCCCCTCACAATGACAGTAGCCTAAACTATTACACTAGGCTACATGTTAAATAGGCCTATTTTCAGTTCAAAATGGCGAAATTAGACAAAACTATATTAGTTTGCCTAATTATTTTTTGTCATTCGTTTAACATTTATGACCTAAAAAAAACTGTCAAATAAAGTTAAGTTTAGCTACTTACATCTTATCTCGCACTTGACCGTACACTGAAGCGTCGAGTTGCACTGTTGAAATTCGCGCTCAGCGTCTGTGAACATAAAGCCCGCCTACTTTGATTTGATTGGTCATCTCAAATATTCTGACATTGACGAGCAGTGACAGACCAATGAGGCTCAGATGAACACACACATGGACACACACACCCACACACACCCTGTCCTGTGTTTCTGACGTGCTCTCTGTCTCTGCTCGGCGCCGCTGCGGAATGAAGAGGAAGAACGCGCTGAATCTGATTATAACAAGAAGTTTGATGATTGGTTTTTCATTAGGCTATTTTTAGTGCCCCCTCAGCACTTGGTGCCCTACGCACAGCGCGTGATGCGCGTGGTGGGAGCGGCGGCGCTGTGTATGACCCCTGCTGACACGGCGCAGACAGTGGGAGTGAAGAGGAGGGTCAGGGGGCTTAAGAAATCAAGACTTTCGCACAACACACAAAACCTGTTCTGGCTCATTCAGACACATCCCAACCAAGTCCCTTAAGTTGATACAGAACTGATATGCATTGATATTCACTTCTCTAAACACTCAAATATAATAATTCATCCTCTTTCTATTCACACACACACACACACACCATCTGACCCCCCACCACCATAGACACTACTCTCTCCCTCCCTCTTTCAGCAGTTGGAGAATTAATTGCCTTCTCTCAGGGCCGGTGATGATGGTACAGGTGGAGGTACCTGGGCGTCTAACCCCTCTGCCCCCGGCCCAGCTGTCTCTGAGTCCCGGCCCTTTTTTCTTGTGGAGCTCCCCACCGAGGGCTCTAATAACCAGCCACTGCTGCTCAGGATTTGTTGGCCAACAAACTGGACTCATGGGGGCTTGCAAACCTGTTAGATATGTTAAGTGGTTGCTAAACTAGTTAAAGGCTAAATGTTTGTGTGTGTGTGTGCATTTGTTTGTGAGTGTTGGTAGTACCCACATACATGAAGGCAAAGTCTTGAAACTCACCAAGATCAATGATAAAAAGCTCATAAAAGCAGTTAGAAGTGTGCAAGGGAAGATGATATCCAGAGATATAAATATTTACAATGCTATTAAAATGTTTTTTTTGTACATGTACCATAGTCTTCGAAGTACATACCATGGTATAAAACTTGTTATGCTAGGGATCAATATATCCCAAAGGAAAAGTTTAACAGTCAGGTTTTGGTCTTTCATGGAGGAGGAGATGTTTTTCCTAAAACTGAATGAAAACCATAAGAAAAATTTTAATTCATAATGAGATCTATTACTTTTGATTTGAGACTTTGGTATATTGGCTAATCTGAGCACATTTTGATGCATTATTCATGTATTTTCAAAATGTATACACTAACATTTAAAAGTTTGGGCTCGGAAATATTTTTTATGTTTTTGAAAGAAGTCTCTTATACCTACCAAGACGGCATTTAGTTGTTCAAAAATACAGTAAAATTGTAAAATATTATTACAATAACTGTTAGATATATGGTTTCTATTTTAATACATAAAACAGACTTTAATAAATCTAAAAGGAACACGTTTGAGAAAATCAGATTATGGGTTAATAATAAAAGACAATCACCTAATACTAATACAACACGTACCAATCAACAGAAGAAACTGAGGGCTTAATTATACAAAGATAATAAGGTAACTAAATGAACAACAGGAGAAGGTAATCAGTAACTAAGGGAACTAAGTAGCAAAGAGAACGGTCTGATCAGGACAGGGTCCACAATGAAAACAAAACCAAATGCAATGAAACTAAACAGACTAAGAATGTTAAAGTAGCTCCCCCTCCCGAAAGGCGCATCCTCGCACCAATAAGAGTCCAACTAAGAGGCGGGGGCATCAGGTAGGATACAATAGTAGATGATGGCGGGCAAAACCAGGGCAGCAATGATGGTGGGAGGAGCCGAGAGCAGGAAGAGCCAGGTTGGAACTTGCAACCCAGAGCACAGCTAGGGCGAAGGCCCATGGCAGAGTCAAGAGAGGGAGGAGCTATGGTGGAGATTTGGCAGGCAGACCCTGGAGAACGAATGAGACAGAGACGATGGAGGTGGAGCCGAAGAGCCGATGAGCCTGGACGACACCGCTGGATCTGGAGCCGCTGCAATGAGTGTCTGAGGAGGAGCCAGGGTGCCAGAGGACCAAGGCAGAGATGGAGAGAAAGTTTAATGGAGCCGAAGGGTTGAAAGGATGAAGTTTAAGGCCCAGAAGTCCGTGGCACAGGCAGAGCAGCGACTGACCAAGGTGGAGTCAGAGGGAGGGAGGAGCCAAGGTGGAGCCGACTGGTTGACGAGTCGAGGTGGAGTGACGGGCTCGGCGGCTGGAAGTGGAGTGAGGGGATCCATGTGCCTAGGCAGAGCTGGAGACCGGAATACCTGAGGCGGATCTGCGCAGGAGAGTGAAGTAAACAGAGGCGCTGAGTAACTGAAGGGAACGGAGGTGGGAAAAAAAAGAAAAATGCAGCAAAAAAATCATAATAAATATACAGAGATAATAAGGTAACTAAATGAACAACAGGTGAAGGTAATCAGTAACTAAGTTGCAAACAGAACTGTCTGATTGGGACAGGGAACACAATGAACACAAAAACAAAACACAATACAATACAACTAAACAGACTAAGATCATTAGTGCTCATGAAACATGTCTTATCAATGTAGAAAACAGTTGTGCTGCTTAATATTTTTGTGGAAAATGTTACTTAAATTGAGTAAAAAAAATATCTTACTGATACCAACATTTTGAAAGGTAGTGTATATCTTAGCCATTGTTTTGAGAATCTTTTTATTTATGTATCTGTTTTAAAGGTTTTTAAGAGGTCTCATTTGTGATTTTTATTTCCAATGGGCAGGAACTGTTGTAAAGCACTGTTGTGATATAAAACTCACTGTACAGTAAGTAAGTGCCTTGTTTCTGATCTAAGAGTCTTCCTCGGGCCTCTGGAAAACTGATGGGCCAATTAACTGAGAATCACATGTCGATGTAAAGTCAAAACAAAGTCAACAGAGCCATTGACTTCTTCACGGGGGTCCTCAGTCCCCTCCCCGGTTTACCCTATCTCATTATTACCAGCCCCCTCCATCGAGAAAATTGCCCCCCTTCCAACGAGATTAAGCTCCATACACGTGTCAAAGCAGACTCTGTGTGCTGTTAGCGTGCTGCGATGCTAAGCCTCTTTTACCTGAACAATGGTCTCCAGCCAAGCACACGCTGCCAATTAAGCCCAGGGCTCTCTCCTGCATCCCCGCCCGCCGTGGCTGCCCATGTTCCGGCCCGATCTCGAACGCCCCTTCCCTTACTGCAGGCACATGTAGGACAGCCCTAAGCAGGGGTCCTTTTGTGTGGCGTGAGCAAAGCCATATTGGTTTCGGCAGGATATATACAGACCCCCTCACAGGCCAAACCTGACGCCATGTAGATGAAAGTACCGCCGACGGTGTCTGTGCCACAGCGTCCCTTTACCCCGCTAACATCCGTTTAATGGTCAACCCTCTTTTCCCACTGCCAGGCCTGATTTCATCTGTGTTTCCAGTGACTTGCACCTCCTTCCATTTTTAAGTGCCTTTAGATTTGGGCCGAAGTTGGTGACAGTTAGTTTGTTTTAACCGGACCAGAAGACGAGCAGAAATCCCATTTATAAAAGCTCCAACATATCTTCCATGCAGTCAAAAAGTTGCAAAAGTACTATAGTAACAAGAAATGTAATGTTACTTTTTAATTTAAACCACAATACCCGAGTTACTTGTTGTTATAGTGTTAGTTTTTCTATTTATTCTGTGCATTTAATGGATTTCGTAGAGTAAATCTGTCAATCAGACATTTTATTGCTAAAGTCTCTAATGCATCACAAATATTAGGTCACATTTCATAAAAAGAAACAATGTTACTTAAATTATTTGTTTATTTTTATTAGGAGTAATGTATGGAAGACTTAAAATACCATGCATTTTTACTTTTTGCCTTGCATGATCAAATTTTCTTCACTTAAAAAGTAGTTTTCTTTTCAATTTGATTTTCTTGCTTTTAGTGTGTTTTATAATTAAAAAAAAATAAAACCATAAAGATGCATGGGCTCTTGAGGTTTCCGTAGTAATGGAATATGTAGCACATTACATTTGAAAGTAACATTCTCAAGCACTTCTCATGCTCTGCATTTTCACATTGTCTCTTAAAATTATAGCTTATAACTGAAAAATTCTGATATATGTCGTTCCTAGATGTATGTTAGACTGAATCCTCTTGCGAAACCTTGTGTCACGTGTGCATAACTGTCTTTTGGGTTAAGATCTGAATTAAAATGATTCATAAATTGGAATCTGAGACTTCATTTTATCTGAGTAACCAATCCATTTCAGCAGACAAACTTGTTTTGCTGGTGCTGAGTAATATATCGACTTGTACAATGCATTTACAAAAGGTTAAACACATTATACAGACAAAAAGGTTAAAGCATGCCAATTAAACAAGTTTAGCCTTAAAGTGTCAAATTACTAATCTCAAACAAGATATATGTGGGTTTTTTTTTCAGAATTTATCTTAAATTTTAATAATATTTCACAATAGTACTGTTTTTGCTGTATTTTGGATCAAATAAATGCAGCTTTGGTGAGAGAATAAGAGACATCTATAAAGTATTACAAAATCTTTCCCAAAGTTTTGAAGTATACTGTATAGACAAAAATGCAGTGTACAATCAGAAGTATTTTTTTCTGTCTCTGGTAGACTTGTGTACAAAAATTATTTCTAACCCACTTTTAACTACTCACTTCACCTTTCTTTCATAACGCAATTGCTCTTGGCTTCCGGCAGGTATTGATGTGTGTAGAGGGTTGTTTAAGTGCGGAATGTGAGCATTACCGAAACGCAACCCGCCCCTGTGCACTGCCTCTGATTATGTGCTTGTGTTTCATTTCTTCTCTTTATTCTAATGAAACTATTATATGATCAATGAAAAGACAGATTACGGTAGAATTCCTAATACCTGCCCCCAGTCTGGTACCTACAAGATAAACTTCACAGAGAACACACCTGATCTCAGGTGACACCCAGTGTCCGAAAACACCTCCGCTCGCCCACTTGGTTCCCCTCAAACACAATGGGCCTGCCGCCTAACCATAACCGAATCCCCTCCTCGGCCTCTGATTGGCTGCCGAGCAGATCATGTGATGTAGTAAAGAAAGGAAAGTTGCAGGTTAAGATTTTTGCTAGACAAAGTGTTCTACAGGAGCAGCGAAGCGAGAGGAATAGAAAAGTTCCTGGAGGACTTGAAAGGCAGTAGAGCACGACCGGAGTGATGTCTTTGTCTTTAATACACTGCTGAGTGTGTGTCAAGTGTGTGTGTGTGTGTTTAGGTTACAGTGTTCCTCTTCTAGGGTCATTCAATTTGGCATTTAGTAAAAAAATATGTGGATGTAGGTCGGCCAAAGATATAATAGGGGAGAAAAAATGAAGGGGCATAATGTTCTGACTGTTCAAAAACACCAGAGGAAAGCTGTCTGGCAGGTCAGTATGAAATATGAGCAATATCACACATTCAGTTCATATCACTTTAGCTGCAAACACACTGTAGTTTATGAAATGCTGAAGGCCTCAGTTGCTCTGGCATGTTAAAATGATTTGTTGTGTTATCAGGCACCAGGTTGGCGCGTGCTTTTGAGAAGGAAATAACCAATGCATTTGGCAAAAGTTTGTTTGTGGCATCAGAGGGTGTGTTCACACTTGTAGTTCGGTTCTCTTGGTTCTTTTGATCCGGACCAAAAAGAAAATGATAAATGTAGTCCTAATTTGATTAGTGTTTACATTAAACCTAAAGATACATAAAAAATTATATTTTGCAAAAAAAAAAAAATCCAAACTAATGCTGTCTGCTGGGCTAAATGAGCGTGTTGCATAATGTGCATAAATATGATGGTATTTTTACCAGCTAAGAACTCATTAAGTGCTTATAAAGTGTGTAAAGAAGTCAAAACAGGCAGGAATTCCTCTGCAAGGAGAATGCATTTCTGAGACCAGTACCGAAGTGTAATTGGCAACAAAGCTCCTATGATGTGAAGAACCAAGTATCCTTGAGCATTCTGTCCTTTTTAGGGTCGCATCTTGTGACATCACGTCCTGTTATTGGTTCGTTTAGATGTCTGTGGTCTGTGTTACGTTAATATTTTGGTCGAACCCAACCAGATTTAGATTGGAAGTGGATCAAGACCCACCTCAGCGGTCTCTGTACGCTTATTTGGTGCGCACCAGGATTCAGTGGTAGCGTTCACACTTATTCAAATGAACCGCACTGACAGAGCAATCGCACCAGAGCTCGTTTGGAAGCGGACTGAAGGCCTGGTCACACCGGGACGAATTTCGCGCGCGATATTCGCCGACGTTTAACGCCTCGTGACTAAACAAAGGGCGCCAATGTGAGTGTGCACACCGACGCGGAAAACGCCACGCGTAAAAGCATAATTTTTTTAAAAACACCTTGGGTTCGTTTATTTTATTTGACGCACCGCGTCAAAAACTATCCGACCAATGAGATTGGCGCTTTTGCTCACGTGTCTGGAGCTTTTGAAGTTACAGTAAAACACAACTTGGGGGCGCTCAAACACAAAACGGTCTTGCCGAGCAGAAGATATACGCCAAGTAGCGTCTACACTGCCGGGAAGAAATAAGACGAGGAAGATGCAAGGCCAGATGAATGTGGAGCTGCTGGTCTTGTTGGTGTCGGAACATAAAGAACTATATGACTAACGCGACAGCGACTACAAAATAGGACTATTTCTGTTTTACATTAAGCGCCATCTAATGTCAGGGAATGAATTTGCGTTTTCACTCGGCTCATCGTCAGCGAAAATCGCTTGGGTGTGAACACAAAAAACGCGCTGAAAAACGCTGGCGAATAACACGCGCCGATATTCGTCCGCGCGTTATTCAACTGCACCGCACTGACAGAGCAATCGCACCAGAGTTTGTTTTAATCAAACCAAACCTGCCAAGTATGAACACACCCAGAGTTTTACATTTAGTAGCAAATAAACTAGATACCAATGAGCAAACCTGTATATTGTGCATTGTTGTCTTACAAAGTCTGCTATACACATTTTTTCTTTTTAAATGATGCAAGTCAACTGTTCACACCATTATTGAAATGATTTTTCCATGCCAGTTGATTATCGTAAAAAACAACAAAAAAAATAAAACAGAAGAGATGGTGGTTCTTAGCTAGAATAAGCTGTAATGATGACCAGACTTTTATGACTTTTATATGACGAGACTGTTTTATTTTGCATGACCAGAAAGTGCATACAGCTGTATTCAATGCAATCCTAAGGAAAGTTCAAATGCATGATCTACACAGCATGCATTTGTATGGAAGATCACGTAATTTTTTACTGCCGTATCTGTATTTATGGTTCTGTGCCTGAGTCAATACATCACAATACTACAGAGCTCTTCGACATATACCTTAAAGGTATCGCCTATACCTTTCAAAAGTCAGTACAATTTTTCTGAAAGAAATGAATATTATTCAGCAAGCATGCATAACATTGGTCAGAAGTGAAGGTAAAGACATTTACTGACTGTAGTGTTGAGCATAAATAGAGTGATGCTGAACAAGACAATGAGCTTGTCGTTACAACTGCCAACAGCTCAGGCCATGAACTAGCCGTTAGATCACCATGCCAACAAAGACACATGTGTAGGCAGAAGCTTGTGATTATTTGAACAAATGTACCAATAACTCAAACAAGTTTCCAACACACGGCACAGAGCTGGAGACATTGGCCACATGCACACTATACAATTTCAAGTTTAACAGCCGCATTTAAATGCGGGAGTGAATCCCTTAAGTTTTTGGCTCCATGTGTGTAAAGAACATGACTCACTCTCGAAACTGTGATGATTGACACCGTAATCAAAGCAGCGTTCTGCCGTCTCGCGTGTTTGTTCTCCACTATTTGTTATCTTATTAGAAAATATATTTTCAAAAAATAAGCATAACTGCTTCAAAATACCCGTGTTCAGTAGAGATGTGTGCAGTTTACGTTTGTAGAGCATTTGTTGATATTTTGTTGATATATCAAGTGCAATTTTAATTGTGGCTTAAGTGTATGAGGTTATAAGGATGCTAGATATTTATCTACTCAACGTTGCATGTAACGGCAAATTATGTTTTTGAAAACTGCCATGGTGCTATCTTTTACTGAGAGTCTGATTGTTTTATTGTTTTTTATTGATTGTTTTAGTCGGTATGTGTCTGTGGCTTGAATAAAAAAAATACACTGAGATTCAGGATCCGCCGGGTTCTTGATTATTTATTTATTTTATCTTCTATGTCATGAGCAATGAACTTTCTCAACTTAAAAGAATAACCTTTGCACCCCAATGGGGAGGACTTGCACTGCTTCTGAGGTTTGTTTTATTTCGGTTAACCTTTTAACAACCCTTGCCATTTGAGCAACTTGTTGAAGAGTCTGTTTTTCCTGAATGGTCATACACACAGTCTTGGGACGTGAGCACTTGAGATGCACTTGATCTCCTGTCATGTATCTGATCTCCGGGAGTGTCTCCGGGACCTAATGACAGAGAAATCCTTCAATCAGATAATCTGACATAACAAAAGATTTCAGACTGCATGTATGGAACGTCTTGGAGAAAACATGATCACATAATTGATAGCTTGTAAATCCCACACACTTTACACTGAACATTAAAGCAAAGCAAATGATGCAGAATGTGTCTTGACAGGGGGAGGATGAAGGTTTAACTGTCTCATCTTTCTAATCTTCCATCAGCATCCATCTTGGCTTACCAGACCCTCTCTCTCTCTCTCTCTCTCTCTCTCGTCTCCATCCTCTTCTAAAGTCTGAACCCTCTGAATGTTTGTCTTGAACGTAAATGCTATGTTGGAAAACTGGAAGTGAGGTTTCAAACAGTTAAACGGCACACGCTTTCGAACAACGACAACTCTATAATTCTGTAAGGACTCCACCCATGATGTTTGAAATATAAAGCTAATTCTCCAGTGTTGGTTTACACCTTTTATGGATCATATGTTTCAATGGTTTGTTGACATAACATAATAATGTTTTGAGATGCAAAGGGTTTGGAACAAAGCACAGGATTAATATTGTTTCAAAAGTTATCTAAATGATGTTCTAAATGGTTCGACTTGAGTTTAACTAGTTTTGCTCAAACAGGAGATGTCATATCAGACTAATTATTGGCCTCTTTTATTGAGAGAGAAAGAGAACATACATGTGACAGGTGAGGTATTGCAGGGACTTAGCCCTCTTTTCTAACCATTGAATATTTGCTCCTTAATTTTTTTTTATTATTATTATTTTTTTTTACATCTAAACAATTTAACAGACAAAGAATAGGATGTTTTTGGAAATGATTCCATATGAAAACTATCAAATAATGCAAAATACTCAAACACTTTAAAAAAGCATTAATTAAATCAAATTAGTCATGTTATAAATGTATATATATTTATATTCTTGGTACAATTACAAACAGTCAGTTTGAGTGAATAATGTATCCTTAAAAGCTGAGGTAATCCTCAATGTTATTTAAAGCTGTGCTTTTTTCTTACCATTTGTATAGAGAACATAACTAAATTAATTTCTTCTGAAAACATGAAATGTAACTCATAATTGTGTTCAATGCGTACAGTAAAGTGATAGTTCACCCCAAAAAATGAAAATTTTGTAACTAACATGCAAACATGCGTCAAAAGTGTGGCGGTGCAAAACCACTCAGCCACTGAGTCTTATGACATTTTCTAGTGACCACCACCATATCGTTCCAAATTATTGCATGTCACAGATGTTTTACAAATGTTTGTGTAATGTAAATAAGTGTTATCATTGAATCAGATTTGACCTGATTTTTCTATACCTCAAGTTTTGCAGTTTTTAAAGCACAGTTCTTGAGGAAATCTGCAGTATGTATCAATGTGTATCTGTGTTTCTGCAGTCTGTTAAAAATGTTGTGCAATAAGGTTGATTATAAATATGATTTTAAAATACATTGGGTAATGGACAAATAAGCTGCGTTGGGTGTGGATGGATCATTTCTGGTCTACTGACCTCAGGTGACCTACCTTTATAGTTCAATGTATTTGTACAGTATAAAAATCATTATGTCTATGGAATGTCCCCATAAAACACGACAACCCAACATGTGTGAATGTTGGGAAGTAGAAAGGGAGGGGGATAGGAGGGGAGAAAGTTGAGAGAGTTCAATCTTTTGGGGGTCTTTTGAAGGGGACCCCCTTTTATACCCCTTCTCTGAACACATACAAACAGAATTTGTGTAGTTGTAATTATTGTTTTCCCTAAAAAGTTCTTATTTCTGTTTATATTTCTACCTATATTATCTAGGTGTGTGCGTGTGTGTGTGTGTGTGTGTGTGTGTGTGTGTGTGTGCGTGTGTGTGTGTGTGTGTGTTTATCTCCTAAAGAATCCTAAAGTTATTCTTCCTACATACTGGTATGTAAATGTGCAGTTAAATAAATCGTGTTTGTGATTGAAAGAAAGAAAGAAAGAAAGAAAGAAAGAAAGAAAGAAAGAAAGAAAGAAAGAAAGAAAGAAAGAAAGAAAGAAAGAAAGAAAGAAAGAAAGGTACATAGAGACACAAGGAGTTTGCGTGTGGCTCTTTGCCGGCTGTAAGCGTTGCTCGGATGATGACCCTATTGTCCAATCAGAGCTCCTGATTGTTGTGTACTTTTTGCTTTGAGGGGGCCCTGGCATGGACCCCAGCTGCACCCCCATTACCCCCAAGAAATAACCCCCTCTCCAGTCCATAATGAGACCCAAAACCAGTCCAAATCTCAACCATCCCTCCTCCAAATGAAGACTAAAGCTTCACGCTGTTGGGCTTCCTCAATCTGCCATGAAGAGCCCTAGTCCGCAACATCTTCAAACACGAAACAATCAGGCCTAAAATGGCAACAACAACATCTTAAATAACTTATTATTTAAGGAAGACTAGTTTAACAGTCACACATAGCATAGTTTTCAGACTATAGTTAGTTCAACTATAATGGCTCACTCTGCTTTATTGTTTCAATTTGTTTAAAAGGCAAAAATATACACTAATGATAGTTTCAGATGTGCAAGTGACAGTCTGTGTCTGTTGTGTATGCCCTAACTTGATATGTGGGGCTTATTTGAATTTGAACCTTATAGTGTGTTTGTGTGCATGTTTGTTTTTCTACATGGCTTGGACCCTAACATTTTTTTGTATTTCTCTGTCTGTGTGTGTGTGTGTGTGTGTGTGTGTTTGGACACAGAGTGTGCCCGTTTTAAAAGGGTTAGATCTGGACAGGGGCCAAGCCTGAAGGGGTGACATGATAAAGAGAAGGACAAAAAAGATTCAAAGAAGGAAAAAGGAACCAATCCAAAAATGACAAGCCTTTTACAAACCTTATGGGAAACGTTCCCGACACATGCACGCGTACACACTCACTCACTCAACATTCATGAAATGGCATCATGAGGTAGCAATATGGCGCCATCTGCTAGCGGAAAAAAGTTCTACAGCCAGATCCCTGACAAAATAAAAGAGTGCAGTAGGCTACCTTCAGAAATGTATTTTGCAATTTAGCAGACATTTTTAACGAGCAATATATTATATCAATAGATTGTGCCAACTTATATTAGCATCGAACGAAAACAGACTAGCCTACTTTCCTCATCCTGGTGCCACATTTCCGGTTACGAATTCTGGAGGGGTTGTTGGATCTGAACTGCTTAAGTTTAAACCTTAATGAAGGTTGGGGTGCCATTTTTTTATACAACTATGCTGTATTTTTCGGAAGAAAGAAAATAGGCTGACTTACTAGTCAGCCTATTTTCTTTCTTCCGAAAAATACAGCATAGTTGTATAAAATAACTAAGAGCGCACACTTGAGTAGAATACCAGTAGCCTAAGACTCGATCGCTTTCGATGGGATCTATATCGGACATCATTATCCTAAGAAAAGTAGGCCTACTATTCATCACTTTATTGTAGCCTACACCTACATGTGGAAAGAATATTTTCAAAAAAGTGTTTTGTTTAAAAAGGTTTAGATAGTTGACGTTTGCCACAATAATTCACACATTTCGACTAATTTCAATCCCCTGAATATCTAAACTGTGTTATAGGTGTAACCATTAGGGGGCGCCAAAAGCCGTTTTCCAAACTGAGTGATGAAATGCAGTGTTTAAATCAGGGGTGTCTGGTCCTGCTAGTGGAGGACAACAGTCCTGCAGAGTTAGCTCAAACTACAATTAAAGTCCCCATGAAATCAAAATGTTTTTTGATGAAATTATTATTTTTTGGCTTATAATATGAATATGTTAACCTTAAGGTTATCTATAAGCTAGTGTGCTCCAAAACAATGACAAATAGATTCACATTTAGAAGATATAAACATTCAAAACTTACAGTCTCTCACTTCCATCCAATAGCCTATGGATGAACGATTTCGATGAGATCAGGAGAAGAAATGGTTAGACAGACTCAGCATTAGAAACAGCACTGATGAGTAGAAGAGAAAACACCGGTGGCATTATGCACCAACACAACTTACACACATCCTCAGCATGATTATGTTCACTGTTTTGCTTTATAGCAGTTTCATATTAATCTATTAGACTGTGGCTGTCATAAGCTGTCAAAAGCGACTTTGCAGAGCTCAGAGGCTCTGTGCGAGCTGTGATATAAATGAAACGCTATTGGCCATTTTAAAAAAGGGGAGGAGCTGCTCGGCATGTCCCACCCCCCAACTGCGCCATGTTGGAGCTTAAAGGCACATTATGCAGAAATTGTGTTTTAGTCAAACAGTGACCCCTATAGTCGCTGTGGAACACTTACACTGTCGTTAATAGCTATCTAGACATATGTGGACATTTTTGGACTGGTCTAATTATCAACAATGGATGAATGAACAGCATCGTAAAAAAATGGCATACTACAAGCAAGCGCAACAACATAGAACGCAATCAAGTTTAGAAATAAGAGATTTAGGCTACTTAATCCATCAACAAGATCGCCAGGTCAGCATCGCGGTCGAATCCAGTGCTGCTTTTTAGCTCTCGCCAACTAGTGATACGCCGACAGTAATTTATTGAGCACAATACTAGATATCCGTGTGGGTCAAAATGGAAGCAGACAGAAGAAGACTCAGGCTCGGCAACGCAGGGACGCAGTGGGCAGACACAGATGCAGGAACAGGTAGAAATTCCTCCGGGAAAATCTCAGGAAACCACAGCATGGTACAGGAGTGGAATGCAGGAGAACACGGCGAGTAGAACCCTGGTAGCCTCAACAACCAACTCCCAAAGACAGGACGAGGTAACAAACAATATATCGGACATCCTCATTCAAAACAGCTGGCGCTGATCAGCTCATCAGCCGCGCCCGCCCTCGCGCTCACTCACACAACACGCACACACATAGCGAGGGCGAATCAGGGACTCTTTTCCGGTTCCTCACGCGGTCAGATTCTCTTTTCCTTTTCCAAGTCTCTTCCGACCGCGTTTTCTTTGCTTTTTCCATCGTCAAGTATCACGTCTGAAATGCGCGCAAGTGTCTTCGTGCTTCATATGTGGTTGTTGATGTGTGTGACGTCGTTGCCGTAAAGCAAGTCGTGATTCTCGCGAGATTTGTCGGGGGCGCTCCTCTCAAACTTGCATTGCTGGTTTTTCCAGCGGCGACCCCGCCAAGCTTTATTACCAGGATGATTCGCCCTACTATGAGTTTGTTTACCACCGAAATGACTTTGAAGCTGTTATATCAAGGTACAATTCTTGCATAGTGTGCCTTTAACTCTGCAGGAAAGTGGTCCTCCAGGAGCAGGATATTGGAAACCCATGGTTTAAGTTATTCTTTACAAACCTAGGCTAATTGTTTCATAGTGTTTTGTAATTAACAAATACACCACTTGGACATGCAAGACATTGCTTTTGACTCACAGCATAACCCTCTGGATTCTTATTTTTGTAATAATTTATAGAATTGTATTCTTTTTCTTTCTTTCTCATTATTTTAATCTTATTTTCCTTATTAAAATATGAATTTACTTCATAATCTTAAGAATTTTCTACTGAAATAGCCAGGTCTCTAAACAAATATTTAATTCAGGCTATTTATTTTAGAGATTTGCTTTTACATATTGAACAAAACGGCAATATGTATTGTATTTGGACATGTATTTTAGTATGTCTTCAAGTATGTGTGCGTGTGAGTGAGACTCTGAGAATGATTGGCAGTGCTGTGAGGGCTTTAACACACTTTATAAATTATAACATGTGTCAGTAAAGCTGTTTACAGCCGATTGTGGCTGTGATTCAGAGAGCTGCCCTGCAGCCTCTCACTGTTTGCAATGCAAATCAGTCCCACCAGTGAAAAGCCAACAGGAAGGTGGCGCATTGACCAACTAAATCTGATGCCCACGTTGATTTAAAAAACACACACACACACACACACACACACACACACACACACACACACACACACACACACACACACACACACACACACACACACACACACACACACACACACACACACAAACTCCTGTCAGGCCACTTATATCACATTCACAAAGCTAATCTTTTACCTTTGCTAAAGAAAATGCCCACAATGAGTAATATGTGGTTCCCAGAATATTGATGTGTGGCTGCTAAGGTGTGTTTAAGCACATATGCAATTTGGGCATTTTAGGCGAATGCAAGTTTGTTGTTAGGGTGTTTGGGGTGGTGGTTATCTGGCTAAAGTTAAAAGATCCCCCAGCTGTTTATGATATATATTTTATATAGCTGAAGTCTGTCTATCAGTGTCACTCTAAGTTCAATACATTTTTAATCAAATTGACTATTTTAATATATAGCATATCTAAATATTTATGATTATTTTATAATATATATCCGTCACCGTAATCACCCTAAGCAATACTGTTATCTTTTAATGATACCATAATCTCTAGCGGTTCCTTATCATAATCATACTGTTAAAATCTTTTATAGTCTTTATCAAATGCAATCATAATCTGTCTGCATTATCACATCTGCTCTCATCAACACTAGTCATTAGTTTCACCTCTAGTGGGAAACTTTTCTTCTTCTTCTTACTCGGGGCCCACCGTCGATCATGTGCACATCTTAATCCTGAAATTCTACTCTAAATTCCCCTCACACATTGTGAGTTATCTGATTGGCTCTGTAGCCACACGCTGCGGCCCGTCAGTGTTTTTGAGGAGCCCTAGTGGGTTTCTGGGAAGGAGGAAGCATTACTGTTTTCCTTGTCAGCCGATGTTTACTCAACAATGAGCGCAATCACACGCCTCAACGAACCTCAGGACCTCGACTGTACCTTTAGCACCCTCACTTTCTCTTTCACTCTCTCAATTATAAAAATGGTGCCTTTTCAATCTGATGAGCTTTGTAAGAATGTAAACATTGTGTCAGAGAAGTCACAAATTGCATTGTGCCATTTCAAGCCAAAGTAATGCTTTTTAATATATAGGGACATAATTATGCCTGATATTTCTAAATAATACTGTTCTTTTGAACTTTCTATTCATCAAAGAATCCAGAAAACAAAATGAACATGGTTTCCACAATTTTTTTTTTTTAGCTTTCATCAAAATTGGGAAGTCTTCAAGACAAAATAAAAAGTTAATGTAGCTTTCGTTTAGTAATGTCTGAATGCATACATTGTGAAGCTAATTAAAGTTAAAATCATTCCCCATATTTATACGAAGGACACAAATCGCACACATTTTTTCATTCTCTTTCTCTCCCTTCTTCACCCTTTGACTCCCTTCACTCCATCCTTACCTCTCTCTGTGTGTCTTTCTCTCGGTCTGGGCCGTAACCCGAGGCAATGTTCTGGCTTCGCTTCCCCTCAGAATAAATGTGGGGAAACTTTAGATTTGGCCCTCTGGTGAGAGCGTAACCCCAATTTCCTCCCAGAGAAGCATAGGTATGGAACTGGGAGGTGTGTGGACGGGAAGTTTACCTTAAACTGGGGTAACCACTGCCCGTTTCCAGGGTGACGAGCCTCATCATCATTTCTCTCGCTCTCTCGTACTGTCTCTCTCTCTCTCTCTGTGAGGTGGACTCAGTCCCCAGTGGTTTGGAGCAAGTGATTATGAGTTCAGATTGGGAAAAAGTGTGTCACGCTAATCGCTTGCTTCTTTTTCCCTTTCTAGCAATGTCAAATGGCTTTAAAAACTCCACTCTGTCTATCCATCTGAAATGGTATCACAAACCTTTCTTCTTTCTTCTGCTTTCTGCCTTATTGTTGACACTGTCAGGACTGTCTCTTTTCCTTTTTCTGTCCTTCATAATAGTAACGATACATGCATCATTACCAGTATTGATCCTAAGTATGTGCAATAAATAATGCTACATTTTTGATCTATAGATTTCCAATTTAGTTTGATTTCCAATGTAAAACATTGCTCCTTGAGCAAAACCAGTTAGTGTAGAGATCAATATGCTTAAATGATTTGTGCTAATGTCATTTATAAATAATTTTTCAACCTTGATCTACACACTAAGATGAACTGGTTTTGTTTTAGAAGCCAGATTTTTACATTGGAAACCAAGTAGCAACCCAATATAGTGTTAGTCATAAAGTAAACCAAAATGTTTTTAAAATCAGTAATTGTCGTTTATTAATATTGAGCTGTAAGTCAAATAACATGCAAAAAGAAAATAGTATTTTTATTCCTATATCTACACTACACCGTTTAAAGGTTTGTGGTCACCAAGGCTGCATTTATTTGGTCAAAAATACTGTAAAAACTGTAATATTGTGAAATATTATTAGCATTTAAAATGTATATCTTTTATATTTAACTATAATGTAAAGTAAAATGTATTTATTTATTATAGCAAAATTTTCAGCATCATTACTCCAGTCTTAAGTGTCACATGATCCTTCAGAAATCATTCTAATGCTGATTTGCTGCTCAAGAAACATTTCTTATTATTATCGATGTTGAAAACAGTTGTGCTGCTTAATATTGTGATAGGCTACTTTTTTCAGAATCTATTGTAATATTATAGATATCTTTACTGTCATATATCAGTTTAATGCATCCTTGTTATAAGGAAATTTTATTTCTTTAAAAAAATTTGTAATGACCCCTAACTTTTGTGAAGCCATATTTAATCTAGGTCCAATTTCTTTTATCTTGTAGTTTTGCTTGAGGTTTTCGAGGAGGAGTGCAAGCCACACAGCCTGGCCATATTGGCAAATGCTTAATTTGAGCTTTTACTAAGTGACAGATGAGTTTGATTGGACGCAAAACTTTTAATGGCAACAGCAAAAGACACAGTGTTTTATTTTGATGTTATATGTTTTATATGTTTAGTTGAACATTGTTTTTATTCTTCTTCTTTCAGAAGAGACCTGCGTGCCACCAGTTGCGAACCATTGCTCTACACGTGACGTTTTCTTGTATCTTAAGCCTCGGACAGGTGCGTAGAATCCTGCAGCCGGCCAAATGACAAGTCCCATCATACAAAGGTATTAAGTAGAGAGTGGGAATTTCTCTGCTTCTCAGGGTCTTCTCACACAAAAATGGAAAAACACACACATGGTTTTTCTCTCAGTGGCTAAAACAACAGCCTGAGAAAACTCTCACTGTATCTGCAGACTGAAAAAAGAGCCGTCTTTCTCTCATTTTCGGCACCCTTACACCCTGTTTCGTCTTCTGTCCGGACTTCTCATCCGATCAGGTTTCCCTCCCAGAGTCGCTCCGCACAGCTGCACACTTCTTTTAATCCACCTCTCGCTCTGTCTCTTTCGCACACACACCTCTATCATCAGTATTTTTATACGATCGCCAGGAAAACACGGCAAATTTTTTAGAGATTTAGGATTGAACAAGAAAAAAACAATTGAAATCAAGGGAAAAAAAAATCTCTGTGATTGTAAACACATGGGCGGAATTACCATAGAAACCAGCTAGTTGCATTAGCACTATAACATCCTGTCAGTTGCAACAATTACAGAGTGAACTTTGAAAGAAATTCGCCCCGAAAGTGACTCAAATATACCACTGAGGCCTTTCTTACAAGGTCGCTAAAGAGTGCATCCAAGTGACGGGCTCTTAATAGTTTTTAAAGCTGAGGTTATGTCAGAATGAGTGTGTCCGGCTAGGCTATCAAGCATAGCACATAAAACATAATGGCCCGCCTGCAGGAAACTAAATATAGATGGTGTTTTGATTACGTGAAAATTGACATTTCAAAGGAGATTAGGATCCGGCCACTAAAACAACACAGTGAAGAGCCGGGAGGCAGAAGCTGAGAGAGAAAGCTACCTTTACACGCTTAGCAACACACGGGCACATGCTCACTTTTTCCAGATCGGGCTACTGTGAGTGTGTTTGTGTGTGGGAACGTCACTCCGGCGACTAGCTTGGCTACTCTTAGCCTTCCTTTCACGCGATCGCTAAGTGGTTGACCCCGTGACCCCCGTCTCCTTGGAGCGCACGGAAGTGCTTCCTTCGCTACGGCAGGTGGAACAGATGACATCACCAGCGGAGAGCGTCCCATTAATGACGATTGGCTGTTTTTTCCGACATTATTCTGACATTACTACCACATTATTGTTGTATTAGTAGTGTCATTATTAGGCCAGGTGTGTTTTTACAGTGAGCAAACCCTCTGTCGCTCTGAATAGACACTATGTGGGCCAGGATTGAGATGGGACAGGGCGCCGGATAGCCGACACGAGAGGCTTCTCACACGCACACGTGCCATGAACCTACAAAAGTCAAACTGAGTTCATGAACACAACAATGCAATTCTTTGTGTGTAGACAGAAATATCCTATAGTAAACTTTAGTTAATGATGATCCGCAAAATGAAACCAAATATTTTAAACATGTACAATTTTTAAATACAATCAACTGGGATGTTTAAGTCATTC
This sequence comes from Rhinichthys klamathensis goyatoka, assembly GCF_029890125.1. Classification (NCBI taxonomy): domain Eukaryota; kingdom Metazoa; phylum Chordata; class Actinopteri; order Cypriniformes; family Leuciscidae; genus Rhinichthys; species Rhinichthys klamathensis. The sequence goes on from NW_026607183.1 coordinate 408,200, forward strand.
AACTTAAATTGCATTGAATTGACTTGAACAATGAGTTGAAAATTATATAACATAAAAAAGTTGAAAATTTGAGTTTAAGCAATGTTAAAACCATGTTGTAACTTATTGATCATAATATATTTTTTTACAGTGCATCAGCATGTAATGTTGAGAATTAAATGAAACAATCATGTTCTTTTTAGATTTTTCTTTTTTTTTCTTAAGTGTTTTCATAAAAAAAATCAGTTTTTTCTTTATGACACATAATGTGCATAATGTTTTCATGAAAATCTCCTTTATATTTAGTCGTCCTTTATATATAGTCAATTTCATGTCATATTCATTCATTGTTAGTCAAATTTAGTCAATGAAAAAGTGCTTTATTTTACAGTGTCATTGTTACACGTTCCATGTAGTTTCTGTAGTAATATAGATTATGCATAATTACATGCAACTAATCCTATACCACACCCTAATCCTAACCCTAAAGTAACTAATGTACTTAATTGTATAAAGGACACCTTAAAATAGTGTAACCAACTTTTTAATATTATTTTAAAAATGCATCAATATGTAACAAAATCCTGACTTTACTAACTGTCAACAGCATGTTTTCATTATGGTCATGATGCACATTTTCAGTCTCATCTTTAGTAGCAAACATTTTTGTTAGTAACTTAATTGACGAAATTAACATTTGTGTACATTTGTGCACCCGATAATTATCTTTCAAAACTCCCCAAACTACATGCACTCTCATGCGACGCCTGGATCACTGTGAAAGCTATCATGTTCAAGAGAGCATGGGGATCCTGAGAGCTCGGGCCAGACATGACGGTCTTCCTCTTTTAAAAGAGCATCGTCATGGAGACGCTTCCGACACCACACAACGATAAATGGCAGAGCCGTAAGAGATATTCGGTTGCACGCACACACGCAACAGCAAATGCATGCAATTAAAGAGATGTTCTTCATTTCACATCCACCTGGATGTAAGAGTCTCGGCGAGAAGCTTGCCAATCGATGGACTTACAGATAAGCGATCAAAAACACAGATACGATCTCGCGCACACACACATCTTCATGTCTGATTAGTTGTGTTGAGTCTGGTCGCTATACACACAGATCTGGACTCACCCTAAGGATTTTGGGTAACGGAACACTGCAGATCCACATCTCAATAAGTGTAGAAACAGGTTTCCTCTCTCTCTCGTTCTCTCATTTCCTCCCGTTTCTTTCTTTCAATCTCTCGCTTGTCTCATGCCATAATGCATTTTGCTCTTCATCTTGTTCATTTTCTGTATCATGCCTATTAGATTAAAAAAAAGAGCGATCTTAATGGAACAGTTCACAGATAATGAAAATATTGTCATCTTTTATTCACCGTCATGTTATTCAAAAAAAGCATTACAATACTTTTTGACTTCTGCGAAACACAAAAGGAAAGATTTCAAAGGTGTTGTTTGCTCTTTTAATTGCAATTGGAGACAGGAGCTTTCAAAAAGCACTATAAAATTATCCTAAAAATAATGTGTGCGGTATTTTAAGTCTAAAGATGATATAGCTTTGTGGTGTTAACATACCAAAATTGAAGTTGTTACTACCTGATAATCTTCACCTCCAGTGAGCTGTTACACCCTGAAATCAGATCATTGAGTCAGTGAGTTGGAAAATCAGTTTAGTTTGATTGGTGAATGAATCATTCAGGTTTTGGATCAAGTGATTCATTGAAAAGCTCAGATTCTTAAGAATGATTCATTGGGAATGCTATTAGATGGAGATCAAATGGACACATTTGCCTAAAGTCAACATGAAAAGGGAAAATACTCTATTTTGTATTGTAAAAGGATTCATTTACCGTAATTTTCAATGAAAGTGTCCGGATCTTCCAGGGAAAATGGCAGACTTCTCTCTGGTGATGTATGCTGGATATATTATTTTCGATAATCCATTTGGGATGTATGGCAAAATACGGAACAAAAGATTCTCAGATTTTTCTTCTGAGAAAAGACTCCAGTAATCTCACAAGTATCAAAATATACTCAGATATTTCCAAGATTTCAAAGTCTGCCATCAAAAGTCAGATTTCAGTGTCAGCTCAAGCTTTTTTCAACAAATATTCCAAGCCCACATAATCTTAGCTATGCAATCCACTTTCATTTTAGCTCTGTACTCTTATTGTATGTCGCCAAATGACAATTGTTGTGTATTGTCTAATAAACACTTTAAATCTCCTGAGGAATTTTTGGAGAAACATGCTTTACTGATTGAGTCTCATGAGCTATGAAAGAGAAATACAATTGTTCTATGGTACAGGCACAGACATTATGATTCTATCTGTACACGCACACACACACATGCACATCTCCTGGATGGCTTTCCCTCTTTGGTGTCCTGATTTTCCAAAACATCTTAGTGAGGGAGAGTGAGAATGAGAGAGAGAGAGAGAGAGAGAGGGATCGTCGTAGGGTCTCTGTGGAAATGTTGGTGTGGTGGACAGGCCTGCCCGGTCTGCTCTTTATTTAACAGTGGGAGTAAAGAGAGATGAGCTCTGTGTGTGCAGATAAATATAGTGTGGGAACAGGCAGTCTGCTGGGGAACTCTTCACAACCTAACGCCACCTAACTTTCTCAGACAGAGAGAGATCTGAGCACTTTTCCCCCGGTTAAGACTCGATGAGTGAATTACAAGATGCAGGTCATCAACGACCATCAACACACACACTCATGTGGCCAGATACAGTATAGTTTATACACAAGAGATTGGATTACGCCAGAGAGAGAGATAAACCACCTACGCATACTGAACTCCAGCACATACACACTTTCAAACCAGTGGAAACACAGCAGGTTGTCAGTTACAAGCTGACCTTCCAGGCACTTTTGGCCATCGTTTGTGCGTGTAAGCCAAAAGAAGGACAGAAAGAGAGAAGTGACACGTACACACACATTCAAATGTGTCCAGCTGCTCCCTCGGGTGGCTATTAGTTTGTAATCGTAATGAGGATGAGAGAGTTGGGGAGAGCGGCTTCAGGGCGAGCCACAGTGGAAAACCTGCAGAAATGATGTCAGAGCAATCGCGACCACCGATTGGAGTGGAGATTCCCGACGAGAGCCTATAAAACCGGGAAAGACAACAGCAGGAACCAGCAAAGGCAGAGAACGTGAGAAATTCCAGGAACTGCACGGTGTCCATCTGTCCGTCCCCGTGTGACTGAAACCGAATCTGATTAAGGGTAAGGAGCCTTGGAGAAAGACCAACCTTTATGTTCCTACAGGGCTGTGTGTGTTTGGGTGGAAAGGTGAGCAGACAGGTGTTGAAGATGTATTTAAAGACATCTGTTAGGGGTTGTTGTAGAATAACTCTGGTTAGTTGGTCGAGAATCTGCTGTTTGATAAGCAACTGTGAATTAGTTTGAGCTCCAGGGTTACAGATGAACCTGTCTCGAAAAAATGCTGGGTTGTTTTAACCCAACTTTGGGTCAAATATGGACAAACCCAGCCGTTGGGTTAAATTTTTTAACTACATTTTAACCCAACGTTTGGGTTTGTCCATATTTGACCCAAAGTTGGGTTAAAACAACCCAGCATTTTTAGGGTGAAACCTCCTGTTGATTTTGCATTGCTGCAATAGTGACACAGAGGTGTGAAATCATGTCTGATATTAGAGAACCGTTGAGAGTGTCTTTGAGAGAGTGAGTGTGTGTGCATGCAGGGCAGTGAAGAGTGTGTGGGCATTGGGAGATGGCTGGAGTTGTTTATTTTTGGGCACGGAAAATGCTAAAGTTAGCCCATGTTGCTGGACAATGCATTTCCCCAGTCGTGGGGCAGGACAGGGGCCACACCTGGTCCGGTGCTCAGTGCACCCTCCCTGGAACACTGAGGACGGGACACTCTGGGTCAAATAATAAGTGAAACTGCATTACTGGTGCATTTCGGAAAGATACTATACAATCCTGCCAAAGAGTTTTGAATCATTTTTAGGAGAAATAATGTGGCAGGTGTTCATATTTGGTGAGAAACTTTGTTATATTTCTTTAAAGTGACAACTGACAATAAAAGAAGGGCAAAATAAAATCATGGATGATTCAAGGTCAGAATTTCACAAATATAACATTTAGTTTTGTTTATATAATTGTCTATCTCATCTATCAGTAACCTAATTAGTTGTGGTAGAAGTGTTTTTTTTTTTTACCAGTCATTGAAAGTTGCATTTATTTCATTTATATTTATTTTAAAGTACTTTAAAAATAAATTATGTTTAAAAGAAATTACACAAATTCCACTAAGATGAATGCCATTTTTAATGGCACTGGTGCAATGCAATTCAACACAACTGCCAGCAGACAGCAGTCAAAATGGATTTAGTGCATTATCATAATCTGAATAAGGTGGTTTTAGAAAAAAAAAAGAAAGAGCTAAGATAATGGTGATCTCTTAAATATAATATTTACTGTAATAAATTTATCAGCACTATAAAACATTTGCTCAAGTGATGCGAAACAACAGTAACGTGCAGTCCCGCCATGAGGAAGTTTTTTTGTTGTTGTTGCGAGTTTGGTTAAGAGTGTGTTTTGGGGACACACAGGTAGGGGTGCAGGTCAGAGTGTGTGTTTGGGCTGAGTTCATGTGTTTGTGTAGAGGGTGTGTGTTAGAAGCATTCTCACACTCTCGCGGCTGCCGGACCGCCCAGTCAAAGTGTATTTTCACAGATGGAGTCTGGATGAATGTAAACATCGCCCTGTATCACAGTAATTCAACACGGTGCTGAAGCTGGAGTGTGTGTGTGAACTCTCAATTGACAATACACTGACACAGGGACATAAAAACTTTAATCACTGTAATTATGTTGCTAGATAGATAGATAGATATTGTGTACAAAAATGTATTAAATTGATCATAAGTAATAGTAAACGCATTTATAATGTTACAAAATATTTATATTTCAAATAAATGCAGATCTTTTGACCTTTCTATTAATCAAAGGATCCTGAAAATAAATGTATCTTGGTTTCCACATAAATATTAGGCATCAGCAATGTAACTGCAACATCGATAATAATAATGAATGTTTCTTAAGCATCAAATCATCATATCAGAGTGATTTCTGAAGGATCATGTGACACTGAAGACTGGAGCAATGATGTTGAAAATTCAGCTTTGCATCACAGGAATAAATTACATTTTAAAATATTTTAAAATAGAAAAATATATTTTAAATTGTAATACTATTTCAGAATATCAGTGCTTTACTGTACTTTTGATCAAATAAATGCTACATTGGTGAGCATAAGAGACTTTTTTCAGCAACATTAAAAAATCTGACCGACCCCATACATTTTAATGGTAGTATACATGTACATGATTGTCAGAAATCACATTGTTAATATTGTATTGAAGATGCTGGGCTGTGGATGTGTGCTGCTCTCTGGTCTGCTGACACTGACCTTGTTCCACTGCAGTGTGGAAAGTCTTCACATACCCCAAGAAAGACCAGAGGTAAGTCCAGGTCTCGCTGATATACATATATATATATATAAAGAGAGAGAGAGAGAGAGAGAGAGAGAGAGAGAGAGAGAGAGAGAGAGAGAGAGAGAGAGAGAGAGAGAATAAGGTTAGATTACATTTTGTGTTTTGTAAGGGAACTTCACTCTGCCTGTCTTCAGACAACACAAACAAAACAGACTTCATGTATGTGATGAGATTAACTGGTACAAGTGACAGATGATAAGCTGTCATCAGTCTCGGTGCTCTATAAATACAGTGGGGTTTCCCCTAGAGAGCCACCACAGGAGGTTACCATTGCCATCCCCTTATGAACATGAGCTACCTCTCTGCCCATCTGAGAACTGACCCACTGGGTCACCCATTCTCATTCTGCCTGTTTCTCAATATGACATAGAAGGAACCAGCTGTAGTATTGCATCTTAAAGGGTTTGAGTTGGTCTTTAAGGTGTACAAGCTGTATATATATTGTTTTTTTATTCCAAGATGGTTTAACAGCTCTAACAGCTTAGTCAAAACCATGTCCATCTAGAAACCATGTAAAACCTGTTTACCTCCTTAAAATTGTGTTAAATGAATTGTCCATCAGGGAAAATATTTATTTTGGGGGAAGACTGTGATTTTACTGACAATTTTGAAAACTGAATATTACCATGCATTTCCTTATTTTGATCTAGTATGTGGAATCACCTGTCGTGGAGGGCCGCAGTGTCCAGCAAAGCCAAACCGAGCAGAAGGCCTCAGGAGCCGTCAACGCTAAACACCTCCTGCACCACCAGCTGGTCCGACTGGAGAACGACGTCATCGAGACCAAGAGGAAACGGAGTTTCCCCGGATCCAACACGCCTCTTGATCGCCTGTCAATCAGCACCATGGATCCCAAAAGCAACAAGCAAAGGTAGAGGACAAGAGAAAACACTTTCATTTTAGTTTGGAAAAAGAAGTGAAAAGCATTTATAACGGGAATAAATAATAAAATAGCATGATTAAAATATTTCACATTATTATTATTTTAATAATAATTTAAACATTTTGAGTAGATTTTTAAATTGACACCTTAATTCTTTATTTGGTGTTTTATAACAACAGTTTTTTATATTATCATCATATCATGCTGAAAAATTGTCTCAATTAACTAAATCATTAGCACTGTAAGTTTTAATTAAAGAAACACATACAAAACACAGATGATGATGAACCATAAGTAGCTTTGATTGGCCGGGGCTCAAACACATAGTTTTTATTGGCTGAAGTCAGTCATGCACAGCTTGATAGTTTTGTGTGTTTTTACAGTTCACTAAGAGCAATTAATGTTTTGTCTGTAGCCCACAGTTAAAGTTACTTCTATTTCTTGGGTGGAGTCACAGTGGTGTGGATTGAGGTTTTGTATGACATAATAAGTGTCTGATACGGACTTACGGGAACGGACAGTCCAACTGTGCTGATGACTGTATCATCGGACTTCCAGTCAATGATCAAAACTGTTTTATCTCTGTGAATGATTTGATCTTCCTGCCGGACGGAACACGCAGTGTGTAACACAGCATGGCCTGAGGCTCTGACAAGGCTCTATCTAAATGATCCTCAGCACTTGATCAGATCAGGACAGAAGCCAAGAACAGCAGTGAAAGCACCACACCACCATGCATTATCAAATCTCAACACCTGAATCCATCTCTCATGAGCCTGATAAACATGATGAAAGCTCACGAAACCCCTCCATAATGTGACTGTTCCAATGATCCTCAGTAAAGATATTCATTTCAAAAGCAAATGTTGAATTCTGTTTCTAGTCTTCTAAAGAAGGTGTGAGATCATACAGTATAGGGGTGTAACGGTTCAGAACATTTACATGTCCCCATAATAACTTACTTCACCTTTCCTCAAGGATACAGCGAGTGAAGCGGCACCTGAGGCTTCCCGTTTTCAGGACACGCACATATTATCACTGAACTGAACTGTGGAATAGTTGTGAGACTTCCACGAGTCATGACACAAATCGGCACAATGCCAAATTATTTAGTCTCACCAACTTAAAAAAAACTCCATAATTGATGCTCATACATAAGAGTAAGACATCATTCAAAACTGTAATGAATACATGTACCGTTACACCCCTAATACAGTATGATTGCATCTTCCAGGCGGAAATCATAAGCTGCTAAATTTGACATATATCCATAGAGTAAACGCTGCAAATGTAAGAAGCTATTGCTAGTACTGGAAAACTAGCTTACTTACTAAATACTTCAGTAGACCTATACACATTTTAAATAGTAAGTGAAATAGTAGAATGCCACACCTCATCGTTTCATTGTTGTGTAAAAATGTCCAACTCTTTTATCTTAATCATCAGTCTGATGAAATAATGAGGAAAAAAAGGAACTTCGGTTCATTAATCACATTAAAAATGGAAGGTCAAGTGCGAGTTTGTCCATTGCTTTGTGGGATATTTCATGCAGTGTGCATTGTCATATAGGCCTAATTCTCATTTTACCAAATGTAATGTAGTAGGCTAGGTCAGTCCGGTAGGCTATACAGAACATCTGTAAAATGTACCATGTGTATGCTATTTAAGTTTCAAGTAGCTTTTATAAACGTGCCTTAAACATTATACGGTGTGCATTGAGACAAAACAATGGCACTGGCATGTTGTAAGATTATGTCAGTGCAAGTTGCTTTCAGTTAAAACAGCTCAAACATGCATTATAGTCTGGGACTAGGTTTAAGCCTTTTCTGTGGAATGAGTAGCCTATGTCATAATTATGGTGATAATTTTTTTTATTTAAATACAATTAATTTTAAAAAATAATTTTACCACAGCATGTTTTTTTCTTAGCCTATTTTCCGGAAATGGGCTTCCATAATTTTGAACATCCTTAAATAGGCTACTTGCCTCCGCTTCATTTCTGAAGGCTGTCGTGTCTTTCCACTCGGCAGTATGTGAATGTGAAATAAAACGACAGTAATCTGAAGGAAATGTCTGGTATCTTTTCGTTATGTCCGCAGAAAGGTTGAGTTGCCGCGGCGACGAGTCAGCGTTCCGATAGACCGGATCGGCGTGGGTCGTCTTCCCAATCCCAACAGCCGAGGATAGACTCCGCCTGCTTCGACCACGCCCTGACAAACAGGTATCAACTACATAATGTTATACGAGTCTACTTAATCTCGTTAAATGTATTGTAAAAATGAAAATATCTTGTTTGTTCTTTTGTCCACAGAGGGGAATGTCGCAGGTAGATGAAATGCATGACAAGCACACCAGCCAACACAACTCACTAACCACTGAATGATCAGCGCATTTTTAATAATCGCTTTTCCAGAGCTGTTCTTTCTCATTGATCACTGACGTAAACTTTCAACGTTTAATCAAACGGTTTATTTCCTGTTCGCATCCATCATCATTTAAATTCAACTTCTAAACTGTATTCCTTTTAGAAAATGAGTTCCGTTTATGTCAGAGGCATAGCCAATCAGAGAGGAATCTGCTCATAGCACATCTCAATATTTACTCCTCACGACGTCTCGCTTGCTGTTATGTACTGTACACAACTATTGTTATTTTCTCAATTTGACTGAAGGCTGTTCAGCCTTGACAATAAAACAGATTCAATTCTACAACCGTCTCTCTTATTTCAACTAAAATGCGAGCTGAGCTGCTAAAAAAAAAATTCAAAGAGTCCACTGTGACGCTGATTAGTGAATATGTGCTATGTATGAATGTTAAATATCATAATTGTTGATACCTGGTGGTTGGTGTTGATCCCTTTTTCTAGTTTTGTAGAATAGAAGGGGACAATGCAGTCCATAAACGTATGCTACTTGTCTGACAAAGACATATTCTAGTAATGAAGCTTACACACTAAACATATAGCAAGCAACACGTTTCTTGAAACATTTATTTCTCCAACATGTGCAAATACAACTATAAAATCAGTGCATTTCTTACAGAAAAATAATGGCTTTTAAATAGGAGTGTTTATAAAAGTATAACATTTGAAAGGTGTTGTTAAATAGGTCTGAAACTGCGTTTCATCAGGTAAATGATTTATGTTGATATAGATATAAAGGTGTATATTTGATTGTTGCTTATGTACTATAAACTGCCATTCAAATGTTTGTGGTAGGTAAAATTAAAATAAAATAATAATAATAGTTTGAAAGAAGTCTTTTATGCTTACCACCGAGGCTGCATTTAAAACTATTTTAATAGATTTTAAAATGTTATTCATTCTTGTGATGCAAAGCTGAATTTTCAGCATCATTACTCCAGTCTTCAGTGTCACATGATCCTCCAGAAATCATGCTGATTTGATGCTCAAGAAACATTTCTTGCTGCTTCATATTTTTGTGGAAATCGTGATACTTTTTTCAGGATTCTTTGATGAATAAAAGTTCAAAAGAACAGTTCTTATTTGAAATAGAAACCTCATGTAAAATTATACAGTAAATGTCTCTACTGTCACATTTTGATAAATTAAAAGTATTCATTTGTTTAGAAAAAAAAAATCATACTAACCTCAAACTTTTGAACAGTAGTTAATTATATAATGCTGTCTTGATAGGCTAAAGACCCTAACCAGTACTGAAGGACAATACACTTTTTGTAGAGTGTTTTAAACAACAGCAGACAAAAAAAAAAAATGATGAAAAAATGATGAAAGATGATCTAAGCACAGGGACAAATGAGGTGAGTACAACACTACTTGTCATAATGAATATGGTTCTGACTGGTTGATTCAAGCGTCCGGCGCAAGCTCATACCATTCATTAATGAATTCACAGACTGTGAACTTGAACTTGAATGAAATAAAAAGTTCATAACTCAGGAGTGAATGTGACCAAATGAAAGAATTACCACTATTGGGTGTAACTCTTGTTCACATTAAAAAGCACAGAAAAGTTATTTTGTTACAAATGGTAAGAAATGGCTCCGCTGCTGTTTTCCGAGACCCTCACCATCAGCGCTCCACATCCATGTGCCCGTGTAGCCAGTGGACGTAGTTTGCCACCCGGGTGTACACCCCATACACCCTCTGACTGCCACACTCCTCTGGCCCACCCCAGGACACCAATCCTTGTGCCACCCATCTGCCACTGTGGGAGTCCTGGGTGACAAAGGCTCCCCCACTGTCCCCCAAACAGGTGTCCGGTCCACCCTCGTAAAAGCCAGCACAGAACATATTGCTGGTGATATTGTAGTTGACGGAGCGTGACGCATAGCTAGCTTTGCATTCGTCCTGCGGCACGACCGGAAGCTTCACATACTGGAGCAGCTCGGAAACGGCGGAGGAATCAGAGCTCAAGCCGTTGGTGGAGCCAGAAGCGTTGGCCGTGTTGATTCCCCAACCGGCCACGATACCCAATGTGTTGGGAAGAGGCATCAGGACATTACCTTCTACACCAGGCTTTGGAAGACAGACAGGTCGTAGTAACGCAGACAGCACCACCTCCTGGCTGAGTTTAACCAGAGCTATGTCGTTGTTATAGTTTTGAGGATCAAACTGAGGATGGAGGATGACTTTCTCTACGGACCGATTGGTTGCCATGTGCTTTTCCCGTACATCCGTGAAGCCCAAGTGCACTTGGATGTGTTCAGAAGCGACAGGGATGACGGAAAGATCACGGCGATGAGATCTGAGCACGTGAGCGGCTGTGACAACCCAGGTTGGGGAGAGGAGAGCGCCGCTGCCAAACCAGCGATCCTCTGGGACACGGGACACATCCTCCACTGAGAGCAAAGCCTGCCAGGGGAACAGACCGGGAGATGCTGTTCTTCCACCAACGATTCGCTTCTGCTGGGCTGGGAAGAGCTGTGACGGCTCACCGCATGCTTAAATGAAAACAGGTGCAAGTTTACATAGATATGCATAACCAAGGCTACATTTGATTAAAAATACATAAAAAAAATTGTGGAATATATTATAATTTAAAATAACACTTTTCTGTATTAATATATAGTTTTATTTATTCCTGGAATAACAAAGCTGAATTTTCAGTAGTCAGTGTCACATGATCACTCAGAAATCATTCAATCAAGCTAATATGCAGATATGTAATACATTATTTAGTTTTTGTAAAACAATGTTGTGAATATGTATCATTGGTTTGAACAATCATAAACTAAAAAGAATGATGTCTCATGATACATCACAATGTTGCTTCCCAGTTCATTTCGAACTGGACCGAAAAATGACTCGAGGTTTATTGAGTATTGAGTTTTATATTATACGGATTTGAGCGATTCCCTGACTGAGATTACAAATATTTTCATCACAGTCTAGTGCCCTGCAAAATTCTTTTACAATTCCAAAGCATTACATTTGAAGTTTGAGCCTTACCAAGAGGAGTGCTTGCTTGTGGAGTAGGAAGTTGAGATTCAGGACTGGTACTCAAGGTTCTTTCAAAATCTCCTACCATAAATACACACACAACAGTAACTTATAGGCCTACTCTAGTCATGTACAGTAGTAGGTTAGAACACAGTTACCATGCTTAAATGTAAAGAAGCCCTGTTTATAATAAAATAAATAGAATAGGCATAGGAGTGATTTTAATATACTGTAAGTGACTCTCTGTAACACACCTTACCTGGTAGACAGGTGGGCAGTGGCGTCCCGTCCTCACTCACCCATTCCCCACTCTGATGACAAGTGTAAGTGTCTGTAAGGCCAGTCAGAGTCAAATCCACAGTGACATTTAATATGATTGGACTTTAATGCATCAATGACTGAAAGTGAAATACTCACTGTTGACCTTGACAGAGTCTCTACAGCTGTACTGGATTCTGGATCCAAACACAGTACTGTTTCCAGAACTCTCGAAAACAACCTCACCCAGAACTACATCTACTGGACCACAGTCAACCACTAAAGGAGAGATAATAGGAGAGAAGACAAGTTAGAGTAATAATAGCCATATTTGGATTCCTTGGATGAAGATTTTGATTGATTGATGGTTGATTCAAATTTAGTTTTTTATTATTAAAGAGATTCTTCAAAAATCTTCAAAAGTACACTATCAGAATTTATTATATAATTATTAGAATAGCATTTTACTCAAATTTAAAGGTTTGACAGGATGCACGTATTGCATTATTTGTTTGATGGATTAGATGGGAGGAATTGTTTGAGCAGGAGGTGAAAATTGTATGATTTGCAGAATGTTAGCAATGAATCTTAAATTAAAGAATAATGACAGGAATTCTCAAATATGATTGGTGGATTTTGTAGAAGGTCATGCTTATTGTAAGCGGACTCTTGATGGAATGGATTTAAAGGGTTACTTCACCCTATAATTACAGTTTTGTCATCATTTACACACCCTCCAAACCTGTAAAGGTGATGATACACAGGGCAACTTTTTGAGCAATGTTGCTGGGCAATGTTGCCGTCAACGGGCAACCAGATGAGACACAGGGCCCACGGCCGATATAAATTATCCTGATATAAATTTATTGTCCATTTTCAATGTGAAAGTGCCCAAGCAACAATCGCTCGGCAAGATTGCCCAGCAATATGCTCAAAAAGTTGCTCTGTGTATCATCACCTTAAGACTTTCATTCATCTTCGAAACACAAATGAATATTTTGCAATGAAATCTGAGAGCTTTCTGTCCCTCCTTTGACAGTCCACGCAACTACCACTGTCACTTCAAAAGGTCCATAGAGATAGTGAAACTAATCCATATGAATCGAGCGGTTTAATCCAAATTTTTTTGAAGAGACATGATCACTATATATCATGAACAGATTGAATTTAGGCTTTTATTCACATATAAACATTGATCTGAGAAACATGAATAGAAGCTCAACCGTACTAGCTTGATGAGCTCAAACGTGCTGCGTAACATGAGAATGAACCTCATTGGTTCTTGCTGAAGTTCAAATATGTTGCGTAACACACGAGAATGAACCTCATTGGTTCTTGCTGAAGCTCAAACGTGCTGCGTAACATGAGAATGAACCTCATTGGTTCTTGCTGAAGTTCAAATATGTTGCGTAACACACGAGAATGAACCTCATTGGTTCTTGCTGAAGCTCAAACGTGCTGCGTAACAAGAATGAATCTCATTGGTTCTCATTTGTCAAGCAAGCATGCTTGAGCTTCCACAACTTATGTGTGAGTTGATTAATGTTTATATGTCAATAAAAGCCTAAATTCAATCTGTTCATCATATAAAGCGATCGTGTCTCTTCAGAAAATGTGGACTAAACCGCTCAATTCATATGGATTAGTTTTGCGGGGATTAGACATGTGGGGGAGTAATTAATTCAGAATTTTCATTTTTGGGGGGACTAACCCTTTCATTTGGTGAAGAAAAAAATTTACCATTTACAGTAAATAGTGAAGATCACACTCATACCAAACATTAAGTCTTCACTCTTCCACATGAGTTGTCCGTTCCCAACAGGTGAGGCAGCTTTGCAGTCAGTCCTGTCTGAAAGTCTAAGTGCATTTATGTGTATGTACTTCTGTCTCAAAATGAACCTAATAGTAAAAGTAATGTGTACTATTGAATAAGAGATTTAAAAATATGTATAAAAAACTAAAGATCATGTTCACATCCATACAGTACAAGTGTATGCTCACTGGTTTATTTCAGCACAACATTAATAACCAGTAGATGGAGACATTCTATGATACTTAAACTCAGTGTGGCCTTCACAACCACACCACTTAACTGGTAAAAAAAATAACAGATCATTATTATGCAATTAGTATTATTATTATCAAGTGCTGTGAATTTGTCAGAATTTGCACATAACCTAAACAAAATTAATCTTGCATACGTATATAGTCAACTGAAGTGAGTCAAAACATTTAATTTATTCAACTCAAATCTTTTTTAAATATATTTTTTCACAGGCACAAATTAAGGCTAGGCCTGAACTAACCCACACAATTCCCATTTAGTCCAGGACTAGGCTTAAACTGGGAACTGGAAAACCTAGAACAAACACAGAGATTTAAGAATATATTTTTGTCATGAGATGGGCTACTTTCGTATTTTACCTTTTGTATTTTAATATATTTTAAATTTATTTCTGTGATCAAAGCTGAATTTTCAGCATCATTACTCGTCAGTGTCACATGATCCTTCAGAAATCATTGGTATATGCTGATTTCATGCTTTTTTATTATTATCAATGGTAATCATGATTTTTCAGAATTCTTTGATAAATAGAAACTATTCAAAAGATCAGAATTTATTTGAAATGGAAATCTTTTGTAAAATTATAGTTATACAGTATAATTATACAGTTTTTACTGTCACATTCAATCAGTTTAATGCATCCTCGCTGGACCAAAAAAAAAAAGACCCCTTATGACCCCAATGGTAGTTGATGGTAGTGTATATATTATAAGCTCCGTAACTATTTGGTTAAAATGCTTGGTAGGGAACGACGCCTCCTTTGAGATTCCTTCTCTGGTGGCAGCAAGTAGAAGAAGAAAAGAGAGAAAGAGCAAGTGAGAAAAAAAAGACAGGAGGAAAACAGAATTACAGAGTCTCTGTTAAAATACTTACTTTTACACAGCGGGAAGTCACTGCTCCATTTCCCATCCCTCTGACACTCAATCTGATAATGCTCTAATTCATTATCACCCTGTAAGAGAGAATGTGAATGTGATGTAAAACAGTACGGATTTGTCTCAATCAGCTTGCACCAGTCACTGCCTTTATCAGCACAAGTGAAATGTGTCCTTCGCCTGACCTGTCTCAGTGAGTATCCAGGGTCACAGGTCAACGTAATGTGATCTTTGAAGATGTAATTCGACTGCAGAGGCCCCAGGTGTCCATTATGAGGCGCCACTGGGGGAGAGCATTCAGAACCTGAAGATAACAATATACACAAACAATGATGAATATGGATGAAATTAATTTTAGCAATGATATGCATCGGTCAGTCTCTGACCTGTGGAGGTGTAAGTGAGTTTCCAGCCGAGATTCTCTCCGGAGTTGTCACTGTGAAACAGGATGTTGACCATGTTGCTTCCGGTCTGGATCTTCCCTGGGGACTGCTCGCCACATAATGGGTCAAACTCCTTGTCTCCTGCATGAATCTGTAGATAAAGCATCACTAACATCATGAATCTTATCAATATTTATCATAATATTAAATTATTATAATTAGTGATACACTGAACTGAATGGTTTACCGAAGCATTGAAACCGAAATTAAAGTTTTTATTTAGCCAAAAACGATACTGAACATATCGTTTATTTATTAATCTATTATTTAATTGTATGTGTATATATATTTATATATATATATATATATATATATATATATATATATATTATTTGTGTATAATGGTGGCTAAATGAAAGGGGTCACGACATAGATTTTTTTTTTTTTTTTAAAGGGATAGTTTGCCCAAATTTTTTTATTTTTTTTTAAATTAAAAAAATATTGGTAACCAGAATGTTGACAGTAGCCATTGACTTCAATTCTTTAAAATATATTTTGTGTTCAACAGAAGAAAGAAACTCATACAGGTTTGAAACAACATGAGGGTGAGTAATTGTAAATTATGACAACAAATTAATTTTGGGGGGGCGAGGCATTTTTGGAGGGTGTGTTAATGGTACAAAGACATGACATGTTCTCACTCTATTCTCACTTTAATAAAGTCGTAGGGACAGGTGACTTCAGGGTGGTCTTCAATGTCAAAGGTGTCATCAAACTCCAGAGTGATTTGAAAACCCTCCTCCAGCTCAATACGATACATGCAGTCAGAGCTTTTGGGGTACGGTTTAGGGAAATCAGCACTGGCGATCTCTCCGGACCGCTCCGTATACACACTGTCATTACATTCCACTGCAATGATTACAAACACACACAAACACACACATTTATTTTTCAATATCATTCAGCATTCAAAAACAGCAACTAAAAGAGGAATGCACACAGATGAACAGTGATCATAAATTACTAAATCTTCTTCCTACTCTAAATCTTCAGCTAAAATATACATATTTTATAATATTTATTTTTACATTGAAACACATGGAAGTTGTAATGCTTGCACCCGTTCTAATCGGGTTTTTGAAGTTCACAAGTTAATCCACATCTCACTGACCACCACAATGTAAATATTTAGTTGTTGGTGCTTAGCTACAATCAGCTGAGGAGGGGGCAAAGGTTAGACATAAAACAGACTCCCTTTAACACACACATTAACTACCACCACAACACATTACAGCAACATAAATCATGATAAAATTGTATCTAAGCCAATGTTACATAAATAAGTGTACAATTGTAATTAGTTGACTTACAAAATGTAGTCTCAAATTAACCTGCTGTAAGGTTTCTCCTAAAGCACTGCTTTTAGGAGGAATTCCAGCAACTAATCCTGGATAATCCAACGGTACAAGATTTATTACAATAAATCTATGCAATTTAGAGCAAATGTTTGACTAGAGCCCACCTACACAGCACTTGGTTTTCATTCTTGTAATCATGCATAAATAAAAAAGTATGTGATTGAACCGATGTTAAAACTAAGTATATTCTTAGGGGAAGGAGAAATGTCTTAAACTATTGCATAATATTTTAATGTTGAACAGGTTATTTGAATTTTTCTGGTGATAAAGTATGATTACGTGATGTGTAATTAATAAAAATGAAAACAAAATTAATTAATTAAAACTAAATGTAAAATGATCCCATAATGGGAACCCCTAAAAAAGGTTGTATATATGAAACCCCTGACAGAAACCTTTAAAGGAATAGTTCACTTGAAAATGAAAATTCTGTCATCATTTACTCGCCCTCAAGTTGTTTCAAACCTGTATGAGTTTCTTTCTCCTGCTGAACACAAAAGAAGATATTTTGATGAATGTCGGTAACCAAACAGTTGATGGACCCCAATAACTTGCATAGTTTTTTTTTTCTTCTTTTTTTCCTACTATGGAAGTCAATGGGGTCCATCGATTGTCTGGTTACCGAAATTTTTCAAAATATCTTCCAAAATATTCTTCCAGCAGAAGAAAGAGGTTTGAAACAACTTGAGGGTGAGTAAATGATGACAGAATTGTAATTTATAAGTGAACTATTCATTTAAGGTTCTATAGAGTCTATAAGAGTGTATACAGCTAGTCTGCACTTCAAATTGACAGTGTAGACACAATCGTGCATTGAAAGGGAATGATCTTTCTAGTTGTGACGTAAACTTAACTGACAAATCAACATTTTCAGGGGTATTAGGAGACTTAAAGGATTTTCCTCATCAAGCCACATATAAATCATCTTTAAACTTTGCCACCTTTTGGCACCAAAAAGAAATGGGTCAAACTTCTGTTCTTGTGAAGAGATGTCAAAATGCCAATGTCATTTGGCATTGGCCCTTCATGTTATGGAGCGACAGGTTGATGTGTATAACAATGTGTATTGAACATGCAAGTTTGTTATATTGTAGGAAACCCAACTGTAATTAAACAAAAAGGGAATGTTCTGAACAAATATAGAAAATGCAGCTGTCTTTTGAGATCATTACAGCGATACTAAAAGGCTACCTTTGCAAGTTCTGTTGTCAGAATGAAGCAAGAACCCATAACGACAGGAACAGTAGAAGCCACCAATGTAGTTATGGCAAAAATGATCACAGACAAGATCTTCATCATTTCTGTCTCTACATTCATCTACATCTGCAGAAAGAAGAAGAGAGCACAGGATAAAGAGATTGAAATAATGTGCATGATTTTGCTACTCTAAACACTCACCGACCGCACTAAAGTGAGCCTCAAAGCCAGAGTAGCGTTCCTCATTGGAAAAGTCTGAACGAAATGCCACGCTGAGCACGCTCCCAGAGGACATGATGACATCGGCAGCAGGGACCTGTTCTGTGTCTGTGTTCTCTCTCCCACAAAACACTGCCAGCTCCTCTGTGTCCGTATATACCTGTGTGAACAAACACAATAACAACAACAATCACATTCGGTCTATAGGAACACTACCGTTCATAACTTCGGGGTCAGCAAGATAAGAACAGCCCAACTGTTTTCAACATTGATAATAATAAGAAATGTTTCTTGAGCATCAAATCAGCATATTAGAATGATTTCTGAAGGATCATGTGACACTGAAGACTGATGGTGCTGAAAATTCAACTTTGATCACAGGAATACATTTCATTTTAAAATATTAACATTTATATATTCACATTCATAATATATTAACAGTTATTTTGAATTGTAATAATATTTCACAATGTTACTGTTTTTACTATATTTTTGTCAAACGAATGCAGCCTTTGTGAGCATAAAAAAACTTTTTTTTAAAACATAAAAAATCTTACCGACCTCAAACCTTTGAATGGTGTATACACATACACAAACACACAGACACACAATTACACAGTTTTTTGGTACTCCACATACACTTAAAGTGATAGATCATCCACAAATGAAAATTATTTCATCAATTACTAACCTTCTTTCTCATTTCTATTACACACAAAAGCATATATTATAGATTATGTTAATGCAGCTTTTTTTCAAAACATTTCCCCTTTTATTTTCCACAGAAGAAAGTAAGTCAATCAGATTTGGAACAACATGAGGGTGAGTAAATGACACAACCAGACATAATCAGAGGACTGAAAACATTCCAATTTCTAAATATACCTGCATGAACATATAAAAAGCCACACAATTCAAACACTCCCAGCGTCTCATGCCATTGATGTACCCACACAAATTACACCAAAGAATGCTGCCAAACCCTCAATTTACGAAATATCTGCACAAACACAAAAACTGGCATCCACATGAACACAATTACACTCAGCAGACAGCCAACCTGTCAATCAAACCGGGGTCATGCAAACACTGCAGACCGAGACCACAGCCAAGTCTTCATTGTGCTCCTACACAAACACACACACACATGCACAAAAACAGCCCTAAACATGTCTCTTATCTGGCTCCCAGCTTGACTGTTTACTTTACCCGTGTCAGTGAACGGAGGGTAACCTACGGCTACCAAAAATGTGTGTGTGTCAGTGTGTGTGTGTGTGTGTGTGTGTGTGTGTGTGGGTGTGTGAGACATGCTTATGGCAATGAAAGAATCCTAATTGTACAACTATTTCACCAGACACACCTCAAGCAAAATGGTTGCACAAACACAGGTAATAACACATAAAAAGGACAAGTGCGGGACAAACTGCATTTCGCTGCAGTTCAATTGCAGTGTTATGCATGGAAACCCCTATAGGCTACATTAGATTTCCATGCATTTTTATGTGTACGTGTACAGCAGTCGTTATGTGTGTGTGTGTGTCTATGTTTTCTGTGCCCTTTTTGTCTGGCACTCAGTTTTTGGTCGGTTGCCTTGGCTTGTTACCATAGCAGGTTGCTGTGGGACCCACTGGGGGTATTTGAATATGAATATGCCCCCCTGCAGTGTGGGCAGCACATTGGCTCCTGTGAAATAAATGCTGTTAACTCCATCCGCCCGGGAAACCAGGGCATCTGCCACAGACCTGTCCGTCAAACGCTCTAACAGGCCATTCTTACCCATTTAAACAAAAAGTTCCTGAGACTGGAAATGAGATGCTTATAATCTAAGCTATAAAAAAGGCCTGCGAGTGCGTCTAGACAGATTGTGACACCAAGAAAAGGGGTCATTTAAACTTTTGAAACACATGGTTGACAATGGCATAATGCAATTCCCTATTAGTGGCAAACAACAAATACCATAATAATCATCCCGTACCTTGGTTTTACCATCTAATACCATTGTTACAGCATTATGCTACTTGAATCTGCAAACCTGATAAGGTTAATGTTCTTGTGTTAATTTAAATAAACAAGAGTTATAGAGGTGAGAGGAGATTGAAACATTTGTAAATATTCACTTCAATCACTTACCTTCAAGTAGTCGTACTCACATAAGTATGATGGCTCTATGTCGAAGTGCATAAAATAGAGTCTGATTTGATATCCGTCTGGTACACTTATATTCCACTGTAGGTCTGTCTCTTTCGGATAGGATTCAGGGAAGTTTGGTGACATGATGGTCCCATACATGTCCGTAAGGTGAATTACTTGAGTCCACACAGGCCATACGCACTGGGCCAAAATCACAATGACACTGTGTATAGAGGCATTTTATTTAAACCATAACACCAAATTCATCATTTTAAATATTAAACATCAAAAAAGACCTTATTCACAGCAGCGCCATCTATGCAGCACTGCGACCATCTCAGATATAAAGCTTAAACTTGCACTTAAAGGACTTGTCAATGTGAAGAAATTACTATTTTTGGACTATCAGTGTATCCTCAAGAATATCAAATCAGCGGGAGTACAACAGGGAAGTGTGCTTGGCGTATTATCTTTTACGGTATTATTATTTTTTGACGGGATGAAATCGAGGCTTAATAGTCGCTCGCGAACAGAAGATGCGTTTGCGTGAAAGTGGTAAGGTAACCATAGCAACAGTAGCCTACAGGTTTCAGTTAGATTTCGTATGGGACGGTACATCGAAAAAAATATAAGTATAATGTCATTATTTGTAATCACATTTTTATAGGCTATCTCATTATAGCCCATTAAAAACGTATTGTTTATAGGTGTTGACGGCAAAAACAATTCCGTTCCGCCAGACTGCGGACAAAAATTTACGGACAAAAATTCAGAAGTGTCGACCCCTCTGAAAGAAATCATTTTCACGCGGACTAACGTTAAATAGATCATTTCAAACAGGTTATAATCAGCTATTGTTGAAGATGACCAGAACAGATCGATATTGTTTAGACAGCACATTTTGGTCTATATTTTACTGAAGAAGAAAAGTTGAAGTGAAAGAAAGTTCTCACCGTGCAAGCTCCATGACATTTAACGTTATTTCTCTGTCAGTTGGAAAGGTGCTGCATTCCCGTCTGAACTCGTTTTCCTACACTCGTCCCATTGCAACAGTTTACAATGAGTGCTCGATCTCCCCCACAGACTGTGTATGTCGGGGCGGGGTGGACGTTGTGTTTTCTCACGCAGACTTGCACAAAAGAGAAGTTACATTTCAATATAAACAACAACATGTACTTGTTTTAACAATGCAAGTATTGCATTAAGAGAAATACATCAGGGCAGGATATATGATATGCATAACAAAAATGTAGGCCTATCTCTCTTATGTAGGCTAATAGCTAGCTATATGATTTTGTTTTGTTGACAAAATAATATGAATGTGAACA
This sequence comes from Rhinichthys klamathensis goyatoka, assembly GCF_029890125.1. Classification (NCBI taxonomy): domain Eukaryota; kingdom Metazoa; phylum Chordata; class Actinopteri; order Cypriniformes; family Leuciscidae; genus Rhinichthys; species Rhinichthys klamathensis. Next base: position 429,888 of record NW_026607183.1, read on the forward strand.
GAAAGATTTTAGGTTAAAAAAATATCGGTCTGTCTGCCTGTCTAAGACAATGTTGCTGATTGAAACTTCATCATTTCTTTGCGTTTTCCAATAACTTGCTAACTAAGACCAAAACTGAACAGACTGTGGTGGGGCCAGTACTTTTAATTTCCCAGGGGCCTTTAGAACCTCAAACCAAAGACCCGTGACGATGATGGTCCTTGTGAGAACATGATAATCTGCCCCTAAAACCCAGGTTCTGAGCTCCTTTTCTGTCTACTCGACCGACCATGTGATTTGTCCACAATGTATTTGGGTCTTCACTACACTTTTAAATCACAGAGGTGATCCCAGTTTGACATGACATAATCATATTTCATATAATTTCAAGATATATGCTTGTCAGCCAAAATTGCAATAAGTGTTCAGCTAAAAGAACATAACTATACCAAGGATTTATTATAGCTCTAAAATCACAATGATTGAATTTCATGTGTGTGTATGATCTTGTTTAACCTACATTGAGAGGAGCAAATGTCCCCACAAACATAGTAAAATGTGATAATTTTGACATTGTGGGGCCATTTGGTCGGGTCCCGTGAGGAACAGCTTATAAATCATACCAAGTGATGTTTTTTGAAAATGTAAAAATGCAGTATGTTTTCTGTGATGGGTAGGGTACAGTATAAAAACCATTATGTCTAGCCTATGGAAAGTATACGTAAAAATATAAAAACGTGTGTGTGTGTGTGCGTGCGTGTGTGTGTGTGTGTGTGTGTGTTGGTTTGATGACCACTAGCTAACACCAGCACTGTCCTTGTTTGAGGTCACCTCTGTGTATGTGTGTACTGCAGATGCTTGATGGGTTATCACTGTTGGTGATTGGAGCTGATTAATGTATTTGAAACCAGAAGTTCTTTATTTCCAGAAAGATCCATTTCCCACTGTTTTCTCTCTCAGTATGAGATAGCAAGAGAAAGGTAGTTGGACTGTTAGAACAAGTGTTATAATCGACAGTTGGGTAATGAGTTGTGTGTTTGAAAGCCAAGAGTGTCTGAGAGACAGGGAAAAAAAACAAAAGAGCAATGTCCGTTATGAAAGAGGACCCTGTAGTAACCACCTTTGTGAACTTTGTAAAATTAGATCACTGGGTTGTCTGTTGCCTAATGGGTGAAGGTCCAGTCTCAGGTCAGGTGGTATAGCTCAAAATCCCATCATTATTAATTGTGCCCTTAAGTAAGGTACTTAACCCCAGGTGCTTTAGGAGGACAGACTTACTGCACTATCACTCCGGTTAAAGAATGTCTTCTCCAAATGGCAGCTGCCACTATAAGATTGCCTTGGGTAAATGAAGTGGACGGGTGACAATGAAGTGGAGTCAATAGAATTGAGTGAAGTGCTATTAGCCTTTCGACCTCTAGAGGGGGGTGTTGACCACCTCTGCAAGCTCGTGGTCTCTTTTTGCCAGATGATGACATGCTGACTGCTTGCCTCATGAATTTTAATCAGTTTACGTGACTGGACGCTCCAGGAAAGTTATCAAGAAATTTCAGCACTGCGAAATGAATATTCATGAGCGAACCGCCAGTCAGATTGAGATAACGTTCTCATAGGCTAAATGTTTTAAGAAAAGTGTACAATGGTTAAATAAGGTAACGTGTCAAAGTAAGAAGAGTGAAATTTAAAAGTTTCAATTTGAAGTTGGTCAATACTACAGAACAAGAGTAGCCCCTGCCCATCCTTACTGAAAGTTTGAACAAAGTGCAGGTGTGATGTCACTTTGTAGGCCGTCCCTAAGTCAATGAGATCTTTGGAATAAGGGTTTGGTTAAATGGCTGACATAAGGAACTCTATGTGGGGAACACAAGCTCAAGACACTTTCACGTTTTATTCTACGACATAAAATACCTTAGTATTACCCCACTCGTGATTTTTTGAAGCTGTTACGTTTCTTAAAAAAAGCGGTTGCTACCAAGTGGCAAGAGAGGCTGTCAAGGAGATTAAACGTCATCATCACGCTGAACAGGTATAAACTCAGTCACCTTTTACAGCCTCATTATGCTTAAGTGTGCTCTAATAAACTATTCTAACTCAAAAGTTCTGGGAAAATGTTTTTAGATAAAAACTGAAAGAGTTGTCGGAAGCTTAGTGGTGGTGACGTTGAATTCGTGGGACTGTGGTGTATTTCGTTTATAGCCTATACCTTTAGCTTTTTACTTCTGGCGACTGCATTTAGGCTTCAGAATTCATAAGACTTGTGTTCTTCTGTGATAATTATCTTAAGGACAAAACTTGTCAAAATCATAAACTTTTGTTGATCACAGGGCTTGTTTTTAACGATAATCCAAAAAGTCTATGGGAAAATCCTATTGGGTTTTTGTCGAAGGAACCAGTGTGATGCTAACTGTCGTTAAAGAATAAACTGTTTAATAATGAAATTAAACAAACACACTGACAGACAGTACCATTCTTACTGTAATTGTTTGAGGTCCCATTTAAAGAGATTTCGGGCCACTACGGCAGGTTTTCACAAGCAATGTCATTGTACAGGTAAACATGCAGCCCCGCCCCAAATACCCGTCATAGTCAGAAAGTCGACATCAAGCCCTCTGATTGGCTAACACGCGCAGGCCTCGGTAAGAGCCTGACAGAGGCAAATGTGATTTCTTAGGGCAGTTTTTAGTTATAACTTAAGAGGGATATTTTATGCATATTATTTACATCTGCTTTAAACTACTAATTATAGTCGCCATGTTATTTTTTTAAAGGCATAGTAAGTAACGGATTGTTAAAGGAGTCATAATGTGCAATTTTCACTTTTCCATGAGAATCAATGTATGTTATGATTGACTAACGATTATACATTGGCCGGGATGCCGATATTCAAAAGTGAAGCGTTTGTTTACCCCAGGGTTCTTAAACTAGCCAACGTGCATGCACACTCAAATACGAGATTTCAATTTCTCCCCCGACTTGACGTCAAGACGGGGCCGGATATACCATATATGGACACCGCAGAGGAGGCCCGCCCTGCCCCTCTCCCCATCATATTCAGTCAAGAAAGATGCAGAAACGTAGTGCACACGTGAGTTGCTCTGTGGTTGACTGTCATAATCCACATTCTAATGTTTTTTCTTTACCCAAAACTGACCAAACTACAAGGGACAAGTGGATGAAATTTATTTTCAATGACGCTGTTCCAACAACCATCTCAACTTGCTCAACGTTAGGTGTCTGCGCTAAACATTTCACAAAAGAATCTTTTACAAATTTGGGGCAATATCAGGCGAAGTTGGCATCGAAGCTACGTTTGGAAAAAGGTGCCATTCCAACAATAAGGGACTTGCCTGAATTTGAAACGGTAAGACTGTGTTTTTATTATGTGTAAATAGCAGCTACTAATGCGGTTAATGTATGTGATGTAAACACGGGGAATGGACTCTACGAATGCTAGCCACATCTTTCCACTTTAAACAGACTAGAAAATGATACAGCTATTATTTAATATAATCGTATACAATATAACAATGACAACATATCATTGTATTGATTTTTTTATATAATAGATAAGGATAGATACATTTAAAAAACAGTCAAGAATTAATAAACATAAAGAAAAACATAACGTTACATGTCTGCAGATGAAAATGATTAAATATCTAAAAAACCACAACGTCAAAAAAGGCAAAAACAACACATTATAGCAAACGTTAATCTCTATAACCACTGTAAGCTGAAAATAAAGTAGACTACATCTCCGTTAATGTAATCTACATTAAATTAAAGCTAAACTTATGTGGGAGAAAATAGCAAAAAAACGTTTTAGCTCGTTACTGATGTTAATGTATGTCTCAGACAAAAAAATTGTCTTTACCATTCAGAGACATGTTGATGTAGACGTCCTTCAATTGACTGTTGTTCCTCTTCCGTTTCCAGCTCTGGTTCAGAGTCTGGCTCAAACATATACGGTCCCGTAGGTCGCGGCCAGGTCGGGTTCATTAACAACTTGCGCCATGATCTCTTTTTGGAATGATATGCTGAAGTTACCTGCGGTGTCAAGCCCCCTCCTTCCTGCCACCAATCAACGCGCCCCTCATTTGCATTATTAAAATGACCGTCCACGACAGCCAAAACCTCGCATCAGATCTCGCGAGACAATAATGCATTCAGAAATAAGGGTCAAACGAGCTCTCTGTTTATTTTTTTCCAATTTTTCTTTTTTAGAAGGGCATGAAATGACTATAATAGAGCGTGGGGATCAAAGTTAATACTACATTATGACTCCTTTAACATGTTCAAATTAGCTGTGCCTGAATTCCTGTTCTTTCATATTATTTGCTGGTTGCACACTCCTTAACCACAGATGCAGTAGCTAATATTGGGTATTGTTCTCATACTGTTTAAATGAATAATACTCATTTGACATTACTATGTGGTTGCGGGAAGCATGCATATTCAGACACTGGGACTGTCTATTTAATATAGCTAATAACCTCCAATATTTTAAATATGCACTCTTATCATATCACTCTGAGCATTCGTTATTTATTTCCAAAGCTTATAGGCTATAGGCTATATCATTTCCAACTGTGTGCAAAAGTATGCAGCTCTCTTTAATTTTGTGTATATTCTTTATCTCTTTCATGTACCACCTGGGGCACTTTTGGAAAACTTTATTTCCAAACTCCATTGAAAGCTAATTATTCTTATTACAGTGCTTAAGTTTATTTACATTTAATGAGCTGTGTGTGTGCAGGTCTGGAGGTCTTTAATCTTACCACATTAAACTGACCCTGTTTGCTTCAGAAGCTTAATACTTTAATCAATTAATATCCAAGATAAATGATTCCACACCAGGCAAACACACACTCTGTAAACAGTTCTGCTCAATATTCTTCTCATTTTGAGTTATGACTAAAAAGAATCACACATTAGTCACATATTTAGGTCTGTCGAACACTATCAGCCAGATGATCTTTTAGCACAATCTGTGTATGTGTGTGTCTCGCCGTGAAAGTACTGATAAAGTGTTTTCTCATCAACAGCCACAAGAACCTTTTTGTTGTAAAAGATGATGGTTTTGTCTATATGGCCATGATGAGAACGCTGGGTTTTTCAATATCCGTTTTCAGGCATTCATTACTGCAGCTTCAGTGAATGATGATTGTACAGTACACTACTCACACAAACACATACAGTTCTGGAAGCAAATTTTGATCATGTATGTAACATGATGAAATGAAATATGACTTGAGTGGTCAATGTGATTTGTTAGAGTTGGTATGTGTTCTACGCTCTATGTTTTTATACTGTATGATTTGATTACGTGTGTGTATGTGTGTGTGTGCCTGTGTGTGGGTGGCTTCAGGGTTAAAGAGCCATTCTATCAGCAGGCTCCTGCAGCAGTGGCTGCATTGTCTAGTTGAATGCCTGAATTAAAGGACTTTGTTTCCTTTGTGAGGGTAATGGCCTCCTTCACACAGACAGCACAACAATGGGGAGCGAACAGAGGAACCCCATACCTCACTCTCCATCCCCTCCCACATTTTTCCTCTTCCATTATTTATCTTCCACACCTCTCCTTGTCTGCCTCATTTTCACCCTTCAGGAGAACATGACATCACCCAACACCTGTTTATGTCTCTCTCTCTCTCTCTCTCTCTCTCTCTCTCTCTCTCTCTCTCTCTCTCTCTCTCTCTCTCTCTCTCTCTCTCTCTCTCTCTCTCTCTCTCTCTCTCTTTCTGTCCTCCTCTGTCTTCATTAGCTTAAGCCTTTATGTTCCAATTCTGGGTATGATTTTTCAACAAAAATTACACCATGAAAATCAACAGCAACAAAATCAAGTAAAACACTTGTTCTGCGCAGTAGAAGCAGTGCTAGCAACAACAAGATCATTCGATTCCCAGCAAAATGAACATGCTTGAACTGATAAAAAATGTACACCATCAATGCTGTTTAAATTTATTTTAATAAAATCATCTCTCAAATGCATAAATGTAAATAAAATACCAAAACAAAATACATTAAATAAAAACAAATATTTGTTGGTTCTATGCAGCTTTTAACTATGAACTATGGGTGAATTGATCTGCAAACATCAGAGTAATAATAGAATTGTATTTGCACATTCCACAACTTCTCATGCTCGTGATCCTAAATACAGACTGAGCTCGTGAAATGACGTATGACACGCCAATTCGTATTTCCATTTTTGGCATACTATCAAGCAGGGCCGTGCACAGACCTTTTGAGGGGCATGTGCTGAAACTAAAAAAGGGCACCCCCCTCCCTTTTTTTATATCAAGATTATTTAGTAAGCCTACATTAAAGGAGGAAATGGTCTCATCTTCATGACAAATTCAATAAAAAAAAATAGTCTCAAAAGCTTTAGATTTAATCACTATTAATAACCGTAATAATAATAATATAGATAATATAGATATACAGGGTTTCAGGGCTTCTTTAAACCTAATTACAACAGCAACCTTCTGTGAGCCATGCTTGAAGATGTTTATGACTTCACTGTGATCCACTGGGCTGTCCCTCTCTATGGCTATGAGGAGAAGGTCTGCGAGTCTCTCCTCTGAGCAGAGGCTTCGGAGTTGGTTCTTAATTAACCTCATTTTGGAAAAGGATCTCTCCACAGTTGCAGTTGATGGCAAAAACCTGATACTGTGGAGGACCAATGTTGGTCTGTTGAAGGTCTTTTATTCACTACACTTCCCATAAAATAAGCCAGCAATGAAAAAAATTATAAAATAGTGTGAAAAGTACAGTTGCAGTGAAAAGCATTTCTGAAGGATCATGTGACACTGCAGAGTACTGAACTAAAGATGCTGAAAATTCAGCTTTGACCACAGAAATAAATTAAATTTTTTAAAATATATTCAAATAGAAAACAGTTATTTTAAATTGTAAAAATATTTCACAATATTACTGTTTTTGCTTATTTTGGATCAAATACATTAAGCCTTCGAATGAATTAAATCATGAATTAGATTCTGCATGATAAAATATAAAGATTTCACATTGATCTTCTGTAATGTTTTTTATTTATATTTTTTTTAGTTACTACTACAACATTACTGTAGTAAAACCATGTTTTACTACATTTATGCATGTGAGGACGACCGGAGAGTAGGTATGGAATACTGTAGATTCAAAAATTAGATAGCGAATACGTGCATATTAACAGACTTGAATTAACCATAATTTAATATTATTACCATAACATTAAATGTTAAATGATTAAATGTTAATAAATTAAGTGTATCAGCAATCATAAATCAAAGAACACATTTCTTTGAAATATATGTTACCTAGGTGACGAGGATCACTCGTTGCTTTGAGTAGTTCCAGTACGAACAGCGCGGGGGCGCACCTGTGCTTATGATTCTCCGATGGAAACGGCGCCGGCGGCATCATTACATTTTCATCAACAGCTTACCAACTAGATTGTTATAGCTATATAGGCGCTCAGTTTTTCCTGTTGTAAAATACATTTGGTCAAAATCGCATTTTATAAAAAATGAAATGCTGTATGCACAGGCTATTTAAGTGTAGGCTATGTATTGGCTATGACTATGGCAAATGCTAGCATAGCCCTCTCTCTCTGGTCCCACATATCTTAGTCAGACATCAAATAAATAAAATATGCGCTTTTATAGACAACGTGTTTAGTACTTATTTAAACAACAAGATCTTTGTTTACCCTTGCAAAACTTCGTTCAGCTGCTGTCTGCTGTGGCCGCTGCAGAGCTTCAGTTCATTCAGTCACGATAGAGGGGGCGGAGTTATCAGCTTTACTGACAGTTTAAGATCGAACAAGATTTACACAAGCTCCTTTTAAGATCTTTCATTGGCTAAATATTTTTTTAAAACAGACAGATAGACTTAAAGGGTGACCAATAGCATTCATTTATAAAAAAATAAAATAAAAAAACACCACCACCAAAAAAAGGGCACTTCGGCAAAAAGGGCATGTGCTCTGCACAGGTTGAGCCCTACCTGTGCACGTGCCTGCTATCAACACGCATAATCGCTTTTCAGCGTGTTTATCAACGCCGTTGACTTAACGTTATATTACTGTATTGTATATGACCTACCCCCAACCCCGTCCCTAAACCTACCCGTCACTACCATTTATGAGTCTTCCCCTACCATCCTAGGAAAAGAAATATCGCTCCCCAGATGTAGATTTTGCTTCGTTTCCGCTCGGACATTTAACGGCGTGTACATACACGCGGAATCACTCGGACATTTAACGGCGTAGACATACACGCGGAATCACTCGCACATTTAACGGCGTAGACATACACGCAAAAGATGACGGACGGTTCGTTTCGGCGTGGACATAAACGCTGATAGCTCAAAATGCGTATAGATAACACGCCACTTGACTTGAAAGTGGCATGTATGTTTACGCAAAGTCATGATGATGTCATGTTGCTAAATAAAAAAATATCAAGCCATATTTTAATTTATATTTTGTGACTTTTTCAAATTTTTCCAGTACACTCTAAAAAATGCTGGGTTGTTTTAACCCAATTTTGGGTCAAATATGGACAAACCCAAACGTTGGGTTAAAATTTTAATTAAAAAATGTAACCCAACGGCTGGATTTGTCCATATTTGACTCAAAGTTGGGTTAAAACAACCCAGCATTTTTTAGAGTGTATGTCCACCATAGTCCTGACTTATCTTTGTGAATTCATTATTTAATTAATTCATGGCCATCATGATTTTGCCAAGTAAAACATGTTTTGTTGATCCTGGATCAACATTCCTGTCTGGAAATTTAGTCCTAACCTATCTCTACTCCTGAACCTAACTATCCCCTTAACTTCTCCCTAAAATCAGAGGGAAATGACAGGTGAATGACATTGGTGTAGAAGCATCTAACCCTGGTTGTAAACCTAAACTTGACATAAACTCTAAACTTGTCCCTCAAATTTGATTGGTTGATTTGAATTTTGTTCCAGGATCCACAAAGATGTTGATCCAGGTACATGTTGCCCATAGTGAAATTAAGTTCACCTTAATTCATTGGTTGTTCGTTCATTCATTCATTTGGCTCATTGTTGTCAATGATTTGTTTGTTTGTTCTTTCAATCATAGGTTTGTTCCTTCAGTCATTGGTTCTTTTATTTATTCATTTTCCATGTTCTCTATTTCCACAGCTGCATGCGTTTCAACAGTTTGTTTGCTTGGCGGGATGTCCTTTCTTTTTGTAATATCATAAATTGATGCTGATTAATTAATTCATTCATTTAGTAAGTCATTGGTTAATTTGTTTATTCAATTATTTGTTCAGTCAGTCAGTTCATAATGAATTAATTAATGAATTAATTGACTTGTTCAATTGTTCATTAACTCCTCAATTGGCTCATTTTAGATTTCCTCCCTTTCAAATGTTGGATATCAACAGATTCTGTTTTCTCTCTTTTTTATCTGTGTGTGGTTGGTTTAGTGTCCCAGTGAAGATGTTCACCTCTATTACCCTCTTCAGCCTTTTTGATGGATCCCATAATCCTGTCTAGGTCAAGCACAGCAGCGCCTCACATCACTTGTCAAGCATAGAGGAAGATAATGATGATAAGTCTGAGGAGAAAGAATATCTGATGATCGCATCCTTGTGCCCTGTTAGATAAAGTCATGAGGTACGTTCTATCTGATCCCATAATGCTTTGTTTTCAGCATCAACCCCGACCCACTCATCACTGTAGCGATCAGACACAATCATCTTCAGACAGATCCAGGATAAGCCTCTTGTTGCTCTTTGATTGGCTTTATATACTGAGAGTGTGTGTGTGTGTGTGTGTGTGTGTGTGTGTGTGTGTGTGTGTGTGTGTGTGTGTGTGTGTGTGTGTGTGTGTGTGTGTGTGTGTGTGTGTGTGTGTGTGTGTGTGTGTGTGTGCGTTGAACAATGTGCATTTGATGTCACATTCAGTTCTGGTATTCCACAACAGGGATATAGTTCCACTGGCTACTTCAATAATTATTTCCAATAGAGGATATTACTGCAAATAGAGAAGTCATTATTTCAGTGAAACGCAGAAAAATCATCTAAATTTTTATCGGTTAAGCACACACCAAAAGCCATTCCTCTTCTCTCTTTATCAGTTAAACACATACTGTGCAGAAAATGAGGATCTCCAGCCTGGCGCTGCTGCTGTCTATTACCCACAATGCTTTTCAAGTCAGCTGTGATAATGGATATGCAAATGATATGTAAACACAGCTAATGGACATGTTTCATTTGAACCGAGTTTTGATGTGCTGAGGAAATACCGGACAGGCCAGAGATACTGTAGAGAGCAGATATGAAAGAAAAGCAGATTTGTGCCATTATAATAGCATCAATCACAATGCTTTTAGCAGATATTACTGTGTTATGATGAAATTCAACGTCATAGAATCCTATTTTAACCAGCGTTTTCTGCACTACTTTTCAGTAGCAGGGAATCTTCGGTGCCACAGCCAAACAAATCCAAAGTGAGTTTGCATGATGTTTTGAATAGGCTATAATGCAATAAAAAGATTGTATACCGCAAAATTATTCCAAGAAGCATCATTCTAGAGTTGTCCTCGCGGGCTGCACACTGAAACAAATATTGGCTGCAACACGGCCCGATTCAACAAATACAAATTTCTTTCATACAACTCTAGATAGACTGATAGGTCCTTTACTCAGTCTGCTTGCAATCACATCATTCCCTATAGGGCACACCTGATTGGTTCCTGCTGTATCAGAAGCCAATGAGCTCGGCGCTCAACCTTCAAATACTTGGTCAGCATTTGCTGTAGCAGTTGCACTGCGCTTTCAGAAACCCTCCATCTTCCCCAGCTCCACCTGTATAGATCTGCTACGGGTAATTCATGTACACTATATTGTGCAGCAGCAGCATGAATTACTTGATCTCAGCAGCGTGTCGTTCTGAGATACTTTTTAAAAGTGCGAGTCGATTGCTCGTAGGTTGTCAGGAAGAGAGTTCCATAGCTTGGGGCCGAAATTAAAGAAGGCTGACTCGCCAATTTTTTAGCCGTGTTTTTGGCACAACCAACAAATTACTATTTGGTGTTCGAAGCGATCTTGTATCAGCAAGTACCGTACTAGCTCTGCAGCAGCAGCAATAACAGCAGCATAGTGGATCTATTCCGCCAAGACCAAACATACCAAAACAATCCCCATTACCATGCCAAACACTACGAGAGCTGTCATGACAGAGCTAACTTTTATAAACCAGTTCTTTTTTGTGAATCCAAAGCACACAGCGCGACCAGTGTAGTCTGATACACAAACAAATCAATCTTATGAGCTGGTTCTTTTTAGTGAATCAAAAATATACAGCGTGACTAATGCAGTCTGATCCCTGAATTAAAGGGGTCATATATATATACATATACATGCACTTTTACAAGTTGATTGTACTGAAATGTGTGTTGGCAGTGCATTTACACAACCATCATAAAAATCCATCCAGTGGAATAATCTCCTTATATGTTTTCTCCTGTCTCAAATCGAGCCGTTCGACCGAGTGACGTCCCACGGTCGGACGCCCCTCCCACGATTGTTGATTGACAGCAGCATTTCAACACAGACCCGCCCTCGCTCGTGAGGAAGCTGTCAATCGTAGTCTGCGCGGACCGGCGCGGTCATTGTTGATACGCTGGAGTCTATGAGCAGAATGGCGTCTAAGCGATTGTGGTGTTCTGTTCTTGGGTGTAATAACGAACACAGCAGTCATTTTGATGTTCCTAAATCCGAACCGCTGAAGACGCAGTGGCTGAGTTTTGTTTTCGAAGGGAATATTCCCCACGAGCAACGTCAATGCTCTCATGTTTGCGAATCATTTCTCACCAGACTGCTTTATAAACGAGGATCAGTATAAAGCTGGATTTGCTAAGAAGCTGCTCATGAAAAAAGGATCGGTACCAGATATTCGTGTTCCTGCTGAACCTCCAGATGAACTGAAGTGAGTGTAACGTTTTATTAAACTTTATATTAATATTATATTAGTCTTTGCAAATTGCTTGCACGCTTCACGATGCGTCTAAGGTTTACACTCAGGGTACATTACGGCATGTTTTCTACGACGTTCTCAATATAATTCATAATCCCACGTTTATAATGAACAATGCGTTATGGTTATTGTGTTATTGTGTTACAAACGGTGTACAGAACAGAGGGGTGGGGTGAGCGAAGCTCATTATCATTTAAAGGCACTGAAACGGCGTGCTGAAAACAGAGCTGTTTTTGACCAGGTAAAATAACTGTTTTCTTACAATACTAATGAGAATTTTTAATTAAAGTATATTACAAACTTTTAATTTAGACCCTAAAGAATCATATTATATGACCCCTTTAATAACTCTTATGAGTCGATTCCTTAAATCAATTAATCAAAACCAATGCATCCTGGGTTGGGGTAAATATACAACTTGTAACGACTGGAAATAAGGTGTGGCCCCTTTAAGAGCTGTGGGCTCCCTGTTGAACTGTCGGCTGTATTGTATTGTATGTGCCTTGGCCTTGGGCCTCGAACACCCCTTTTACTGTCTATGCGAACACCCCATGTATGCGGGTAATTTCTGTTTGATGCTAATTTTTATCTTATTTTGTTTATTAAGTAACGATGTGGACGGTAGAACGTGTGACAGACAGTTAGGCTACACGAGTTCGATTTGGGAATAAAGTGCGAGTTGTGAGATGCCAATCGCCTCCGTGTGTCTGTCTGGCCTCTGCATGCAATAACTTCAGTTGTGAGCTATCCCTAATCTTCCTGAAGCAACGCGTTACAAACTGTACTTCAGTTTCATTGCGGGGACACCACCTTCACCTGCCATCATGTCTATCGGCTCGCTTTCGGGTTAAACTTTCCGCGACTGCGCAACTGGGTTATAGGTTGCCAGGTTGAGGTGACAAACGGGTTGAAATTGTAAATGGTTCAATTCAACACAATTCAAATTTATTTGTATAGCGCTTTTCACAATACATATTGTTTCAAAGCAGCTTTACAGAAAGTGCATTTCAGAAATGTACATAGAAAAATACAGTTAGTTAATCATCATGTAGGCTATTAATTTAGGGCATAACATATCGCCGGCGTTGAGTCGTCTCTTCACAGGCGTCGAGTCGTCTCATCACAGGTGTTGGGGCATCTGAAGTCTCCACGAGAGGCTGGATACAAACTGGAGCTGACGAACGCTATTTACCTCTGGACTAGCGTCCCGAGATAACAGCAGAAAAGCAGATGGGAAATAATTAGCGTAGCTGCTGTTCATAATATTAATGCATTCGATCTGATTTAACAGTGGTATAAAAGGTAAGCATTATGTGAATGCTTGGCTGAAGAGATGCGTCTTTAATCTAGTTTTAAACTGGGAGAGCGAGTCTGAGCAACGAACAGTATCAGGAAGGTTATTCCAGAGTTTAGGAGCTAAATGTGAGAACGCCCTCCCTCCTTTAGTGGACTTAGATATCCTAGGAATGAGAAGCCTCGAATTTAGGGATCTTAAAGAACGCGATGGATTAGGGATAAAAGGTCCATTAAATACACAGGAGCTAGACCATTTAGGACTTTATAGGTCAGTAGTAATACTTTGTAATTGATACGGAACTTAATAGGTAACCAGTGTAGAGATGATAAAATTGGTGTTATATGATCATATTTTCTTGACCTAGTAAGAACTCTAGCGGCTGCATTTTGCACTAACTGTAGCTTGTTTATTGAGGATGCAGGACAACCGGCTAATAAAGCATTACAGTAATCTAGTCTCGAGGTCATGAATGCATGAACTAACTTTTTTGCATCAGAAACAGATAGCATGTTACGTAATTTAGCAATGTTTCTAAGGTGGAAAAAGGCAGTTCTTGTAACATATGAAATATGATTTTCGAAAGACAAGTTGCGGTCTAGTATAACACCCAGGTCTTTTACTGTAGTGGATAAAGTAACAGGACATCCTTCTAAATTAAAGTTGTATTGTAAGAGATTTTGTGGGTAGTTTTTTGGACCAATAAGTAATACCTCAGTTTTATCTGGATTTAGTAGCAGGAAATTACACGTCATCCAGCATTTTATATCTTTAAGACACTCTGTCAATTTAGATAAGTTAGTGTTTTCATCTGGTCGTGATGGAATATATAATTGAGTGTCATCAGCATAGCAGTGGAAATTAATTCCATGTTTTCTTATAATATTACCAAGTGGCAGCATATATATTGAGAATAGCAGAGGGCCTAACACCGATCCTTGCGGCACTCCATAGTCTACTGACGTTATCTTCGATTTTTCCCCATTTAAACAGACAAAATGGTAACGGTCTGATAAGTACGATCTGAACCAGCTTAATGCCTGTCCCTGAACACCAGTGTAGTTTTGTAGTCGATCCAAGAGTATTTTATGATCGATAGTGTCAAACGCAGCGCTAAGATCGAGTAGAACTAGTATTGAGATACAGCCTTGGTCAGAAGCTGTAAATGGTCTAAATGGTCTGTGGATTGTGTGAATATAAGGCATTTAATACAATCTGGCAACTGGTCAACATTAGACAAACATATTGGTCCGATTATTCATTGAGGAGTTTGGGCCATGCAAATTACGGGAGTTTCCCGGGAAAAATAACAAACCGGGAGGGGTCCGGGAGATAGGGCTAAAAAACGGGAGAAACCCGGGAAAAAACGGGAGTGTTGACAGGTATGGATTATGATTGTATGAAAATTAAGGTTGACAGTTCTTATTTTTTTAATATTTTAGCATTTATTATAAATGATTTATTTGTGCACATCATTATTAAAAATAAATTAATGTGTACTCTTTATTCAAAATAACTTCCCCTCCCTCTCTCAGCGACTTACCTTCTCTGATGATGCGTTTTTCAGTGCGAGGGCAGGACGACCTGTCACTCACATGAGATCACAGCAATAGCAAACTACAACCATCCTTTCATTTCCTAATGGACAAAATCAATTCCCACACTACATTTGTTCTTGTTTGAGAAGCTGTTTCACTCGAATATACGTCACAATAGAGAAGAAAAGACTATTGCAACTTCCACTTCACGCCGACCTTAATGAACGATTATAGAGATTTCAAGGGCTAGGTTACAGAAATACATTCACACTCCCTTTACAGAGAAGAAGAGGGATTTAATGAGTTATTAGGAAAGTATGCCATTAGGAGTAAGCGCAAGGGGTGCTATGTCATCAGCCCATACACCCCGCAGGCCACTGCCCCCCTGAGAGCTGCTAATGATGGAGAAAAACGCAGGCAGACAGACCTGGTCGCATTTGCTAAGACTATGCATGCAAATATGCACACACACGCACACATGCTGAGGCTCTTATTGAGTTTTTAGCTCTCTGTAGACATCATTACTAACCCATCATAGATTTAGATTCTCCTGATTGCACTTTGCAAATTTGTGTGTGGCGTGTCAGAGAGAAACAATGCTTCGCATTATTAAAGCAAGGAGAAAGACCAGTAAAACACTCTATGTCAAGTACGTATTTCTCCACAAGAACTTGCACAGCCACAGCGATATGTCTCATTTCTCAGAGTTCGGATGTTTTCCTTTTGTGGTGTCTCATCCACTGGTGCCTCCCTTGTATTATATCTTAACACCTGCATCCAATTACTCTGATACTGCCAGTTTGGGTTCTCAAGAGAGGGATCCAATGGGATTTCAATCCCCAAAAGAGACATTGAACTGCTCTGGGATTTGTGCACTTGAGCAGATCTGGAGAATGCTTTTGAGTTTGAGGTGGAACTAAATTAACCTCCCCATGTTTCAGGGAACAAACCTCCCATAAAAAAAACAGCATTAGATTCAAAATACCCTGTATGTGTTGGCAACTTGGCATGCATGTGTGGAAAAAAAAAGTTGTTTAAAAGGTGAGTGTAATAATGGATTTAATCAAATTTGCTATATTAAAAGGTATTAAGACACCAAATATGTCTCTTCTTTTTTACTAAATAATCTTAAAGTATGAAATTCCTCAAAATGATAAAACGTGTTATAATCTTATTTGTCTTTTATTTTCTCAAACCTTCAGTGTGGCCTTGAAATTATTGTGCATATTTGTGAGTTATTCTCAGCTAAAATAACAACAAATTCAAATTCGCATTCATTTTTGCAGTTATTGGAAATTATAGTCGGCATTTTGCAGAGATCTTGTTTTTATGGCAACTCAATCAAAGTTAAGTTAGCAAAACAAGGAATTGGTTTAGTGTGCGAAAGAGTTAGGGAAAACCGTAAATTGGATGAGTGAACATGCTAATGTTTTTGTTTACTCAAAATAATCGTCGTCATCATCGCTCAAGTATGAAATCTTAACACACACATATTACAGACATTACACAGTGTGATTTGAAGTCAAAATATAGGCAATTACAGCAAAACAAACTGCATAATGAAGACACATTGTTTACACGCCAGAGAATCTAAAGCTCTCGGAGAACTGCTTCAACCGCTGGCGGTTAATGGAACCGGGGCCATATTACGTCATTAAACGAATATTGACTCTTGTTTAATTATATGAAGCTCCAGCAGTGTGAAGAATTTCAGATGTGAATCAGTTCCACGTCTTTTTGCAGTCTTGTGATTACTGCAGTTGCACAGTATTTTACGAGGTAGTAAACGGTCATGTGATGACAAAACGGTTGTGTGTCTTCTTCAGTCTTCATCTTCTTCATGGTCCATCATGGTATATTTCATTTCTATCTCTCTTCCACCTCATGTAAGACGATACCCTGAAACACACATACAAACACACTCTTAAAGGGATACTCCACTTTTTTTGGAAATAGGCTCATTTTACAACTCCCCCAGAGTTAAACTGTTGAGTTTTACCGTTTTTGAATCCATTCAGCCGATCTCCGGTTCTGGCGGTACCACTTTTAGCATAGCTTAGCATACATCATTGAAGTGGACAAGACCATTAGCATTTCTAAAAGAAAAATGACCAAAGAGTTTCGATATTTTTCCTATTTAAAACTTGACTCTTCTGTAGTTACATCGTGCACTAAGACCGACGGAAAATGTAAAGTTGCGATTTTCTAGGCTGATATGGCTAGGAACTATACTCTCATTCCTGCGTAATAATCAAGAAACTTCACTGCCGTACCATGAGAGCAGCAGGCGCAATGATATGACGCAGCGCCTGAAAATAGGCCACCTTCCGTCAACACAACGGAACTATTTTCAGGCGCTGCGTCATATCATTACGCCTGCTGCTCTCATGGTACGGCAGTGAAGTTTCTTGATTATTACGCAGGAATGAGAGTATAGTTCCTAGCCATATCAGCCTAGAAAATCGCAACTTTACATTTTCCGTCGGTCTTAGTGCACGATGTAACTACAGAAGAGTCAAGTTTTAAATAGGAAAAATATCGAAACTCTTTGGTCATTTTTTTTTTAGAAATGCTAATGGTCTTGTCTACTCCAATGATGTATGCTAAGCTATGCTAAAAGTGGTACCGCCAGAACCGGAGATCGGCTGAATGGATTCAAAAACGGTAAAACTCAACAGTTTAACTCTGGGGGAGTTGTAAAATGAGCCTATTTCCAAAAAAAGTGGAGTATCCCTTTAAACGACAGAAGAATATCACACACTCACTTACAGCAACATCTACCCCCCCTCGCTCCTTCCTGAAAGTCAAAGTGTGGTGTCATTAAGCAGAGAGATGAGGCTGTGCTGTTTAAACTCTTTGTCTATTAATGCCACCACAGTAAATATCAAACACGCAGAAAGAATAACCCGACACCACCCGTTGCCCCTACCTTTTTACGCAACCGCCTCCCTAAAATGAATTAGCCACTTTAGGACGCAGTATTGGCACTTGTAGATTGAATTAAATGCGACAGACTCTTAAGACTTCTTTTAAAGTATTTAATTAACTCTAATAAATGGAGATGCTGCAGAGTGTCATATTGAAGTGCATTGAAGGCTTTCTAATCACTTTAAAAGCTCAGAGGCAGATGTCAAGATTGTGTGACGGGTGGCATGAAAATGTGAACCGTTTAAAAGGATTTTATTTTGTCTGTGTGTGTTTGTATGAGCGGTACAGATAGTGACGTCTTGTGAACAAGAGACAATATACGTGGGTGGGTGGATATGGACCCCCATAAAAGAATAGGGAGACTGTTGCCACACGATATGTTATTAGTTATATACTGTATATATATATAAGTTGTATATATATAATTATATAAAACATTGAAACACTTTTAAAGCATCTGGCTTGCTTCACATGCAAAGTTAATGAGAAAAGGGTAATAAAATAGTCTTTTCTATTAACTTATTTAAAAAACTCTTCAAGCCTGAACAATGTTTCTGACAAATGTATGGGAACATTTCCACATTTCTGCCCAGCTATGCTTAATGAATTCAAAACACAGCAACATGTGTAGGTTATTAGGGTTATCCATATTTATAATCTTATCGATCTATCTGAATGAGAACAAATGGCCAATCCATAGGTTTCCTAGCAAAATGCAGTTTTGCAAAAATTAACATTGTGCTGCAAAATAACTTTACTGAGTGGTGGCATATATGATTTACTCTAATATACAAGGGAAAACAAATTTACAAAAGGGAAAGAACACAAAACATCAAAACTCCACTGCTAAATATGAACACAGTTTCATTGTTGTACATTTAAAAGAGATGTGTGAAATCAGGGGGACCAGGAGAGGAACACGCAGTATATCAAGAGTGAACCGCACTAGCTGTCTTCCTGTCCTTTTTTCTGTAAATGTCAGAGATAATGATGTGTTCTAAATGTTACTGCACATACCCAGAATGAAGGCAGTAAGAGCAGAGGCCATAATGTGTCAACTGAAAAAAACACTGAACATGACACATTCGAACGGTGGTCCCCGTTTCTGATGGCTGGTCATGCCTGATGAACTCCTCTGTCCCTGGCTGTCAATCTCACATTCTCATATTCAGACCAGGCTGCACAGGGAGATAACACACACACAAACACACAGCGGGCAAAGGACCTGTCAACTGACACACACACACACACACACACACACACAACCATAATTGTTTGAGAGCTTTCTTAACTGAATCTCTTAATGCTGCAAACCAAAGGTTATTAAGAGCCTTCACCAGCCAAGAGTCTCTCTCTCCTTCTTCCACATTCACTTTAGCTCTCTCCGGCTCTTAAATGGCTCGGAAAGATTCCGCACAGTGCAGGTCACAGTAAATTATAGCTTATTGATAAGCTGCCAGCCTCACACCTGCCACTACTTTTCATATTTACCATTGCATAACTGTTCAGTGAAATAATTCCAGAGAATTATTGATAAAGTCTATATAAAACATCTTCTTCCTGGAAAGACATCTTAAGGGGTATATCTTTGGACATGTTTCCAAATATTGTTGGTTTAACTTAAAAAATGAAGTTACCAGGTCGTCTTAAAATTTCAGGAGTTCATTGAAAGAGTTCATTGAAATTAAAAAGTTGAGTTAATGCAATGAAGGAGATTGGTTTAATAAATAGAAACTCTAAACATTTTGTTATATGAACCACATTAATTATCTAAGTTGATTTGACAAAAGATAAAACGTTGTGATAAATCATGAAAATATATATTTTTTCAATACAGTGTTGTATGGTCTGTATGTTAAAGTTGATGGAAAAAAAGTTGCATTATGCATTGGCTCTGAAACATAGATTTTATTCAAACAAACAATTAAAAATAGTGATATCTGCCAAAGTACAGTTAAAAGCAGATTTGCACACATCCGTAAAACATTATTTCCGATGACACATTATAGCCTCGAAAAGCATAGTCAATGAGAGCTATCGTCGTTGTTAAACGACAACCGCTTGTATTTTCTTATTTACAGTTTGGATAGGATGAAGAGTATGTGAAAGACGGGGAAAAGGAAATATGAAGGAGTAAAAAAAAAAAAAAAAGAATAAGTCAAAAGGAAACGGTTCGCGGTGAGAAATTAACACGACGTGAAAGTTTTCCAGAAGAAGTTCTTGCATCCGGCTTTGCGCTCGCGAGGTGCCAGCATGGGTCCGGCGGCGCGCTCGAGCTCCAAACGCACGTCATCTTTCTCCACAGCGCGAGACAGATCCTCGGGCTCCAGCGCCTCGTTTTCTGCTTGCACGAGGTCTGAGAGCAAGTCTGCAAGTGTGTATCTGGCGAGTTCCTGAAATTAAAAGAGAGGGGGGGAAAACATTAGGATATTTACATCACTTGATGCCACGGTGCGTCCGATAAAGCGAGACAAAAATTAAAACGAACGTCAAAAAATTGGACACTCATTTAGTTTTATATCAACTACTTCAGCGTTGGGTTAAATAAACCAAAGGTTTGCAACTTTTAGAACTTTGCTCTTTTAACTTCAGTCGCACTGTCTGACATCCGCCATTCACTGACCATATTTCCGTGTTTTATATGAAGACTATTATCTTAACCTAATTGTTAATCGCTTGTTATCATACATATAATATATTGCACATACTTTCTCGTGTTTCTTCCATGGGACATTGACATTTTTAGCTCTTTTTTTCTGATTCCTAACGTTGGACCATGAAAAACATATGAGCATGAGTTTATGTGCGCATTAGATTATTTTAATCATAATCAACGTTATGTAAGTTCAAACGATATATTATCTATACATTCTCTGTATATAAATTGCAGAACTTTGCTACTTTCCAAGTGCTGATGAGTCCGTCAATTTCAGCACCATGGACAGTGCTTTTGTTTGTTTGCTGTCGTGTCAGAGAGAATATGAGCATTTAGACTCAATCTAAAGTCATTTATAAAGTCTATAAAATTGCCCAAACTATTCAAGTAATGTACCTGTTTTCCAGCCGGGTTGAGGAGAGATCTCTGCAGAAGTTGGCGGAGTTTGGCGTCTGACGGTGCTGCTGAGACGCTGCTGACGGCGAGCGCAAGGGACAGAAGCGCCAGTGCGCACTGGATACGCGTTGAGAGCATCTTTGAAAGTATTGATTTGGTGAGTAAAAGAAATAGGAGAGAGATGCGTCGGGTAGCGCTGCGCAAGCTGTAAGTTGCCTCTTCTCAATGCTCCTTCTGTTGAAAATCATTCCTCCAAGGTTGCCTTTTAAACGATCCGTCTGACGTCAGGAGGCAAGGGGGGTTTCCTCCGCGTGCGTTTGAGTGATGCTGAGTGACAAAGATGACACCGATTAGGGGCGTGAATCCTATACTGGAGGTGAAAGGGATTAATGAGCGATTTAACCTGATCGTTAACCCTAAATACAAACTATATTCCATACTGTATTTTGTCTATGTGTGAGTTTACCTGGGACCAAGTCTACCCACAAGGATAGAAAAACCTGAAATCACTTAAAAAAAACAACACGATAATAATACCTAACGAAAGTGTAAATGTATGTAAATGTATAAAAAGTTCTGTGGTTGGAGAAAATATAATTAGCACAGTTTTAAACAAAACATTGAAAAGTCCCACTATGTGAGGCTCAAATTGTGGAAAATGCTCTCACAATTATAAATCCCTAACCCAAATCTTACTTGTGATGACATTGGAAGCGCTCCATTTGAAAGCCTCATAAATCAGCCAAAATAATGTTTTATTTTAAATCTACAGATATCAACATGTTTATGAGAGGGTTGAATTATGGTTAGAGTTTAGAGCATCGTCTCTGCAAAAACCACTGCATGAGATAGCCTATTAGTAGGCGAAAAACAGTATGTGAAAAAAAAAAGTGTCTGAATTCATAATAGAGTAAAAAAGTACACGGATGACCTATTCCCTCCGGCAAGATTCTTAAGTGTGCATACGATTGACACTTAACTATCCCATGAGGCCACGGGAGAAGATGTGTTGTCCGTGAAGCGACGCAACCGATGCTGGTAGGTCACATGATAATGACATGGTGAATGTAGTAGTCCGGTCCGGAATACATTTACACACACATTCATAATATATAACATACTTTTTTAGCGCTTGCAAAATAAGTAGCATATATTTATTCAATATATGTACCTATACTCGAGCGAATGTGATTTCGAACGCAGCCATATGAATGTTTCATTGAATCATTTATTCAACTGATTCAAAAACATTGAATCATGCAGGAACGAAACGTCAATATTCATATTGTTAAACGGTTCTGCTGTGGGATTGTTTAGAAGTATTTTGACAGAGCAAAAACCGAAAAAATCAGAAAAATCACTGTCAAAACTGTCTAGATAGAACTAAACTTATTACTAAATATTACATTTTTGTTTACTGAACTTTAAAAGCAATATCACACAATTGTGCTGCTTTGCTTACCAATAATTATGCTGCCATAACACATAATGTATATTATCATTATTAATATATGTATCAAGCAAACCTGCCAGACCTTTAGGTTGAGGAGCTTTTTGTAATTATTTTTCATAAAGTCTATGCACTGACTAGGCAAGTGTATTTAGGCCCATTTCATACACAAGGAGCTTTACATAAAAGGGATTTAAAAATAAATATAATATGCATAGGAAATGAAAAAGTAAGAAATAAAAACTTATTTAAAATAGCAATGAAAACAGTCAGATTCCAGAGCACCGGAGCTTCAAGTTGGTTCTCTGGTAACCTTTTCGCCCAGGTCGCGCAACAATTAATTGAAGGTTTGGTTTACACATGTGCGCATTGACGTCAATGTTTCCGAGAAGAGCCTCGTGTCCTACTGCTTTCTCCAGGCCGGTCGGGTCGTGGATATGTTTGCCTCTTCCCTCCATGGGGGTTCTCAGTCGCCTGCGTACTTCTAATCAAGACCCAAGCTCCGATTAAGTGACGGTAATGGCCAGTCATGATCCACGCCGGGCGCGCGCCTTCTGGTCCGTGATGTGTTAGAGGAGAACTCGCACTGATTCCGTTGAACCCGTGAGGATGGCGTAACGGCCGTACCCGCACTTAGGCTGCGAACCCGGTGACTTGGGACTCATCCGAAGCAGCATTATTTGCGTAGTTACTATTTTTCGCACACCAGCACGCTGCGCATGCTGTTAAGTGCAAATTAATCTCAGACTAACACTTACCGACCGAATTTTTCACAGCCTGTATTTGTCAATGCTAATTGCAGTCTTGTGTGCTTGGAGCGCACGCAGTAGCCTTTGGCGGTTTGAGAATACAAACATATTTAGACACATGGCTAGTGGCAATGATTTCTATCAGCATTATAGAGTTTGGCAGAGGCCACCGAACTGCACGAGATCTTCTAAACTTTCATGAGAATGAGATTTAGATTCACAAGTTCATATGCATAATATTATGGAGATACACAAATAAATCCTTGTCTGTAAACAAACAAAAACTCATGGACACATTTAAATGTCCTAAAATGTTTTGGATAGTGAAGACACTCAGCAAAATATCAAACCAAGTGGCGTTTGGTGCCCTAGAATGTTTTTTTGTTGTTGTTTTTTTTTATAATGTTTCCTGGGTTACCCTTATAATGTTAGTATGTTTTTTGGATAAAAAATAATCATAATTTAGAAATAAATGGCATTTTTCCTAGCCTGCTTTTAGCCTCTGATTTGAACACTCTGTTTGAAGGGGCGTGTCTGCTGTGGGATTCAGTGTAACCGCGGCCACTGCTGTGATTGGCTGACATGCTTGCAGATGAAATAGCTAGTACGCATTACATGTGAAACTCTCTCGAATACTTTTACTACTGCTATTATACGTTTTTACTATAACAGCTATCGAGATTAACGATTCGTGAGATGTTTTTAAAGTATTTAGATCTATTCCCATCACATAATTTGCCGTGATGAGCATTGAGCAGATGAAAGTGTGTTGATCGCGAGAATGAAGATCTTATCATTGCAAAGCAGTTTCTGCACTCTCTCTGCTTTCACCAATGCAAACACGATGATGTAAATACAGTAAGAGCTTCGTTGTGCAGTAACGTGCGTCATTGATTTCATAACGAGTTTGGCAAGTGTCCAGATAAACTCGCGCTGTGTGGAAAGATTGTTCTTTGATCGCTTTCTGTATATAATTTGTTCACAATTTAAATACGATTATTTTCATCCTACTAAAAGAAACGATGTGAAGCTGATATTTTAGTCACTGGCTTGACTTACTGATGCATAAACAGTATTGAACGATTTTGAGAGAAAGATTACCTGTCTGAACTTGAACAATTACACATCAGAAAGTGTTGCTTGGTAGCACGATCCGAGGCCAGCTCTGTATTGGCCCAAGTTGAGGAAACAGTCGGTGAAATGTTTGGAAATTTCCAGAGAAAATAAAATTAACCCATTGTTTCTTCAGAGCCCCAGATGAAGGTACTAAAAAATACTTTTGTGTTCATGTGTACATCCACACTGAGCAACTGCCATGCTTCGGCTGCGCAGTTCCGCCTGGCATTATGCAAATATTTGGAGGCGTACATATTAATGATCCCGACTATTGCGTCACAGTCGGTATTGTGTGGAGAACCGACCGTTTTTCAGGGGTGTTTTTCATAAACGTGAATTAAATGAGAACGCGAAAACAGTCCAGTTTGAGATTCACTCTATGTCATGTCCATGCACTGAACTCTTGTTATTTGACTATACCAAGGTAAATTCAATTTTGAATTATAGGTCACCTTTAAAGAAAATAATTTCACAAATAAGTTAAAATACAAGTAAAACAATATACTGTTCAAGAGTAAGACAAAATAAATTAAGGACACTTTTTGCGAAACTTTTTACTTTCATCTTAAAGAGCGATTCATTAGAAGTTATTGTAAAACAGCAAAAAATTGTGGAGTTAGTTCTGAGAAAAACATGGGCGCAGATAACACAGTCTCATCCCAAGACGTCATATGACTGACGCTATTGACCATACGTCAACATCAGACGTTTTAGGGTACCCTTTAACGTCAGTTAGATGACGCTATCTAATCCTAACCCTGCCCCAGACCTAAACCTACCCGCGTCATCTAACTGACGCTAAAGGTAAAGCGTCAGTTAGATGACGCCCTAGGATCGTCATCTAACTGACGTTAAAGGGGTCATATAATGGTACATGCACTTTTACAAGTTGATTGTACTGAAATGTGTGTTGGCAGTGCCTGTACACAAACATCATATAATGATAAAAATCCATCCAGTGGTTTTGTTTTAATCTCCTTATATGTTTTCCCCTGCCTCAAATCGAGCCGTTCGTTTTTGTGACGTCAATAAAACGGACGCCCCTCCCACGATTGTTGATTGACGGGAGCGTTTCAACACAGACCCGCCCTCGCACATGAGGTAGCTGTCAATCATAGTCTGCGCGGCGCGGACCGGACCGGCGCGGTCATTGTTGATGTGCCGGAGCACTGTCTATGAGCAGAATGGCGTCTAAGCGATTGTGGTGTTCTGTTCTTGGGTGTAATAACGAACACAGTCATTTTAATGTTCCTAAATCCGAACCGCTGAAGACGCAGTGGCTGAGTTTTGTTTTCGAAGGGAATATTCCACACGAGCAACGTCAATGCTCTCATGTTTGCGCGAATCATTTCACACACCAGACTGCTTTATAAACGAGGGTCAGTATAAAGCTGGATTTGCTAAGAAGCTTTGCTAAAAAGGATCGGTACCAGATATTCGTGTTCCTGCTGAACCTCCAGAAGAACGGAAGTGAGTGAAACGTTTTATTAAACTTTATATTAATATATTAATCTTTGCAAATCGCTAGCTGCACGCTTCACAATGAATGCGTCTAAGGTTTACACTCAGGGTACATTACGGCATGTTTTCTATGTATGACGTTCTCAATATAATTCATAATTCCACGTTTATACTGAACAACGCGTTATGGTTATTGTGTTATTGTGTTACAAACATAGACAGTATAAGAAATGGACAGAGCCATCTCATTGGAACTCAGTTGAGACAGTTGAAGCCCATTCTTAGCGATTTCTGAGCACTTCCGTTCCTGACGCGCAGACTCAAACCGACTCAAACTAAGCTTGATGACGTGAGCAACCTGTCTGACAGACGTTACTCTTCTAGTAGCTGTGCGTGAAATTGCCAACGTTAATCTTGCAGAGACGGGGAACTTGAGCAAAGAGTTCTTTGGCGTGAGTGAGCAGGAGTAAGTATTCCGTTGCTTTTATGGACTCATTATCTATGGGCTTCTCCCTTGACGGGACGTCCCCCCGATTGCCTGTGAGCTTCTCCTCCTGTCTGTACGGTAATTTCTGTACAGCGCGACAGAGAGTCGAGTGGTTATGACGCAATCGTTAGCCTATTTTTACTAAAACTGTTTCTACGGGGCCATAATGTAACATAGAAGGTAATGGAGCCTTTTATACATTGTCGTGTTTCTTTAGAAATAAATAATGGACAAATGGAGTCTTTAAACGCCTCAGATGTAAAGTTATTCGCTGTCAAAGTGACGCCAAAATGAATGGGAGTCAATGGGAATGCTAACGCAAGTGAAGTTCTGCTACAACATGGCGGCACCCGGCCGGCTTCAACTTCCGGTCGATGGATTACCCCCTTGGTTACAAACGGTGTACGCACAGAACAGAGGGGCGGAGTGAGCGCAGCTCATGATCATTTAAAGTCATATGCACTGAAACGGCGTGCTGAAAACAGAGCTGTTTTTGACCAGGTAAAATAAGTGTTTTCTTACAATACTAATGAGAATTTTTAATTAAAGTATATTACAAACTTTTAATTTAGACCCTAAAGAATCATATTAGCTTGTACAAAAATGGCATTATATGACCCCTTTAAAGGGTACCCTAAAACGTCGGATGTTGACGTATGGTCAAAAGCGTCAGTCATATGACGTCTTGGGATATTCAATAAAAATCATACATTAAGTGTGCATTTGAAGTGTTCAAATAAGTTTAAGGACTTTAACACTTGCAGATACAGGCCAAGCACTCTTCATTGGGTTAACAATCCTGCAATGTTTCTAATTAAAGCTTCAGTTTTATTGAAGGTGGTTCACAATCTCATTTTCTTTTTCTCTGTTAAATGAATGTTGGCCTTTTCTCGTTATAATGAATGTGCTGATTGAAGTTAAAATTGAGTGGCTGAAATCCTACACTGCAGCAAGAAAATGCCTTTCTGATGAACTACATGCACAAAACCAAAGAATTTTTAATTTGAAGCTTAATAAAACCAATCTTTAATCAGAATTGGGCTTCAAATACAGTCAACTATAGTCACTTTTGCTCGATTGTGAGTCAGCCTTCAGGTTTGGCAATTGCTTGCTAAGGCGGATTGCTCATACTTAGGCAATAGTTGGCATATTTAATGTTTGTTTATAACCCTATACAAAGTATTAAACATTGGATGTAGCTTGTCCTGAGACATGAATGATAACACAAAATAAAGTACTCTCTCAATGAGAGAAACAGTGATAAACAATCTATTAATTATCCTTAACAGTGTAATTAGATTACTGTACATTACTTATTACTAATTTCTTTCTTAATCCCATATAAACATTGACCATTTGAACAATACAGGGATATACATGAAGCTGCTCTTTTAATACTTTCAAATCAATAATATAAAATTGCATACGTAATTCTTGAACTGACCATTTAAAGGGAGAAATTTATATTAAAACATACAGTTATGGACTGGTGGCTGTAGACAGCGCACAACGAATGAGATGATTAGAAATACAAAGTCTTTAATCAAATAGTAAACTCAGAAGAATCACAAGTACGTTCAACACAAACAATAACCGACAAAGGACTGAACAGAACAGGGAGTATACCCATAGTGATTGAGGGAACTAAACAGGAACAGCTGGACAAGCTATTTGACTGATCACAATGGAACTACAGACAAACAAGACGCTAAAAACTACTTATTCGACTCATTTTTGTAACTGCATAGCAACACCCTGGCAACCATTCAAAACACCAAGCAACATAGTTGTGTTAATTGGAATTTACAGAGAGAGACTTTCAAGAAAAACAGGATTTTTTTTTTAAATGAAGATGTTTGACTGATGAGGTGCTACAAAGGCTCATCTGTTTTACTGAAAGGTCATTAACCAGTCAAATACACACACACTGTAATACAAAATGGGGTCAGGTGCCCAGTGTGACTCCAGGTGGCCATAGCAATCTGGACACATCTGTCCATCATCCCAAACAGACAGACAGGCCTGTCCATGATGAACACCTTCCCATTCATTTGTCCAGCAGTGTTTCAATCATATTTTAAACAGTGTCATGTCACCTGTGCACACACACACACACACATCATATATTTATAGCACATGCACTATAACACACATATTCACACATATTGGATGTGATGATGAAGACTTTGATGGCCATCTGGCAAAGGAAATGGGATGTGTCAAGGTGGATGCGTGGGGTTTGGGGGAGCGGCGGATTGTACGCTCCATTAATCACATCTCCTTTCCTCTCTCTTTACCTCCCTCCCTTAACCTTTGTTTTCTTCACTTCCGTCCTGTCACTTCCCTCAACTGTTTCTCCACCTTCTCCCTTCCTTTCATAAATAGATTTACTCCAGTGCATCATTCATCTTTTTAATTTATTCACGAAACAGGAATTAAAAGTAAATGAGAGAGGGGGAGGGGAGAAATATAATACAATAAATGATATATCTCGTTTATTATATTCTTTATCCTAATATAGATAGATGAACAGGTGCATATATGTAGAGAGAGGGAGAGAGAGGGAGAGAGAGAGCGAGAGGAAGAGGAAGAGAGAGAGAGAGAGAGAGAGAGAGAGAGAGAGAGAGAGAGAGAGAGAGAGAGAGAGAGAGAGAGAGAGAGAGAGAGAGAGAGAGAGAGAGAGAAATAGATATAAAAAAACTTATTTTATTATTATTATTTATAAAAACGTATTATTTACAATTTAGATATTTACAATAGATAAAGAAAGGGAGAGAGATAGAGGAAAAGAGAGATGGCGATAAAGAGAGAGAGAGATGCCGATACAGCTGCAAATCTGATAAATAAGCACTTTGATTTGAAATGCATGCTCTTAAATTCATCTGTCAGGTTTCAGGCTCGTCAGAGACTCAGAGGAATTACTCACTTGCCCTTCGTCCACCTCGCAGGCTTATCCTCTTCCGCTGGCATTTTGTCTTTCCTCACTTTTACACACACACACACAAAGCGTGGTAATTTGTGTATGAAGGTGTGAAATGACTTGCAGCCACACACACACACACACACACACACACACACACACACACACACACACACACACACACACACACACACACACACACAAGCATAAGTGAACAGAGAACCTGTCATTCTCCCAGCAAACAAAAATGCATTTCATTCACCCCTGCAATTAGACCAACAGCACATTTTTTTATGATGATAGAGTGTTGTGGGTGGTTGCCAGGGCATTGCTATGCAGTTGCTAAGAAGTTTTTAGGCCCATATTAAAAGAATCCATGCTAAATATCTATACTATCTTGTTCTTTGTGACCCGGTAACCTTCTTCAATATCTGTGGGATGTTTTCGCTGTTTAATCACCCATGATAGAATGCATGATAGAATCATATTCTATAGCTGACATAAAAGTATTTTATGCATAACAACACCAAACATATAAGCTTCTGGTCTTGGAGTGAAATCGGGGCCAGTTTGTTCCATTGTGTTGATTTGTTCTTTTTGCGCTTGTTCTTGGTTGATGAAATGATAAAATCACCTTTGTTAGATTTCTTGTGATACTTCTATCATCCATTCTTATCATCTCTGTCACCATCAAAAGATTTTTAATAAGCTGCCGGCTAATTGCAAGAAATTTCACACCAAGATGAGCAAAGTTTAAATGAATTAAGCATGAGAAATGTGAGTGGTTCATACATTTTTCAAACTGTAAACAACCACATAAGTCTTTTAATTACGTTAAAGGTCAAATTGTCATTTTAGGCCTTCATCTCATTCTCTTTTTTCTCTCGTAGTTATTTGTGCATATTCTATTAACACTGTAGTACCTGAGGTTCTAGTACATACATTTTTGTATGTTAGAGCAAACATGAATTGTAAAATACATACATAATGACAGCCTCTTCAACCATTTTATGTAAATACATACAAAATATCTTTATGAATCCTTTGATAACTTGAAACTTTGTGAGGGTAACGTCACAGGTGAGCAGGTTCAATTTTCAGACACCCAATAGTGGGACACTCATTTATCAGTGATGGAAAATCTTTATCTGAGAATTACCTTTTTAATAACAGATTTATTAACAAATTAAATCCAATCTAACATAAGTAAAATCATTTGCACTCTTTGTTTAGATTAATTGAATTATCATTAAGTATGAAATATGATTGAACAAAGGTTGATGTAATGGTAGACTAATTTGTGTGTGTGTGTGTGTATGGTTCAGGTATATGCTACGTTATGGGGACAACCTCACGAAGATGGCAATATGTGAAATTCTTGTCCTTTTGTTTGTACAGTATAAAAATCATTATGTCTATGGAATGTCTCCATAAAACATGAAAACACAAAGTGTGTGTGTGTGCGCGTGTGTGTGGTCCTGGTATTCCCTTCGTTATGGAGACCAAATGTCCCAACAAGTGTAGTAATACCAGTAAATTTTTACATCGTGGGGACATTTTTTGATCCCCATGAGGAAACTTATGAATCATACAGAATGATATGTTTTGAAAATCTAAAATAGCAGAACGTTTTCAGGTAGGTTTAGACGTAACATGTAGTGCTAAATTTAAAATGTATATATATATTTAATGGCTGTTAAGTGTTGAGAGGTTAAATTTGTTCCCCACCCAGATTTTAAAACTTTCTCTAAATAGTAAATATATAAAACCATGCCAATTTAATTATCAGGTCAATAAAAGCTTATCACGCCTAGAGTGGATTTTGATATCATGTGTGCCGGTGTAGATTTTTGATATAGTGTGATTGTAATGACTTGTGACTTTGATATGTGTCTTATGATAATGACAGTTTTTGCAAAAAAAAAAGTTTTATATATAAAACTTTTTTTTTTGCAAAAACTGTCATTATCATAAGACACATATCAAAGTCACAAGTCATTACAATCACACTATATCAAAAATCTACACCGGCACAGATGATATCAAAATCCACTCTAGGCGTGATAAAGGCCATGCATTTTTCACCCATGAGATCACATTGTATACTAATGAATATATGCACGTCTTTTTTGCTCGCTCTCATTCATAAAGTTAACACTTCCTGTAAAATATACTGTACCACTTTAGCATCCATGTGAAGAGCATGATTCAACATTTTAGCAGTTCTATGCATTGAATCATGTGCTTCAGGCACCTACCCAATGATATAACATTACTCCCTGTATTTCTCATCAGGCACACGCAAACATATTCACATAGTCCCAAACAAATGGTACTTCTGTGAAGCGTTACACCCCGTATGTGTAATAGCAGAATCAATGGTATTTAGTGGTGGAGCAGTCAGGCAGAGACGAGAGAAAAGAGCACCTGGCAGCAGAATCATTCAGCATTGATATTTAAACATAGCCCCGCCGAACCCTGTCTACCCGCCCTCACACTGCTAATCAGCTCTTCAACTTAGACAGAGAGAACATACTTTCTCTCAAGTGTGTGTGTGCGTATGAATGTCTTTGAGCGGGTCAAAATAAACTCGAAAAATAAATTGCTTTCAAAACTTTTCATCTCCGTTTTTGCAACAAAGAATCGGCTGCAATTTAACCGCTGTGATTCATTTATGCAGCTTAAATCAAATCAAATCTCTTTTTCCTGTACCAGGAATATGAAAATGTAAGCAGTTTCTATTCATACATATGCAGAATTCATGCTAAGCAGGCGACAGCTCCAAAACTAGTTTGCTTGTTTAACAAATTATGCAACTATCAGTTTTTTGTCACACACACTTCTTAATTGCTTAATTTATTCCTTTTGAAGTCACTACAATCAGACACAGTTTGCCATGATGTCACTTCCTACTGTCACCTTTTTGATTTACATATTCATTGAATGTGATTCACTCTTATTTACATATTCCGTTTTCAGGGTTTTAGAACAATTCGTAGCAAATACATTCTGAAATCTCATTGTGACATCATTCCAGATTCCATTTTGTGTTCTTAACAGACATGTTAAACTATTTGTACATTTAAATGCAGACAAATATAGGGGTCTCTATCCAAAACACTTAATGTCTCAGGTCCCATGGTTCCCTGAGAAGGGGAACGAAACACTTTGATTGATGCTATGGTGAACATCATACTCGTGACCGATGTGGTGTGTACAGAAGACCAGGAAACAGAGAGTTATTTTTAGCTACTTCGTGCTTATTCGTTTACTCAAGATCAGTGCATTTCACTTTCATAACAGAACAGACTTGACTCACAGAACCAGGCTTAATCAAAAACTTATCTCTAGACATGCATAGTGATAACGTCTCGGTTACGTAGCTGCTTCTATCACGCAGCGCGGGTATAGAATGAGAAGCAGGTGCAACGCATCTTTGGTTTTCGCTGAGGAGCCGAGCCAGCGATGCAGCGATGGTACAACAACATGGCGAAGGAACGAACCTCTTTCAGGGAACGTGGGCTACCATACGTAACCGAGACGTTCCCTTTCATGTCGGTCCCACCTACGTTTGTCGGAGGGATCCGACTTGAATGGGATCCCTACCAACACGCCATGTTGTTGACCCTTCCAGTGCCTTGCATAAGCCTCACTTCTCTCCCTTAGGGGCAGAAGCTTATGCGGGGACTCCAGGCCACTGATGTTCCAAAAGACCCAGTCAGTGAGAACATTGGATAACACTGGGAAAGCGTGCCCTTCCCAGGGGAAGGAGAACGCTGCGGAAGCCACGACCTGCCCGGACGGACATAACCTGTGGAGAATACACATATGGACTAGCCAAGGAGGGTAGTATGACATATGGAAGTTTCTGGGGTGGTTCCAACCTAATTCTAGGAGGCAAGCAGAGCGGGCTCTGTCAAGGGAAAGACACTGGCTAGCCGATAGGGTAGCCTTACCATGGAAAAAGCACATATGGGGTCGCTGCAGGGACCGCTACATTGTGGACACCCAGCCTAGCACAAGTTCCTCAATGCATTCGAGTGTTAGGTCTGGCGTCAGATACTCCGCAACATATGACTGCCGTAGGGGTGACGGAGGAACTCAACAGGGTTAGCCGTCTCCAGGTAATACACTTGAGCAAATAGACGCACGTATCTGGCCGATCAGACCAGAATGGCGTAGCTAGCCGACACTTGAGCTGGTTCCCCGCGCTACTGGCCACTTGGGGCGAGTATACGGGAGGATACCGGCTCTACACGAAGGCTATAGAATCTAGCAAACGTGTTGATTGTCGCCCAGCCCGCAGCTCTACATATATCTGTCAGCGAGGCACTTTGAGCCAACGCCCAGGAGGAAGCAACACTTCTAGTTGACTGCGCTCGCAACCCGAACGGGCAAGGCATGTCTTGGGATTGATACGCCAAAACAATACCATCCACTATCCAGTGGGCTAACCCCTGCTTGGAGACAGCCTCTACCTTCTGCTGGCCTCCGTAACAGACGAAGAGCTGGTCTGAGGTCCTAAAGCTTTGCGTTCTGTCCACGTATAACCGCAAGTAGCGGGTGGGACAGAGAAAAGCCAGGGCTGGGTCTGCCTTTGCCGAGGGCAGCACTTGCAGGTTTACTACCTGGTCTCTAAGGGTGTGGTAAGAACCTTGGGTACATATCTGGGATCTCAGGACAATGTGAGAGTTGGCCGGCCCGAATTCTAGGCACGATTCGTCGACCGAAAACGCTTGCAGGTCCCCTACCCTCTTGATTGAAGCCAGTGCAGTCAGGAGCACTGTCTTTAGTGACAGGATCTTTAGCTCAGCTGACTGCAGTGGTTCAAAGGGAGGTCTCTGCAGTGAGCTGAGTACCAGAGACAGGTCCCAAGAGAGTATACCGGATTGAGTTACCTTCAACTGCATTGTGATGCAATAGTGGCGACATACACTTTGAGGGTGGAGGAAGACAGCCTTCGATCCAA
This sequence comes from Rhinichthys klamathensis goyatoka, assembly GCF_029890125.1. Classification (NCBI taxonomy): domain Eukaryota; kingdom Metazoa; phylum Chordata; class Actinopteri; order Cypriniformes; family Leuciscidae; genus Rhinichthys; species Rhinichthys klamathensis. The sequence goes on from NW_026607183.1 coordinate 463,854, forward strand.
CCCATCTTGCAGGAAGGAAAGCACAACTCTGACCGGCTTCTTCGGGGGTCTTCCCGGCGGGAAGAACACCACTCAACGAATAGGTTCCACTTCAAAGGAAGTGATGGTGTCTACCACCACCTGGGGTAGCTCACCTAGAACTTCCGCGTCCCATCCAGGGACCAGACATGGAGTTTCCAGAGGTCTGGACGCGGGTGCCATAGGGTGCCCCGTCCCTGAGAAAGCAGGTCCTTCCTCAGAGGAATGGGCCAGGGAGGGACTGTCGCGAGGAGTACTAGTTCTGGGAACCAGGTCCGGTTGGGCCAATAGGGGGCCACTAACAGGACCTGCGCTTTGTCCTCCCTGACTTTGCACAAGGTCTGTGCAAGAAGCCTCACTGGGGGAAAGCATACTTGCGTAGGCCCCGGGGCCAGCTGTGTGCCAGTGCATCTGTGCCAAGGGTTCCATCGGTCAGGGAGAAGAACAACTGGCAATGCGACGTGTCCGGGGAGGCAAACAGATCTACCTGTGTGGCCCCGAAGCGCCTCCAAATCAGCTGGACCGCCTGCAAAATAAAATTGTTGTGTTTACACACATGGTTCAGACACCGTTTATGCTGATGACGTTCCCCATAGTGCCATAGTGTTGAGTTTCACTTCGAAAGGTAACAGAATGACAGCCAAAGGGACAGGGATTCGATTTAATGTCTTGATATCCTCACATCTTAGCCTTTCTTTGGCTCTCAGTGAGCCATCCACTGACCGAACAGGCTGTGTGTTAATGCATCTGTCTGCCTGTAGTATACATGTCTGATCTTTATGGAAATGAGAGATGTGACACACTTCAAACTGTATTTAAAATGGTTTGAAGGCGTATCACAGAAAATACAGTATCTACTCAATGAAGGTCAGGTGATCTCCCTCCCTCCATCCTTCGCTCTTTCTATATCTCCTTTTCCAAATAGTCAAACTAGCTTTCCCATATGACAGTATAATGGGTTTCACAACAGAATATTTTAACATGGATGTAGTCATCAAATCTGCTTCAAGCATCATTTAATGAGTCTAATCTTTTGGTGTGAAAATAACACAGACACTTTATTCCACAGCCTCAGAGCACTAAAATCAAAACATAAGAAGTATGTAAAATATAATAGCGTTCACTGAGTAATTAAAAAATTAAACGATGACACACCACAGCGTTAAATATGGAAAATTTTATTTAAAATGGTCCAATTTGATAAAAAAAAAGGTTAGTGAGGACTGGTGAATCAAAAATTAAACAACATTAAAAATGTGAGCTCATCACTTGGCAACACGACACAGCAGAAAAGTATCTCTAAGAAAGACATTTGACAAATAAAATGTGAATGCACCAACTAATTAGAACTAGAAAAAACAATATTATGAAATATGAAATATTGTTTAATTTTGACATATAAATATAAATATTTAATGTTTTGGATTATCATGTCATGACATAAGCACTGAGCCAAAATATCTTTCTGACCCTCAATGACCCAATTTTTCAAAACAGAAACATCACAACACAATAGAGGAGTCCCTCCAAAGGGTTTTAATGATGGCGGTAAACATATTGCAGTTTTACAGCAGAAGCAGTTGATTGTACAGTCTGGCTTCGGTTTGTCCTACAGTAATTTTCTGAAGCCTATGAGTCACAGAGGAGGTAGAACTAGCCGTGTGATCACTTTAAGCGAGTTTAAATGGGGATTTGGAGGCAGAAGTGGACATATTTGTGCTGGCTCATTTCTCTAATGTTGTTTCCCTGCTGATGGTGCAGTGTGCTGGTAATGAAGTTAATTTAATGTCAGTGTAAAATGACTGGGAGGCGACACTTTTCACTGCCTTGCGCTGAACACTTTCTTAGTAGATACAGGACCTCATTAGAACTTTGTTGTGGTAGAAAACTTTCAAATAAGATGCAGAATTGAAGGTCTCTTGTGTAATGCAGATAAAACACACAACAATTATGATAGAAACCACGTACCAGTGTGCTCCGCTGTCTGCTGTGGTTCTGCACCTGTGATGAATATTCAGCCTCACGCCAAAATAAATCATATTTTATCTGAGTTGAGAATGGGAGTTTTGCAGTCTATATTGGATGTGATTTCATAAAAACTACTGAGGAATAGACCTCATTCACAGCAGCGCCATCTTTGATTTTTAAAGGGAATGAAAGCGAGGCTGTGAGGGATAGACATACAGTAGCCTATTTTGCCAAAAGTATTGGGACACCCCTCCAAATCATTGAATTCAGGTGTTCCAATGACTTCCATGGCCACAGTTGTATAAAATCAAGCACCTAGGCATGCAGGCTGCTTCTACAAACATTTGTGAAAGAATGGGTCGCTCTCAGAAGCCCATGAATTCAAGCGTGGTATACCGTGATAGTTTGCCACCTCTGCAATAAGTCCATTTGTGAAATTTCCTCACTACTTAATATTCCACGGTCAACTGTTAGTGGTATTATAATAAAGTGTCACGGTAGATCTATTCTCTCTTCTAGTCTCGTGTTTATGTTGTTGTATGAGTGCACATGCGTGTGGGCGTGAATGATTGGTATTCCTGATCCGCTCCAGCTGATCATCATCACATCACCAGCTGAAATCAATCTCACAACTCCATATATACTTCCCGCTGTTTCCTCATCATTGTCAGATCGTTGTCTTGATGTCCTCGGTGTTGGTGTTCCTGTGTCCTGTTCCGCCTGGTGTTCCTGTTCTTCTTCTTCTTCTTCGTCGTCGTCGTCGTCGTCGTCGTCATCATCGTTGTCGTGTGGGTTTGGGTCGTCGTTTCATCGTCACCTCTTCACTGCACTTCTTCACGGATCCTGACCATCGAAGTCCCTGCGTCACTTCACCATCGGCTGTGTTCCACTATTCATTTATTAAAAGAGTAACTCGCTTTTGCTTCCCGAATTTCATCCAGCAGACATGACATAAAGTGGAAGCAATTGGGAACAACAGCATCTCAGCCACGAAGTGGTAGGCCACATAAAATCACAGAGCAGGGTCAGTGCATGTAGAGGCTCACAGTGCACAGAAGTCGCCAACTTTCTGCAGAGGCAATAGCTACAGACCTCCAAATTTCATGTGGCCTTCAGATTAGCTCAAGAATAGTGTGTAGAGAGCTTCATGGAATGGGTTTCCATGGCCGAGCAGCTGCCAATGCAATGCAAAGCATTGTATTTACACTGTGGTGTAAAGCATGCCGCCACTGGACTCTAGAGTGACGTGTTCTCTGGAGTGACGAATCACGCTTCTCTGTCTGGCAATCCGATGAATGAGTCTAGTTTTGGCGGTTGCCATGAGAATAGTACTTGTCTGACTGCATTGTGCCAAGTGTAAAATTTGGTGGAGGGGGAATTATGGTGTGGGGTTGTTTTTAAGGGATTGGGCTTGGCCCCTTAGTTCCAGCGAAAGGCTTCAGCATACAAAGACATTTTGGACGATTTCCCAACTTTGTGGGAACAGTTTGGGGATGGCCCCTTTCTGTTCCAAAATGACTGCTGCTCACCGGCGCACAAAGCAAGGTCAATAAAGACAATAGATGAGCGAGGTGTGGAGGAACTTGACTGGCCTGCATAGAGTCTTGACCTCAACCCGATAGAACACCTTTGTGATGAATTAGAGCGGAGACTGCGAGCCAGACCTTCTCGTCCAACATCAGTGCTTGACCTCAATAATGCGCTTCTAGAAGAATGATAGAAAAATTCCCATAAACACACTCCTAAACCTTGTGGAAAGCCTTCCCAGAAGAGTTGAAGCTGTTATAGATGCAAAGGGTGGGCCAACTCCATATTAAACCCTACAGATTAAGAATGGGATGTCATTAAATGGCATCTGTCTGTCTAATGTATGTCTATCTATCTATCTATCTATCTATCTATCTATCTATCTATCTATCTATCTATCTATCTATCTATCTATCTATCTATCTATCTATCTATCTATCTATCTATCTATCTATCTATCTATCTATCTATCTATCTATCTATCTATCTATCTAATATATTACATACAATTTCATTCATACTTTATTTATTAAATCAGTTGCCAGAAAATGATACCAGAATTGTTTTAATTTTTACCTCACCCTTTAAATATTTAGACCCGAGAGATTCTCTCTCTCTGTGTGTGTGTGTCAGTATTAGCTGTGTGATCATGTAATAGACCATTTGACAAAGCCATGGTCTGTCATCATTTCAGTCAGCTTCCATCAGCATCAAAGCATATGAAAACACACACAACACACACACATGCTAAAGAGATCTTTATAGGTGGCCTAGCAGTGGGGAGAATGTTAAATGGAGTTTATGAGATGAATGGTAGGGAGTGTTTAAGGCCTCAAAGGCTAATGGACCAGCTCAGTGTGTGTAGACGGCATGCTGGTCTTCTCAAAGCACACATAAACACTTAAACGCACACACCACTGTGTTTAAGAGGCCGTGCTGTTTTCCTCTAAAACGGATGAGTGATTGTGATTTGTGTTGTTTGAATAATTATTTGATGATTGCCTGCATCGTTCACTGACTAATGTCCTCATGTAGGCCTACATATTCACACTCACTTAAACACACACATTTATCTATATTCAGGACACACTATAAACTTCTGTCATGTTTTGAACAGTCAGTCAGCTGGACTTGAAGCCCGAGCTTCACGTCAGTCCTTCCGAGCCTGAGCTTCACGTCATGCCTGCTGATCCTGAGCTTCTTCACGTCATGCCTGCCGAGCCAGAGACTGTTCAGTGTTCACGCCATGCCTGCCGAGCCAGAGACTGTTCACTGTTCACGTCATACCTGCCGTGCCTGTGTCTTCGGATAAGATGGCCGCCGTGCCTGTGTCTTCGGACAAGATGGCCGCCGCACCTGAGTCAGCTCTGGATGAGACGGTGCTTATCATAGTCACCACGGCTATTTTGTGTATGTGGGCAGCACACATTTCGGCTCCAGCCCGTGAGCCCTCACTCAAGATGGCCGCCGCCACGCCAGAGCCTCCGGTCGTCATGGCCCTGACGCCAGGACTTTGTCATTATATCCACCATTCCTGAGTCCCCTCATTTGAAGTCAAGCCAAGTTTCCCCTGAAGATTTTTTGTGGAGGGGCTATAAGGTCCAAGCTCTAGTGGATACAAAGCTTGGCCCAACATTAAAGTCATCAAACATGTCTCTGTTCTCGGACCCATTGGCATCAAGTCCAAGTCCAGCTGTTCAAAGTCTGCAAGTTCCAAGTCTGAGTTTGGGTGTTCCAGAGATCATGCCACTGTCCACAGTACTTTCAGTAGTGGCCACTGCCTTGCTGTGTGTGTGATCCACATACACCTTTTCAGAAAGGTCAGCATCTTCTACATCTTTTACTGAGGCAGAGGCCATAGAGACCATTCATGCACCATGCCTGCTTCACAACAAGTCCACAGAGGCTTTTACTGAACTGCCCATGTGTCATATCATGTTCAATGAGGTTATCTATGCCAACGGTGTCACATCCAAGGAGTCAGTCCTTGCCAGCCATGTTATCATGAATGATGTTCAGGTTCCTAAACCACCATGGCCTTCGGATCCAACAATTCATCCAGTTCAAGAATCTACAGTCCAAGCCTGTTATCGCTCCACTGTCTAGTCCTACCTCTACTGCATGGACCAGGTCCACCGTTGTTCCACAGTCAAGGTCTGTCTCGATGCTATGATCCAAGCCTGCCTATGTTCCATTGCCCAGGTCCTACCACGCTCCACGGCCCAGGCCTGCCATTGCATGATCCTGACCTCATTCCACTTCACGGGCCTGGCCCTCCATCCCTCCCCCTGAACTGCCTCTTCTCCACCACCCTCCAGGACTTTTTGTTTATGTTCTTGTGCTGTTTGGGTGTCCGGAGGCACCCTTTAAAGGGAGGAATATGTAAAGATGGTGTTTGGTTGGGCTCTTTGTTTTCATGTGTCATGTGATCCCCACGTTTCCCTTGTGTTCATGCCATGTGCTTTTGTCTTCATTTGTGTTACTTTCTCATTGGTTTATTGGTCTCATTACATTCAGGTGTTGCTCATTAGTAGATGGTGTATTTACAGACCTGATTTTATGTGTGGGAATCTAGCTTTGTCATCTTTTGATGCTGTAGTCCCCTGCTCTGAGTTTCATGTTCATGCCATGCTTTACCTACTCAAGTTTATATTTAACTTATGTTTATTTCTAAGTGATTGCTTTGTTGATACACTATTATGGAATAAACTGTATTTGGGCTCAAAAAACGGACTCCACTTCAGTGGAATCGTTACATATACCTGCATTTTATATTAAAGTTATGTTGTTTGGGAGCTGTAAACAGTTTATCTATCTCTGTTTGTTTTGTTATGAGTAAGAAAGTGTGAATAAGCATAAGATAAACATGCTTTACTTTTAATCAGCATTTCAGAATTGCACTAATGTGCATTTCCTATGCGTTTCTATTTAAGTCATGTTCACTTTAAATATGCATGGTTCGTATGGTTCTATGTCCTATCTCGTGATCCGTAGTCTACAGGAAAACTCTTGCATTTCACACGCGTGTTAAGCGCTATGGTTTCAAGTCTGTTAAAAACACTGCCTTTCAACCGTATGTCGACTTCTTGTGTCTGGCGTAGCATCGTTGGTATGTATATCTTGTTTTGTGAGATTGTCTGGCGTTATTATTTATTATTTTTGACAATAATTTAAGTTGTAGAGTAATCTGGTGATAGTCTGTTATGTGAATGCTAGCTCTCGCGTGTGTCATTTGTTTATAAGTTGTACGTTAAATGTGTTATAATGACCTGAATGTTGTTCACATGTATTTCTGCTCTTATATTAATGTAAAATGAGTACAAACGAAATGCAACGGTAATAGTGCAAATTAGCCTTTATTCATGTGGAGTTTACGTTGAATGAAAGTTGGTGCAACGCTAATTTGTCCTTGCTATTTTGTGTTGCAGTTTCACAGTTTTCTCTAACTCCAATAAACCTGTCGAACTACGAATTAATCTTCAGAGTCTTGGTGTGGGGAAAAAGTTTAGCTGGCCGTCAGGATATTAAGTAAACATATCGAGAAAGGCATAATATATCTATCTATATAATATAATAAATATATCTATCTATATAATATAATATATCTATCTATCTATATAATATAATATATATATATATATATATATATATATATATATATATATATATATATATATATTACTCACATTTTATTTTCGCATAATACACAATACAACTTATTTTAATTCCCAAAAGAGGTTTTTATGGAGCGAATTATGTGCCAAAACCTCACACACACACAAAAGGTGTTTTACTCACACCCAATGATTCACAAACAAACTCAATGTGGTTTGTAAATACAAAACATCACTCACAAACTAATGCATATTGTTCTGCAAATAAAAAACGTACCTATCAAACAAATACAGTATGTTTTACATATACATAGAAACGTATTTCTTCAATGACAAAAATATCATCCAAGTACAAACTAAAATCTTTCAAGTACAAAACAAAATTCTACAAGTACGAAACAAAAACCTTCATGCGCTAAGATAGGGGATCAATTTCGCGCTAGTCTCTCGGAAGAAACACTGATGTGAAACGCGTGCTTGCCTTTGCCCATGGGAAAATGAGCGGTGAACAGGTGTGTTTCTTTCTTACTTTATCTATAATTTACCTTATTGAGGTTTTGGTAAATGTTTATTATATAGACAGAAATCCACATTAGCACTTAGTAGCACTCCACTCTAGGATAAGGGAATCTATAAACTGAAAGCTCTGCCATCATGTTGCTTTTTACATTTTTGTAAAAACGTTTCATTTACTGAATGAGTCTATTTCTTTCGTTCTCCATAAATTAATGAGAACATTTCATTTAATTGAAAGGGTCCCACTTATTCATTAATTTAGTTGGAATTCAGTCAGCGTAACTGTTAATGTAATAAAATAATGAATGAACAAAACAAACAATATACAATTGTTTCTTAACTTCCCTGTGACGTATTGCCCAAATTATTATTTTGGACAGACAAATGAAACCCTCCTTTCAATTAAATTAAATGTTCTCATTAATTTATGAAGAACGAAAGAAATAGATTCGTTCAGTGTACATAATCACTAATTTAGTAATTTCACACGCGTCTTATGTAGATTTTTTTTTTTTTAAAGCAACATATGATAGAGCTTTCAGCTTAGATTCCCCTATCCTAGAGAGAGTGAAGTGCTACTAAGCGGTAATATGGATTTTTGTCTAGATGTAATAAACATTTTGCAAAAGAAAACCTCAATAAGGTTAATTAGATAAAGTAAGACAGAAACACACCTGTTCACCGCTCATTTTCCCATTGGCAAAGGCAAGCACGCGTTTCACATCAGTGTTTCTCCCGAGAGACTAGCGCGAAATTGATCCCCTATCTTAGCGCCATCTACTGTTCTAGAAGAGGAAGTTGCTCAACTGCATTTGTGAGAAAATCTGCCTGGACGCGGAAAAATAGTGTCAAAAGTCATGTGACAGTTTTTCGTACTTGTAGAATTTTGTTTTGTACTTGTAGAATTTTGTTTTGTACTTGTAGAATTTTGCTTTGTACATGAAGGTTTTTGTTTCGTACTTGTAGAATTTTGTTTTGTACTTGAAAGATTTTAGTTTGTACTTGGATGATATTTTTGTCATTGAAGAAATACGTTTCTATGTATATGTAAAACATACTGTATTTGTTTGATAGGTACATTTTTTATTTGCAGAACAATATGCATTAGTTTGTGAGTGATGTTTTGTATTTACAAACCACATTGAGTTTGTTTGTGAATCATTGGGTGTGAGTAAAACACGTTTTGTGTGTGTGTGAGGTTTTGGCACATAATTCGCTCCATAGGGTTTTGTCATGTTTCTAGATTTTAGAACTTCTGGCAAATGTTGTCCTCATAACACACATATGAGCTGGAGAGTAAAAAAAGAGGTTTTCTTTAACTGTCTCTCAAAAGCAGATTTAAAATCGTTTTTTACTTTTTCGGTAGCTCAACAGCAGTTTGGCAGAAATTAACCAGCTGACACGATGACTCATCACGTTCAATGTAGCACAACTAATTGGTTTGATTGACAGCTGTAGATACAGTGGGTGTGTATCTCCATCTGACCAGATTGAAATTAAAGAATAGTTAAGTAACAAAATACCATATAAGCTGCACTGCAATGAATTGGAATGACTTTGGCTGTGTGCCTATTTCTCATCATTTATTTTTACATGCAGAAGGTCATAAATGATGAGTCTTTTGTTTGGAGAGCTTGACACGTCACTGGCTTTGCTAGAGCTGTGTGGACAGCGAAGATACACTCAATTCATGTTTTGGGCCTATTGTTTTCCTCATAACAGAAGGATTGTCTGATATTTGTGTTTTGTTTTTAGCTGGATGAGGGGAATTATGAGGGAATAACATGGAAAATCTTTGTGTGGGTGCATGTGTGCATGAGAGATATAAATGCTAATCTTTCCTTCCTACAGTATACAGAGGAAAATATTATTGATCTTTTATAGTTTTGGAGACCTTTTCCATTAAAAAATCATAACTATTACAATTTTACAATTATTTATATATATATATATATTAGTAAAAACTAGGATATAATAGGCTATAAGTTTACACTGGTAGAATTTGATGAGGAATATTTGAGTTCATATTCCAGAACTTTGATTGCAGATTATGGCATCTGAGCACAGTTTGAGACATTATTGTGATTACAGGGGTAATTTACTCAGGAGAAACATCGGAGAAGCAGGAGACTTAAAAGTCTCATTTGCTTTCCATTTGATCTCATTTCTCACTAGGAGGAATTGAAGATATATTTCTGTAGGATTTTTTTCTTGAGAAGCACTTTTGTTTTTGCACTTATTTTCTCCTGATTGGCTCAAACAAGTATAGAAAATGTCACATAAACACAGATACGCACATACCATATGGTTATTCTAATGCAAGTTAAATGAGCATGACGTATATAAGACACAGACTTGAGAAAATGTGTGTAGGCTACTCGGTAAACACAGCAGCAGAGGGCCGTTTATGCATGACGGAAGTCTCTTCTCAGGCTTGCTAATCAAACAGTCCAGATGTGTTGAAATATTTGCGGTCCTTTCAGGACCATAATTAAATAACAATTACAACTGCCTAACAGCTTTTTCCACCCTGTCTGTGCGTTCGTGCGCGAGCCTCAGGGACAGAGCTCGAGTCATGGAGCAGTGTGTGTTTTCACAGACAATAACACGCTAATGAAGATGCAAACTGGAGAACCAACTGCAAATGATCCGTGTGAATATTTGTTCTCTTCAAAGATGTTCCATCAGTCATGCGTGCTCGTCCGGTTCTTATGACGGAACGGTGGGCCCCAGCTAACACATTTATGTTCTAAACAAGTTGTGGGAACAGTGATTTTTAATGTTTAACGTTAAAATATCCGGTTATCTTGTCGTGGTAAGAACATATAATGTAGTTATTTTCCTAACGTTATTGTTTCACAATATATACCATTCTTTGAACGTTTATTTGTAATATTCCAAGAAGTTAAACATTAACGACCATCAAGTACAAATAACATCATAAGGATGTCCTGAAAATGTTGTTCTAAGAACATTTCTCACAACATCATAATCGCATAGCTATAATATTACTAAGAACACACTATAGGCTAAATGTTATTTGAAGAACATTTTATCTTAACATTTACATAACCTTTACAAAACATTAGTGAAAGTTGTGGGAACATTCCCTGTTAGCCGGTGTCCACAAGCATTCAGAAGAGAATGGTGTGTCATTTTGGTGTGTCGTGCCTCTCACCATGATAAACAGAATAATGATGAAATAATCCTTAATGCCTGTTAATTACCACTAATCACCACTGACATCACTCTCTCTCTCTCACACACACACACACACACACACATCATTAATGCTATGTTCCCTACACAAATAGTTCAAAGAAAAGACGGCATATAATACCTCATCATCATATTCACATCATCCACCACAAAAAAAGCCCTTTTATTTGTATTCTTTATTTTATTCTTTATTAACTTCCTATCAGTCGATTGACTGACAGAAACAATTAACTGGTGATTTGACCACAGCGGTTATTATCAAGAGATTTGAGAAGTAAATTGGCAACTTCAAGTGAGGGGCTCAGCAGGAAGTGAAGCCCTTCCAGTAGAAGTTTTTGCATCCCGCTTTACGTTCCCGAGCGGGAATGTGGTTCGAGCTCTCTGCCGAACGTTCTAGCTCCACACGCAGGCCCTCGTTTTCGTCCACCGTTGAAATATCATTCTCATGCATCTCCATTTCAGGCATGGAGAGCAGGGAAAGGAGTTCTTCGACGTCTTTCTTGGTCCAGTCCTGGGAAAACATATGATGGGATCAACATTTAAGTTCATTCCCCCCCCTCACTTTCCCTTTTATTTGGATAATAAACACTGTCTAGTAAAGCTAATGGTGTGCATTCGTTTAGATTAACGTATGAGAAAACCCAGAAAAGCCATTTTGTATTTATAGGGGAACGTGCTTTTTGATTAGAGCTAAATGTATTCCATTAACTCAAAGTTCCTGTATAGTAAAAGATAATGCATTTACTTGCCAAGATGTAAATGAGAAAAACAGAGGGTCATTTAGAGATGTGTGTGTGAGTGTAGGAAAAGGAAAGAGGGAATGGAAGTAATGATGTCTTCCTATAGAATTAGAATATAGTAATTTCCCATTTAAACATCTAGGAGAATGAACTAGAACATTAAACAAACTGAACATTTCAACAATCTGAAACTGAAATAGTCCTGAAAAGGATAGAAATCGAACTATGAAACTGTCATTATTTACGTTTTTATATATATATATATTTATTCTGCAGAACACAAGATATTTGAAAAAATACCTTAGTGTTGTTGTTGTTTTTTTTGTCCATAAAAAGTCAATGGGTTCCAATGATGTTTTGATCTCTATTAACTTGCATTTTATGGACAAAAACAGCTAAAATATTCTTAGTGTTCCGCAGAAGAAAGCCAGTCAGTACAGGTTTGGAGTGAGTAAACCACAATTTTGGGGGGTAAACTATTTACGCTATTTATGACCATTTATGTGTATTTAGAAAAAAAAGTCTAAATTGATATTGGAATATAATGCAAGTTAAATATTTGAATGTGGGATGGCAGGACTGAACATGCAGATAATTCATTTGAACAGATGGTAAAAAAAATATGTCCTAGGAACGTTTTGCTAATGCCCCCATTAAGTTCTCAGAACGTAAAAAACATCTTTTTTTTTTTCTTGGTTATTTGAACAAGATTATTTGATCATTTTGCAAGTATTATTGAACGTAACATTTGAAAGTTCTCTGCACCATCTGGAAAAAAAGTAACACATAGTATCATTTTCTCAGAAAACAGAAAAACATACCATGAATAATGTATAAATAATATTTTTGTGCTGTTTTGATAATGTTACTAAAGACCAGATAACTTAGAATGAACATGCCGGAAGATTTTGAGAGAAATTTGGCAGAAAGTTCTGATAACGTTCCCTGTTAGCTGGGCCACTCAATGTCAATGCGCTTTCGAGACTCACCTGTGTAGCCTGTCCAATCGCTTTTGCTCTCTGCAGAAGTCTGCGATGGCGGAAGTCCAGGTCCTGTTCTAGATGGGAGTCCGCACTGCGACCACACAGCACAAGAGACAGACCCAACAGGGCCAAATAACACTTCAACTCACACAGTCTCATCTCAAACCTCTGTTTTCCGCTTACAGAGTGTCTCTTCAGAGCTGTGGTTCTGGTTCTGGACCCTCGGAAATCCCAAGCGCTCTTTTTAAACTCTCCCTCCTCTCGTATTATTGACTGACAGCTGCCCAGGTTGCTGGGTGATGGTGGATTGTGAAGTCATAAAGCATTAAGATTCTTCTGGTCCCACACTAATGGGAGACACTCTCATTAAGATAAGGCAAATGAACGAATTGCGACTTGACAATGGGAGCTACAATAAAAGCATTAGAGACTGAATGGATTTGGGTTTGTTCAGCTAATCTAAAACAAATACAACAGAGAAATGCCTGGGTTTGCGTCTCCCTCGCTCTGAAGCGCACGCCACGGCAGAAGTGAAGGATAAAAGGTTTATTAACTTAATTGATTCTGAGTGAAGAGTTTAATGTGTCTTTTCTTGAAGTGTTAACACAAGAAGGAAGTGCGTTTGTGCTGTTGAGGACATATTCCATTCCCTTTGAAAAAAGATAAATGAATGAATTAAATGGTTTGTGAATTCTGAATTTGAGATTCAAAGCATCGATGAACGATAAAGTGACAGGTGTGATATATAAATCAAAGCCCAAACGTAACAAGTAGAAGACAGTAGAAGAACCGTTGCTTTTGCTTGAATGAAGCCATTTTGTGTTAAATGAATCCAATGTTCATACAGATTGCCTTAAATGTGAATTTATTTGGATTTCTGACCATTTTATGTCCCACATTGTAGCATTTAGTTAGAAACGGTGGCACTGGTGATTTTGAGTGCGAGGTGACATTCCAGTAGTGCTTTACTGCAAGTGATGTCCTTAAGAGATCACCACCTAATACAAAAACGAGTGCATTTTGATAACAAATGTTTATAGATACTTTTCAAAGCCAAACTCAAAATCATATAGTGAAATGTAACACAAAAACATTGGCACTAGGCATTCAAAAAGAGATTCTGCCCTGACATCTTGTGGTCAGCCTTAAGCAGTCATGACTTACTGAAAAGGCAAACAAATCTCAAAACCAGGTTACATAAAACAGATAGATAGATAGATAGATAGATAGATAGATAGATAGATAGATAGATAGATAGATAGATAGATAGATAGATAGATAGATAGATAGATAGATAGATAGATAGATCTACATCTTTACATTTAGTCATTTAGCAGACGCTTTTATCCAAAACGACTTACAAATTAGGACTAAATTAAAGCGAGTCTTTGTGGAGAGGCAAAAACAACGCAAGAAATGCTTAAAATACAAAGTGCAGGCATTTCTCAGAGTAGCATAAGCCAGACAAGGGAGGATTAAAAAAAAAAAAAAAAAAAAAAAAATTTTATGAGGTTAAGTGCTCACGGAAGATTGAAAGATTGATCTTCATCCAAAAGATTATTTATTCAATTAGTGCAATGTTACTACACATCCAAACACAATAATCATTATTTATGGACTGAATTAAGGGGACAAAAAAAGTGTCATAGGCCAATTAAAACTTGGAACTGAGATTGTGATCCTATACATTTTCTACAGAAATATTCAATATATACACATTGTTTTGGACCAAAAACCATTACAGCATTTTAAATTATACAGTTCTCGAGCTATTAAACACTGCAGTCAAAAAAAAAAAAAAAAAAAGAGATCATTAACTTCAAAACTAAATGTGTGCAATCATGTTTTTAGTTGCAATTATGAAACTGCAAAACACAGTGTTTGTGATTCATATGGACACACAAATCACACGTTCAGCCAATTCAGCTTCCCATCATTCAGTACAGAAAAAGACAAGAAATATACACCCGACTGAGTGCGACAGACCTGCAACAAAGCAGATTATACAATGAAGGCAGTTTTCATATTTTATGTATATTAAGACTACACTCATAATTTTTCAATGGATTTGGCAAGCTTTTACATTTAAATTGAACATGAGTCATCAGGAATTCACATACTGTAATGACTACACACATACACACGTTTTCTCTCAACGTTTCTCAAGTTTCTTTTCCTAATAGCACCACTACCTCTGAGTCATTCAGAGTTAAATATGAACAAGCTTAAATATGTTTTGCAAAACAAAACTTCAGCACAAAAAGCTATTTCAAATAAGCTTTGCACAAACAATTCAGAGAAATTCAAAGAAACAGACTTTGATTTTTTTTTCTTTGAATAAAGTTCCAAAAGCAAAGTAGATATAGCAATGTATTTGTATACTAAAGCGGTCAGAAAATCATTGTGAAATTATAAGCATGCCTTGCTTACACTGAAAATTGCACACACTGCTTCAGACACATGCAAAATACTTGAGATATTTAGGCAATTCCTTAAAGGATGTATATTATAAAATAAATGTGGAGCTTGGAAGAATGACAATTATTTACTACGCATTATTGTTTAATAAATTAGTAACACATGAAGATAATATGTGTTTATAGAGTGTTAGTCAGGAAGACATTAATGTGTAATAGTTAACTATTAAAATGTAGGTATTTAAACTTTAATTACTAAACTATTTCTCAGTAGCATTGCTAAAGTGTAGATTACCTATTCTGTTTCTATTCGTTTTAAATACTGAATTAAATATACAGTTTATGCTCAATATGAGCAACCTGAGCTCAAACTATTATTCATTGAGTGCATGTTTCTCAATGCATGCTTGAATCTTGCCAGGAGGGGAAAAAAGTATTTTCTAATGGCTTACAGCTGCTATTCCCACACACAAAAGTCATTCATAATTAACTACAATTGAAAAATAGTTACACTTTAGAGCATGAAATCTGTATAGTAATGAGAAGTAGCATAACTGAAGTCACCCAAAATCCTGATTTTCCGTCTCAGTTATAAGTAAATTTGAGTGAAAAACACATTTATAAGTGCTGGACAGGACACAGAGGACAGAACGCTGAAGAATCCTTAGCTGGGATTAACCTTGGATTTCGGATAGAGCAGATCCAATACAAAGAACTTCCATTGTTTTGTTTGTTTTTTGTTCCTAAAAAAGTTAGAATCAACTAAAGGTTGGAATACACTACACAACTTTTCAAATCTGAACAGATTTTAAAACATTAGGCATGATGATACACATGACGACTTTGTAAATGGTTACAGAGAAAAACTGGACTTCATTCTCTAAACGGATGAGGATCATGCACTACCAGACTTCCAAGTCATTTGAACACAACAAACACACGCCTCGTTGTTTAGACGCATGACAGTTTAAACAACTGTTGTAGCAAGAAAAAACTTTGGATGCAGCCTTGGGTGGGTAGACGTGGTCAGTATGGACTAAGTGGGAGTTAGAGGTGATTCTTGTTTTATTTGTGCTGATGAGTCACATATTGAGGCTAACTGGTTACGCATGTTCTGTTAATTCACTTTTGTATTGTTATTGTATTTGCATTGCAACACTGGTAGATAGAGGACAGCTTCGGTTTCAGTAGCGGTGCGGCATACGCTATGATAAGTGTTCTAAAATCGGCTCGTGTTTTGATATCCTCCGACTAAATGGAATCATGTCTGAAGCTAAAAAATCAGAGTCTGTGCCTATCATACAACTATTGTCGCCTCATCTAAACTGCAAATGGGGGCAAAAATCTGAGCAAAAGTTGTGCAGTGTATTCTTAAAAGTTCCGATTGGGTGAAATATGTTTAAAAATGACCAGTTGCTCCACCCATAAGTGCATCATTCCACTCGTTGACTGTTTCACAAGGAACAGCAAACATAATGACAACTCACTCATAACCAGTTGTTTCCAGCTGAAACACTTGAGGGCTGACTTCACGGATCCTACCTACGTTACACAAGTCATGGAAAACTGACAAGTGGAAGTTCATAGTTCAAGTCTCATACCAAGGTCACCTCTGACCTTAAGGCTACTGCTTCATACAGACCCGACAGCGGCTGATGATTTCTTTCTCTCTTGCTGTCTGTTGGACAGGCACACTGAAGAACAAGAAATAAGGTAAAGGTTCATTGATGTTGTTTACTTAATATAATAGTATTTTTAAAACTATGCTTTAAATTTCAGAATCGCCCATTTCATCTAAAGCGGATTCAAGAAAAAATGGTTAACCTTCTAAATCCGTGTACCTGAACATTCTGCTTGGGTCAAGTGATGCAAGCCAGTAGCTGTAGGAATCAGGATAGAAGTTACAGGTGCCACGACCATGACACTCTAGGAATGGAATCTTCCGGAATTCTTCCAGGCAGGATCCAGGTGAGACGAGGGGTTGTCCGGAACCTTCTGCACCTGCCCCCGTTTGCTAGGATGGATGGATGGATAGATAGATTATGAACATGAGCTAAATCTTTGATTTTGATGTCATGATGTCCTTACTGCCATACTTAGTAAAAATTGTCTGCCTCTTACCATTGCAAAGGAGTAACCTTGCCATAGTGGAAGCCATCCTGTTGGACATTTTGGGATATTAATGGTCTGGCTGTGAATTGCTATTACATTAGCTGATGCCTCACACACAGCACACCTTTGAGGAGGAGAGAGAGAGAGACAGTTGAACTCTTCTGTTTGTATTAATATTATTATCGTATTATCTATCCACAGATGTCTTAAAGGGATACTCCACCGTTTTTTCATATTAAACTATGTTATTCCCTTAACTAAGAGGAGTTGATACATACCTCTCTCGTCTCAGTGCGTGCACTCAATCGCTCTGGCGCGCGAGACACTTTGATAGCACTTAACTTAGCCCAGTTCATTCATTAGGATCCAAACAGAGAAGCGACCAAACACCTCCACGTTTTCCCTATCTTAAATACAGTTTAAATACGACCAAGAATGGTGAGTTTAATATGAAAAAACGGTGGAGTATCCCTTTAAAGTTTAACACAAACTGACTCAGCCATTAAGAACAACAGGTATAATAATGCAAGTACTACTGAGGAAACACAGGCTGTGTTTACCTGCTGATATACTGTGCCAATGTATTTCCAAAAATCAACTCCTCGTTTGCAGACTTCGGCGTGTCTGTAGACAGCCAATAGGAGTAATCATTTCGAGAGGCGTAGCGACAAGTGTCGTTATGATTACAGACCAGGAAAGGCATGGTGGAAAACCTTGGCAAACAGCTTCCCAGAGTTCCTACAAACACACAAGCAACCAGATTGTGAAAATCTGAATTTTTGTGCTCAGATTTGTTGTTTAAATGTGTCCATTTGCATTATGTGTATTTGTTTGAGAATTGTCGTATGAATGTTCTGTCTGTGTTTCATGCCTAAGTCTTGTCCGTGCCCGCCGTTATTGCCGTTGATGAAGAGAAGCGAATATCCAGAGTACAGACGTTTTGACCCACTAGGACAAACTGGTACATTGATTGTCTGGCTATGCCTGGTAAAAAGAAATCCGTCTCTTTTCCCATTTCCTTGTTTTCGCCCAGGTGGACCCTGTGAGCCCTTGGCACCCACTTCGCCTGGCAAACCACAAGGACCTTGAAAGGCAAACAAGGTTGTTTTTTTTGTTTGTTTTTTTACATGATGGCATTTGACTTTTTTACTGGGAATTTTGGACATATGTCACCTAAAACAAGTTTTTAATGGATACTTTCAGCCAGCAAGAATGCAATAAACTGATCGAAAGTAACAGTAAAGACATTTATAATGTAACAAAAAAAAATATTGCAAATAAATGCTGTTCTTTTAAAACTTCTATTCAACAAAGAATCCTGATCATAAAATGATACATGACAATATTACCCTAGTGAAAAATAAATATATCCCAAAATACATTTGAAATACATTTATTTTATGCTAAGTTTACTATAAATACAATTAGCTATAGTTCAAATAGAAAAGTCCAAACTTCTAGGCGTACCATTTTTAAGACTTACCTTGTTGTCCTGGTGGGCCAGTGTCGCCCTTCGGTCCAGGGCTCCCCTTTGGTCCAACACCTCCGTCTGCACCTGTATATCCCTTCTGACCTTGTGCTCCTAAAAGGTGGGGAATTATGCAAATACAAGATGTATTCATTAAACATCAGAGAAAATTAGATCATTGTGTTTGTGGCGTTGTACCTTTTGGACCTCGTAATCCTTTAGGTCCAAGTTCTCCTGGTTCTCCTCTCTCCCCGACTTTTCCAGGCAAACCAGGGTCACCGGAGCTAGAGATGACCTCACCCACAGCATCACAACCTTTTGGCCCTAATTAATCATTACACAAAAAGAGGGGAAACATTTTCAGATTTGCTCGTAAAATAATATATATATATATATATATATATATATATATATATATATACACTCACCTAAAGGATTATTAGGAACACCAGTTCAATTTCTCATTAATGCAATTATCTAATCAACCAATCACATGCCAGTTGCTTCAATGCATTTAGGGGTGTGGTCCTGGTCAAGACAATCTCCTGAACTCCAAACTGAATGTCAGAATGGGAAAGAAAGGTGATTTAAGCAATTTTGAGCGTGGCATGGTTGTTGGTGCCAGACGGGCCGCTCTGAGTATTTCACAATCTGCTCAGTTACTGGGATTTTCACGCACAACCATTTCTAGGGTTTACAAAGAATGGTGTGAAAAGGGAAAAACATCCAGTATGCGAAAATGCCTTGTTGATGCTAGAGGTCAGAGGAGAATGGGCCGACTGATTCAAGCTGATAGAAGAGCAACTTTGACTGAAATAACCACTCGTTACAACCGAGGTATGCAGCAAAGCCTTTGTGAAGCCACAACACGCACAACCTTGAGGCGGATGGGCTACAACAGCAGAAGACCCCACCGGGTACCACTCATCTCCACTACAAATAGGAAAAAGAGGCTACAATTTGCAAGAGCTCACCAAAATTGGACAGTTGAAGACTGGAAAAATGTTGCCTGGTCTGATGAGTCTCGATTTTTGTTGAGACATTCAGATGGTAGAGTCAGAATTTGGCGTAAACAGAATGAGAACATGGATCCATCATGCCTTGTTACCACTGTGCAGGCTGGTGGTGGTGGTGTAATGGTGTGGGGGATGTTTTCTTGGCACACTTTAGGCCCCTTAGTGCCAATTGGGCATCGCTTAAATGCCACGGCCTACCTGAGCATTGTTTCTGACCATGTCCATCCCTTTATGGCCACCATGTACCCATCCTCTGATGGCTACTTCCAGCAGGAAAATGCACCATGTCACAAAGCTCGAATCATTTTAAATTGGTTTCTTGAACATGACAATGAGTTCACTGTACTAAAATGGCCCCCACAGTCACCAGATCTCAAACCAATAGAGCATCTTTGGGATGTGGTGGAACGGGAGCTGCTTCGTGCCCTGGATGTGCATCCCACAAATCTTCATCAACTGCAAGATGCTATCCTATCAATATGGGCCAACATTTCTAAAGAATGCTTTCAGCACCTTGTTTAATCAATGCCACGTAGAATGAAGGCAGTTCTGAAGGCGAAAGGGGGTCAAACACAGCGTTAGTATGGTCTTCCTAATAATCCTTTAGGTGAGTGTATATGACACAACAAACTGCAATGGCTTCTATTTTAATATGTTAATATGCCAGTATATAGAAGATCACCTTTAATTCCAGGAGGTCCTTTACAACCTTTTAATCCAGGAAGCCCAATTGGACCACAATTTCCTTTTTGGCCTATAATGCAAGTATAGAAAAACTTTAAATAAAATGAATATTTATCTACCAGTCAATTTATTACATTAATTGAAGATTTATTTACATTTCATTAAATTCCAATTTAATTAAGATTTCTTACCAACTGGTCCAACACAACCCAATGGCCCCATATTTCCTTTCAGTCCCTTGAAACCAGGATATCCATCTCTCCCCTGAAAATATACAGTACAGTTTATCCCAGGTCTGGGTCTAACAAACAAACTCCACAATTTATTCAACAATAAATTCTATGTGAATCAGATTCACATCAGTGCTTTAAAGGCCCACTGAAAAGCCCTTGGAATGCGCAGCTTTGTATGATGCTTTGACATGATTTCCACTGAAACAGGATGCTAAGGCGGGACATATTGAATGGCTCCTCCCCCTTTTCAAATAGCCAATAGCGTTTACCTCACAGACTACAAGTCGTACTTGACAGCACCATGGAAGCGAATCCGAACGCTGATGATACGTTAGATTCTAAAGAGCATTTGATTGGATAGAAGATGTGATGAGAAGCTTAAGTCTGTGGTGGTGTCATAAAAATCCGCGATCCATTTTAGCAGAAGTGAGAGACTATACGTTTTGAATGCTTATATCTCCTAAATGCCAATGTTTTGGAACACACCAGCTTATTCATAACCGTAAGGCTAACATACTAAAAGCAAAAAAACTTAAATTTTGGTTTTAGGGGGCCTTTAATTATTAAATAAATCTAAAACTAAAAGTCAAACTATTAAAATTATTATTATCGATAATTGAAATAAATCTGAAATAAAATATAAATATTAGATGAACTTGAAATTGCCTCGGCAACTAACTGAAACAAATGAAAATATAAAAATAAAATCTAATTCAAAATATGAACAATATTAAAACACTATAATAGTATATAAATAAATAATACTAAAATAACACAGATTCACATTTTCAAATCTAAATAATAACTATAAATTATTTTGAAAATGGCGGTTCTTCAGCTAACAGTAATTATTAGAGAATATTTCTTCCTGGTTCTGCAGACTTAAATCTAAAGATCTAAATATAAACAACTTCATAAAAGCCAACAATATATCAATAAATTGATGGAGATCTACTGTAGTTGAGCACTTACTGGTTCACCAAGAACACCTCTATCACCAGCACAACCGGGTGGCCCCACAAGTCCCTGGGGCCCGTCACTGCCTTTATCTCCCTTTAGGCCTGGACCGGGGTCACCAGGAGGACCACATGGTCCTCTGAGACCTGTATTTAAAAATACACAGAAACAACAGAATGTGATCAGTAATTAATAGCAGGTTGAGAATAAACAGTAGCAGGCTGCTAAGCACTATAGATGTTGCGAGAACCATAAATATGACATTTTTCATGAAGAATCTACATTTAGTCTATTTATTTACATGCATTGTCAGGACACATTTCCAATTAGATTAATATCAAACCTAAAGATTGGTGTCTGCACATAAAAACTCACTACCACAAAACCAGGGTTTTGCTGGTGGTAGCCAGTGTCTTGAGTGGCTTTTAGTATGTTATTGTGGTATCTAGGGTCTTTAGGTGGTTGCTATGTCATTGCTTTAGACCTACAAAATAAACCACCCCCAAGTCTCTGTTTTTCTCTATGTTTCTTAATCATCCACCAGGTAAAATTCAGGGTAAGTCTCCACCAGGTAAGTCTGACCACTTAGAAAAGCAAGAGCACACCTCTCTCCGACAAGCTTGATAATTTGAGGTATCTTTCATGTCAGTAGCAAGTATAATGGGCTAAAGGATTTAAAAGAAATGTTAAGCCTTGGTACGATCAATAGTAAGAAAGCACATTACTAATTATAAAAGATGACTAATCACCTGGAGGGCCAGGTAATCCATTAGGTCCTCGCTCCCCTTTTGGACCACTAATACAGACACCAGGTGGCCCTGGGTACCCTTGTCGCCCCATATCTCCTGGTTTGCCCGGAGGACCAATAACTCCAGCTGGACCGCAGGGACCTGGTGGCCCACATGGCCCTGGGGGTCCACAACAGCCTTTAATACCTGAAATTAATCATACACATAAAGTGTTAGCATGGATAAGTGATTAAGATTTTGCATGTTAGAAGGGTAGGCTTTCTAATCGTGGACTTACCTTTCTCACCCTTGATGCCAGGTGGGCCAGGATCCCCATTCTTAGTGCCTAAAAGAACAAAATAAAGAATGATAAGAATATTCCTTCATGTGAACGTGTGTGTTTGTGTGTGACATCTTACACCCTCTATCTCCTTTATCTCCAGCAGATCCTGGAATGCCATCTCTGCCTTGAACTCCTCGATATCCTGAAGACCCAGGATCTCCAGCTGAACCAGGAACACCTTAATAAACAGAGATATATGACTGGAAAAAAACAACAAACCAGTAGTGTGATTTCATCATGTTTTACAGAATATGTATTCTTGGTGTTATATGTAAATTACAATACATTTAACAGAAGGGGATAATTTAATGCTAGAATAGGATCGTACCTGGTGGACCACAGGGCCCTTCACATCCAGGTGGACCTGGAAGCCCATCTAAACCCTCATCACCAGGAGCTCCTGGAGGTCCTAACAATGTGACATTGGATAACAGGATAATACTTCATGTGTCTTTGAGAAAGTGATGGGATGAATATATATATATTGGAAATGATATATTCAACAATATTTCAATGAGTATTGAATTAAAATGACTAAATTTTACTGTATAAATGAATACCTGGATCTCCTGGTAATCCAGTTTCGCCTCTTTCCCCAGGAACCCCTGAGAAACCTGGGAGACCATTTGTCCCATATATACCCTTGTCACCCTTTTCCCCTCTACACCCTGGAAAGCCTGGCTCACCCTTACAGAATAAGAAAAAGAAAGCAAGGGAGTGGGTCCTGGGTTAGGGTCCTGCCTTAAAAGGCAAAAGCCACTTTTTTTCAACAATGAGAATTGAACAATGGAAATTGATACCTTCTCACCAGGTAGTCCTGGAAGCCCTGGCCCAGGGGGGCTGGGTTCACCTTTGATCCCCTTTGGTCCATTTGGCCCTAGGACACCAGGAGTTCCAGTCCCCCCACGAGCACCAGGTAAACCTTTGAAGCCTTTCACTCCTGTGGGACAAACACACACATTTGCATATGTGAAACGGCTTATGGAAAATACATTTAAAGCATCATGGTGTTGAAACAAGGGTTAGATTGACGAGCGTTTATGAACTTGCCTGGAAACCCCATAACTCCTGGATCCCCAAAGTTTCCATCAAGACCCCGATTTCCTGGAAGCCCATTCTGGCCAGGGTCACCAGGATGGCCTGGCAAAAAAGAAGGTTTGTACATATGGACTATGTTCTAATGTGGACAGCAAGGTTTTGGATTTAAGCATCTATACCTGGTGGACCAGGAAATCCTGGAACTCCATTCTTCCCACATTGTCCATAGTTGCCTGGGAATCCTAATTCCCCTTTAGAGCCAGGTAGACCAAGAAGACCTAAAACAAATGGAGGATGTTTAATATAATGTCTGAGAAGTGTTGCAAATTCCATCAACAGGGTTGAGCTTACAGAAAACGAATCGAGGAACAGACAAACTGAATGTATAGACATAAATGCTTGTATATTTAACAGAAGTGGAAACCAGATGTTGAAAGGGTCACCTGGTAGGCCAGGGTCACCGGGATCCCCTGGACACATAATATTTGATGCCAGTCCCTTTGGACCACAGGTCCCAGGGTCTCCTGGTTCCCCGGGTTTTCCTGTGTCACCAGGCACTCCATTCCTACCCATTAAACCTGATGACAGACCATAACCATCATTAAAATATGTCTAATTTTACCAATATAAAAGAAAAAAAGCACCTTGAACAAAAATATTTGCTAGATTTGTATGTGTGCATGTTTGAACCTTTAGGTCCCGGGAGCCCTGGTGGTCCAGGATTTCCATCCACTCCAGGTGGACCAAACATTCCAGGACTACCCTGACATCCCTGTGTACCTGAAACAAAACAAAGCACTTAGAAAAAGCTTCAATTGGTTGATGTGTTTTGGAAAATATAATCTGTTTATTAATTGTTTGACCAGTCTCCATGTTCCAAAAACTTGGAAGTTAAGTACCTGGAAAGCCCGGAGAACCATCCCGACCGTGGAAACCTTTTGGTCCCCGGATACCAACCAAACCAGTCTGTCCAATTTTCCCAGGTATCCCAAACACACCTTGCATACCAGGTAAACCCATTCCAGGTAATCCAGTTTCACCTTTTGGCCCCTTCAGCCCTTGCAGCCCTAAAGACAATATATGTCACAGTGGACACCATTGTGGGGATTTGTACAAACTGGTATCTTGATAGTGACCTATGCCATCAATTATTTAACTTTAATATCTAGTTATAAATGTTAATATCTACAATTATTGGATTTTCTTACCAGTGGGTCCATCTAGTCCTCTGATGCCTGAGGGCCCTTCGTCACCTTTAGCTCCTGGCATACAACATCCTGGAACACCAACTTCTCCTGGCAAACCATCCAGACCCAGTGCACCTGTGTGAACAGTGCAGGTGAGAGATGGACTATACTGTATACTGTAGATGGACAGATATTTTGTGTGCATGTATAGCTGTGTATATTGCATATTCCTTAGGGAAGAATTGTGCTTGTGTAATTAAATGTATTGGCATGGAATCCACCAACCACGGTCTCCTGGTGGTCCATCCCTTCCTCTTTGACCTCGACATCCTGATAATCCAGGAGGGCCAGAGATTCCTGGTACCCCAAGACACCCTTCATCTCCTGGCAGGCCTTTCCGACCCTGGGGCCCTGGGGAGCCGAATGTTATTTCACCCTGTGTATGGAATTTAAATTAGGATGGAATTTAAATTTATTCTGATTTAAAAAAACACAACTGTACTCACGTCGTCTCAATTAAATTATTTTTTGCTAATTTTACTTCAGAATTGTGAAAACTTCATGACAAACACTTTTGATGTAAAGTTCTGTCCTCATTTAGTCACCCTCATTTTGAGGACTGTTTTTTACTTTTCAGTACAACAAAAGCATACAGTGACCACTGTCAAGCTTTAAAAATGTCAAAAACTCAGTATAAAACATGATTAAACTGGTCCATACAAATGGACACTATATAACAAGTCTATGACCTTCGTGCCTGGCATTCCTGGTGGTCCTGGAGGGCCAGGACGGCCTACACATCCATAACCAGGTTGACCTGGCTTCCCTTTCACACCCTTATCACCTGCAACAATGAGAAGAAATTGCAATCAGAGAGGAGTGGCATCATTAGAAGTCACCCATCCACAACATTAAACAGCCAAGGGAAAATTGGACGCAAAACCATAATTTTTAATCTAATTTGAAACTAATGAATGCTGTTTGTAGATTTATCAGAAACAAACTTTGTTGGTTATGTTGACTTATTTTATTTCTTTAAGTTTCTTCCAACCTTTGGGACCAGTAAGTCCAGGAACTCCTGGTATTGACAGTCCTTTCTCTCCTTTTAAACCGCACAATCCCGGAAATCCTTGAACCCCAGCACAACCATCATTACCTAAAACATACATTGATTCATGGTTATCCATTCTGAATCCTGTTCTCAGTCTACTTGTCCATCTGCCAAGTCTGTTATCCCCTCTGCTTACCTGGAGGTCCTGGTAGACCAGGTGGACCAGGCAGTCCAGGCTCACCAGGGTCTCCAGGTGTTGTTTGTACTGGTCCTGGAGATCCTTTCTCACCTGTGGGATGCAACTGTAATATTTAAGCCTACAATTTCTCCTTCATACCACTAGTGGTCACCTGCTTCTGAGTTTTACTACAGTTTGAAGGCCAGTGTCTGCTTTGCATTTGTATTCCAATAAAGGAATGTGCTTTAAAGACCCCCTGTGGTGAAAATCAAGTTTTTAAATGTTGTTTATATGTGGTGTTTTTGATATGCTTTAAGACAAACCATGTGCAAATTCATCCGTCAAAATCATTGCTGACTATTTTCTCCTTAAAACTACAGTTTACCAAAAACAATAAAAAAAAAAGCGGGACCTCTGAAGCTTGGTCTGAGTGTGAGTGTGAGCTTTTCTACTCAACACCCTCTACAAAGTTCCTGGGGTTAAACTATTCAGTAACATCCCATATGTTATCATATATTGCATCAGTTCATACCTGGTTCTCCAGGATTTCCTTGCCGGCCCACTACTCCCAAACTTCCTTTCTCTCCAGGTGCTCCTGGTTGCCCGACACCCATTGACCCTTGGCTGCCCATTGGACCTGTGCAGCCAGGGTCTCCACAAATCCCTGGATCTCCTTGGTTGCCCTTAGGCCCTGGAGGACTCTGGAAAAAGTCAGTTTCAAGTTCTGTCAACATCCAAACTTGTGGCTTTAAAATTGGTTACACAAATTTAGACCAACATTATAGCAGTTATCTCAAAGTTTATGGTTACAACAAGTTCCAAGTACTAACTGGGTTTCCTTTTGCTCCTGATGGTCCTTTGAAGCCTGGGGTGCCCGGCATACCATCTTGCCCCTTTATCCCCAATGGTCCTACTCCACCAGAGTTTCCTTTCTGTCCTTTCTCCCCAATCTCAGATATCATCACTAGATCTCCTTTGGGCCCTGGAGGCCCTGTAAATCCTGGAGGACCTAAGAAACCCTGTGAAAAGATTTTAATTCACATCATAAACAATTGTTTTTGAGAATATGAAACCTTTATTTGCAATACCAACTGCATAATGGGAGTGGACAAATGATAGTTTTTGCTGAGTTATGAGGATGATGATTGGGTTTAGTGGCAGTCTGCAGTTAAAACTGACCGGAGGACCCGGTGGACCCTCTGGACCTTTGATGCCTCGGAATCCTTTATTGCCTTGAACTCCTCCAAGACCTGCACAAAGAAATTGAATTTTTGAGGTCTGTTACTGAAACCAAACCAAATCAATTAAATAAAAAAGTGCTTTAAAGCAGATATGCACCAATATGGATGCACCATAGGAGGTTTCCTCATAGAGTGTTATAGATGTTGTAAAGATGTTGCATAATGACTTCACCTGGATCTCCAGGTTCTCCTGAAACTCCAGGTGGTCCTGGAGGTCCAGGGTCAGCAGCAGAAGCAGCACACAGTCTGCAAAGTTCTCCTTGCTCTCCTGTATTAGAATCACGGAAAACAGCATTGTGAACAGGTGACTAGCATGTTTACTGGTTGTACTGTATGCATTAAAGTAACAACAGGTAGTTTTTTGCTCTCGGGCTCCCCCTACAGTTGGAAAACAGTATTGTCCTCTACTACTGTCGTAAACTGTCATCCTACATGCACGTGCATTTGTTGACAACCATGATAGCCCTGAACACTGTAGGAGGAGGTCACATGCAGGTGTTCTCGCGTGTGTGAAATGTCTTCATCCCAGGTACAGTGGCATATATTTCAGCATGTCATATGAATATAATTTCATTTGTTTTATTTTTTGTATAACGACAAATGATCGCGTTTACAAGCCAGCGTCATTATAGTAGCCTAGTCTATTGGTTACCGTTTTACTGAATCTATATGATACTTCAATGCAATGTTTGAGTGGTTGATAATAACCATATATCGTCAATATTATAATATCAAGCTACCATAAATGAATCTGCAAATTTTACAAATCGATTTGCATTATAGCTTGAGGCAAGACAAATAAACAAATATCACAGACATGTTAGGTATCCTAAAATATGATTTTATTAATAATCTTCCTCCTTTCTTTGTACATGTTGAGTAGACTACACTTTTTAGGTCAAACATTTGCTATTTGCATTTCATCGATTGCAAAGTTCAAATCAGAACGAGAATACTAGCGATAGCTAACCATCAAAAACTAGAATATCGTTTACTAGCTACCAGATTGATAATTCGCTACTACTCTAGCGAATTAGAGAGGTTAGAGAGATACATTCTTTTTTCGATGGGGGGTTCGATGCTCCCTGCACACGCAAGGTCTCTCGCTCGCTTTCTCTCTCTGCCGTCCGCGCGCGTTGGAGCACAGTCTCTGTCTCGCGTGCGCGCTCGCTCTAGATTCCTAGATTTTAGCGTGAGAAACCGGGGGTGTGGCGTGTGAGCGTGTGAAACCAATTAAATGCGGGTGTCTCACGGCCAATGCGTGAGAGTTGGCAGCTCTGCAATGTTGATCCTCGTTCTGCCTTTAACGCGATCACTTTCTCTTTTTCTCTTTTTGCTTTGCTCCGATAAAACCTTTGCTTTCTTGTTTTTCTGTGCTGCTTCGGCCATGACTATAACATTTGGCTCGCAAGTCCGATTTTAAGGAAGTGGGGGTGGTGGTGGAAGTGACGTATATGCCGTAAAGCAGTCGAATTTTGTAGTTCTCTTTGTTCGCCGGTTACTACCCGAAACCCGAAGTTTAAAAGTACGATTAAAAACCCTACAGACCCCGTCAGGCTATGGCAGACGTGTCATTCAACCTATTGTAAGTCGATGTACCATCACAAGAGACTTGGAAATATATTATGAAGGCTGAAAAGTTACCTGTTGTTACTTTAATATGTAACATACACTTTATTCAAAGGAATGTTTTGGGTCCAACTATATGGGCAACATTTGTGGCATGCCATTTACCTTAGAAAATAATTATTATGGGGAAAGACATTGCAAATAATTAATCGAAGTTGTTCAGTAGTAATGAGCTTAATTTAACCATTGAACCTGAAATATTTATTTTTAACATACACCATGAAAAGAGTGAATCTCACCTGGTTTTCCAGGATCTCCATATCGACCCTCAGGGCCTGTTAGGCCTTTGTCACCCTTGAGCCCTTTTGGTCCCAAGCGACCTTTGACTTCTGGGGATGCAGGAGAGGAGCACACAAACAGTGTCATGTCAAACAGTCATGCACAACAGTCAAGCTTGGTAAATCAAATAAACTGAAGATGGCAGTCTTTGACAAAGTTACGTGGAGTTCCTGGAGGTCCAGGGTCACCAGGGGGTCCTTGTTCCCCTGGTTGGCCATCAAGTCCTTTGGGTCCTCTGATGTCAGGTGCAGGTTCTCCTTTTCCCCCTTTCACACCTCTAAACCCTGGGGGACCTAGTTTTCCATTAGGTCCTGGTAGGCCGATCCCTGACATATTTGAGAAAAGAGAAAGTTAGCATTTGTGATGTGTATATTTGTGATGTGTATATTGTGAGAGATACATCAATTACCTGGAGGACCTGGAGGTCCAGGAAAACCATTGAAACCTTTAAAGAAGATACCAGAGATAACAACATTTGGTTATATACTTTGGCTCAATAAAATAAGAATAATTATTATTAATTATTACATACAATGTCATTCGAAAGTTCAGAGTTGATTTTTTGTTTTGTTTTTTAAACATGAATTATGCTCAACAAGGCTGCATTCATTTGATTAAAAATACAGTAAAACTGAAATATTGTGAAATAGCTTTATTATTTAAAATACCAGTTTTCTATTTTAATATATTTTCAAATGTATTTCATTCCTGTGATGTCAAAGCTGAGTTTTCAGCATCATTACTCCAGCCTTCAGTGTCACATGATCCTCCAGAAATCTTTCTAATATGCTGATTTGCTGCTCAAGAAACATTTATTATTATTATCAATGTTGAAAACAGTTGTGCTGCTTAATATTTTTGTGAAAATCGTGATAAATTTTTTCGGCTGCTTTAAAAAAATAAAAAAATGACATTATACATGTCTGTACTGCCACTTTTTATCAATGAAAGAAAACCAGTTTATGGCATATTTAGCTGGTTTTGTTGGTTGTCTTTGAATGAAAGTAGTTTTAATAAATTTGATTACTAACCTTCACTGCCTTGTAGACCAGGAGGTCCTGGTGGCCCAGGAATACCTTTTTGACCTTTGATCTCCGTATCAATTATAACAAACTAAAACACAAATTTAAATAACACTTCATCAATAAGGTACAAAAATATGAATTCCTTTTTAAATTTAAAGAGACAGATATTATTATTACTTCATCAGCTAATAACTCTTTATTGAGTTTCATTGCCACAGGCAATATGACGTGATTAAAGAGAGATTAAACATCTAGAGATTGCCATAAGTGAAAGTTTCACTACCTCTCCAGGGACCCCAGGGGCACCGGGGTCACCCTTCAAACCCTGAAGACACAAACAAAGAAACAGATTAATGAATTCAAGTATAAAGATTTTAAAGAAAGATTGAGATTCCATTTAAAAAGTCCACTCATTAGAGGGCACGATTCAACTGCACTTAAAATGGCCAACTATATTTTTTCGTCAGTTTGGCTTGCCAACCAAAGTAAAACCGAACTCTACATGGTGTATAGCACATGACTGCACAAGAACAGACAGACAGATAGATACCATTTCCCCTGCTATCCCAGTAGCTCCTTGATATCCTACATCTCCAGGCACTCCCTAGGAAGAAAAAACAAAAATCTTGGTCATAATAAATATCTATTAATCGACATAAGGTGCTGTAACAATGCAACAATAATAAAACAACAATGCATTGACTTTTACTTTTTACTTTTGATACTCAGGTATGTTTAAAATCAAGTACTTCTGTACTTTTACTTAAGTAAAAATCGGGCAGGACTTGATTTTGTCCATCTGGAATTGAATTGTGGTTTGCTATTGCTGTGATCTCATGTGAGAGACAGTCTGTGCTGGAAGAAGGAGGGGGTGTTATTTTGATTAAAGAATATGATTATTAATTTTAAAAAAAGAAATAATGTGCATAGATAAAACATTTATAATAAAAGCTGCAATACTCCATAATAAAAAAAAGAATAAGAAGAATTGTCCATTTTGATTTCATGGTGACTATGGATTGACTTCAACGGATAACATCTGTCTATACAAAAGCAAATAGAACCCGATATAATCACTGTCACTGTTTACACTAAATACAGTACAGATACCCATTCAATTTCTGACATACTCCAAGCACTTCACACGACAACAGGACAAAGAGGAAAAAGAATGTTAGCTTTGACACATCTTGTTTAATAAGCAGTTAGCCAATCATAACAGGGGCCATTTACTGACAAGCCTTAAAGGAGCTTGTCCTTTAAAAACTGATCATTTGAGACAGAGGGTCAAAATGAAGGTTGAGAATAATCATTTTCCTGCATATTAGTTTTTTTAGTATGCAAAAAAAAACCTCAAAACCTAAAATTGAACCACAAAGAACATATTAAGATAAAAAATCCATGTCATGACCCCTTTAAAAACCAAAAGCTTTTTGGATGGGCCACTGTAAAATATTTCATGCTTACCTTAGGGCCCAACTCTCCTTGCAGCCCCTCCTTTCCAGGTTTCCCCTAAAAAAATCAATACATAATTACAAATTGTTAATATATATATATATATATATCAATATATATAAAATGATTATTGCAGTGTGATATTTTAAACATATATTTTTAAATCTTGTTTGATGCCAAACATTTGACCTTGATGAGAATAAGTTTAAGGACAAATTGGGAGAGAATGAGTCTCCATTGTCTCTCTCTCTCTCTTTATTTAGTTATTTACCGGAGCCCCAGGCTCTCCGCTTTCCCCTTTCTTCCCCGTAGGACCAGGACGACCACGAAGACCCTGCAGAATACAGCAGTCGGGCTTTATGAATGATGAAGTAACTTAAAGCAATCCCAATGGAATAAACGATTTAAACAGCAGAAGAATAAAAAGAACTTTTAAAAAGTGGCCTTGTTTACTCACAAATGACCCAGGGCATCCAATGTCTCCAAAATCCCCACTGTCACCCTGAAACCAAAAAGAGAGTGATTTTTCACAAAACTCAAATCATTCATTTGTATTACAGTGTAAAACTGGATTTTGAAATACATAAATAAATAAAACTCCAATGAATTACTTTTATGGGAAATGTTACCTTAGGCTCCTTTGGTCCTGATACAAATAACTTTACACCTTTTTGTCCTGGTACACCAGGTGGTCCTCTCTCCCCCTACAAAAAGAGCCCCGTAATGCATTTTAGAGTTTATATAATCAGTTAATAGAGAGCATTATTCAATTTAAATCAGATTATTCATCTGGTTTACCCTACACATTCACATACTGTAAGTGTCAGACATGCTTGTTTTGTAAGGGTAAGCAAAAGCTCGATAAAAAGTAACGATGAAAATACTGACCTTTTGACCTATGGGTCCAGGTGTTCCCATGATTCGACCCTCTCGACCCTATATGTAACGCAAAAATGTTACACATACAAACATACATACTAAAGCCCAAAGTGCTTCGGTCATCCACGTTACGCAGAGGACCAGCGGTTTCATCATCAGGAGGGTTCGTGGACGCTCGTACACACGGCCCGCGCGGACGGTGCGCATACAACAGAGCATGTGCGAGTAAATTGAGTGCTTGAAAACAAAGTCCAATAGAGATTCTGCACGTACTCACGGCCAAAGAAGTATACTTCGAAAGGCTTGCACACTCAACTGTGTGCAAGCGGAGCAGAATGAGGAAAATGAAGAATACCCGATTTTATCATATTAAGCTAATCAGAACTAACCTTCTCTCCTTGTAATCCAGGAATGCCTTCTATTCCCTAAAA
Source organism: Rhinichthys klamathensis goyatoka (assembly GCF_029890125.1). Taxonomy (NCBI): domain Eukaryota; kingdom Metazoa; phylum Chordata; class Actinopteri; order Cypriniformes; family Leuciscidae; genus Rhinichthys; species Rhinichthys klamathensis. The sequence goes on from NW_026607183.1 coordinate 496,790, forward strand.
AATAATTAAAGAGTTAAATCAATACAACAATAATGTAATCATGATATTAATCATAATGAGAGGATATAAAAGCACTGGACAACTTACTGGTGGACCTCTAGGCCCCTCTGGTCCCTCTGGTCCTGGAAATCCTGGCAATCCTAGTGGACCCTGTAGATCCACAACCACAGAATCTCAGTCAAAATACTGACACAGAATACAACAATATGGAATTACATTAAAGATACATAAAGTAATAAACAAAGTGCTTGCCAAAATGTTCAATCTGAATTTTTCACTTTTTGAATTTTCTTACTTTATCTCCATCTCTGCCTCGAGGACCACACATTCCTTTCACTTGTTCGGAGGGTGGAAAGACATAGCTATCTCCCTAAAAAATAATTTAAGGTCATCATAATATTATAATACTGTACATGTGTGAGCATTTTATGTTAAATGAGCAATTAAGCTAACAATTCCTAAAGGACTGAAGTTAATCGAATACAACACACCTTAGGTCCTTGGATTCCTGGTCCTCCCTAAATACAACAACAACAATAACAACAACAAATTTGTGGTTTAAATTAGCAGCCTTAATCAGAGTAAGGCTCAAATGAGACTTACACATTGCAGAAAAACAAGAGCATTTACTTTTTTTCATTTTATGAGGTTCATACCGACATCTGTCTTTCTGTGTGCCACTTAGGTGGAGGTTTCAGAATGTTCTAATACATTGTGAATTATATGTTGTGCATTGAATGTTATGATTAAAACATAAATATAACACGAAAATGTACACATATATTGATTGCATCTTCATATTTTCATGTTGATTATACTTGTTGATTAAGGTACTTTTATTATGAAATTGTGAAATTATGAAACATTTTTCCTGTTCCTGTTTCCTGCATATGCAAATGTATTTAATATAAAATAAATATAAACAAATAAATATATTATTTGGTTTACTTTTTCTGCTATAATAATAATATAACAAATTATTATTTTTATTTTGGTAAAAATAGTAATAGAGCCTTTGTACACCTGTTGCTCTTTTAGTTTAAAGGAGCTGTATGTAAGATTGTGGCCAAAACTGGTACTGCAATCACTTTCAAATTACTGTAGAGCGGTGCATCCCCTCCCCCTCCCCCCTGACTCGAGGTTGCCAGATAGGCTGCAGGATCCAGCAGGAACGTAGGCTGCTACAAGGAGCTTTCAACTAGAGCAGAGCTGGCAACCCGGATGCCGAAACACTACTGACTTCGTGATTGGTAGATAGGTGGAGGGTGGGGCTTCAGGCCAAAACACAAGATGACAACATCAACATCAGTTGAGGGCTGCAACTTCACTTTTTAAATGACAATATCGTGGCCATACTTCTGTTGTCAGTGATATAAGTATTTGAAATGAACATGATTTCTTAAAGGAGCTGTATGTAAGAAATTTATTTCAATTAATCATAAAATGGCCCTGAAATGTCACTAGACATTAAGAAATCATGTACATTTCAAATACTCATATCACTGACAACAGTAGTCTGGCCAGGATATTGTCATTTAAAAAGTGAAGTTGCAGCCCTCAACTGATGTTGATGTTGTCATGTTGTGTTTTGGTCTGATGCTCCACCCTCCACCTATCTACCAATCACGAAGTCAGTAGTGTTGCGGCATCCGGGTTGCCAGCTCTGCTCTAGTTACCACTTCTGCAGCTCGTCACGTTCCTGCTGGATCCTGCAGCCGATCTGGCAACCTCGAGTCAGGGAGGAGGGGGAGGGGATACACCACTCTACAGTAATTTGAAAGTGATTGCAGTACTAGTTTTGGCCACAATCTTACATACAGCTCCTTTAATGTCTAGAGACACATCAGGGCCATTTTATGATTAATTGAAAAACATTTCTTACATACAGCTCCTTTAAGCCACAATGTTTAGTTATTTATTAGGTCTTACGCTGCCTCCGAAATCGTTTACTTTCCTACTATATATTGTATGTGTTACATCTGTCAGCTGCGGTACCCTTAAGTACCAGCAGATGGCAGCCTCACTGTCACCATGAACTCTGTTATCCCCAGGCTTCATTTCCCAGAACTCTCCGCTCATTATTAGTTTACCTGTTTCAGCTGTGTCTTGTTTTCTTAGTTCATTACCCTGTCTATTTAAATGCCTTTTCCCCCGCATTCATTATAAAGTCTTGTTTGTTTGTTTTGGTTCACGCTCTCTGTCAGCATTTTCTTTATGAGTCTTGGATTCCTCGTTCCTGTTTGCCCTTCATGGATTGTATGTGTGTTTGGACTGATTGCATGTGCTGTGCTTGACCTTCTGTCTGGTATGGACTATGACCTTGGATTATGATTGTCAATAAACTGCTTTTGGATTCTCACACTCTCTGCTGAATGCTGTCACTCCACCAACACCAAATCTTAACAATATGAAGAACAGTACGGCAAAATATTAGTATGTCAGAATACATAGTATTCGAAAAACGGTAGGCAAGAAGTCCCCAGATGATCTGCTATTTCTGCTTAGATTCTGAGGTGTGCATTCGAAGACTTTTATAACGGTCGCGAAGTAAGTTCAATTCAAATGTAGTACCTACTCAGACAATATGTGATTTGGGATGTTAAACATTTATGTGTTTTGTATCCTCATTCCCACCTCAAAGAACTTTTGTTTTTTATTTCCCAAAATAAAGCACTGCAACTGGGTTCACTTTGCTATCTCAGCCAACGGTATATTAATATTATCTGATATTATACTCATTTTCAGAACTCACCTGCCGTCCAGGACGTCCCATCTGGCCTATAAAGCCTGGGGGACCAGGCTCACCCTGAAAAATACAACAAAATTTTTTTGACACTGACCTTTAGTATGGTGACAGTTGGTGGGCTTTAGTGTGGTTAAAGTAATAACTACTCATTCACAAATGATCTATTCTTCTGGATTACCTTTGTTCCATTGCATCCTGGGAGACCAGGATGCCCCCTCGGCCCCTCTTTCCCAGGGAGCCCCTAAAAGAGGAGAACATGATACTTACAAAATTATATTCTCTGTATATATTTGCAAAGCAGCAATGATGACGTCATAAAAAAGTAACTTTTATGACATAAGTAGCATATGGTTTCCTCTTTTAAGCATTTTGGCCAGAAATGGATATATACACTCTAATTCAAGTTATTAAGCAATAAGCTCTCAAAAACTATTCTCAAAACTTACCGGTAGTCCCGGTGGGCCAAAGAATCCTGGCGTCCCTGAAGTTCCCTTATTGAGAGAATGAGAACGAGAGAGAGATTTGCTAGTGTTCAATTATACTGCAAGTGTCACCGGAAATATATTAACACACTCACACACTCCGTACCCTAGAACCTTTATGTCCGCGCATGCCTGTACGTCCCATGTTTCCCTGTGTGATAAAAAAAAAAAAAAAAATTATACATTTTATCAACATTAATCAGTACTCTAATACAGAGTCTATACAACAATCAATCTGTTTATATGTTGTTGAATATCGAAAAGATACCCTCAATCTCAGTATAAGAATATGGCAACATGTTATAATGTAAAGTCAAGCTAATTTTAGTTATATAGCAAATTTCACAATGGACTTACACAAAAATATTGCAGTAACAATGTCTTAAATTCTATAAGGTCATCATTTAACAGTTATGCCTTAATATATTGGTCTAGGTGAGTGGCAAAGAACGAAAAACTCCATAAGCACCGGAGAGGAAATAGAGGAGAAATTCTATATTGTTCCTCTAAAAGCATGTGTAAGATTTAGAACGTTATATTTTATACATTTGAAACTGTGTGCTTGTAAAGCAGCCGTATGTTACATACAATTGGACCAGGAAGTCCAGGAGGGCCTTCCTTTCCTCGATGCCCCTGAACTCCCATTACACCATCCAAACCAGGAAACCCCTTCTGACCCTGAGAGGAAGACAGATAAACCAGCGGTAGCTTTAAACACAAATTATTGAGAGATTGAGATTGTGACAAATAATTTGATTTGTATAAAAACATGTGATTTTTAGGAAAAAAGTAAGTAGCCCTAACGGTCAGTGAGGGGTAAGCAGATCATACGAAAATGTACAAATGAGATCATATGAATTCATAAGAATTAACAGATTAAAGGCGTGGAATACACTACACATTGTTTGATGAGATTTTTGCACCGTTTCGGTCTAGAGTCGACAACACTATAGCTGCCAAAAGTCAAAGCCGCTCTGCAGATTTTGGCAGTCGGAGTTGACAAAATTACTTTATTTTTTAATGTTTAACTACAAAAACAGCAAGTGTATGATGCCTATTTTAAAGGGTTCCTGACATGAGAAATCAAATTTGCCTTGATGATTTGAAATATTTGAGGTATCATTAAAACACCCTGGGCCTGCAAGTCTTATAGTTTAACCCTTTGATGCACAAGCTATGGATACCCCCTCTAATGCACAACATGGGTCTAAAAAGACCCGTATTCATTTCCTATGTTATTTCATGCATGGCTCGGCATTTTTTTGTTTCACCTTTTGATATCACTTTATTTGAGCATTTTATATTTCATGATCTATAAATTTCATGATTTATGAATATTCAAAATATCTTGTTTTCAATTATCACAAATTCATATTTGAATATTTCCTAGGTTTTGTGTAAATACATCAAGTTTACACACATGGGTCTAAAATGACCCATCTATGCAAGCGTGATAAAACAAAAGAATAAAGAAAACTTTTTGTAAAAATAACCATTGTCACAGTTGTTTAGATCAACACATTTACTGTAACACTTGAAATATGTTTATCGGCCACTTTGTCACGCATAACACACATATAACCGATAACACTGAAATTGAACTGTAGTGTAGTGTGATCGGTAGGGGGATCTCCCCGCCACCAATGTGCAGCATCCACCCGGATGATGCGACAGCACCCATAGTGCACCAGAACGCCACCACACGACGGCTTATGTGACCGATAGCATTGATTTATGACCACAAATAAAAATTAATATGGAGGAGGTACTGCCCAGGTAAGGTTTCGGCCCAATACCGCCAATATATACTTGTATATATAACTTTCTATTGCAACTTTTATTTTGTTGACCTAGCTAACATTAGATAAAATAAAATATGTCGACCGCAAGCTAGCTAATAGTATTGGACATGTTTCTCTTTTGCACTAGTAATGGATTTCAAGGTCAAGGTAAGCTTAGCCTAAACGTTCAAATTTTAGGCTATATCTAGATGTCTTTCACAAAATATCAAATATTTTCTGTGACAAAAAATGTATTAAATAATGCATGAAATATACAAAAACAGCCGTGTTGAGTTGTGAAATGTGTGGCAGGTGAATAGTTTTCTGCAGTAATTATATTTATACTATTTATAAATATCAAAGGTTCCTATATGGGTCATTTTTGACCCATGTGTGTAAAATTGATGTAGAAATACAAAAACCGTGTTTGTTTATAAAGTAATAAAGGAAAAATAAAAATAATGATTTGTGGAAATCAAAAACAAGATATTTAATGAATACCTGGATTAATAAATGATAAAATACATTTCTTTCAAATATTCAGCAAAGAAATATGAATACGGGTCTTTTTAGACCCATGTTGCGCATTAGAAGGGTAGTGAAACAAAAACGATTTTTATTCGAAAAGTAAGAAAGGAAAAATTTAAATAAGGATTTGTAATGATCTAAAACGAGTTAATTGAGGAATACCTGGAATACTAAATGATGAAATTAATTTCTTGCAAAGATATAGAAAATGAAAACTCAGTCGGGTCTATTTAGACCCATGTTGTGCATCAAAGGGTTAAAATGTCCTCCTCAATGCCTCAAAAAAAACCCATTTATTTAATCAAGCTCCAAAAACAGCTCTTTCCTTTAGCTCAAACAGTAGAGCATTGGCGCTTGAAACGCCAAGGTCATGGGTTCGATTCCCAAGGAAAGCAAGAACTGATAAGAATGTAAAAATGTCTATCTTGAAATGTAATGTAAGTCACTTTAGATAAAAGTGTCTGCCAAATGAGCATAAATGTAATTGATGAACATCATTGCTTAAAGGTGCAGTGTGTGATTTTTAGCGACATCTAGCGGTTCGGTTGCGAGTTTGCACTAAGGGCTCAGCCCACTGCTCACCCCTCCCTTTCGAAGAAGCTACGGTGGCTAAAACGGGACAAACATATCATCGTTTGAGACAGCAGAGAATAGCCAGAGTAAACCAAGTTTCTGTACCACAGTCCATTATAAACCACATCATGGATAAAGTTTACAAAGCCATAGTCAGGTGAGGATGAAGGGTCTTAATATATAATATAATCATAGTAATCAGCTGATTGTCTCACGAACGTAACCAGCACATTTCTCCCCACATAGCAAACCCATAATACAGCGAGGGAGAAGAACCACATGAAACTATCCAACTACATAGTTTTTTCTAACAGGGTAGCAAAAGTTTAGCTGGCTAATATGAGCTGTTACTGTGGCTGAGCTGGTTAAAGGCTAAAGCCTTGTTTATACTGGACGCGTCCGCATGAGCCCAAAGGTGCGCGCGGCAAAAATGACGTGATTGTAACAGCGCGCGCGCCTCTGCATCCCCTAGACATCATTTACTACACACAATAGGCTTTTTTTCTCTGATTTTGGAAACTCGATTGACTTAAAATGCTTCCAAGATCGACTTGTCGACCGCGATCGACGGGTTGGTGATTCCTGTAACATACAGTTTTACGGTCAATGACAAGAGTACTAATCAGCTGTCTCACGAATGTAACCAGCACATTTATCCCCACATAGCAAAGCCATAACACAGCGAGGGAGAAGAACTGAGTAACATGAAACAATCCAACATATTTTAGTTGGATTACACCACTGACAAGGGAAAAGTCACTACTCACGGTGTTTATGGCTAGCTTCTAGCTTTCTGCTGCTTCTCTTTCAATGTAGTGACGAAACGCGCTCTGTAGCGCTGTTTGTTCGCTGCCGGCTACGGTAGACCTTCATAGAAGGGGGTGCCCGCGGTTATGGAGATATAAATGCCTCATTCTAAGGTAATAAAAACATTACGGTTTATTAAGTAAGTTCTTTATATACCACTGAACACATAGTTATGGATGTCATATTGCATTTCTGTTAATAGATACTCAAAATTTTTACACATTGCACCTTTAACAGCTGACACGTAAAAAACAGATTTGAGCGTCACGTAAAAAGCAAGTAGAACCCATTATAATCACTGATGCTGTCTAAACTGGATACAGTATACAGATGCGTGTTCAGTTTCTGACATGCTTGATTCTGTCGACAAGAGTCACGCATCTGTGAAAGGACAAGTGAAAGAGTGTTCGCTTTGCCGTGTCCAGTTTAAACGGCTTGTTTGCGTCTCTGTACAGACTTCAGAAGGATCCCAGCGTCAGGAACAAGTGGATGGTTTATTGTAATGGTGTCCCACATCGCAGGATTATATGTTTGTTCGGAGCATTTTGTTTTGTAAACGAGGCAAAGTGCAATGGAGAGTTCACAAAGAATCTTTTGTTGAAGAATGAAGCAGTCAACTCAGCTGTATTGGATCTTACAGCAGCTGAATCATAAACTTTCACAATGCTTTGTCTGTAAATGACGGATGTATATGGCTTTCAAAACATTTACTCATATGCAATAGCTAATGGGCGTTGATACTGTTTCCTGTTCAGTGACATTAGCCAATCATAACAGTGGCCGTTTACTGACAGGCCTTAAAGGAGCCGCCCCTTAAAAACGTATCATTTCAGACAGATGGTCAGCATGAAGGCCGAAAATAATAGTTTTTTTGGCATATATATTTGTTTGTTATTTGTGGAAAAAAAACTTTATCCATGTCATGACCCCTTTAAAATCTGTTTCACTCCAGTGTTGAATTTTCTGTAGGAGACACAAGGGTTTATTATCAAATTGTCAAAGATGCCAGTAAACCTGTCATCAGAGAAGAGATGTCGAGGGGAGTGGAAATTAATTTGATTAAATTATACTAGGGCATGTGATTTAAAAATTATGATGTGCACAGATAAATTATTTATAATAATTAATGCAATATTCTAATACACAAATATTAGAATTGTCGATTTTGATTTAAAGGTGAATGTTTCACATATTCAGTTACGTTTGTTCTTAGTTTTGGTTTCAAGGACTTCTAGTTTGTATTTGGTAGTTCCTGTGTTCCTTTGTTTCAATTTCCCACTTCTCATCATGGACATTAATTTATCATCACAGGTGATAATCATTAATTCCCTCATTTACCCTGTATTTAAGTTGCTCGGTCTCACCCTTCAGTTGTTGGTTGTTGTTTGTGTTTGTGATATTTGGGTTACTGCCTTCCTGTTTAATTAACCTCGTTTTTATTTTTATATCCAGTCGTCAGTCTACATGACAGTGACTTAAAAATAGGTGCATGATGCCCTTCGCCAACACAAATGGGACGGAGCAGAGAGAACTTCATCAAAGCTCAACTGGGTGAATTTGCAGGATAAACTTTTTGAAGCAGATTTTCAAGATTATTCGCAAATATTCATCAACAATGCAGAGACCAGAAAAAAAAAGAACGTCTGCAAAGTAGGTCCATGGACATTTGAGCTTTTATGGGAATGAATGAATGAACATACCATGACAGGTATGCCAAACTCAAGTGTATAGAGAGAAGTGGAACACAGACTCTTACACACAGGTGGACACATACAGAGGAGCAGATGCGTGACTTATAATGCTGATAAGTGTTCTGTAGCTTTGGGCATCAATAGTGTAGCACAGCTGATCTGATACGGACACCTGGGTGGCCAATACATCTCTCAAGTCACCTCGAAATAGTCATGAGGCCACCCACCACCACCAGACATATTTTTCTTTTTCTTTTGAACCTGGTGACCCAATCTCAAGATTCAAGATTCAAAGGTTTTATTTGTCACATACTCATACAAGATGCGCAGTGAAATGTTTTTGTGACATGTACTGTACTTCTGTGCTCAATTGTAATAAAAAACAAACATAAAAATAAAAGAATACAATAGAATACAATAATTACAAAACTATATTATAAGAATATTATATAAGTTAAACCTAGATCAACAGCCAGCTGTACAACTGTTAAAGTTCAATGACTTGGATAAAAATGTTAAAAGTGTATTAAATGTTAAAAGTGTTCAGAGTGCAGAATTCAGGGCTCTGATTGCCGCAGGGAAAAAACTGTTCCTCATCCTCTCTGTGCGTGTTTTATGACAGCACAGGGGTCTGCCTGACCTGAGGGTTACAAACAGTTTATTGCAAGGGTGATGGGGCTCCAGTCAGTATGCTCTGTACAGCAGCATAGTAGAAGGAAATCAGGATCCGTTGGGAGACCTTAAATCTCCTGAGCGGTCTGAGGCGCTGTCTTGCCTTTCTCACCACGGTGTCCGTGTGTACAGTCCATGATAAATCCTCGGAAATGTGCACTCCGAGGTATTTAAAACTACTCACCCTCTCCACTGGTGTCCCGTCTATCAGGAGAGGGGTGTAGGTCCTGCAACGTTGTGGGCAGATATCCACCACCATCTCCTTGGTCTTCTCCCCATTTAGCAGTAGGCTGTTGTCCTTGCACCACATTGTCAGGTCTGACACCTCCTGTAGATAGGGCCGCTCGTCGTTGTTAGTGATGTGTGCCCTCCCGCTCTAACAACCTGAGGCCTGGCAGTCAGGAAGTCCAGGATCCAGGCACACATTGATGGGTTCAGGCCCAGGTCATACAGCTTAGTAGCCAGCCTACTGGGGACTTCAGTGTTGAAAGCTGAACTGTAGTCTATGAACAGCAGTCTGACATAACCCCCTCTTACGATGTCAAGGTGGGAGAGGGTGGCATGCATGACCTGGGAAATAGCATCGTCTGTGGATCTGTTGGAGCGGTAGGCGAACTGCAGTGGGTCTAAGATACTATGAAGAGAGGAGCAGATGTGGTCCCTTATCAACCTCTCAAAGTCTTCATGACTACCGAGGTCAGTGCTACGGGACGGTAGTCATTCATACCGGCTGGGGAGGCGTTCTTGGGTACGGGGATGATGGTGGACATCTTGAAGCATGTGGGGACTGTGGATTGTGCAAGAGAAAGATTGAATATGCAGGTGAACACTGGAGCCAGAATGTCAGCGCAGGTCCTGATGACTCGTCCTGAGATCCTATCCGGGCCTGCCGCCTTTCTGGTGTTCACCCTTTTCAGCTCCCTTCTCACGTCATGCTCAGAGAGAACGGGGCTGAGTGCTGTCCCACTGGTAGAACTCCTTCTATCTGCGTTAGCAAAGTCCTTTTAGGCAAGTCATGCCACTCGGCCGCCATCTTGGCAACGCCTCCGGGCAGCTATTTCGGACTAACAAGACCAGGCTCCTATCTAAATGAATGGGCAGAGAGTCAGAACTGCAGTTTCACTGGTCACCGGGACATAAAAACTGCATGTATAGAAACAGCAGTAAAATATGATAAAAATCGCTGAAAAAGTTTGATGACTTTGCCCCAAAATAAAGTTTAAAACGCCTTTTTTCCCACAGGTTATACTTTTACTACGCATGCGCAAGGGTTCTCTCCCTCGGTCGTGCGCGCGCTACACAGTTTGAAGCACAGTGTGTGTGAGCTCTCGCTCGCTCGCTCTAGATTCCGGGAAATTTGAACTAACTCATACACTGCATATCAAATCTGCCGCCTTTTCAAACAGTAACGATTTTGCGCTGTCGCAAACCTCAACTGTGCGCATGCGTCAGTGGAACCAGACGATAGGGTTAAATGTTTCCCGGCTTGACTGTTAAAAGCAGACGATTGGCTTTCCAGCGGGAGGGGCGGGGCATGTGCACACAACCGCCATCTTTGGTGTTACGGGTTTTCCCTATATAGTTGTATTAAGGATTGATGAAGTGGCATGTCTCTATATAAATAGTCTCTGGCGTTAGTCAGGCCTGCGTTAGCATGGCCAGCGTTAGCATTGCTAGCTTCGAAACGTGCATAGAAGGAGTTCAGTTTGTTCACCAACGCTGCGTCCGCACTCACCATACACGGGTGATCCTTTTTTATAGTCCGTGATCTCATGTAATCCCTGCCTTATGCTTCGTGTGTCCTTTATCTGGAATTTTGCTTCCATCTTGTCCCTGCAGCGCCATCTTGTCCCTGCAGTGCCGCTTTGCATCCGCTATGTCCCGCCTCAGTTTGTAGCATGCAGCCTTGTATTCCGTCATGTCACCCGACAGCAGTCCAGCGTTGTAAGTGGTGGTGCGGCCTTTCAGTGCAGCGCATATGGATCTATCGACCCACGGTTTTTGGTTCGGAAAAGACTTCACCATCGCCGTGGCCGTGGGTACAACATCGTCTGTCCACGTCATCCCCCAGTCCAGGTCACTCAGTGCGTCGCCTAGCATCTCCTCTGATTCGGCTGTCCAGCGTCTGACCTCTCGCGTCACTACCGGCTCTCGTTTCATTCTCTGTTTTTATGATCAAGAAAATGGCGTTATGATCAGATTTCCCGAAAGCTGGGATAGGAATGGATCTGTACCCTATTTTAAAGGGTGTATAGCAGTGATCTAGTGTCTTGTCATTGCTGGTGGGACACTTGATATGTTGGAAGAAGTTAGGCAGAACTTTTTAAAGATTTGCCTTGTTAAAGTCCCCTGTCACTATGAGTGCAGCGTCTGGGTGTCTGGTCTATAGTCCAATTGTCACGTCGTGTAACACCGACAAAGCCTTGTGGTGGGATGTATACAGCCGTGGAAATAACTGAGGTGAACTCACAAGGAAGGAAAAAAGGGCGACACATAATCGTCAGATGTTCCAAGTGGGGCGAACAGGAACTCGAGAGGATTTTGGTCCCCTTTGGGCTACACCAGTTATTGTTCATTATCATGAAACAGACTCCTCCACCTCTTGTTTTACCGGACTCTTCTGTTGTATCCATGCGGTAGACAGAGAAATGCTCGGCCGGAGTAACAGCTGTGTCCGGTACGAGGGAAGTCAGCCAAGTTTCGGACAGACAAAAGATGTAACAGTCCTTTATGTGCCGCTGGAACTTTATCCTGGCTCTAAAGTCATCCAACTTTTTTTCTAGAGATTGTACGTTTGCGAGCAGGATACTGCGCAAAGGTGGTCGATGGGCCTGAGACCGTAACCTGTTCTGTACACCCCCGCGACGACCTCTGTGCTTCCTTTTACACCTCCATCGGGTCTCACCGCTATTATTATTAGGGTTGCCGTTGTTGTTGCCCTCGTCCCTCAGTATTTCCACAGGCCACGACGGAGAGTCGTGAAAGGTCAGTAAAACTGCTTGTTTGCAGCATTCTGATGCGAAAAAGTGCATCTCGGTCATAATGTAACATGTCCAGAAAAGTACAGAAAAGAAAAAAAGTACAAATGAATCGAAATAAAGCACAGTCATACGGGAGCAGTCACGGCGGCGTCTGAACTCAGTCGCGCCACCAGCCAATCTTCAGAATTCCCGATCTCATGACAAACAATGATTGATCTTTGTGTAATGCAACAAGGAAATAGACAAAAGTGTAGATGCTACAATCAAGATACGGAAATGGTGGAAGTTGTTTAATTTAAATCTAAACTGAAATCCTGGATCAGGAAATGTTGCATACCAGATTTAATCTCAATTTTCCTGGATGAGCATCATGTCTCAATGTGCCATGTAAAGTGTAGGGATCAAAGAGAAGTTGCGATAGTCTTTTCTTCCTACTGTGACATTTCTAAGCAAAAAAGCTTCTTGAACAAGTAGATATGTAGGATGGAACTCATTGGATGGTTGTGGTTTTATATTGCTGTGATCTCATGTGAGAGACAGGTTGTCCCGTCCTGGCGCCAAAAACATGTTGTCAGAGAAGAGATGTCATTACAGGAGGGCACATGAATTAAAAAAATAATAATAATAAAAATAATTTATAATATATACTGAAGTATTCCATAAAAACTGGTGTCCCACTTTATAGTAGGTGTCTTTAACTACTATGTTCTAACATTTAAATTAATAATTTGATACAATGCACTTATTGTATACATACATGATTTTACATTGTACTTGTGTACTTTTTAAAAATACCTGAAAGGTTTACTGCTCAGTCCCCCCATTATGGTACAATTCTACAGAGCGTCATTGAAAGTGTGCTAACATCCTTCCTCACGGTCTGGTTTGCCTCTGCGTCAGCCAATGCAAAAGCCAGGATCATCGGCTGCCCCCTGCCCTCCATCATGGACCTGTACAGTTCCAGGTCCATTAACAAAGCTGTGAAGATTGTGCCCGACCCCTCTCATCCTGCCAATAGTCTGTTTAATCTTCTCCCCTCTGGAAAGCGGTACAGGGCCATTTTGTCCAAAACATCTCGCCACCGTCACAGTTTTTTCCCACAAGCAATAGCCCTCCTAAATGACTTTTAAACCTGGAATACATTGCATTCTGTTTTTTATTTAACACAACACTATTTTACATTCATATTAACTTATTACTCATAATGTCTTTGTTTGTCCTTGTATTGTGTTTTTGTCCTTGTTTTCTTGTCTTTCTGTTTTACTGTGTGTTGCCTGCATGGAGAAGACCAAATCAAATTTCTAGTATATACATGGCGAATAAAAGTTGAATTGAAAATACCTGCATGTAATTACAGCTGTAATTCATTTCTGTAATTAAATCTATAATTACAAATTTGAGCCTTCCATTTCACCTTAACCCAACCTTAAACCTAACCATACCACCAAACCCAACCTATGCCTAACCTTACCCGGACCGACGCATCCCACCTCAATAGCAGCAAATGTTTTGCAATACAATATTACCACAATGAGTAGCCTACGTTGTACTTGTTTTTTTTATATAAGCACATAGTAGTTAAAGGCACCTAATATAAAGTGTATAAAGTGTGACAAAAATGAGAATTGTCCATTTTGATTTCATAGTAACTTTAACTGTGTTTAGGACCTCCTTAATCCTAGGACATTTTCTTAAAATGTCAACTATATTATTGCCCAGCTCTAATCTGCTAAATGCAACTATAAGGTATGAAGATATTAAGATATAATAAACATTAGCATGATTATCTGTAAAAAAATCACGTGTATTGTGAAAAGCGCTTTACAAATTAATTTGGCATGATTCCACTATTAAAGGGATAGTTCACCCAAAAATGAAAATTCCATTATCATTTACTCATCCTCAAGTTGTTCCAAACCTATATGAGTTTCTTTCTTCTGTTGAACACAAAAGAAGATATTTTGAAGAACGTTGGTAAAAGACAGTTGATGGTAGCCATTGACTTCCATAGTATTTTTTTCCTACTCTGAAAGACAGTGTGCCATCAACTGTCTAGCTATAAACAATCTTCAAAATATTTTCTTTTGTGTTCAACAGAAGAACGAAACTCGTTCAGGTTTGGAACAACTTAAGGGTGATAAACTAATGACAACATTTTCATTTTTGGGTGAACTATCTCTTTAAGTGGCAAATATGGAAACTTTAGCACCAGTAAGGAGAGGAGTAAATAAGAAACCAGAAGGGGGCAGCATTTACATTCAATATAAATATGAACATCCCTGACTCTAGATAATTTATCACTATAGCTCTGCTGATGTTTTGAACACACTACAAGAATAATGGCGATCACTTAGCAATATGTTTTGTGATATAATATAACATTGTCATCTGTTGTGTGGATATGATGTATGTTTACATGTTCTGTTACCTTTTGTCCTTTAATTCCTTGACAGTCACATCCTGATTTCCCACTGCAAACACACCCCTGAGAGGAAAACACAAGCAAAACAACACCATGACTGGATGAAAACATTTACAATAACAACAATTATTGCTCTCACTCAATAATGAATTCTCACTCTGATTCTTGCTCACTGAAAAGAATAGAAGGCCACCTAAAAGAGGGGTTGGTTGGGGGGTGAAAAAACAGAATCTAGTCTAAATCTAGTGGTTTTGTAGCATCTTAATATTAGGATTTCTGAGTTAATTGACTGAAGGCATGGATGTGCCCAAACAGACACACATAATTTAAATGGAATCACATAATCAAGAAATGCATAAAATGCCTGGCTGAAAGGAATGCCGGGAGTTTAACCAGCTCTCTGCATGAACTTGCATTGTTACAGATGAACGACAAGCATTGGTTCATGGCCTCACATCTTACCGTATGAGATCATAGACTCATACATTATCTCTTTGAAAGGTATATTTTGAATGAAAGCATATGCTTCCATTGACAACAACAGAAGTTGATAAATGGGTGTTTCTTAATTGAGCAATATCATGTCCCATGAATTGATTTTTATTTGTTTATTTTTTCTTTCATCAAAACTTCCTTGGAAAAGTTTTACTGTGCCTTCATCGTTTAATTTTTAAAAACTTTGTTTAAAAAATTTGTTTTATCCTTGTCCCAGACTTTCAATCTTAAATGATGTTAATCCTTTGTAAAAATTTGAATTAGTACATTTTATGATCATTTACATACTGTACATACTTATTGCCTGAAAATAATTTTACGGCATGGACTAGTTATGGCATAATTTCCGAAACAACCAACAATTTTCTCCCTAATAAAGACTTATCAAAAGTGTACTTGTTTACCAATGAGACAACAGTGTGTGAGAAGAGCACGCTTGAGATAAAATATCAGACGTGATCTGTAAAAACATAAAAATAAAACAAAAAAGGCTATATGTTACTTTTTTTTCAAATTATGCAAAAGGGGTGAAAATATTATTTAACCTTCATCCTTCCCTCGGATCCTGTAACAAATCCTTCCCTCGCCGGTCAAAATGACCTGAAACCCAATTATACTAATTTGTCATATCATTTAATTTTTATAATATTTTTTCTATTTATTTACAGCAATTTTTTGGAAATGTTTTAATCTTTAAATTTCTAGATTTCTAGACAAAAAAATAATATAATCTAAGCACATTCTTCCTTAAATTCAAAATAACTCTCCAATATATGCAATAACCAGCTCAAAGTACATATCTCACATTGGGTTAATTTGGGTGTCGCCTCCGACCTCTTGTGGAAAAAAGTTAATACAACATGATATTTCATGACTCTTGCCACTAGATGGCCTTATAGCTCTACGTATATGTATATGGAACAAATGAGCTGTTCCGCTGGGTCCTAAAGTCAATTATTTTCTCTTTAGTATGCATTCAGATATCCGTGTAGACATTATAAAATAATTATTTGGTAAAGTTTTATAATTTGTATAATTTTTAATTTTTTCTATGTACTGTATACTCAAGCATTCCTCGCATTGCATTCATTCCTAAGGGGGTCAATTTGACACTCAAGGGAAGGATTTGTTACTTTTTGTATTGCAACCACATAAACTCATCGAATCCAGTAAATTTTTGTGTGTGTGTATATTTGTGGTTCAAGTGCGACAAAAGTCCTAAGGTCTTAGACCACTCCGATAAACACATTTTTTATTATTATTAATTTCGAGTCAAAATGGCCAGGGGAGGGAATGAAGGTGTGTATTTTTATCCAGTGCATGAAGCTTTAACAAGACAAAAGTCTTGTATTTTATTTCAATGTTAAAAATGTACGTTCCACCACATAAATGCTATCAAGCACAATACATCTTTTGAAAGATGTGGTGGAAATGTTAATGACTTTTTAGAATAACAAGAAGTGTCCATGCATAGTTTATAAAAATGCAAAAACATCTGATTGTAGATTTGATCTCAAAGTTCAGATACACAGGGTGGACCTGTCTGTCTCGGCGTACCCTTGAACTCACTAAGACACAACATGTCTCCTGATGATCTCAGATCAGCACAACTATTGTCGCTGGGGCAGCCTGTTTTTCAGATTGTAACCGAATCTGTCTGGCATTGTGTGCATTGTCTATGAGTGGTTCTGAAGAATGGGAAATATGGTTTATATGTATTTGGTGTGAATGGGTTCAAGCATAGGCCCGTATGAACCCCTTGGAATGGTTTTGCATGTGTGCATGTTCATCTTATCAGTCTAGAATGGATCTACCATAGTCAATGTGCTGTGGAACACCTGAACCAGATGCCATAGCACAGATACCATCAGAACAGACTAGAATCAGATACAGACCTGCATTTTCCTGCAGAAAGAGAGAGAGAGAGAGAGATGAAGACTGGGAGAAGAGGAAGACTCTTCCCCCCGGTTTCACAGACAAGGCTTAAGCTAGTCTAAGTCCAGATTAAAATGCATGTTTGAGCTGTTTTAACTGAAAGCCACTTGCACTTACGTATCTTCAAATATGTCAGTGCCATTGTTTTGTCTCAAGATATACACCAGTGATGTGTCTTTATAAGGCACAACTGAACTAAGGCCTAGGCTAATCCTTGCTTAACCTAAGCCCTGTCTGTGAAACCGGGCCTTCATCTCTTTGTGTTTCTGATCTTAGGGAAAGTGCCATTACCAACAATGACATTTTCAAAGCAGTTTCAGTAATTTGGGTTGCTATCAGTCTTTTTTTTTTTCTGTGAGAGAAAGTGTATAATAACAGGCAACTAGGCCTTGTTTACACCTGCTGGTATTAAGATGAGTTTTGGTCGATCGGATAACAAGTGGACGAGGAAGACACTTTTCCGTTTACACCCGGTATTTTAATCCATCTCTTTTGTCCACTTTCAAAAACCCATGTGTTGATTTCTTTCATGGGAGGGTCCATGGGCGGGTAAATCATGGGCCTTTTTTTTAGATCTTTCAATCTAATGGACAATATAACCTCAAGCTAATATGAACGTGACCAGAGACGTCTGACAAAGTTTAAATCCCATCTGACTAGAGCGCTTCCCATAATGTTTATGTATTATTAAGTCAGTATGCAGAGAGTAGGCAGCCTTTGCTTTCGACCACATGAGTCTACGGTATATTAGAGTGATTTCTGAAGGATCATGTGACACTGAAGACTGGAGTAATGATGCTGAAAATACAGCTTGTCATCACAGGAATAAATTACATTTTTAAATATATTACAACAGAAAACCGTTCTTTTAAATTATAAAAATATTTCACAACGTTATAGTTTTTATTGTATTTTTAATCAAATAAACGCAGCCTTGGTGAGCATAAGATACTTCTAAATGGTACATCAAAGATTACGGTCTGAAAAACATTACTTTTTTGAAAGTGAAATCTAAACGTAACCTAAACCTAAATTATGAACTACTATCAATTTTAACAAAGTTTTGTGCCTCTCTGGATTAAAAAAAATCGAAAGCTCTGCTGACAGTGCAGATAAGATATGACACAACACAGACTTCAATACAAAAAAAGAGACACGTGCAAAGAAATATGCGGCCTACTGAAACATCTAAAGATGATTGAGAACGGCCCTGAGTCCTGATGTACTATAGGGGCCTCAAGATGCTTCAAAAGGTTCTGCAGAATGAGATTATTTGTGTGCGCTCACATATGCACTGCCTCTATGCAGGTGTGCTCAGGTTCAGTCACGTTCCGACAGGTACTGTAAACACAGAGCACACACACCAACATACTCAAAATATTTGTACAAAACACGTTTCGCATTAAAAAGACATCCATCAATCTTTTGTAAAATAATTTTATGCGGCAAAAAGCAAGGCCAAAATGATTTCGAATAGGCCTAAGTAAGAGACGAGACTGGTCAAGAGGGGAACAAAAAGAAGAAAAGAGAACAAAGGCAAAGTGATGAGATGAGAAGATGTGAAAAGATGAGATGAAAAGTGGTGAGACAAGAAGAGACTAAATGAGAAAGGAGGAGAAAACAAGAACATAAATGATGAAAATATATGAATTTGTTGGATGAGAACAGGTAAAAAGTGACGAGAAGAGAGTGTTTTGAAAACAGTAAGAATGAAATTAACGTGTGAAATGTGAGCACAGCAAATAGTTGAACCATTTCCAGAATTAAGAGCAGTGTAGCGAAGAATAAGGAATATTCATAAACACCCTCCTAGGCTGTGGGTCAAATTTAGTCAAATTCACAGGCAGACTGTCAGTAACACTATAACATGCCCTTGGAAGCTGACTGACAGTCATACAAAAACAATTACACTCAACACAAAACCCATAAGGAAACCCATCAGGAAACGCTGTCAGAATACATACCAGATGTAAAGAGAAGTACAAATCATTGAATATCTCTTAGTACACACTCATTCTACAGGATTTTCCTGATAAATTCGGTTTTTACATTTTATGTATACTAAAAAAAAGAAGTTTTTTAAAGAAATTGATCATTTTATTCAGCAAGTATGTGTTCAATTGACCAGAAGTGGCAGTAAGGACATTTATAATGTTACAAAATATTACTATTTTAAATAAATGCTGTTCTTCTAAACTTTATATTCATCAAAGAATCCTGAAAAACAAAAGCATCATGGTTTACAAAAAAACTAAGCAGCAAGGCATGATAGGTAATTTTTCTTGATCATCATATTAAGGTGCGATCACTTTTACAGCAGCTCTGCAGAAAACTATTCATTCCATTAGGAATCTGCTTGATGGATAAGTTTTATTCGAGGCTCAGAAAGACCTTGAAAAGAAACAGGAAGCAGCTTGGTTTGAAATTGACTTCTGTGTGAGCGGTGCCTCATCATCTCTAGCTATGGTGTAACTGCCTCACAGCTTAAGTTTGTTAGTATTTTTTGGTTCCTACCTAAAAATAACAGGAGATCGTAGAGGCGGAACTAATTAGCGCCGACCTTGTGTTCCGTACACAATTAAAAAGGGCACAACACCTGAAGTGCTAAGCTAAAAGTATTTTTTTATTTTTAGTATTTATTTATTTAAAAGGGACAGTGCATATTAATGGACATCTTAGCTTTTCAGCAATGTAAATATGCCAGAATTATCCCAAAGGCTATTTTACATCTGTATAAAACATAGCATCGTTCGTAAGAGCTCTTCATGCGAAGTAAATATTAAGAATATAAAGATTTAGATGTATATTATCTGAGGAAAAGAAGACATGGAAGAAGACTTTAAGATTTAGCCCCTCTTAAGTAAAGCAGCCTACGAGGTATGTTTCTTTTGTAAGTTATCCGGGTTTTCTGTGATATATTTCATGTGCATAGCTTGCGTTAACTATAATGTGTAATAACGGCACAAACTGTATTCAAGACGTATACTATGCATTTTCTCTCTCTTTCAACCCAGTTCTCACGGGTTGATATGATATGTTGTAGAAATAAAACCCCGTTTATTTAACCAAGACCTCGTGCTTCGTGTTGACTAGGCTACTGGAGGGAGCTACATATGGACAATGGACTTTTTTGAATGCAAAATTTTGCTGATGTGAAAATTCAGCTTTGCCATCACAGGAATAAATTACATATTAAAATAGATTACAATATTACTTTTTTTGTTGTTGTTGTTGATAAAATAAAATCAATCTTGGTGAGCATAAGAGAATCCTTTCAAAAATATTAAAAAATCATACCGAAACCAAACTTTTGAATGGCTGTGTAGGCCTATATCTGGTTGACATGTTGTATAGTATCAATATAGACACTTATGATTGCTAGGTGACTTCTTCCTCTCTAAAACGGTCTTCTGTGTTATTCAGGTATACTGTATAATACAGCTTCCTGCTTCAAGTCTATAGAATGTCATCCGTTTTATTCTCCATCTCCACCAGCTAAAATTGTTTGTAAAAGTGAAAGACTCCAATTCCTGATCAACAGCATCTTCCCAACATCCATCGAACATACACACCACACACTAGTACTCTGACTTCCTGCAGTTTGGAATGGCTGAGCTCAGTCAGGCCTTCTGATTGGTCAAACACGCAGAAAGATAAACATGGCGGGGTCCGTCCTGCATCTGTAAATCCCCCGGTGGGCCACAATGGGTCCTACAGGCTTTATATGAATAGAGGAACTCTGAATCAACAGGCAGGCTGGACAATGAGCTGAATCCAGGGACTAAAAACACAGTTCACAGTCGGGATATGGGATTAAGTTCTAGCAGTGGAGAGGAGAGAAGAGAGAAGCTTCTTATGTTTCCCTCTGCTCCTCTTTCTCTCCTCCATGATATCTTCTTCACCCTCAGGGCTGAGGTTATTGACTTCATAATATTCCTGGCATTTCCCGGTTTATTTCCACATTTCCATCCAGCCACAAAAAAACATCTCGGACTTTCTCCATATTACTTTGAACACAAACATGTTGCTCTCTGTTGCACCCTGGAATCATGTTTTGACAAACACTCTCCTGCGAGACAGCGTAATTGACACAACATGGAAATCCCGAAGCATGTGGCCTAAATCTCTAACAGCACAAACAGTACAAATAACAGACTTAACCAAAACCTCTGACTTTTTTTTAAATAAATGAATATAATGGAATGCAAAGTTTACTCTTCAAATGTTCCGTTTAGTTGTGTTGATAAGTATTTGTGTGTACGTCAGAGAGAGAGAGAGAGAGAGAGAGAGAGAGAGAGAGAGAGAGAGAGAGAGAGAGAGAGAGAGAGAGAGAGAGAGAGAGAGAGAGAGAGAGACAAGACAGAGCCTGCATAAACAGATGTCTGTCTCTGATAACGACAGAGATGGTGCACATAGAATCACACTGACCCCACACTCACAATACACAAAAACACAGACAAATCTGCATATCTAACTGCATATGACACATGCTCTAGGACAGGGGTTTTGTAAACTGGGGTCCGGGGGCCGCAAGGGGGTGCAAGGGGGTCTGTGGAAAAGTCTAAAGAAAAACAGTGTAAAAATAAATAAATTACACTGATTAAATTAAATAAATAATACATCTTAACAGTAATAGACTGTAGTGAGTAGAAAAAAAAATGTTCTAAACACAATTTAATGCATATTTATTTATATATATATATTTTTAAGTCTTAATTTAATCTATATATGAAAATATATAGCTGTCTTTTAAATTTTAGGACTAACGTTAGTAGCCTACAATGCTGAGAAATACTTTTACAAAAAAAGTAGTGCCAGTACCACGGTACCATAATGGTATCAGATTGCAACCTTGACACACACTCTCTCACACACACAGGGCTAAACTTTGAGCCGCATTTTCCCCAAAGAAAGATGAGGTAACTGGAGAAAACATTCATTAGAAGTGAAGCCCATACTGTCACATAATACAGTAGTCTACAGCTCAAGATCTTTGAAGTTTGATTGATTGGAGCTTTGACGTCATAATTGAGCGCCCCTACTGGAGTCAAAAGGTAGTAGCCTAATATGATTTCAAGTAACGTTAGGCTAGTCAAGTCTAATTCAATTAAATTGAAGGAAATTTCAGTCCAAGACACAATCTTCGTCTCGCGTAGCTGAATAGTTGTACTCCAGCTCATCTTAAAGGCATTCCTAAACAAAGCGTTGTCATATGTGTAATAAAACGATAAACAATTTTGTAGGCCTACCGTCCAGCAACGGAAAGCGTTCGAGCTGTTGCTAGGTTACCACCCCATAAACGCAACTTCTTTGCGCGAGTGTCTTTGAGAAAACGACAGCCTGTATAAATAGCTAACGTTACTCCCAAATAATTCACACCATTGATAAAAGAACATATGTTTTCGATATTATGTGTTTGATATTAGTTTTTCATTGCTCTTCTGCTCTGTATGAACTATCTGCTATCATACAGCCTAATCAATAACATCCGCAGCTAAGTTAGTAGAGATATGAATTAAATAATTCAGCACCCTCTCCCCATACTAGCTAACTTACTTCGTTAAAATGTTTCGTAGCTACTTCAAAAATATATGGTGGAGAAAATTTAAGAGTAAAACGTTTTAGAAGACACTAATCATTTAATATTAAACTCACCCCTTTTTCTTTAGTTCGTGCCGGTGTTAGAAGTCCCAGCAACATCATCCCGAAAAGCGTCGCTCGCAATATTAAGCAAGAATCCATTTTCTCACAGAAAACGAAAGACCCCGCACACAATTCCCACCGGTCCAGCCCGCAACAATCTCAGAATCACACGTTATTCAGGAGTCCAGAGTGGAACAGCAGTAGGATCTCCAAATCTACCTGCCAAACCACCTGCAGCACTGCGACCATCTCAGAAATAAAGCTTAAACTTAGGCTTCTTAAAGGACTTGTCAACGAAATTACTATTTTTGGACTGTCAGTGTATCCTCAAGAATATCAAATCAGCGGGAGTACAACAGGGAAGTGTGTTTGGCGTATTATCCCCCAGTTGTAGTTGGGATAGGGAAACCGACCCCATGACGTCACAGCAAACTCTGACCGCAGCGGAGAAGCGCGCACCCATGTTCACTTTACCCACTCTTTTACGCGTTTCTGATAAAGTTTTCGGCGTGCACCTCTCTGTATGTTAGCCTATTGTATTTTACGCCTTAATGAAAAGAAGCGGTGCTACAGGAAACTACGGGAGCAGGTGAGGATGTTTACTTGATGTAGCCTAGTTGGTTGTTTTGTGAAGGTCTTGCACTTGTGAATGTCGTGTATTTGTTTCCAAATACTGGAGACTGGTTTTGTTTAATGCGAGTCTTTAGAAAAGGAGACCAATAGCTTATTGTCAATAGCTTATGGTCAAATCAAATGTAATGCAATGAATTTTAGCAATTAGAAATGAATAATGGGTTCAAATCACTGTAGTCTACATGACCACCACCTTCCTGAGGTGACAGAAGTACGTCTCTGGGTGAAAAGATTGTGTTGGAATTACTGGGCAACACAGTTTTAAAGTAATAAAGCATCACATGATGCCTGCTTTTATTTGATTTGTGATGTTAATGAATGTTAAATGGCAGAACTGATCAGCAGATTATGTTTTATTTGATGATATACCTCCACACAAGTTTGTCATCTCCATAAAAAAAAACATTGGCTGTGCAGATGGGGAAGGTTGTAACACTCCTCTTCAATGTAGGCTACTACTGGTCCCACAAAGATTGTACAAAATGGGTCATTGTGCATAGGCCATATTTGCTACAATTGTGACAAACCTCGTTTTAGCCTTTTTTATGAACTATATTTGATTCCTAGTTTATTTCCTATAATGCCTTAAGTTCCATTTCCTATATGTTAGAGTTTTGAATTGAAATGTTTAAAATGAAATGTGTGTCTGAGTGACCTTGAATGGCATAATAATTATTACGAACAAGTAAATTTAAGGACCACAGTAAATCTAGACACAAAATGTAAAATATTCCACAACCCATCGGTATGATTCAATAGGTAGTACTAGTGAGGTAGGTTATTAGTAACAGAAGCGCTCTTTATACTTGACATTGACTTGGACAATTTTGTGACCAACTGCAGTTTTCAAAATGATTTAAATTAGTAGCCAACAAAAATGAAAATATTATGTCGGCCATTACAATTACTGTTTGTTAGCAATACTAACATTTATTATCAAATCAGGTCAGAAAGTGGTATGAGAAATGTTATGGCTTGGACATTAAACTAATGTCTGGTAAACTCAGCCATGATGGTTAAAGCCCTCATAATTATGACGTTAATGTCATAGAATGGCATGGATATGCATCTGTCTGCAATGGTGTGTAGTTTGATGTGGCCATTGTCAGTGTCAGTGAGTTGGCTTTACAATCTTTGCCAGTCTTGACTTGTGTGTCATGGAAAAGAAGCCATCCGGAAAGATCAACTTTGTCCAAGTTCCATCTATTGTATTGATTCAGCCTGTCTCTTTCTTTCTCACCCCCACCTCTCACATCACCTCTGCCATATTGTCAGCCATTGGGAATGTCATTGAAGGAGAGAGAATCTGCCTTTACCCAACTGTCAATTCCATGCATTATTTATTGTTTATCCGTATATTCCTACAGTGATTTACCCATTCATCCATCTCTTAATTTTTCCTTCAGGTGGGTGAGTTGTCCGACGGGACGTCAGGAGTCATAGCTACATCACTGACCACATCATTCTGAGGCAGTGGAGAAAGGTCAACAGGTACATGCCCTGAGTGGCGGCTGAGATGACACACCCCCGCCGGATCGCCTCGACCAGCCTCCTTTTCTGGTTAGAGTCCCCATTGTCCTATTCCCATCATCATTGTTTGCATGTCTTATGACATTTATTATGATTCATTCTAGATCAAACAGATCCTAATTAGACGATTAGATCCCTACCTTTATTGATAATAATAAGAAATGTTTCTTGAGCAGCAAACTTTATTCTGGTTTTAGAATATTTCTAGATTATTTCTGATTTGATTTCTGAAAGATCATGTGACACTGGAGTAATGATGCTGAAATTAAGCTTTCACATCACAGGAATACATTACATAAAAAAAAAAACATTAACATATGCAGGCTTGATGAGCATAAGAGACTTCTTAAACACACACACACACACACACACACACACACACACACACACACACACACACACACGAATCTTACTGACCCCAAACTGTTGAATGGTAGTTTATGTGCCTTAAAGAGGCATCTAACTTCTTTACGTATGTCTTATTCATAATTGTCTTATTTGTTTGTTTGTTTTTCCAGCACAAGGCTTTTATTTGCACTTATGACTATACACACAGCTTTGGGGGTGAGTTGTTTTTGTATTATCTTCATGAAGTTGCTTTAATGGTTTCACAATGGCCAGATGATGCTGGCTGAGTCAAATGGCAATAAATGTCTTTTGCCTGTGAAATTCCTGTGCTGTTTGTATGTGCAGCTTATTTTATGCATATTAGAGTATTGCACCATTAGCTTAGCAATATGTTTAAGGGGTAGTTCATACAAAAATTAATTATGTTGTCATTACAGTTTTTTTCAATTGTTTACATGCAATTTTGAAAACCGGGTTCTTTTTTTCAAAATATAATCACAATTATCCAAACACCACACTCAATTTGCATAATTCCTAGATTGTTTGCAAATTGACACACTTCTGTCAAAACATACACACTTCAGTCAAAAGATATACACATATTTGTGAAAATGCTATTAGTTTTCATTTAACCAACACAGTCCTCAATGACCAGACACTATTGCAGCCAGTTTCACACGGCTGTGATAAATAAAAAACACATTTGTAAAAAAAACAATTTTTAGGAAATAGCATGTGCTAGATTTTTGGCCAGACATTGTTATGTAAGGGATAATTTAGATGAAAAAAAAAAATAGTGACAAACCCACAACATTCTTCATGATTAGTTTGAGATATAGGGAGAATGTACACAAATAGGCCTACTATAAACTTGCCAAGCACTGCACAACACTGATTTCTACAGACTCATATTTCAAGTATTTATTTACAGTATTTCTTACCATAATCAGTTACAGTAATCAACCAACAAAGAAATCAATGAAAAAAATAAAATCTGTAGACAAATAAAAATTACTGCATGAAGTACATACAGTTTGACTCTGAAGAAAAACTACTGTAAAAGCAACAAGAATACTGTAACTATTCAGTTACAGTATCAACCAGAGATTTGGTTGATCTCTTTGTCCAGCTTCCATCAGTGTCAGTCCATGGTTGATAACATGGTCAATAAGTGTTGCACGGATTTCTTGAGTCAAATTTGGTCCTCGTCTTCTTTGTTCAGGTTCTATCAACTCTTCAAGTCCTTCTCTACCTCTTCTCCTCTACCTAGGCCTCTTCCTCTATCTCCTTCTTCTCCTCTTCCTCTACCTGGGCCTCCTCCTCTACCTCCTTCTCCTCCTCCTCTACCTCCTTCACCTCTTCCTCTACCTCCTTCTCCTCTTCCTCTACCTCCTTCTCCTCTTCCTCTACCTTCTTCTCCTCTTCCTCTACCTCCTTCATCTCCTCTTTGAGCTCCCCCTCTTATTCTCACTCTTTTTCTTCTTCTTCTTCTAGCTCCTTCCATTTTTGTTGAAGACATGTGAACTGAAACCTGCTGCCTTTTATAGCACACCTGAGTGCTGCGTTTTCAAATTAGCACATGTGTGCTTCCACACCTGGTGGATGTGCATATCCAATTCATTCATTAGTGTGGTCAATGGCAAACCGGGGCTTTGTAATGACAAGGAAGTAACCTCACAATCCTTATCTGTGTCTAAGGTGTGAAAATGTGTGTAGAGTTTTACAAATTACTGTGTGTAATGTTTTGCAAAAAGGGTGAAGCTGACAACGTGCTTACAATTGTGCAAATCTAGGCTGGTGTTTTGCTCCTTGAGTGTAAGGTTTTGCTAATAGTGGGAAAGTTTTAATTTTAGTGTGTAAGCAATTGAAAAAAACTGTAACACCCTCATGTTGTTACAAACCAGTATAACTTTCTTCTGCAGAAAAAAAAACAAGGTGTTTTTTTTAAATGATCAGTAGTTTTTTCAAGTTTTTCTAAACCTGTATGAATTTCCTTCTCCTGCTGAACACAACATTTTTTTTTTGAAGAAGAAGAATGTCAGTTACGAAACAGTTGATGAACCCCATTGACTTCCATAGTATTTTTTTTTCTCCATAAATCAACAACATGAGGATCAGTAATGATGATGAAATTCCTTTTTGGGATAACTATCCCTTTAATGTTAATCTCTATTGAATTCAAAAGGGCTTTTGAGTTGCTGATGTATGTAGAGCATATTATGTTCTTTGATGGGTAGGATGCTGTCTTAAGGGTACCTCACATTAGCGATATTTCAACTAAATTTCTAAGAAAAAAAAGGTCCATTGTCAACAGTGTAGCACAGTCACGTGGTTCCCTAACTTTTTCTGCCGGGCCCCCCTTTTTTTGAGAAAAACATTTTCAAGTCCCTTTTGCTTACAAAATCCTTGCAAGTAGCCGAGTAATAAGCGGGACAATTTTGCAGTGGGGACTTGTATCACCCTGAAGAAGTTTATTTAGCTTACTGCATCTGCTGACTGTACCCTTTCTCTTAGCCATGCTGCAACCCCCTTTTTATAACTCCAGGCCCCCCAGTTTTGGAACCACTGGTGTAGCGACGAATGAAGAACAGAAGTCAATTTTAAACCAAGCAGATTTCTGTTGGTCAATGCGACAAATTTGCTTAACCAACTAGAACATGATTTGAAATGAGGAACAACTCCCAAACATGTGGATTCCCATTGAAATGCGGAGCCCCTATGGGGATGTGGACGTGGTGATGTAAAAATTATATTTCAATATAATCCCTGCCCTCACACGAGAAACTTTGTGTTTAACATTTGCGATCCACTATGAAACTTTGTCCTCTATAGGCCCTTAGAATTAAAATGACTAGATTTCTCCTGCAAAAGTTCACCATGGTAAATGTGACCACACCTGCCTGTGTAGAGGCGGTGAAGCAGTTCACTAGGTTTGGTCTAACGTCTGGTGTGACCACCTCTTTAGCTTGATGGTAAGATTGATGTATTGGTCCTGTATGGGTGTTTCATTGAGCTATGTTGAAAGAGATCTTAACTAGAGAACCAATATTTTGTTTTACATGCACTCATCTTTTGATTTCAATGGCATGAAGCAGCCTTTGAAGTAAAGAGTCACATGATCCAAAGGAGCTATGATGGCATAAGGGATCCAGAAATGTCTTTCATCACCAACCGCCCATGAGAAAAAGAGTTGTTGTGGGTGAAAAGTGTTTTAGAAAGATATATTGTCAGAAGAAACAAAGGATCCAAGTGCAAAGGCAAGTTCTTGCAATAGTCTTTAATGAAGAACATAGGCAGTCTGTTGTGCAACGACAAAGAACTGGAATAAACTTAAAGTCAGTGTACTCTACAGTATGTCAGCAGAAACAGAAGACTCCTGTCTTGGTGACAGTTTGCAGAGCTGGCAATTCACGTTGGCCAGTAACACAGTCCTTGTAAGAGGCCACAAAGCCGCAGAGAGTAGACTGGTAGAAGGTCACAAGCAGCAGGGTGACAGGGCAAAGAAAGCACACAAGACGAACACAACTCATCTAGACTAGACAAGATAAGATAAGATAAGACAACACAAGGTAGAAAACATATAGCACAGGCATGACTCACGTACACACGTAATAATCCGACAAAGAACAAGGGGAACAAACGCTAGAAGTAGAGAGAAAGTAATGAGACTAGAGTGAGAACAGGTATTACAGAGAAGCAGCGCAAACGCTAATTGCAAGGATGTACAGGTGGAAAAATAGTCAGGCAGAGAGAGAGAGAGAGAGAGAGAGAGAGAGAGAGAGAGAGAGAGAGAGAGAGAGAGAGAGAGAGCCTGCATAAACAGATGTCTGTCTCTGATAACGACAGAGGATTAACACACTTTTATTTTAACAACAATTATAAACAAACATATTTGTTCTCCACAATATGATGATGATGATGATGATAACAATCATTCATCATCACAAAAAATAAATAAATAAACTAACACTAAAATTTCAGCACCAATTCATCTTCATAAACTGTACATAAGACATGGTTTATCCCCAAAATTTCCATAAAAAGTTGTAAACGCCCAACCAATTTGTAATACGTGTATTCCACTCTGAGACGAGAACCCACTAGGCCCAAACACACATAAATTGGATACTGCACCTTGTCCTGATATCTTATTTTTCCTAGTTTTCCAGATGGCTAATTTTCCATTACCAAATAAGAAATTAAGTAAAACCAAGACATTCTTTTGCTCAACGGTGTACTTTGGACCAAAGATAAACAACTGAAAAGAAAAAGTTTCAAGGGAAAACAAATCCATCAACTTTGTACATTGCATAAACAAATGAAAGACAGATTCAATCTCTGCATAAAAAGGACTAACTAACACCAGGATCAAGATGCACCACATGTCTGTTTGTAGCTATAGATCCGTGTACAATCCTCCACTGGAGGTCACCAGTCCGCTGGTCGATCGGACGTTTGTACAGGATACGCCAACTATCTTTAGTGGATGAGTCGGTACCAAAAACGTCTGTCCATTTCATTGAAAGAACCCCAGTCAAAGAATGTAAATTAGACACCTTCACACAGGTGACATAAAGGGCTTTCTTTCCCTCTGACTCAAATCCATCCATTTGTGGAGCTCTGAATGGCAGTAGACCTTTCCTCTCTTCCTGCCAGTCCCCCACAGCAGCTTTTACAGTCAGAGAGGGAAAACAATACTCACATCCACTTCTCCATTCATCTATTAAAGCTGGATTGTCCAAGAAAGATAGTTAAAATCCAGTTCTCTAATCACCTCTGCGGTGAGCTTTTGTAATATTCGTATTGACTTAACTCCAGCTTTCTTGCCCAAGGATTCCAAACTGGTGTGTAGTAAATGACCCAGCTCTGTGCACCCAGCAGACAGTAAACGTGAACGCAGAAAGGCTGAGGATAAAAGTCTCGAAGGCAGGAAAGAGTTAAGACACAAGGGTTCCTCCAACAGCCTCATCCCGGCAGGTACTTCAGGTGATCTTGAAAATGCAAAAACTTTCCAGGCTTCCAGAACAGATTTGATGAAAGGTGTAAGATCTTTAAGCTCAGTCTCTTCTAGCTTCATAATAATACTCTATGAGCAGCTTGTAAACGAAATGTCATTAGCCTGGATCTGATATCCACCAAACTGTGGCCTCCTTCTTGTATCGGAAGAAACAGTACAGAGGAACGCACCCAATGTTGTCCGGACCAGAAAAAGGACACCAACTTTCTCTGAGCTACTCTTCTTAGACTAGTCCAGCAGGTGGTTGTAGCACATGGAATCTGTGCCATAATGTGGAAGCAACCAAATTATGGACAATTAAGACTCTCCCTCTGTAGGATAGTTTGGGTAGCAACCAGGTCCAGCGAGACAATCGGGTGCGTACTTGCTCCATTACACCCTCCCAATTTAATTTCTGAAAGTCATTTGAACCAAAATGAACTCCCAATATTTGTAACCCTTCTTTGCCCCAAATAAGCTTTCTTGGCAGTGATGGTAGACAACATAGAGTATCTTGACCTGCTCAAAAAGCCTCACTTTTGTCCCAATTTACTTTTGCTGATGAAGCCTTCTCATATAAATGAAGGACTTCAGACAGAGCATTAACATCCTGCCCACCGCTAACCAACACAGTCACATCATTAGGATAAACAGTAATAGAAACATTTGCATTCTGAATCACATTTGGTATTGAAAATCCACATAAAGTCTTTCTTAAATTAAAAAGTAGAGGTTCAATGGCAATACTATACAACAACCCAGACAACGGACAACCTTGCCGTATTCCTCTTTGGGCAGAAATTGGTTTACTCAAACCGCCCCCAACTTTTACCATACATGAAGCGCCTGCATAAAGAAGTTGTATCCAATTTAAAAAACCTTCCCCAAAACCAAAAACTTTAAGTAAGTTGAATAAATAACTGTGATCTACCCGATCAAAAGCTTTTTCCTGATCTAGGGCAACTAATCCAACTCCTAAATTAAATGTTTTACAAATGTCGAAATGTCTTGTCTAAATGTCTCGTACTAAAACCATACTAAAACAAATTATCCATTATTGACCGATTTGGTATGCAATATGTCAATATGTACATATTTCTTTAACCTGTTAGCAAGACATTTTGACAAAATATTCCGTGGTCAATAATGCAACAGGCCGACATGTAACAGGCAAAAATCCATCTTTGTAACATTCACAGAAAACCTCATAGAGATCAACAACAAGAAGGTTCCAAAAGTGTTTGTAAAACTCTGATGTCAAACCATCAACACCAGGGGAATGCCCCGAGCTGAGCTGTGTGGCAGCATGAAAGTTCCTCAAAAGTTAAAAAATAGTCCAAAGCAGTCTTTGAATCAGAGTCCAATTTAGGAAGACCTTGAAATAACTGTTCAGCACAGTCCAGTTCACAATGTTCTGCAGTATATAAACAGGAATAAAAATCCACTGCATGATGGCGCATTTCTGCAATGTTAGTGGTAACCCTTCCATCAGGCAGACGGAGGCAGGCCGTTTGTGCTGTGCTACTGAACGTTCCAAGTTAAAAAAAATATCCATCTCATGTACTGCAATAAAACGAGACCTCACCAAGCCTCACCAAACCATATGATGATCTGAAAACCCCACTGGTCAAATGAAGCACTCAATAACCAGATTACTAAAACATTTAGATATATAAATTCTGTCCAACCAGGCAGCACTCACTCTATTATCAGATACTTTTACCCAAGTAAATTGTCTGTATTATGTTTAATCCTCCACATATCTAAAAGTTCAGTTTCTTTTACTAATTTCAACAGGTAAATTGAAGATTGCATATGAGGTTCCTCAGAAGTTCGATCAATGGTAAAAGTTTCTGTGCAATTCCAGTCTCCCCTAATTATCACATTGTCATTATTGTGACACTGTTTCAATATTCCACTTAAAATCTTAAAAAACGTGATTCTCTCATGTCCCACATTCGGTACACATTTATGAAACAAAAGAGAAAACCTTCAATTTCAGCCTTCACTAAAACAAGACGCCCTTGTATAACTTCTTCTGAGCTTAAAATATTCTAGTTTCTAGAGAAAAAAGAATCGCCACACCTGCACTAAAATTTGTCCCATGACTAAGCATCTGTTGCCCCTTCCAGCACATTTTCCAATCGGCTTCATTATCTACATCACAATGAGTTTCCTAAAGCAATACAACATTTAATCTTTTTAGCTATATGCTTTCCAATAACAAATCACGTTAATGTCTATCCCTCCCCACCATTAACATTAATGGAGCCCACCCTTAAAATATCCATTCATGTATTTAAGAGGAGGAAAGAGACATAACAGAAAAAGAAAGGAAACCCATGTGATGCATTTCTGGTCAGTTTTTCAAGAACTTTTTGTCCCCTTCCTACTTTTTCGTATCATTGTAAGATACTTCTTTAGCCGAAAACGCTTCTTTTCACTCAAAAGATCAAAACCAACTGCTTTTTGAAAAACTGTAACAGACCTAACAAACTGCTCAATGTCTGGGAAAAAATCTTTAACATTCACCTGTTTGCCAACGGTATTATCCAAGAAATGATTTATTTCCTCGAGGGGATATAAGGAAATTTTCTTTTGAAAATCTCCCTGTGAACTATCAATGTCAATAAAATCTGTATCATCAGACATGGCATCAATACTATCTTTGCCTGTACAAGTTAGGTCATTAAGATTAACTCAGAGGTCAAACTCAGATTAAATTTCATCAGATTCCTCACCATTGTAGTCACTTTGCTCAACGTTGCTGTTTCCTGGTACAATAACATTAGGTCCAGTCCAGCTGTGGCGTTCTTAGCATTCCCGCTGCGAGTGACGTCACTAACGCTGCACTCAGCTGACTGTATCGGCACCTCAGGTACTGGCTCAGAGATGACGCGCGTTACTGTACCAGTATCTGATTGGAACCCAGAAGGACCTGCGATTTCATTGTCAACACACTTTTCTGAGGTGATCATAGCATCAACCTCCCCCTCTGAAACAATTTGTTTCGCTCCTCCATGCTCCTTATGTGGACACGCAATCCAATTATGCCCTATGTCACCACAATCAAAACATTGCAAGTTACCAATAGTTGCATACACCATATATGATCTTCCTTCATACTTTAGACGAAAAGAAACATCCAATGTATTTTCTGGAGAGTCCAAAAACATGTACACATGTTTTAAAGACAGATGTTTACAACCTAAAGAGATCGTTCTGAACTCGCTAGTAAACTTACCGAATCTCACTAATTCACGTTCCAACACCTCATTTGAAATGAAAGGCGGAATATTTGAAATAATGATTTTGCTGGAAGGTGCATAAAGCGGAGTAACCTGCGCAAGATTCTCACGTATGACAATACCATTTTCATTTACATTCTCTTTTACAAATACAACAACCGCTTTATTCATTCGGGAGGCACAAATAATACTTTCAAAATCTACCTCATCTCCCACTGCCACGAGAACGTCCTCTACCATAACACCGTCATCAGGTACACACCTCACACCAAGCTGCAAACTTTGTTGCGCTCAAAGATTAAACGCTTACTAACAAAACAAAAAACTGGCAGAACATGCAAAAGAGAAAAAAGTGAAAAAGAAAAAGACAAGAAAAAAAAGAAAAAAAGTTTTGCAGCTCGGTTCTCACTCAATGCCACTCTTACCCCAAAACTCCTAGCATGCAGAGAGAGAGAGAACAAACCCAGCTCATATATGTTTCACTGAGAGTGGGTGTAATGGATTCTGCTATTGTATGTACTGTATGTGCATTCCTACCAGGTAATTGACAAATGTGTACTGTAGTCTAACTCGTCTGTAGCCTGACGTCGTCATACTCAGATTCTAGTCAGAATGTGAGTCTGATACTGCTCCATTGGGCTGTTATTATGGGGCGTGTTTCAACCGAACCAGGAAAGAAAATGCCTCTGCCCTCAATTTTCATTGCGCCCCATCTTCTTAGCGACAATCGGGGCCAGCTGATAAATTAAACTTTTGCCGAAATCCCGTAGGAAGGACGGCAAAACATCTTTCCGATCGACAATTGATCGAGGTTCTCTGTTCCTCTTTTAAAATGAATGCACTGTCTACATCTTTTATAACAGACACAATGGCTGAATCTACACATCTCAATTCTCCAGCGGCAGCCAATCTTTGTTGTAAACTAATTCAGCCCAAGCGCTCTTTGGTGACGTGGATGATTACGTTACTGTTGATAATCTGTCCATCATTGCATAAAGCCCGCCCTGATATTTTGATTGGTCCGAACAGCTTTGGTTCAGGCATACTTGCTTCTCAACGGATCAAGTCCAGACCGAATTTCCCATCCTCAAATGTTGTGGGCGGGGTTAAGTTCGGCTGGCATCCAGGCTAACTCGTCTGCCCATAAAACCTCCTTTCAGGCATCATCTATGTGGCTAGAATCCAAAGGCGCAGATGGATACAGAACATTACTTATGAGGGCAGATGGATGGAGATTGCCATCATACCTTCACACTGAACAGAAAAGAGAGATAGTGCGGTACAATCGCTGAGAAGATAAGAAAACATCGTCTACATTGATGCCCATCCCTGCTTTTACGTAAGAAGAGAGGAATGCAGACATATTTCTAATGTAAACAATCCAACTAAATTGGGTTGTTCACTCAGAAAATTATATCATTTATTCACCTTTAGTTTGTTCCAAACATATGTGATTGTCTTTCCTCCATGAAATAAAAGTTTTAAAAAGTGTTCAAACTTCAAAACGGATGTGAAAGCACTATAAAAACATCACGAAAGTGACGTTCACTAAAGTCATACGATTGCTTTTTTTGTGATGAACCTTCCAAATTTAAGTCACTATTTACTAATAATCTTATCCTCTAGACCTGATCATTGAGGGCTGTTTCTCAAAAGCATTGTGAGCTACGTTTATCGTAGAGACCATTGGTGGTGCTTTTGGGAATCACAGCCCTGATCAGTATAAACAGCATAAAAGATTCACTGAAAAGATCTGAAGCAAAATGATTCATTGAGAGCTACATTATGGCAAATGTCTAGCCTGGTTAAAACCAGACCATTCTCAGTTGTAACTGAGTTATGGTCTGGCAAAGCGTCATAGACAAATCATTTCCAGAGGGGCGTCACCAACGGTACGTCGCGGATAGACCTAAAACCAATCAGAGCGATGAAGGAGATGACGTATGCAGAGCGGCGGAGAAACATCTCCGAGTGTTTTGCTCGGTTTTTAACAAAAAGGAAACGTTCAAATCGCTTAAAACAGACGCGATAGCTGATTCGAACGAGTGATGTTCGACGGCGGCATCCATCTTTGTAATGTAGGCTACTAAATCTGCTTCAAAATCCCAGCGCTGTCGTCATCGTGTAAAGCCCGCCCCAACGTTTCTGATTGGTGCCTCGATTTCGGCGGATTGGAAATGAGCTTGAATGAGCACTTTGCCAGACTAACTTTCAGAGCAAATCTAAATTTGCCGGAAGTTGTCTGGGTTTTCCCAGGCTAGTAAATGTCAGGTTTTCTCAACGAAATTACCTAAATTCAGTCTTTTCCTCACAGAAAGCTAACAAATGTATTTGTTATTTGCATGGTCCTCTTTAATTTTACTGAAAATTGCCCGCAGACTATTCACCTTTTGTGTTCCGTTGAAAAGAGAAAGCCATACAGATTTGGAACAACATAAGGGTGAGTAAATAATGACAGAATTAGATTTTTAAGTTCAAAGAATAGGGGAAAGTGAGAGTGTTTTATTGATGGTACGTTGTGGTTCCTGCACACATATAAGTCATTTTGCCTAAGGCGTTCTGTCTGATTTTGTGTGAAGGGGGTCAGGGGTAAGGTTGTAAACCTGACAAAAATGACCAGGTGTCACAAAGCAGGTGCTGCCTCACACACACACACACACACACACACACACACACACACACACACACACACACACACACTAGGGAAAATGTATCAGAAATACTTACTCATGAATGACGTGTACATTTTCTGTCTCACTCCATGAAGGAGCGACTTCCAACCTGACGATTTACAGTACCAGCTAGACGAACTTGATTTGATTGTTTTACATGATCTTTCAAACCTAAAGGCTTAAAATGCTTGAAAATTGAAAATTGGTTGCCAGATTTTGATGTTGCCAGATTTTGATGATTACATGTTTGATTAAATCTTTTGGCCTCTAAACCAAGGGTTCTCATTCTCTGGCCTTCGAGGTCCATTTAGTTTAGCTCCAACCTTGATCAAACTCACCTGCCAGTAACTTTATAATAATGTTGAAGACCTTGCTTAGCCCTTTCAGGTGTGTTTTATTAGTGTTGGAGCTAATCTCTGCAGGAAAGTGGACCCCGGGACCAGAGTTGAGAACCCCTGCTGGGAAGAGAGTAAGTGTAGAGGGAGATCTGGATAGAGTCTAAGTAAGAGAGATTTATCTGTTGCACTTTCTTTGATTGGCTGTCTGGTCAACATCCTGTCGGAGGTGCAGAGGGAAGCACCTCCTCCAGGTATGGAGAAGAGCAGATATATGGGGAAAAGAAAGATTTAAACACATCCAGATGTCCCAATACATAAGTTATTACCTTGGTGACATACTGTAACTGAACTCATGTTCAAATAAAGCAAGAAAGAAAGAAATGGGAAGGAGTCCAATAACTTTTGGGATTTGGGAAATCCAGACCTTGAAAAGTCATGCACTTGGGAAATGAAAATGAAAAAGGAAATATTTTTGCAGTGTGTATTTTCATTTTTGTAGCTTTGCTTTTCTCTAAAATACACTACTGTTCAGAATGTTTAATGTTTTTGAAAGAACCCTCTTAAGCTCACTGAGGCCACATGTATTTGATAATAACACAGTAAAAACAGTTACAGTACAGTTACATCATTACTCCAGTCTTCAGTGTCATGATCCTTCAGAAATCATTCTAATATGATGGATTTGATGCTCAAAAAACATTTATGATTATTATCAATGGTGAAAGCAGTTGTGCTGCTTAATATTTTCGTTTAAACCAAGTTCAAAATCAAGTGTTTAATTTATTTAAAAAACGAATTTTGAATCAGTTCACCTGTCCAACTGTATTTTTATTTTATTTTATTTTTTGCTGATAATGCTTTTTGTAAGTGCTTATGTAGCCCGTAAGTGGTTTTGGAATGTGGCTTTGGTGTGGCTTTTACTTAATTTTAATACTGTTGATTTGCTGGCTTTAAAAAAACTAGCATTGTTACATTGTTAACTTTTACATTGAGGAGCAAATATGTGATCTTAAGCTATAGTTCCTTTAAAAAAACATTAATTAATCATCTAAAACTGGTTTTATCGTGCAGGTGAGGCTAATCCAAGTGTTTTCAGTTGGTTACAAATTATAGATATTTTAATAATCTGTCCTGTGTAATGCCAAGCCACCAAACATCCCTTAAGACAAAATCGAACTCAAACTCAAAATCATCAAGTAGAAAAAAGCCAGGATCGGGTGTAACTCAATCTCAGATAATTTAAGATTGCGATGGGATAATCAGGGGCAATACAGGTAACATGAGGGGAAAGCGGAATGGAAAAATAGGGAGCAAGACAGAAGAAGTGTGAGAATAAGGGAAGCGTGTCTCTCTGCCATGCAGCAACCATCGTACCCTAACTCTCTAATCTCACACATCTGACTTGAAGTGAAGCGTGCGGTTATGCTCATCATCCAGTCAGCACGGACCATCTCAAACCCTGAGTTGATGTCATAACCCAGCACTTAACCATTAACTCTTGTGTAATTCACAGCCCCTATTATGTGTGCATACACACACACACACACATGATACACATAGTTGAGATCAGAAAAATATGAGCAAAGAAGGCTGTGAAAATAAATCTGCATTGTTATTAGCACCCTATGAGGAAAATAACTCTGCAGTATTCACCCAGTATATTCACATTGTCCCACAATTACTAGGAGTATAAATGAGGTAACATACAATCACTTTCTCTCTTCTCCTTTATGCTCAGTGTGCTGACTTTGTAAAATATTGTACGCGCTTGCAGGAGTTTGCGGCTTGTTGCATGCATTATCATTGTGTGCCCTTCAGACTTCCACTTGTTTATGTTGTGATAGATTGGCCTTTTGCACTTTTGGTAAATTTTAACACACTCTTTGTCCCCTTGCCAAAATGTGGAAAGGTTTTTTGTTGTTGTTAAGCCTGGTTAAAGTGTTCTGGGGAAAAAGGTTTTCTGTGTACTTTAAATGGACAGACTTCTACAGGCAAATGTTTAAATGTGATTTAAAATGTATTTTATATTTACTCATTTTTCAAATACTTTCTTCCAAAACAGCTTACAAATTAGAAATCTGGCAACGCTATTCATCTTAAGAAGGCAATAACTTGAGATATGCTAATCATTCAATGTGATAAAGATGGTATAGGACGGAGTCAACATCAGCAGCAAACAGTTCAGTGCTTATGGATTAGATGTGTTTTAAGCCGTTTTTTAATATTGCTATCAAGGGATTCAGCTGTTTGTAGGGTTGGGAAGATCATTCCACCAGAGGAACGTAATTGTCAATGTTCGGTAAAATGATTGTGTGCCTCTTTGTGGAGCGTGTGCTCATTTTAGATGTGTGTCTATGTTTGCAGAGTCAGACACTGTGCACAATGAGTGTGCGTTTGTGAAAGAATGGTTTCTGATTGCAAGTACAGTTTATCACTCTACCTTTTCCTTTTTTTATTACGTGACTGACTACCTCCAAAAAGACATAACATGCCTGACCTAAACATCCTCTCCCTCTTGTACGTAATGTACTCAGATTTTTCAGTCTGTCCCTCCTCTGTTTTTCATGTTTTTGTCTCTCTCTCTTTCTTTCTTGGTCTTGGTCTCTCTCTCTTTGGTTTTGGTATTTTGTTATCTCTGTTTACATTCCTGCAAGCTTTCCTGTAGCTCAAACAGTAGAGCGTTGGCGCTTGCAACGCCAAGGTCATGGGTTCGATTCCCTGGGAAAGCAAGAACTGATAAGATTATAAAACGGGTACCTTAAAATGCAATGTAAGTCACTTTGGATAAAAGCGTCTTCCAAATGCATAAATGTATGTTTGTGGGTGACCCGTGACTTCAATATCAAACATCTAGTCTGGTTTAGCATTTTAGGAAACTGTTGGTTATTCATTATAGCACCTCAGGTTAAATAAAATAATTGTTATTGGTGCCTGCAAAGTAGATCATACTTAGCTAGTTGGTCACAAGCACTTTTATTTGTAAGCAAAGTATGTGTAAAGTTGTGTATGAAATATGGATGTCCCGAGCTGTTCTCAAGGATTGGTATCGGGGCCAATTAAGTTTTTTTTTTTTTTTAAGTGATCGGTATCGGTACTATCTCTATCCTAAGCTCGGTCCTTTATTTTACGTCAGCTGTCACTCAGGTGTCGTGCAGTAGGTGGCGATATGCACATTGAAGTGGGTTTGCCAACCACCATTAAAAGGAAAAGAAGCTCAAAATGTGCGTGCCTAACGCATGAGAACCAATAGCTGCGTTCCAATTCAGAGGCTCCATCCTTTGAAGGATACAGAGTGGTAGGAACAAGCGTTGTTACGGTGGGACGGTCTAGCCTACGGAGGACTGTTCTTTATGAGAGGCAGTAACTTTTGTACTGGACTTTTTTGAAAGTTATATTAAACTTTCTGAAAACAAAACAGGGTTCCCAGAACTAAATGTTTTTTTTTTGGTCCGGACCAAACAAACCAAGCGAACCAAACTGAACACACACCCTAAAGATGTTCACCATGGTCCATTTCTGTATGTAATAGAGTATTATCTATAATCGCATCTTATGTGATCAACCCAAATGGTGAAGAAACAATATAACTTCTCTTCCTTCATCTCTATGATAATTAAGCCATTTTGGGGATGAGCTCATTCTAAAATATATTTTGGAGTGGAATCTGGGTCGAGGCAGACTACAATTTCTTACAATACAGTAGTCTTTATTCACACATAATTACCCAAAAATTTACTATTTTTTTGTATGGCGTACTTTGGCCTTGATAACAGCTTGCATTCTTTCTGGCATTGTTTTTATGTACAGTACTTTCCCACAGTGGGAAATGTACAGTACTTTCCCACAGTCTCAAGACTGTTGTCAAGTCCGGACTTTGACTTTACACATACTGGTGGATTAACCATTACAGATACCATTAATCACCAATAATGTTAGTTTATATAACAGTATTGGTGATTTTGTGTGTGTATAAAATATGCCTATAAATATAATTACAGTAGTAATTGATGTATTGGAATTTGAAGCTATTATGCGACACAAGAAATGTACATCTATTTCATGCTAGAAAGCCAATAAAATGTCACTTATTCATATAATTAATCAATTATATATGATGATGAAGTCTGTCAGTCAGAGGTTTAGTTTATTTGTAGGACTATTACATTTAAATTAAATAGTGCAACACTCCTTTAGGTGTCAGATAAGTGAGGGAGGCCTCTTTTTATTTGGTCTTGTAAGGAACCTCCTAGCAACCACCCAGAACACCATAGCAATCATATAACAACATGCTAAAAACTATTCAGAACACATGCAAATATGTAGCAACTCTGTGGAAACCAGCCAGAAGACAGTAGCATTGGGATAGCACTTCCCACAGGCAAACACCTCTCAACAATATAAGTGTGTAATCTAAGGAAAACACTAAACACAAGCAATGAATATTGTCTTCTGAACCTTCAAAATATGGAATTTGTATACAATAGTTAAAGGTAATTATTGAGTTTCCATTTTGAATTGCTAGTGTATGAGTCTTTGTGTGTATGAATGTGTTTTACTCCATTCTTGACACTGTATTTCTGTGTTTTAGGGGGACAAGACAGAAGAGTGCGGAGGTCGAGACTGCAGCGTCTGCCAGTGTTTCCCTCCAAAAGGAGAGCGGGTAGGTCTTCTCTCCATTACATTGTTTTGACTTTGTGGACATGATGACATCATAGACACTGTGTAATATAATGTCTTCATTTTCACACCATGCAGCACCTTGCAACATTGTGACATCACAAAAAGATGCTAGTGTCTGTTTTCAAAGTTGTCCAGCTGTTCCCGGAAGGCCGGGTTGTGAGACACAGGGTGTTTTTGTTTGTGTGGCGAGGCAGGATGTCTCCCCCAGTTACAGGAGCTCTGTAATCTCATTAATGTCTCACCATAATCCTATTTATTCAGTTTTTCGCACAACATTTAGCACGTTCACTGCACTCACACATGCACTGGCACACTGACCTAGTTTTTTTGTCAGTGGTACATGCCTGTTCATGTCTGTACCTGAGCAGCTCCATCCAGGTGTTGGCATAATTACGTTCTTGGCATGTTCTTAGAAAAGGGAAAAAGATTAAACGTGTTAATGAGTATTTCAGAGGCACGAAGGCTTCACCTCAATTAAGTGCAGTTTTACAATGGAATGTTACAGTGTGTGTGTGTGTGTGTCCACGTGTGTGTGCGTTTCAGGTGTGCTCTTAGTTTTCAGCAATGTTTCAGCAATGTCATTATGCTGTCAGTTCATATATTGTCAGCCAACCAGCTATCCTTATCCTCCTCCTCTACAAAAATAACTCTGAAGAATGAACGACTAACAATGAATAACAGCTTTGGATTGGCTGTGGTGTTCACCAAGGCTCCATTTATTTGATAAAAAATGCAGTAAAAACTGTAATATTGCGAAATATAATTATGGTTTAAAAGAACTGGTTTCAATTTGAATACATTTGAAAATGTAATTTATTTCTGTGATGTCAAAGCTGAATTTTCAGCATCATTACTCCAGTCTTCAGTGTCACATGATCCTTCAGAAATCATTCTAATGTGATGATATTATGATTTAGAAACATTGTCGAAAACAGCTGTGCTGCTTAATATTTTTGTTAATATTATAGAATAATATTTCAGAGTGTCAGTGAGAGGGTATATCATTAGAATCAACATTACAGAAAAATCCAGACACAGTGTTTTGGTGCCAAACAGATGTTGTTTGATATTTAAATGGTGGATAAAATATCAGGCTGCACAATTCATAACTCAAAGTTAGTTCACGTTAGCTAAGCCATCAGCATGTTTATATTTAGCTGCCTGAATAACAACATCCAGATTCTGGCAATTAATTATTACTTCATTTTTAGGTTCATACTTCATTTAAAAACTGCAGTGGCAACTTCAGACTCTTATTTCTCACCACTTTGGCAGAAAAAAAATCACCAGGGGTCTCATTTATAAAGCGTGCGTACGCACAAAACGGGGCTGGAAACGTACGTACGGCAGTTTCCACGCAAAGGTTGTGATCTATAAAAAACATACTTGACGGGAGAATGTGCGCACCTTTAAGCAAACTTTGAGCCGTGCGTACGCACATTCTGGAGACAAAGGGAATTGGCGACACAGATGGTGAGTTGGAGTTAAATGTCTTTTTGGTCACTTTTAGACAGAAAATCTAAAGAAAATGATACATAAACAGAAAGATAATACAAATATAATTTCACTCACCAAGCCTATCACTTGAAGCAAATATCCATCCCTTCTTAAATGTCTGCGCCAGCGAGCGCGTTGGGCCGTTTAGTGAAACTGACACATATATAGCCTATCTAACGGCAGATGAAGTAAAACCGTTAATCTTTATTATGAGTCATAATCATAAATAGAGTGCATGTTCACAATGACACTTTAAATAAATAAAATAATGATTTAAACTATGTTTTACTTTTGATATAAACATTTAGATTAAATATGCCATTCCCATTAATGGAGTTAAACACTTAAACTACATGAAATCATTACTGAGAAGTTACAACATTTTTTTATATTCAATAAATATAAATATTTGTTGTGGATGCAATGCTTTTGAACACTTTTCCTCTGGCATTCTGTGTTTTAATGTTTTACATACATAATTGCTCATCATGATAATAGCAGATTGTCTGAGAAAATAGTTTCGTGCAAATAATGCACAAGATCTATCTGTTTCCATTAAAAATATAATCAATTAAAAATACTATTTGGCCAGTGAGATTGAGAAACTTTCTCTGAAATGTATTTTACACTATTTGATTTATTTATTCAAAAACAAGGCAAGGATAGGCTTATGATTTTTATTAATGTAGCCTAATGTGACGGCACATCCGTATTTCATATTTTCCTAATATCTTGTATCTTTAAACATGGTATCACATGGATGAATAATCATATGCAAATGATATGCAGATGAGGATATGCGTAGTAAAACTAGTTGTTGTAAGCTCCATATATGGTTATTTCGGGGAGGAGACGCATGTGAGCACATTCTTCCGCTGACTGGGATTTATAAAGTGAATTTTGCGCAGGTTCTGGCGAACGCACGGTTTTATAAGTCTGAATATTTTTTAGCGTACGCCATTTTTGGCTTTCGGACGCACGTACACTTTTAGTAAGGATCCTACGCACCGTTTTATAACACTTTCACAAATGCACTGCATGCATGGATGTACAATTAATAAACACGCAGAGAAAGTAGGTATCTTTGGCATAATATTTATAGTGTACAGAGATTTGGGACAGCCCCTTCAATTTTTAACTTACAAAGTCGGACAAATATTATGTGAAGCAGGATGAAGAGTTAATGTGGGTGTGAGTGAATGAATAAACCAAAATGGATATATGTAATGCATTTGAATGACAGGACATTTAGGGAAGTATGTACGGATGTATAGATTTGTGTGTCTGTGTGGCAGAGAGAG
This sequence comes from Rhinichthys klamathensis goyatoka, assembly GCF_029890125.1. Lineage (NCBI taxonomy): Eukaryota > Metazoa > Chordata > Actinopteri > Cypriniformes > Leuciscidae > Rhinichthys > Rhinichthys klamathensis. Next base: position 540,789 of record NW_026607183.1, read on the forward strand.
AAAGTGAATGTGTCCTTGCAGAAGGTTTTTAAGTCAAAATAATAGTCTTTAGGACAAGAGCGACAAATTTATGGCAGCCTCGTAAAGCCCAGCAGCCCAATTACAGTTCAGAGCGCAGTTACAAGAGTGTGCACAGCTGCTTACAGACCCTTCTAGAGCACACACACTAACAGATAAATTATGTCACTTATCTGTATTGAAAATATTTCTCATAACTGTCATTTTTTTTGTCTTTTTTTAACCAATCATCAGACTCTAACAGTCTGTGCTAATGCAAATCATACTGTTACGATTTCCTGATTGGTCTAGGGGAGGAAAGCAACCGCAAAAATGGATGGTGGTGAAATTAATGTGAAACAGCATGAAGCCACCCCGTCTCCAGGCCCAGAATTGTTTCACAACAACCCAAATAACCACATAATATTTCATGAAAGAAAGTAGTTTGTATTTACAAATTAAGCAAAAGAAAAAGAGGGGTATCAGATTCAGAAGGGGGTATTGCCATAACAACATAATCAGTCTACCTCCTTATTTTAAACTAAATGAAAAGAAAACAAGAGTACAGCAAAATAAGCTGACTCCCTTGCTAACATAAACAGGAGAAAAAGTCAAGTTCATAATAAAATGGCACCCACCTCCCTACTAACCCCACAAATAAATAAATTAATAGATTAACTAGCATACTTCAAGTAAACCAAGAGAAAAACAGATTAATTAAACCATACAATGAATAATCATTGAAGTTAACACTCATTTCTGCCTTTTAAGTCTCAATCATAGAGTGTAATCAAAAGAGATTAAAGAGAAAACTCTACTTCAATAAGTAGAACACAAATGAGGTAAAGATACGCAACACCACCAACTACTTGCTTCAACTAACACAGTCTCATCCCAAGACGTCATATGACTGATGCTTTTGACCATACGTCAACATCCGACGTTTTAGGGTACCCTTTAACGTCAGTTAGATGACGATCCTAGGGCATCATCTATCTGACGCTTTACCTTTAGCGTCAGTTAGATGACGCGGGTAGGTTTAGGTCTGGGGTAGGGTTAGGATTAGATAGCGTCATCTAACTGACGTTAAAGGGTACCCTAAAACGTCGGATGTTGACGTATGGTCAAAAGCGTCTTTCATATGACGTCTTGGGATGAGACTGGGCTGCTTCAACACAACATCAAGTCTGGGGTTGAAGATGAGACCTCAAAGCTGTTGAACCACCTACACAGCTCTGATGATGGTTGCAGTTTAAATACTCTCCTTCCCCTCCCAGCATCCAATCACAGCAGGGCATTGATTATTGGCATCAAGTGGAAACCATTTCTCCTACGAAGAGAGACAGGTGCTGCGTTCCAGTCCACTTTTAGACACGCACTTGCGAACTTCCCTAAGCACTTCCCCTCAGGGAAATCCTGCTGCCATTTGGAAGTGCGTTCCACTTCGTGAAGTGGACGAGGGAAGTTTATATGGACGAATATGACCGAATTTTTGACCGTCTACTTCATATGTACACTTCAGGCAGCTCCATATACAACAATGTAACACGATTGTGACGTCACCGCAGATCTCGTTTAATCACCACCACCACAAACAACCCTATGATATATTAATTATGATTTTTTTTATTTAAAACAACCCAAACACACCTATATACATTCGGATGCGGCATTAAACAAATTCTTAAAGGGAAACATTTTTTAAAAAAAATTATAAATCAACTCCATAGCTGATTCCAAGTGATCAAGGGCTTAGGACATTCCAGTTCAGCCAATTGCAGTTTCCGCCAGTAGTGGGCACTCATGCAACGTAAGCAATGTCGTACATCCGAGTGAACGAGACGGAGGGAAGTTAGCGAGTGAAGGGCATGACAATTTTGGACTGGAATGCAGCAAGGGAGAGAGAGAGAAACAGCACAGCTTGGGCACACACAAACAAAACCTTACGGCTCTGGACGCAACAAAACAAACAACCAAATACACCAAATAACCAAAAGATATAAGGAGTCCATAATTCATGAATTAATGCACACCAGAGCACCCATTAGAAAAAAATCTTTACAAAATTCAAAATGTATAGTAAGTGTACAGTGCAACAGCAAAGAGTCAAGTTACGATACCGAACAGGCCCACATGGAGATGCCAAAAAACTTACATAACCTCTGTTCCCTGAGAGCAGGGAATGAGAAATTCCATAGTTAACACTATAGGGTTATCCCCCTTCTTCCACAAAAACTGAAGCCTGATTGCATCACGACGGTAAAATTTACCAGCCAATGACGCACAAGCTGGGGTGGAGCCCCCCACTATATAGCTCAGCGCTCACCGTCATCAGTGTTGCCAGATGTACAATAATTATCGTATTTGTACGATAATTTTGACCTCTGTACGATGTACGAGCAATAATGAAAAAAATCCCATAATGTACGAAAAATTTCAGAGTTTTCAGTCTTTCGTCCAAACACACATCCTACCGCTTCTCTCTCTGACCCCAAATCATTTCGCAGTCTCGCCTCCCTGCACGCAAGCACGTATACACACACACACACAGGCACCACACGGTGTTGCCCGGCCCGCACGTCAACACTACACTACAGTTTTGCTGAAGAAGACAGTTCAGTTTAGATCAGTTTAACAAAACGAAGCAGTAAAGTGCTAAAAAAATGAGTTCAGAAAGGGAAGGTGAGGACAGTGGAGGGGCGAAGAGGAAGGCAGAGTCTGAAGAGCAGCAGAAAAGTAAGCATAGGCCACAAACATATAGGACAGAGTGGGAAAAAGACCCCACTTTTGCAGGATGGCTAAAACCTGTCCCAGGAAACGATGCTAAAGCAGTCTGTTGTTGTTGCATGTCCAAATTGTGGCAGAGATCACGGTTTTAAAAAATCATGAAAAGTTTAAGAAACATACAGATAAAAAGAAAAATCTAGCCCCATCACAAAGGTCCATACCACAATGCCTACAGAAACCATCTGAAAAGCAAAAGTTAGATGAATCTGTGAAGAATGCTGAAATCAAGTTAACAGGGTTCATGGCAGAGCACAACATACCTCTGAGAATCTCAGACCATTTGGTCTTGGTCTTAAAAGATATTTTCCACGATTCACAAATAGCCCAAAATATGCCCCTTGGGCGCACAAAGGCGACTGCTATAACCAAGCATGTCATTGAGGATTGTTATTCTGAAAGTCTAACAGAAATTCTTAAAAGAAAGAAATTCAGCGTTTTGGTTGACTAATCAACTGACATAGGCAATGTAAAAACGCTGTGTGTAGTTGTTCGTATTTTTGATGAGGGACCAAGGAAGATTCAGACAAGGTTTTGGAAACTGGTACAAATCTTCTCGAACACAGACGACCACAGACATGCTAGAGAGGGAGCCATTGCGGAACGACTTTACGCCGAGATGATGAAGTCATTCACTGATGCAGGTGTACCACTCGAAAATTTTGTGGGGTTTGGGTCAGATGGCTGCAGCACAATGATGGGGAAACACAACTCTGTCTCCAGTGATCTTCCAGGCATCACAGTGCAGCGCTGCGTGTGCCATTCACTGCACCTTTGCGCAAGCGAGGCATGCAGTCAACTCCCTTGCAGGTGTGAGGATTTAGACAGAGACATTTATGGGTACTTCAGAAACAGCTCAAAACGTATCGCGCAACTGAGAATTCCAAGATTTTTGCCATGTTGAGCCCCACAAAATGCTCAAGCCGTCCACAGACTAGATGGCTGTCACTGAACGACGTTGTAAAACGTGTGTCTGCGCAATGGGATGCTCTCCATCTTTTTTTCACAGATCAGTGGCTTGAGGCCAGACTTACTGCTGCGGAGACTATTTTTCACTCACTCAATGACCAGTCTCTACGCCCCTTCTATTATTTCCTTGAATGGGTCCTACCGAAATTCACAGATCTTAATCAGTATTTCCAGAGTGAAAAGGTGGTGATCACTTCATTGAGAATCAAGGTCTGCAAGACTTATAAAGATCTGCTTCTGACATTCATGGATAGGGACCATGTCATGCGCACTCTACTGAAAGACTTTGACATCAATAATGGCCCAAAGGTCACACTGAGCTCAATGTACATGGGCATAAAGGTGATCTGACAGATTTTTATGTGCACTGTCAAAAATTTCTACAGGTTGCCTGCGGGGAAATCAAGAAACGATTTGCAACAGATGCAAACGCACGAGTTGAGTATCCGTCTCTGCTCCCTCTCATGGAACAAGTGCCACGGCTGATTGACATGTCAGACACAGACAGTCTCCCAAGTCATTGATGACCAGTGGAGGTGATTGCCTCTCATGGCCTTAAGTGAAGACACGAAAGAAATGGATGTCGATGAATTTTGGCATCATATTTCTACGTTGGAGGATTTCCAGGGGATAGCCGTGTTCAGCGAACTGGGAAAGTTTGCTCTGGATGTGCTTGTGTTTCCCCACTCAAATGCGTCATGCGAACGAGTGTTTTCAAAAGTCAATCTAAACAAAACAAAACCACGAAACCGACTCATTACAGACACTCTGAATGGACTCCTGCACACATCGGAGTGTGTGAAGAATGCTGGTGGGTGTCACGCCTTCAAATCGACGAACACTATGCTGCGCTCCATGACGGCATCCAATCTGTACCGTAAAAGGATTCCCCAACCAACAACATCTGCCAACACAGCACAAGTGGATGTGGCATCCGATGATGACAGTGACTTAGAGATCGAATTTGAATCTTTCTAGTGTTAATTGTGCACTTTTTTCTGTCTGTATCATAGTTTAAGGTCTAGTTGAAAATGTGGACTGTCAGCATATCTTTTGCACTTTGGCAAAAAAAGTTAAGTATTCAGACTTCCTCCAGTTAGTGTGAGCGTATTACACAGCTTATTTAAATTGGCTGTAAAATTATTTGGAAAATAAAATTGTTGGAAAATAGCTATCCAATGGGACAGCCTCTGTTTCGAAAATGGCAGTCCCTTAGTGCGGCCAATGAAACAGACAGCTGCTCAGACAGACTAAAGTGACTGGACCTGTCCAGAGCGCGTACTGGGCATCGGGGATGCGATGTTGACGCAGAGTCTTGAGGAGCGAATCCTTGCAGCGTCATTACCAAGCGGCAACTCCTATCTCTCTCTTGAAACCAACACGGAAGTGAATTAAACTGCAATTCATCGACTGACCGCTTGAGGCAGGCTGCAGAAGTGAGTCAAATCTGCATCTCCCCCATGTTAAAATGCCCAACTTTACAGCAGAAAAAAAACATGTTTACAGCCTGGAGCAAAAAGTGGTTTTGGTCTTTATAGCTTATTTTGCCCTTCATGACAACTGTGAGGGGGGTGAATTTTTTTACAACTCATCCGTTTAAATTATATTAAGCCTGCATAATTAAGGGCGTGGCCACTTGAGTGACAGGTGGATTGCGGCCGTTTGTCTGTCACTCTCAGCTAATTCCAGCAGCTGCTGTACTTGCCATCTCTGCCGTGTTTGTGCTTTTTTCGGGATTATTTCATACAATTTAATACACGCATTATACCTTCGCCCACGCCGTTGGATTCCGTTGTTGTCGTCGAGTATGGACCATAGACTGGTATGGAGAGAACAACCAGCGCTGTATTTCCAGTTGTTTTCCTCGCATGCACTAACGTTAATGAATGTCTGACAATTTCCTTGCTAAAAAAGTCTATAGATAGAGAGACCACACTCGTTATGTACTGTTGCTCTCACGGAACAGATGCTTATTTTACTTTTTAGTGTTAAATAAAAAGTACCGTCAGATGAAATCCTGCAGGTGTCAGTGCTTTCTCTCCGTCCATGCAGTAGATGCACACCCTTGAATGAGCGCGGATTTCTAGTGCATTTACCGCATTTACTTGAACTTCTGAGGTAATATCTTTGGTGTAACCCATTTGAGAAAATGAGAGGCGGCCAAAATCAGATTTTAAAATGGACTGAATAAAGCTCTTTACGGACTTGACGTGTGATGCCATGCTGACTGACATGTATGTGCATGAATCACTGTCACACGCAAGCTCAGAGCAATATTGTAAGTTACTGCATGATAATACATTTCTATAGCAGAATAATAATACATCACGATACACAGTCTCACTTTTAGTTATGTCTTTTAACTATTATAATATTTCAAAGGGCAAAAACATGAACTTTCACTATTGGCTTTACTTCTTCAAACAGCTATCACTTTAGCGCGAGGCCAGTAGCATATAGCATTAGCACCTCAGCTCCACCCACGTCCCGCCTCTTTGCCCATTTTCTGTTATCCGGTAGTGACGAGAGGTGACGCGCTGCCAAGATGGCGACGGCCGGCCCCGCCCACTTTAGGCTTCAAAAACGCTCTTCAGAAACCTACGGGTGACGTCACGGACACTACGTCCATATTTTTTTACAGTCTATGGTCATTACCCGTGCTCTAAATGAAGTAGAAAGCACTTTAGGCACATATCCCCGTCTGGGCTGTAGTCTGACCATACAATCGTCCGTACCAAACTTCATACAAGCAGCGCCTGTAGACAGTGCATGCAAATCACCCACCCTCGTACCACATGCTAAAGCGAGCAATAGCACCTTCTTGAATGAGACCATTTCAACTCTGTTGCATGCAGTGGTTCAAAGGGTCAAAATGTGCCATTTTAAATGAGCTTCGCTTCGCCAGCATGCGATTCAGCTGCATCAGATCCGAAATAGGGCTTAGTGCCGAAATAGTCAAGTCAAGTCAAGTCAAATATATTTATATAGCGCTTTTCACAATACAGATTGTATCAAAGCTGCTTAACAGTATCAATCAAAACAACTTAACAGTGTTTGTTTATTACTGGAAAAAGACATACAAGTTTGGTAGAGCTGATCAGTGGTATGATGGGTCATTTAATTTGAATATCCCCAACTGAGCAAGCCAAAGGCAACAGTGGCAAGGAACCGAAAAACTCCATCAAGTGACCCGATGGTGTCCTAAAACTCCATCAGATGACCCAATGGAGAAAAAAAAACGTTTATGAAGTAGAGGCCGAATTTACAGTAACTGTAAGATAAAAAATGTATATGAATGCCTGGCTAAATAGATGCGTCTTTAGTCTAGTTTTAAACTGGGAGAACGAGTCTGAGCAACGAACAATATCAGGAAGGCTATTCCAGAGCTTCGGAGCTAAATGTCTTGGTAAAATAGTCACTAAGACGCGCATCTGGCCGCTTTCAGCCATAGTTGAAGCGGTCTCATATGTAGAATCCCGAGCTAGCACACTACTGCCGCTGCTGCCATCATCTCCAGCAACCTCTAAAAAACACTTCAGAATAACAACTCTCCCCGGTTTGAATGAGGCGAGAGCGCCGAGCAAAGACTGTGTGCACTCCTGAGAAAGACAGGCTCTCATTGCTCGCGAGTCCAAGTTCATTGGGACGAAGCATGCTCTTCCGCACATTGATTGACAGCCTGAAACTCTTCAGGTGGTCTTGAAGCTGACTCTTGTGGCTTTCTAGCACGTCCTGAGACTGGGCTATAAGTCAATTGCCAAGATAATTCAGAATGCATATTCCACTCTACCTGAGAGGGGAAAGAGCCGCATTTACACATTCCGTAAAGGTTCTTGGAGCCAACGCTAGCCCGATATGGGAGAACCTTTAATTGATAAACTCTGCCTTCGAACGTAAATCTCAGAAAGCGCTTGTGACGAGGGGCTATCTGGATATGAAAATAGGCGTCTTTTAGTTCCACCGAGATAAACCAATCTCCGGGCTGAATGCGAGAGGATCTGTTTAACAGTTATCATTTTGAATGAGCGCTTCGCCATCGCGATTCAGCGGCCTCAGATCTGAAATCATTTTTGGGGACTAGGAAATAGCGACTGTAGAGGCCTCTTTCCTAGCCTGGATGCCAGCTGAACTTAGCCTCGCCCACAACATTTGAAGTCGGGAAGTTCGGTCTGGACTTGATCCGTTGTCGAGCAACTATGCTCGAACCAGAGCTGTTCGGACCAATCAAATTGTGAGGGTGGGCTTTATACAATGATGGACAGATGATCAACAGTAACGTAATCATCCACGTCACCAAAGAGCGCTTGGGTTGAATTCGTTTAAACAAAGTTGGCTGCCGCTGGAGAATTGAAATGTGTAGATTCCATCTTCGCGTCTGTTATAGAAGATATCGACAGCGCATTCATTTTAAAAGAGGAACAGAGAACCGCCATCAAGGCATTTGCCGATCGGAAAGATGTTTTTGACGTCCTTTCTACGGGATTCAACATACGTCACCATTGCTCTGATTAGTTGTAGGTCTATCCAATTGAGTGCAGAGGCTTTTTCTTTCCTGGTTCGGTTGAAACACACCCTATAATCATAGCTCAATGGAGCAGTATCAGACTCATATTCTGACTAGAATCTGAGTATGACGACGTCAGGCTACCACTTTCCATATGATCCGGTGGTATTGTTTTTATCGCCTGCTTTGCCAGGAGCATCCATGATGATAACAGGGTGCCGCCTTTTGGGGGAATGTTGACATCATCGAAAGCGGGACTGCTTATAATGCACAAGAAAGAGTTAGGTGGAAAAGAGCTCTGATGTTGAGACATGTTTGGTTTAAATTTTATTTGCAATATACAGCCCAAACATTCCCCTCTGTCGCCTGCAATATGCGAAGGAACAGACATGTGCAACAAACTCCAGCATATTCAGTTGTCAGACACGACTGGAACTTCAAACGGGACCAGGTTCTATGATCAGATGGGTTTGGTGTAGGCCTACTACGATAGTCGGTGTTACCGGTGTTCAAAAGCAACACCGGTTACATTTCTTGCCCACCACGGCAGCCCCCCCCACCCCCCCCCCCCACCCACTGTCGATTTTATTTTTTATATATATATATAATGTGCGGCCGTGCACATGTTAGTTTCGTTTTCAAATTAGCGCCAATTTAGGGCACAACAACGAAACAGTGCTGCTCCGCACGACTGCACAATTATGAATGCCCGTGCAAACGCGCACATTTTATGTTTGCCTTTAAATTAGTGATTTAAAAGCCCCCGCCGGTGATACCGGTATTACCGGTGTTGTCACACGTCGATTAACCAGTGGGAAAATATCCTCACCGTCACATCCCTAGTTTGGTGCAAACTGAGAATAAAATATACCCCATGCCCACGGTTAAATATACTGCTGGATCTTTAATGTTATGGGCCTATTTTTCTGCTGGAGGTTATGGACATCTTGTTCACATATATGGCATAATTTTCTTTCAAATACTAACAGATAAAAAGTCAAAACCTGACCGCCTCTGCTAGACATATTATAATGGGCCATGGTTGGATCTTCCACCAGGACAATCAACACAAAAATGTGTCACTGAGCACAAAATGAAGCTTCTGCAATGACAATCCCAATCCCCTGACCTGAACCCTATAAAATGAGTGGGCTGGACTGAAGAGAAGCACCAACATGGATCTGAGATTCTGAAGGATCTAGAGAGATTCTGTATGGAGGAAATGTCTCTGATCTCTTGTCAGATGTTCTCCAAACTCATCAGGCATTATAGAAGAAAACTCAGAGTTGTTATCTTGGCAAAAGGAGGTTGCAAAAAGTTTTGAATAAAGGGTGCCATTAATTCTGGCTAATGTGTATTAGAGAAAAACATTTCATAATGAGATTTTCCTTCCATTTTCAATTCTTTTTTTAAAAAATGATCAAAAGGATTTACAATGCAGATTTATTTTCACAGGCTTCTTTGTTCATATTTACCAGGGGTGCCATTAATTTAACACATACATACATTTAAAAGTTTATTATTTTTCTTTTTTGAAAGAAATTAATACTTTTATTTAGCAAGCATTAAATTGATCAAAAGTCACAGTAGAGGCATTTATAATATTACAAAAGATTTCTATTTCATATAAATTGTGTTATTTCGAACTTTCTATTCATCAAAGAATCAAAAAAAAAACATATTACTGATTTCTGAAGGATCACGTGACACTGAAGACTGGAGAAATGATGCTGAAAATACAGCTTTTCCATCACAGGAATAAAATACATTTTGAATTAAATTAAAATAGAGAACTGTTCTTTTACATTATAATAATATTTCACAATATTACTTAAATAAATGCAGTCTTGGTGAGCATAAGAGACTTTTCAAAAACATTTAAAAAATCTAACCGACCCTAAACTTTTACCATGACATGTTGCTTACTGCTTCACACAATATTTTTTTAAAGATTATGCAGTATGTAGTAAACTAGTGTTCCATTTTGACCATATCCACATATTGAGTCTTAGTGAAGTAATAAGCAGTAATCTGCATAGAGGAATAAGCCTTCTAACCTATAACAATGGACCCAGTTGTATTACTTTGTCTCTCATGTCTTAGTTCTATTGTTCCAAAATGAGGCCTATTGCCACAAGTTCGCATGCCTCAGGCCACATGCCTGCTAGTCTAGTCTCTGACCTCTGAACTATTAAGGTACAGCTCAGCGTCTGTGCATTTGTGTGAGTGTGCGAGTCACTTTCTCTGGCTCCCATCATCACAGAGTCTTTTGACTTGGAGATGCTAACAGCTTGTTCTTTCTTTAATGAAAGGTGTGTGTGTGTGTGTGTGTGTGTGTGTGTGTGTGTGTGTGTGTGTGTGTGTGTGTGTGTGTGTGTGTGTGTGTGTGCGCGCGCTTGCGTGCTTGCTTGTACCTATGGTTTTTTTCTTTTCAGCGTGTTTTACTGTAAATAATAATACTATCCATCATGTCGCCTATCTTTCTCTGAGAGTTCACTGCTGGGACACAGCGGGCATAGCTGCTAAGTATTCAAGTATATCTAATTGAATTAAATGGTCTACCTCAGCTTTTTTTAATTCTAACTTTGTACTTTGGTCGGTGTGTCACGCGTGTTGGTCTAGCGGAAGTCTTAAATAGGAGATTATGGGAGGATTTTGAGGACATTTGCGTGGCTGTCATTAGAACGGTGGAATGTTTGCATGAAAGGGATTATGGGGTCTTGTAAAAGCAGGCATTCGTTCACCGGAAATATCCCCTTTTTTCTATCCAAAGTGACTTGCATTAAATGCAAGGTATACATTTTATCAGTTCATGCACTCCCTGGGAATCGAACCCATGACCTTATGTCAAGTCACCATTGTAGTCCATATATTTTTTATAGAAATTGATACTTTCATCCTGCAAGGATGGGTTAAATTGATCAAAAGGGGTTTCATTGAAATATTTTTATTTTTATTAAATATTAAATTGTTCTTTTGATCTTTCTATACGTCAAAGAACCCTAAAAAAAATATAATGATTTCCACAAAACTATTAAACCGCACAACTGTTTTCAACATTGATAATAATAAGAAAGGTTTCACTTCCAGTGTTTAGTATTATAACCCGAACAGCTCTATTGATCTTTAAAACCTCTTAACCGTCTCCAGAGCGTCGGCGCACTGAAGCGTTTTTTTTTTATTTAGTTCAAATATACTATCAGATTTAATGTTATACCTTGACAAACTATACATCATTAAAAAGATATAAGACTCAAGATTCAGTATTTGACCACTATTGTATTCTGAGAAACTTATAGTGACAGTTATGTCTTAATTTGTGTCAGGAGTTATGAAATTAAAAAATGAGTCGTTACCTTTAATATGAATTATGAGCGTCAGCCGGTCTCATTCAGAAAAAAACTCCCGTGCGATCGTCATGACAGCGCTTGACAAAACAACGTCCCTCAGGGCTTTTAGCTCAAACATGTGCAGATTTGGAGAAATATTGATAGATTCTCATAGCTTTACATCAGACTTCTATAGACAGGAATAATATTTATTGAATTTATACCCAAATGCGTCGATGTAATCATTTTGAGCGCTGTATACTCTGTACTGTGTTATCAATTCATCCTGAAAGTGAGGGCGCTGTTTGCACAGAAGTCCATATATGGATCACATGAAGAAGAGCCATAATCATGTGACATTCAGGAAGTCCTGCCACAACAAAGCTATCCGAGATCGCTGTAAAGTGCAGATAAAGATGTTTTGAAGACAATAAACATGATTGCAATGATATTTGATTTACCTGTGTTCTTCGAGTCATGTCAGGTATTTTCATAATAATTGATTATATGTATAATGTAATGCTAATCGAGATAGACTTTCAAATTGTGCAGAATACAATAAAATAATATATTTTCTATCTGATTTTTTTATCTGAAGCCAAATCAGATTACAGAAAGTTATTTAAAACACTCGACTTGCGCTATAAAGTAAGTTTGGAGAACAAACATAGTTTTATTCTCATAAATTGTCGTGTATTGATGGTGTGCTAAGCTAACATGCTAGCTAGTACTGAGCACCTGCTACCTTACTTCGGTGTAATTTTTATGATTTTTTTCTAAATAAGAATGCTTACTGAAATGTTTCGTTTTTCAAAAAGGGCATTTGATACAGTTTCACTGTGAAGTGAGAACTTTTATAAAATAAATGAGGGATTGAAACAGTGTGAATTGCTAGTCGTTAGTGATTATAATGCAGACAAAAGAAAAGCATATTTAGAGCAATAAACTGGCTGGAGAGGTGTGAATATGTGCAGGGGAGACTGAGACTGAATGGGGCTCGTTTTTGCATCACAAAACAATAGAGGCAATAGACTGAATAGATGCTTATAAGAAAACAATAAACACCAGTCTAATCAAAATAAAGTCATATGACATGATCTTGAAAAACATTGAACTAAATACAGAGTTTTAGACTTATCATCTTCAGATTTTAAATATAACATGGTTAGACATGTGGCTTTAGCTGCAGTGCATTTCTAGATTGCTACAATGCCAACTTCAATTTTATTTTCATGAAGATGTTTCATAAAAATAAATGTATAATAACTTTACAAAACTTTGAAGCTATTTATAACAATTTTTTTTCATTATGATAATAATTAATTCTACATTTACAATAAACTTCCAGGTGTCAGCTTTCAAATGAGATCTTACTTGTGCTTTTAGTACAAAGGGTTCATGAACTGTATCTGTTTCAGTTTGGGAATGCCATATCTGGGGATTTTTCAAAAATGGGCTTGAAGCTTAACAGGTTAAATGAGTTTAACATGTGGATGTCTGTATGGTTCAGGAGTCGTGTGTTATGGTGTGGACAGCTGTATTTTGCTGTGCAAGGCCTAATCGTAAAGCAGAGATGTACGGATATGTGTGTGTGTGTGTGTTGCTAGGGGAATCCATTGAGTCTTTAGTAATTATCACAGTCAGTGCTTTTACTGAAAGACTGTGAACACCCTCATCACACACTGATCTAGCTCTGTCACAACCACTGAGTGCATGCTGCTTAACACACACATATTCTCATACTTGTTTCACATCACAAAGTCAAGCAGAATAGGATCCGATGTATCTCTTTCTCTCCTTTTTTATTTGTTAAGTTGGTACATTTAAAACATTTGTCTTGTTGGAAGATAAATATTGCACCTACATACTGCATACTAATTGTTTAAAAGTTCAAAAGAAGTCTCTTATGATCACAAAGTAGCATTTATTTTATAAAAAATTAAGTAAAAACAGTAATTGTGAAATATTATTACAATTTTAAATAGCTGTTATAATTTTAAATTGTAATACATTTTAAAATGTAATTTATTCTTGTGATGGCAAAGCTGAATTTTCAGCTGCCATTACTCCAGTCTTCAGCATTGTTAGGGGTAATGCATTGCAAGTAACGTGAGTTACGTAATCAATTACTTTTTTCAAGTAACTAAAGTAACGCATTACTTTTACCTTTAAAATATCTGAGTTACGTTTTTTAAATAAGTAACGCAGGTTTCTTTGTGCTAAACCTTATATTTGATAGGCCCATGATAACCTCATTTTTAGAAGCATTAAGTCGGCAGATAAATCTGTACATAAGATTTCCTAACACAGCTTTAAATGTGTTAACTCCCACACTTACAAACATTTCACTCGCACCATGCCATCTAGGTCTCCTTAATAACATTCTCATTGCATCATTGTAAGCTTGAAGCCTCTGTAAACTAGATTTTTAATAACTTGTCCACAAATGGGCAGTAGGATACAGTGGTGTACAGTATGCTTTAAACAGTGATGTCTTAACTTTATCTGAACAAGAACCAAACTTACGCAAGAGTATATTAGCCTGCATACGCAAAATGTGACGTTGCCGTTCAATGTCCTCATCATCTGTCATGTCCTCAGTTATAAAATGACCAAGATATTTCACTTTCGCACTCACAGCAAGATCCTTATCAGACAATTAAAAAATTGGAAGATTTAAACTCCTGTCCTCCTTCGTTCTGCAAATCAACACAACACTCTTACTAGCAGTATATAAAATATCATGCTCAAGACCATAAACAGAACAAATGGTTAAGTAACTTTTCCCAACACTTTACTTCAGCTTCACATGATCCTTCAGAAATCATTCTAATATGCTGATTTACTGATCAGGAAACATTTCTTTGTTATTATCAATGTTGAAAACAGTTGTGCTGCTTGATTTTTTGGGAAACCATGACACATTTTCCTTAGGTTTCTTTAATAAATACAAAGTTCAAAAGAACAGGATTTATTTGAAAGTGATATCTTTGTTAACATGATGAAAGTCTTTACTGTTGCTTTTGATCAGTTTATAGCATCCATGCTGAATAAAACTATCAATATCTTCTAAAAAAAAATAATCTTACAGACCTCAAACCTTTGAACGGTAGTGTACATGACATAATTACATAAGATTTACACTTTCCTTTATACATCGAATACATTGTTCTAGCAGCATTAAATATATGCAAAGTAGAGAATGATAATGTGTTAATGCTTTGAGCAATAAGTACACACACACTTGGTTTAGTTTAGTTTACTTTTTAAAACTTTTCAGTGCTGTGCTATTGTCTCTGATCAAAGTAAAATCAAGTGCCTTTCAGGCCAAAACGGGTCATAAAAAATGCTTGTTTATGTGTGTGTGTTTGCATTAATAGAGGATGAAACCGTTTGGCTTTGTCGGCTCAAGATATTGACCGGAGGAAGAGAAAGAGAGAAACCGTTCCTGGTATTTTAATTTAAAGTGCTCTGAAACTGAAACTGTCACAAACCAGCTGTGGGAAGAACCTGCAATTAGCATCCTTTCCTCCAATTCAGGGAGGCTGTGTGTGCGTGCACTGCTTTCAGTCAAATATTTGACATATGTGCCACTACATTTTGCAATATTTTTGTTGATTGTATATTAGGGATGGGAATCTTTAGGCACCTAAAGATCCGATCCGATTCCGATTCTGAGAATCATGATCCGATTCCAAACCGATTCTTGATCTACTTTTTTTTTCTTCGAATTAATTCATTTGTTTGCCAACTTGAAATTCTCAAAATCTTTTTTTATTTTACTTGCAAATGTAATTATAAGTAGCCTACTTTTTAAAATAGTTACAAATTACAAAATTTTATTAAAACAATTGTATTTTAAGAATTTTAAATATATAATTAAGCTTCAAAACAAAAGCAAATAGTAAATAACTAAGAGGAATCATGCAATAAACAAAGAATGCTTTCAGTAGGCCTATGAACGTGATTTTTGTGAGTGATTTTTCTGTTTGATTATTACTGGTGACATCATAGACTGCGGGAGATCTGATAAGCTGCATTCACACTAATGCACAGATCTCTTTTAAAATTTAAGATGTGGTTTGTCCTGTCTGTTTTAATTACGTATAACCCTCGTCCCTGAAGGAGGGAACGGAGACGCCACGTCGGAGTTATTACACTTCAGTTTTTCGCTGAGGAGCCGAGCAGTTGGCCCGGCCGTGCAGCGGGGTACAGGAGCTGTGGCGACGTAGCGTGGTGTCTCCGTTCCCTCCTTCAGGGAACAAGGGTTACCATACGTAACCGAGACGTTCCCTTTCAGTCGGTCACGTTCAACGCCTGTTCGGAGTGATCCGGCTATATAGGAATCCCTACCAAAGTGCCACAGCAGCTGCCCTCTTCCAGTGCCCTGAACAAGCCTCCTGCCCCTTCTTGCCTGGAAGGACTATAGGAGAGGGCTTACAAAGAGAGTGTCTGACACTGGTGTTCCGTGATAACCCATACAGCGAGAATGCTGCGGAAGCCACATTCTTCCCCGGAGGAGTTACGTGGGGATACATCTAACCCGAAGGTTGTACTGCATATGAAATACTGGGGTGACTTAGCCCAAGGGAAAGACACGGGCTTCCGTTTAGGAGCAGCCATGGAAGAATACACATATGGGATCCCCGCAGAGTCGCACCTATGGAACCCAGCCTAAACCTGGTTCTCAAGGATTCAACAGATAATGGCTTGGCGCCGGACGCTCCGTCATGTCTGGCTCCGAGGGTGGTAGAG
This sequence comes from Rhinichthys klamathensis goyatoka, assembly GCF_029890125.1. Classification (NCBI taxonomy): domain Eukaryota; kingdom Metazoa; phylum Chordata; class Actinopteri; order Cypriniformes; family Leuciscidae; genus Rhinichthys; species Rhinichthys klamathensis. Next base: position 557,127 of record NW_026607183.1, read on the forward strand.
GACTCAACAGGTTTTTCACTCTGGAGCAATATAAGCGCAGAGTAGGGAGCAGCAAGGAGAGCTGGGCCTCTCAGTGCTTCTTTAGGGTGAGAACACGGGAGGAGACCGGCTCTACTTGTAGGCTATAAAATCTAGCAAACGTATTAGGTGTCGCCCAGACCGCAGCTCTACAGATAACTGTTAGTGAGGCGCCACGTGTCAATGCTCAGGAGGATGCAACGCCTATCGTGGAGTGAGCCGGCAACCTGAACGGACAGGGCACGCCTTGATGGCATCAACTATCCAGTGGGCCAACCTCTGCTTGGAGACAGTCTTTCCCTTCTGCTGGCCTCCGTAACAGACAAAGACTGGTCTGAGGTCCTGAGGCTTTGAGTTCTGTCCCCGTACAGTCGCAGAGCGCTCAGATGGCAAATCGCAGATGGCAAATCCCAACTGATTTGCCATCTATGTAAGCTGAAATAGCGACGGCATGCACTTTGAGGGTGGAAGGGGGCAGCCCACGGTCCCACCCTTGATGCAGGAAGGAAAGCACGGACCCTATCGAACATCTTCGGGGGATCACCACTCGACAAATAGGTCCCACTTCAAGGCGCATGCAGGTCTAGTAGACAATGCCGCGCTCAAGTAATGATGTTAAGTACCTCGGGGGGTAAGTCACCTAGAACCTTCGTAGAACCAGACATGGAGTTTCCAGAGGTCTGGACGTGGGTGCCACAGGATGCCCCGTCTCTGAGAAAGAAGGTCTTTCCTCAGAGGAATGGGCCAGGGAGGGGCTGTCACGAGGAGCATGAGTTCTGGGAACCACGTCCGGGTGGGCCAATAGGGGGCCACCAGCAGGACCTGCTCCTCGTCCTCCCTGACTTTGCACAGGGTCTGTGACTCACTGGGGGAATTGCATATTTGCGCAGTGGGAGGTCTCCGGAGAGGCAAACAGGTCTACCTGAGTCTTCCCAAACGCTCTCCAGATCAGCTACACCGCCTGGGGGTGGAGTCGCTACTCTCCCGGGAGCGCAGCTCATGATAGCTCGTCGGCAACACAGTTGAGCACACCCGGGGACACGAATGGCCCGAAGCGACCTCAGATGCTTCTGACTCCAGAGGAGGAGATGGCGAGCGAGTTGCGACATGCGACTGGAGCGTAGACCACCATGCCGGTTGATGTACGTAACGGTCGCAGTGTTGTCCGTACAGACCAGAATGTCCCTGCCCTGTAGCGGCCTCTTTAAGTGGCTCAGAGCGAGACGTACTGCTAGCAACTCAAGGCAGCCAATGCAGTTGGTGGCCCGTCCACACCCCTGACACTGCATGCCCGTTGTACGTGGCACCCCAGCCGGTGGCAGAGGCATCCGTTAACACCACAGCATGCCTAGACACCTGTTCCAATGGCACTCCTGCCCGCAGAAACAAGGGGTCTGAACACGGGCTGAAGGTCTGGTGGCACGCCAGTGAGTCACCGGTGAGTGCCGCGTTGCTGCGCCCATCTCGGGACGCTACCGTGAAGCTGAGCTGCGTTACCGCCGCTGCCATATGCCCCAGGAGCCTCTGAAAAAAGGTCAGTGGGAACACCGTCCTGACTTTGAACATATTCAAGCAGTTCAGCACAGACCGAGCGCGTTTCTCTGTGCGACCAAATCCAACTCCATACCGAGAAAAGAGATCCTCTGCATGGGGGAGAGTTTGCTCTTTTCCCAGTTGACCTGAAGACCCAACTATCTCAGGTGACTGAGCACCAGGTCTCTGTGTTCGCAAAACTGATCTCGAGAGTGTGCCTGTATGAGCCAGTTGTCGAGATAGTTGAGGATGCGAACGCCCTGTTCTCTCATGGGAACAAGGGCCTCCTCCGTGACTTTCGTGAAGACGCGGGGAGACAAGGACCGGCCGCAGGGCCGGAGAAAAGGGCAGAAACGGCCTGTGTCGAGGGAGAATCGAGACATGAAAGTATGCGTCCTTCAGGTCGATCGCTGCAAACTAATCTCGGGGACGGACGCATTCGAAAATGCGTTTCAGCGTGAGCATTTTGAACGATAGCTTGAGAAGACTTAAAAACTCTCAGGTCCAAGATCAGTCGTAACCCACTGCTTTTCTTGGGTACAATGAAGTAGGGGCTGTAAAACCCTGACCTCACATCGGCTGGAGGGACCAGCTCTATCGCGTCCTTCGCCAGTAAGACTGCGATCTCCGCTCGCATGGGCATTCTCACTGAAGTGGAGCAGATGGCCCGAAACTTGGGGGGACGTGGGGCGAACTGAATCGCATAGCCGAGCCTGATGGTTTGAATGAGCCAGCGAGACGGACTGGGGAGTGCTAGCCAGGCTCGCAGAGACCGTACAAGGGGGACCAAAGGGAACGCAGGTGTACCCGCAGTGGGGCAGTGAGGTGGAACACAGGGACACGGCTCGGGGGGCTTTCTTTGCATGCCAGCCCGTAGCTGGGTCTGAGTGTGCTGTGCAACACTTACCTGCTTCCACAGGGCAGGGGGCGCAGGAGGAGGCTTGGTTGCAGTCTCGAACTGCGCGCTGCTGCCAGCTGGCGATGGAAGAGGCGGATGAGAGTGGTGAAGATTGTCTCCACCCACTGCTCTCCGGGCCCTCTTCGGACCCAGAGATTGAAGAAACTGCTCTTTTATTGAAAATTTGGGTACCGCTGGTTTTGACGCCAGCGGCGGAACACAAATAAAAGGAAACACAAGATTTTCCACCCAGCCCTCTTCCGTGGGAGGGAGTGGTGCGGTCACCATCTCCTGAAGAGCAGTCCCCACTATCTCTTGGTCGCCCGTCCTAGGGCCTCTTGCCTTTGGCTTTGCCACCCCTCTTGGCAGGGGCCTGCGGTCACCTTCACCGCTCAAAGCGCGAGGTCCGTCGCGGCACGAAGTTCCTGGAGAACTTGGGGATCATGACCACCCTCGTGCAGGTCCTTCAGTGCCTTGGCCCGATGGACCTGCAACAATGCCATGGCGTGTAAGGCAGAGGCGGCTTCCCCACAGGCCCGGTAAGCCTGGCCAGTTAAGTCCGAAGAAGACAACACAGCTGAATCATCATCCCTTGAGAAGTCTGACTCACCCTCCAATGCAGCGATCGACATCCGGTCATCGGGGGAGCACTGAAAGAAACGGCTGGTACACACCTTGTGGATGGTCCAGCACGCTCTCTCTGCGGCTCAACTGGCTGTGGAGAGCTGGAGGGATGTGGTTCCTAGGGGGTTGGTGCCCCGAAGGAAGCGGGCTCACCGTGATCCTCAGGTCACCCGCACCACTGTCTGAAGTAACCCTCTGAGGAGGGTTTCCTATGCAGTCGGATCACTCCGATATGGCGTCGAACGTGACCAATTGAAAGGGAACTGACTGTTTACATCAATTTTGCTTCTTAAGCGCATTTTGAGATGTTAGTACATTTAACCACTTACACGGAGTCGCGCACAGCCGCATGCGTGAGCGCTCTTCACAAAGCGCACACATTTGAAATTGAAAGCAGCCTTCTGATAGTGAGTTTTATATTTTTAATAAGCCCACAGCATTCCAATCGACATAAATGATCCTTCGTAGAGCATTTGTAAGGAAAATACCTGTGGGCGATGAAGCCAGTGAATGCCCTTGTAATTCTCTTAAACATTTCCAAACTTTATGAAAGATTATTTTATGGAAGGTGAGAGAGAGAGAGAGAGAGAGAGAGAGAGAGAGAGAGAGAGAGAGAGAGAGAGAGAGAGAGAGAGAGAGAGAGAGAGAGAGAGAGAGAGAGAGATGGAAGGTGAGAGAGAGAGAGAGAGAGATGGAGGTGAGAGAGAGGGAGAGAGAGAGAGAGAGAGAGAGAGAGAGAGAGAGAGAGAGAGAGAGAGAGAGAGAGAGAGAGAGAGAGAGAGAGAGAGAGAGAGAGAGAGAGAGAGAGAGAGAGAGAGAGAGAGAGAGAGAGAGAGAGAGAGAGAGAATTGGAACTGGAACCGAGAAGAATACGGGTGTTTCTAAAGCACACGCAGCGTCATCACACATATCTGCGGTTAAAAACTAAGCACAGAATTTTGTCAGAATCGATCAAGAATCATTGGAGAGAGAATCGCGAAGCATCTACTTTTGTCATACACCCCTGTTGTATATACAGTGCTCCACTGCTGTTCCCGTATGTGTGTGTGCGCGGTCTCAGTTCCCGTCAGTGTGTGTTTTGTTTCAGTCAGAGCTCTTTTGGATAGTCAGTCATTTATGAATTTCAATAATTCATTCTCACGCAACAGTCATTACTATTTATTTTTGAAGTAAAAGCATTTTTATACCCCATCCACCGTCTTTCATTACAAGTATGTACAACAGAATTATTCACTAATCACACTTACACCACACACTGAGAGCACTTTAAAACTAACCATCATACTCAAGCACAACTCACTTAACATCACTGACCAGTCACACTCCATCCTAAAACAAGTAGGAATTGGTGACACACAGCAGTGCTGTGCATATACCGTAGTATGTTTTTTATGTTTTGTCACACCCTTGTGGTGATTTTGTAAAAACACACTACCGTTCAAAAGTTTGGGTTTGAAAGAATTCTCTTATGCTCAACAAAGCTTAATTGATACATTAATTTCATAAACATATGTTGTTATTATATTATGAAAGATGATTCCAATTTAAAATAATGGTTTTCTATTTGAATATAGTTTAAAATGTACTTTATTCCTGTGACTAAAGACGAATTTTCAGCATCTTCTGAACGGTAGTGTACATTCCAAAATAGAAAATTTAGAATGGATTCAGTTACACTATACTGTCACAAATGGTCATAACAATTAACTATAATATACTATATTTTCTTAAACAAGAATTTTGACTTTCCATGGTAGAGTTGCAGTAGATATTACTATAATAGCATTGTATTATATTTATTTTCCCTCTCTTGCTTTCCAGGGAAATCCTGGTATCTTAGGTCGGCAGGGCCCCAATGGCCCCCCAGGTTTGCCTGGCACCCCAGGACTTTCCGGCGAGAAGGGTGTACGTGGTATCATAGGATTCCCTGGGGAGTTTGGCTCAAGAGGAGACCAGGTACACAGAAACACACACATACCCATACACAATTCTCATACAAATCAATACAAGGACCTTCATTCTGTTCCACTCTTTTGTAATAGGGTGTTCAAGGATATAGCGGTCATGCTGGGTTAGATGGAGTGCCTGTAAGTAACAGTCTGCAGTATTCATCAATAGAAATGCAACCTATATTCTATGCAACGATTGATCCATTTGTAGTTAACAATACATACATGTGCTACTAGACATCATGAGTGCAAATGGTTAAATCTAATTAAGTTTTTTTTTGAATTAAAAAAAATTATATTACGTTACATTACATTACATCATATCATATCATATTGTACTGAACTGTATTAATACAATAGTTTTGATTAGTAATTTACCTGCATGTTTTTACCCTATATGGACACCTTATGTTGGTCATCTTCCAGGGTCATCCGGGGCCTGGTGGTCTTCCTGGGCTTCCAGGGAAGGATGGATGTAATGGAACCAGAGGGGAACGTGGGCTGGATGGTGAGATAGGACGAGAAGGCCTGCCAGGACCCATGGTACGACATAGGTTTAGCAAGCATCCCCATGTGAAACAGTTCTTAGAGTCAACATGAACCCATTTTATTTTCATAGTCTGATTTATTGAAAAAGGATATTCGACAAGAAAAATTGTAGGGTGAGATTGATTTGGGAATCGATTGGATAGTGAAAAGTGGTCTGGAAGAGAGGGGTTAAAAAGAAATATTAGAAAAAAATGCAACAAAAAAAATCCTGGTGTAACACAGTAAATCGTTTACAATTAGAACAGGAGCATGCAAGAAAACAAATCACATACAATAATGTAACAGTATGTCATTTTGAATTCCTGTTGACTGGGTTTATTCGGTTTAACCATTTCCTCTGGTTCTCAAAACAGCAATAACATAGCTGCCTCCAGCTTTTATGATTTTTGATAGTTTTTACGATTGTTTTAACATTTTAATTCCAGACCAAGGCGCTATCTTCACAGCTGAGGCTCTAGCATTATTTCTGGTTCTGGAAAATATTGAGAAGGGTCAAGAACAAAAATTTTTAATTGCCTCTGACTCAAGGTCTTGTCTTCAAGCACTTGAGTCCGTAAAGACTGACCACCCCATAATTGTCAAAATATTAACTAAATTAGATCTTTTGTAGAAGGAAAACTTCAATATCAACTTTTGCTGGGTTCCAAGTCACATTGGACTGACTGGTATGAGAGAGTGGACACTAACAAGTGGCGGTCACCGTGATTTTGCCAAGTAAGACATGGTCCTGGATCAACATATTTTGTTGATCCTGGATCAACATTCCTGTCCCAAAATGTAGTCCTTACCCAATCCCTACCCCTAAACCTAACCCTACGCATAACTTTTCCCTAAAATCAGAGGGTAATGAAAGGTGAATGACACTGATGTGTAAGTACTTCACCCTGGTTCTAAGCCTAAACTTGACATAAACTGTAAACTTGTCCCTCAAATCTGATTGGTTGATTGGAAAGTTGATCCAGGATCAACAACGATGTTGATCCAGGAACATGTGGTACTTGGTGAAACCACATTCACCAACAAGTGGCAGAAGGAATGGGACGAATATAAAAACAATAAACTCAATGAAATAAACCCCAGGATTAAAACAAAAGTGTCTTCCATAACTTCAAATCTAGGCATGACCAAGTCGTCTTCACTAGGTGCTGACTGGGTCACTGAAGACTTTTTTATGTCTCTCGTGTCAACTTTCTTTGACTGTTAAACATAGTCTGTTGGACTGTATTTTTTATGATACTGCCAGAAAACGCTTTTATTCAGAAACATGTTTACATGGAATATTTCAGAATGTATCACCTGAATGTATTTTAGATTTTCTATCTTATGGTAAGTTAAAATGTTTTATTTAATAATTTAGATTTTATGGATTGTGATACTTACCTTGTGTTTGCTATGCTATAAAATGGTGATAAAAACATAATAAACAAACAAACGATTGTTTTAACTAAATTGTTTCCATGACTCCCTTCTTTTTTACTTGCATATGTGTTTTAGGGACTACCTGGGTTGAAAGGTATCAAAGGGGACACCTCTTATAGGATAACTTACATTCCTGGAACACCTGTACGTATAATGCCATAAATTCATGTCGTTCATATTTTAGTACTGCTGAATGTATTGAAAGTAAGCAGTGCCCAAACTGATTTATGTTAAACTTTTACAAAAATGAATCTTTTTATACCTAACAAATCTGTAAACTTGTGACCCTCATTCACAGGGTGTTGTTGGATCACCAGGAATACGTGGACCACAAGTATGTACTAAGAGCAAAAAAGCAGATCTTATATGAACATATAATAGATTAAATTGGTGCAATGTAGTTATATGTTATTGCAGTTTTATTTATTACTTAGGTTTGCTTTGTTTGTCTGTGTCTGTGTTTGCATGTGCACAAAGGGAATTAGAGGGGGTTTTGGTCCACAAGGTCCACCAGGACGAGTAGGACGTGATGGAAGTATGGTGAGGGAAGCATTCTTGTTTACAAGCACTACATCTGCAAAATTATGTAGTATGTTTTTTTTCTTTTTCCCTGTTTATTTGTTGTTGAATATCACAACAGTTTTTGTGTGTATTAATATAAAGTTGTAATCAAAATGATTCAACCCCCATTGCAAATCAGGTTTATTGGCAATATTTACATACGTTCAGCTGTTTGCAATGAACAAATCAGACAAAAGTCATTGAAATAGCTTAACACAACAACTGTTTCAAGTGGTTTCCCCAAATTCAACTGAAAATGCGACTTTTAATGACTTCTGCAATCTCAAAACTGATTACAACTGTATATATACTGTATATATATATATATATACAAACTTAAGCTCAGCTGCTTGATCTCTTTTATCTAAATGTTTCTAAATTCTTTCATTTGATTTCTTGTATTTGTTTTTTCCTTTTTCTTTGCTTATCCTAGGGCATACGGGGTTTACCAGGTCCGAAAGGCCAACCGGTGAGTTTTGCATGTACATGCCAATGAGAATGAATATTCTCTAAGATGACTGAAGTTAAAGGTACACTATACACAGTATGTAACTTTTGGCCCTCCAGCAGTTAAAAACAAAACTGCATGTATTTTGCAGAAGAACATTGTTTTGGTTGTGCTTCGGCTCTGCATTATTTTGCGGATGAATATGGTTATCCTACTGCTCATAAAACATTCACTACTAGGCTTAAGAGAAATAATCTGTTTAGATGGAGAGGATCTCAAGCTGACTAGCTGAAGATGTTACTGTAACTTTGCCCATTAATAGACACGATACTTCCTTGAAAATAAATTCCAGCACAGTGCTACAACAACCATAATGAAATTACCCTTCACAATAGATAATGCTTTACAATCAACTCTGTTAGAGAGATACATATGGCAGTTTATATCTTCAATAAAATACTTTACTCACATGTTGAGTAATAAAAACACCAACTCCCTCAACATTTTAAATCCCTCAGTTCTCGCCATCTCTGAAAAGCCAAGCTAATGTTGGTTCTTGTTTTATTACAAGCTCTGTCACGTTCTCTTTTTGCCAGCAGACTCTCCTCTGTTCGGTGTTTGTTTTAAACGGGTGATTCCCCTGAGGTTTGAGATTTAGCTGCTTCATGTCAGCCTTTTTCTCTCATTATAACAACTAACTTCTGACACTCCCACACCATACATGCGTCAAAGCGGCCGGTGCAACTTTTCTCTATTTACGGATATGATGAGAAACGGACGGGCGAGTGACGCATGTATGTAATTTCCCACAAAAACCATCACGTCTGTTCTAAAATATAAACACTTATTATAGGCTTACCATAGTGGATCAGGATTAGACAAAAACACGTTTTGGAAGACGGATTGATGATGTATTGGCTTTTGAACAAAAAAAGCTACATAGTGTACCTTTATTTTGACTTGAACTTCTGCTTGTTCTCTGACTGCCATCTGTGAGTAATATGGAATCATTTAGATTATTGTACCTTTTTTTAAATGAAATTTTGCCCTGTTTCCCTGTAGGGAGACGCGGGAAGATCACTGCCTGGACCAAAAGGAGATGAAGTAAATGACACACATGGTGGTACTGAATTTACAGAATACAAGTGAAGCTGTGTTTAATGATTTCATCTTGATTCTCTTACAGGGGGTTCAAGGTCCTCAGGGGGATCCAGGTCCATTTGAATATGTGGAGCCCAACCCAGAAGACTATGTAAAAGGCGATAAGGTAAAATGAGTGAAATATGAAATGTGTTTTCAGTTTTATAAGGATGCCAGATAGTAAATGATGGTGGATTTTTTTTAAATACTTATAACTTTGTTTGTAGGGGGGAAAGGGACAAAAAGGAATTTGTGGAATTCCTGGCCCTTACGTAAGTATTGTAAATCTCAATAATTAGACCTAATAATTTCTGAAATAACGTAGCATGCAGCAGTATGAGATCTACATTAGTTCAAGCAATAATGTGGTTTTACATTCATTTATGTGTTTCTCAGGGTTCTGAAGGGCCTCCAGCAGAAAAAGGAGAGAAAGGCATAATTGGGTTCTCTGGACCCAGAGTAAGACTATTTACCCGTTTCCATATCAATTAATCCACAACACTGCAATGATTCCTGCATAACCCCTCAAACCAACCATTCTAACACTCTAACCAACCAATAACACCACAAACCATCTAATAACAAAAATTTATAAAAATTCAACCATTCCAAACCAACCAGTCAAAACATTGAAAATGAACCAATCCAACACATCAAATTCCACTAATTTTACACATTCAGATCTAATTTAAGTAATTTAACTCAACTCTATCCTTTGTGTACTTTTTCAGTCATAGATGTTGTTGTACTAGATCTTAATATAATTTATTTTTTAAATAATCATAGGGCCCTCCTGGATTTCCGGGCCGAACAGGTTTTCAAGGACCCAAGGTACATGTGTTAATAATTCTTTATTATTATTCAAAATTAGTAATTTATATTAACATAATAGCTTTGTTGATTTATACTGTTTGTCTCTTCGGTTGTTATGTTTTTTTACATATACAGGGGAAACTTGGGGAAAACGGTCTCCCTGGTCTATTTGGCAATCCAGGACCAAAGGTCAGACACACATTCTGAATAGACTTTTCATTTGCATTTTAAATATTGCTCAGTTGCATTGTATGAACTTTGAAAGATAGAGATTTAGTAAGAGATATTTAAACCTGTGGTGTATTGTCATTTGTTCACTGACGCTGCTGCTGTGAATGTGTGGCAGGGCTTCCCAGGTGACCCCGGTCCTAAAGGAAAGCCACAGTACTATTATAACTATATGACAGGTAATCGTTTTTACATTAGTACACAACCACATTGTAAACATGTTGAAAACTGTACAATTAGTGTTTCACTTCATGGCTTGCTTAAATTTATTGTGCAAACTGTAATTAATGCTTCAGTGAAGTTAAAGGTACACTATGCACATTTTTTTGTTCAAAATTTAAATTTAAAAGAGTCAATACATCATCAATCCTTCTTCCAAAATGTGTCTTTGTCTTACCCTGATTCACTATGGTAAGCCTATTATAAGAGTTTATGTTTTAGACCTGACTGGGTGTTTTTTGTAGGGAAATGTGTACATACGACACTCGTCCGTGCATGTCTCATCATATATGTAAATAGAGAAAAGTCAGTGGGTGTTTCTCAACCAGCAGTCACTGTTTGCGGTTTCCATAGAAATGAATAAGAAGTGCCGTAAACTGAATCCTAACTGCCGCAAAATTGTCCCTGACTTCTCCTATAAAACTGAAAAAAAGAAACATAATCTTTGATTAAAAGTCCCATCATCTTCCTTGTCATCATCCTTTTTTTTATCCTTTTGCACACCACGCAAATACATTTTGTTCCTTCACTGCTGGAGTTCTGACTTATTGGTTGCAAGCCCTCTATTGGTTGTCTACTTCGTGACAGATATTGTGAGTCTATCTATTACTAGTAACGATTACAGCAACTAAGCAGAAAAATCAAAGACCAGAAGCGAAACTATAATAATCTTTATTAACCCAAGGAAGCCAACCAACCTTGTGACGTCACGGGTTGTATTAATGCAAGATGGCAGTGCCCTTGCTACAAAAGCTATAACAAAACCTTTGTTTTCTTCTTTTAAATATTTACATTTATTATGTTTGTAATATAATTTTTGATTAGAGTGGAAATCCATTTACTAGATAATATTAACCACTTTAAGGGCAAATATGTTGAAGTTTAGCCGATAGGCTGTCGATTTCCTTAAAGGGATAGTTCACCCAAAAATGAAAATTCTGTCATAATTTACTCACCCTTAAGTTGTTCCAACACCTGTATGAGTTTCTTTCTTCTGTTGAACACAACAGAAGATATTTTGAAGAATGTTGGTAACCAAACAAATAATGGTCCTTTGCGTTTAATAGAACATAGAAATTTGAGAAACTTTGAGGGTGAGTAAATTATGACAGAATTTGTATTTTTGGGTTTACTATCCATTTAAGTGATAAGCTGTTTTCATACAAAAGCTGTTTATTCAATGTATTAAAGCCTCTCCTCCATTGACAAAAAGGCCTCTGGTCTCCTTCCCTGTGTACCGCAGCAGTACACATTGTTTTGCTAACCTTGGAGGCTTGCCTTAAAATGGCTGTGAAAAAGTTGCTCTCTGGCTACTTTGAAGCGTCTATAGTGTGGGAGTGGCATAGGTTAGTTGTCACAATGAGCGAGGAAGCTTCTAAATCTCAATCCCCTGGGGAACCATCCATTTTAAAGATATGCTAAATAGAGGGGAGTCTGCTGGCAAAAAGAGAGCGTGACAGAGCTCGTAATAAAACGAAAATCAGCATTGGCTTGGCTTTTCAGAGACGGCGAGAACTGAGATTTTTGAGATGCAATTTTCATTGTACAGCATTATCTATTTTGAAGGGTATATATATATATAATTATAAATGTATGATTTGATTTAAAAATGTGTTCAAATAAATTGTCCTTTTATTTTAAAAATGATGTAATATTAATGTGTGCTGTAGGACCACCTGGAGATCCTGGGCTCCCCGGTGCCGCCGGGCCACCTGGGGATAGAGGGATGATAGGTATACCTGGTACCCTTGGTGATTCAGGAGCATCTGTAACAGGTGTGAATAATCATAAATATAATCTTTTTTATGGCATTTGTAAATTATAATCATAGTTATGGTCTTAGGCTCAAACCTTCTGCCTGTTTCTCTTTCATTTCTTGATTCTCGTTCTAACTCTGCTCTGCTTTGCTCTTAGGTGCAATGGGTGAATCTGGTTTCCAGGGTCTCAATGGATTCAAAGGAGAAAAGGGTGACCCAGGAAAAACATATGGGTCACTCTTAAGCTACGGTAATATTTCTGATTTTTTTCCCATATTTTGGCTGACCATAATAATATTCAGTAAACATTTTATTAGACATTGTAATATTTTTAAAGAATATTATGTGTGTGACTGACACGTTAAGGCCAATTCACATATACCCATACTATGACTCTCCGAATGACAATCCTGGTGAATGGATGCTACATAAGACATACAATATACTTACACTACTACTAACAAAAGTTTGGCGTCGGTGAGATTTTTAAATGTTTTTTAAAGAAGTCTGTTATTCTCACCTAGTCTCACCTGCGTTCTCCTGAGGAAGCAGACTTGTCTTTTGAAGTTAAAACACTCTCAGATAAGAATGCAGAGCAGGAACAGCATTCACCGTCTGGCTCCAAAGCGAAAGACAAAGATCGCACCTGCTGCTCATTATATGCTCAGGAGCTGGTGCTATTATCACATGCCAATGTGCAATGGCTCGTTTAGTTTACACTCAAAGTAGATTGGTCTCTCAAGCGAGATCCCCATTTCGTCAGTTATGACGTACGTCATAGTGAACTGACGAAGGGGAACCTTAGTGACCCCAAACTTTACTGACCTCAAATACGGTAGCGTATTGTTATCGTACTCTTTCCATTTAAGAGAGAGAAGACAGAGAAGAAAATAGTTTTTTTTTTATACTTTTGTAATGTGAGTTAGTAACATCATGACTTTTCATCTAGGGGAACCTGGAAAACGAGGCCCTCCTGGACGTAAAGGACGACAAGGAAATCCTGGCATTCCCGGTGAGTGGATATGGATTTTTTTCCTCGCATTCTTCCATTTTCCATTGTCTGTCTTAACCAGCCCTGATGACATTTTGATTCAGTCACATCAAGCTATCTGCACATACCTGCACATACATGTATAAAATGCATGTTAGAGGGCGACTCGAAGCCATTAGTCTTTGCAATTAAACTTTTGAGAGCATGTAAGCATTTACTTAGTTCCCTTAGTGCCTTTTTTGTACTTTGACATATTTTCATTTGATTTGTAATTCATTCAAGTAAACATTTAGCATGTTTAATGTAGACACACTAACATATGTCTCATTTTGTAGGTATTATTGATAATGTACATGTGTGTGCATCATCAATGAAGTTATTGTATGTCCTTCTAAAGCATTGTCATCATTTTTTGTTTGCCTGCTCGCATGTTGTTTTTGTGTGCATGTCCATCCTATCATGATGTCAACGTTTGTCTCGTCATGTGTTTCGAGTGAACAGTTTGCGGTGAGCACAACATTTTAACTGTCACATGCTACATACATTTATCCAACACATTTATGCAAGTAACATCATACCTAAATACATAAGACGTTACACTATAGTTCAAAAGAAGTACAGCTGATACACAGTGATGAGAGTATCTGTCTGTGACGTAGGTTACTACTGCCTTCCTGGAGAACGTGGAGAACCTGGACAGGTTGGAGAGAGAGGGCCTTTTGGATTACCAGGTGTCCAGGGGAGAAAAGGTGAGTTTTAAGACATTGACATATGATTTTAAATTGATGATAATATAAAAATGAATGTTTCTTAAGCAGCAAATCAGTCTATTAGAATGATTTCTGAAGGATCATGTGATACTGAAGACTGGAGTAATGATGCTGAAAATTGAGCTTTGCATCACAGGAATAAATTACATTTTAAAATATATTAAAATAGAAAATAGTTATTTTTAATTGTAATAATATTCCACAATCATTTACTGAAGCTTTGATCAAATAAAGCAGCCTTGTTGAGCATAAAATCCGTATTTTGAATTTTTTTTTAAATTACCCAAAACTTGCCCCAAAAAATTACTTTGAAATGTAGTGTAAAGCCAGTTAAATCAGAAAGAGCAGTTACAATTTTGAGCTGTATATGCTTTTACCAAAATGTTAACCCCCCCAAAAAAATTTATTCTAAAATTTGTTGAAATATATATATTGTTACGATGGTGGTTGAAGCACGGAGGAAGCAGGATCCACATGCAGTACACTTTATTAAATAAACTGAAAACTTCACAAAGACTCACTCAGAACAGGAACAGGGCATCCAACATTAACAGTAACAATACAAGAACTCACCAAGACTGGACTGAAACACAGGGCTTAAATACAAGGGCAAACGAGCTGAACAAGATAACAAGGGGGCGTGGTTAACCGGGGACACCTGGGAAGACTAATAGACATAGTGGGGAACTGCTAAAACAAGAAATGACAGGGGAACACAGACTGACATTACAACATAGCCCCCCCTCAATGGGCGGCTCCCGACGCCCATCAAAACAAAAACAAAAAACAGACATTTCAGGAGGGTGGTGGAGCGGAGGCGGTCCTGGGGGAGGGATGGCGGGCCAGGTCCGCACGGGGAACAGGACCAGGGCCTTGCAATGGTGGGCCAGGAACGTGGGCGGACCTGGGCCATGGGACGTGGAAGGAGCTGGCTGCGCAGGCGACCAGGGCGGAGCAGGCTGCGCAGGCGACCAGGGTGGACTAGGTAGTTCGGGCGGCCACGGCGGCGAAGACCCTTCCGGCGGCCACGGCGGCGAAGACCCCTCGGGCGGCCACGGCGGCGAAGACCCCTCGGGCGGCCACGGCGGCGAAGACCCCTCGGGCGGCCACGGCGGCGAAGACCCCTCGGGCGGCCACGGCGGCGAAGACCCTTCGGGCGGCCACGGCGGTGAAGACCCTTCGGGCGGCCATGGCGGTGAAGACCCCTCGGGCGGCCACGGTGGTGAAGACCCTTCGGGCGGCCACGGCGGTGAAGACCCTTCAGGCGGCCACGGCGGTGAAGACCCTTCGGGCGGCCATGGTGGAGAGGACCCTGCGGCCGGCCATGGCGGAGAAGACCGTTCGGGCGGCCATGGCGGTGCGGCCTTCACAGTCCCATCCAGGGTCCTACTGCCCCCCCCCAAAATTTTCTTAGGGGCAGCCATGGGGTCATCAGCAGGAACAGACACCGGCGCAGGATCAGCGGGCTCTGGCGCAGGATCAGCGGGCTCTGGCGCAGGATCAGCGGGCTCTGGCGCAGGATCAGCGGGCTCTGGCGCAGGATCAGCGGACACCGGCTCAAGTGTGTGCGTAGCCCACACACACCACATGGCTGTGGCCATAATGGCCAGTGTTGCGGTCACTGAGGGCTCAGGTGGCACATGCGTGGCGTGATCAGTCTCTGGCTGGGCAGACGTGACGTGAACGGTCTCTGGCTGGGCAGACGTGACGTGAACGGTCTCTGGCTGAGCAGACGTGACGTGAACTGTCTCTGGCTGGACGGTCTCTGGCTGGACGGTCTCTGGCTGGACGGTCTCTGGCTGGACGGTCTCTGGCTGGACGGTCTCTGGCTGGACGGTCTCTGGCTGGACGGTCTCTGGCTGGACGGTCTCTGGCTTGGCAGGCGGGACGGTCTGGACGAAACGAGTCCCAAGCAGGTTAGCCTTTTTGGCAACCCGTGCTGACCTCAGCGGGGGATCGGCCACGCTGGACACCAGACGGCTATAGATCGATCTGGTGGGTGGCTTGATAATGGGAGTGACGTAAAGACCAGACTGAAGGGATACTACTGGTTGATGGAGTTTCTTCTCCATGTCCACAGCAAACGACGAATCGCTCAGGAAAAGTGCCAGGTCGATATACCGTTCTAGCGTCCAGTCGGTATAGTCATCTGGCATCATAAGAGCGATGCCCTCGTCTAGTCCGCTCCGGAACAGCTCTATAAGCTGGACGTCGTCTAGGGACGCTAAATGGCAGCAAGCCCAGAAGTCCTTCACATACCTTACTATGGGCTGGCCATCTTGTGACATTGACAACAGGTATCTCCTTAGGGCCTGGTTGTTTGTGACTACTGGATCCATAGTTTCGGTGAGTTCTTCTGTTACGATGGTGGTTGAAGCACGGAGGAAGCAGGATCCACATGCAGTACACTTTATTAAATAAACTGAAAACTTCACAAAGACTCAGACTCAGAACAGGAACAGGGCATCCAACATTAACAGTAACAATACAAGAACTCACCAAGACTGGACTGAAACACAGGGCTTAAATACAAGGGCAAACGAGCTGAACAAGATAACAAGGGGGCGTGGTTAACCGGGGACACCTGGGAAGACTAATAGACATAGTGGGGAACTGCTAAAACAAGAAATGACAGGGGAACACAGACTGACATTACAACATATATAGTACATTTTGTCATTTTTATAAATTTTTAGTCATACATTTTAATCATGACTTAAGTGTCCAAAAACTTTTTAGTGATACTATTTTAGTGAATAGGCATTTCTATATACTATAATCTATGATTTATCTCATGAATAGGTCTATATTGAATATGTGAACTTTTTCATATTTTTCTAAATTTTTTTAAACATAGTAAAATTTGTTTATGCAGCTTGTTTGTAGCTGAAGCATTATCAAATTAGCCAAAATATGTAAGAATTGAACATACAGGAGGAGGTATCTGTGTGAAGGACTGATATGAATGTGCAGAACCTGCTCATAAGTATAAGAGCATCTTATCTGGTGCTGTCCATGGTGCTGCTTAATTCTGGTTCTTTTGTCCTAGCTGTAAAGTTGTGAGTAGTGTGTATCAGTGCCCATTAGGGGGCGGAAAAGCATATTTTCTAACCAAAGTATGAGCACCTGTGCTTATTATATTTGTTTGTGTTCCCTTTCAGGTCCTGATGGGGGATGTGCATGTGACCCACCTGGTGATCTACCTGGCGATCGTGGTCTCCAAGGCCCTCCGGGTGACCCTGGTGATCCTGGGCGAAAAGGGTACCGGGGTCTCACTGGTGATATCGGACTCATCGGAGAGATGGGTGTGGGAGGTGTTACTGTATGTAAACCTGGTTGAAATTCAAAATAAGTTTGTATTGTGCTTGTATATGTTTGTGTATCTAAGGATTTCTTTTTGTTTGTGTCTGTTGTTGTTTCTCAGGGTCCCAGAGGCTTCACAGGTGTCCGAGGGATTAAAGGAGAGAAAGGAGGTGTTATTGTGTCATGCACAAAGGGTGAAGCATATTTGCAATTTATAGATTATTGTTAGATATGTTAAACATTTTAAGACTAACCCAAAATGGTCTAACAACGAAGGATATTTTCAATAGAATAATAAAGCATGAATTGGTTTGATATTAAATGTTTGATAGTAGAATTGCAGTGCAGTTTCTTGATCCCTGAGCATTTGGCCAGACTTTTGACACAGGTTTTATATTTCTTCAGATTTTTCTGATCAAGTTATCCATCAAATCAAATTTTACATGTGAACCGACGTGCAATTATCAGAAATTGTATTGAAATTTTTGCATTATGTTAAAGGAGCGAAAGGTGACCCGGGATCTACTGGACCATGTGGAAAGCCAGGGTGTAATGGGATGAAAGGGGCTGATGGGAAGATTGGTGCTCCTGGAGATCCTGGATCTCTGGTACGGCATAAACATTCATAAAAAAGTTGTGCTGTACTATACACAAACATAAATATATATATAAGACTCCTTACTAGTTACAATGTGTTATGAGCAATTAATATCATGTAATGTAATTGGACAGTTCATTACTGAACCTTTTCTTCATATGAATTTTGGATGATTTGTATGTACACGTACAGTAATGTACAGACATTAATTTCTTTTTAAAAACCCTTTTTCTCTTCCCAGGGAGATAATCTTGTTGGACTGACAGGTGACAGGGGATGTCAAGGAGCTGTTGGTGTGAAAGGCTGCAGAGGTCCAACTGGTCCTCCTGGACCATGTATGATGGGGTCAAATGGGCGACGAGGGCAACAAGGGGATCCTGGACCTCAAGGCCAAACAGGGCCACCTGGTCCTAAAGGAATTCAAGGTAAGAGTCACAGTGCTGAGTAAGGTTTATATTCTATGTGACAAATTGGTATCAAGCCACTATTCCAGCTGTATGTAGTAAAAACAAATTTGTTGTTAACTATTGTTAACTTCTTCCATAATGCTAGTATGGAGGAAGTAAAAAAAAAAAAAAGTAATGTACACTACCGTTCAAAATTTTGGCATCAATACAGTATTTGTTTTTGTTTTTGTTTTATTCAGCAAGGTTGCATTAAATTAATCAAGCGTGACACTCAAGACTTTTACATTATTACAAAAGATTTCTATGGCAAATAAATGCTGTTCTTTTGAACTTTCCATTGCTCATCCTGAAACAAGGTGTCACCATTTCCACAAAATATTAAGCAGTAAAACTGTTTTAGCATTGATAATAATAATAAATGTTTCCTGAGTAGCAAATCATCATATTAAAATGATTTCTCAAGGATCATGTGACACTGAAGACTGGAGTAATGATGCTGAAAATACAGCTTTTCCATCATGGGAATAAATTATATTTATATAATTTATTTTAAATTTATCAAATAAATACATCCTTGGTGTACCTTAAGACAATTATTTCAGAAGCGTGAAAATTCATACTGACCCCAAATGAACAATAGTTCAGTTCAGTTCAGTTCAACTTTATTGTCAGACTCAGGGTCCATTAGAAAATCATACAACATTACAGACACTAAAAACAACAACAACACAATTACCAATTATAAAAGACAGTTATACCAGTGCTTCCACAGAGGTGACTGGTATCGCACAACACTTTTACTCGGATTTGTCAGTAGCTTAGTAATACCATTCTGAGAACCATCCAGTCGACCAATACATTTGTACATCAGATTTCTCAATATAGCCTGGAAAGTGTTGACTCTTGCCTTACAAAACAAGTCACTTGCACTACACCACCTGCTTTTTAAGCAATATCCGCATACAGTCATTATAGGCCACCTGAAGCTTATGTATGGTTGTCTTTTAATACTTGGCCCACAATGGGGCAGTGTAGAGTGGAGTACAGTAGGCTTGAAAGAGCCTTATCTTAACATGGTTTGAACACATACAGAATTTTCTTGCTAACATGTTAGCTTGAGCATAAAGCATACGACACTGCCTATACATGTCATCATCATCAGACAATTGATCTGTGAGGAAGTGCCCCAGGTATTTTGTTTTATTACAAATACTTTTTGCCTGACAGATAAAAAACTGGAAAGTTGAGGTCTTTGTCCCCTCTTGTTCTGCATATCATGGCAACACTCTTCTTAGCATTATACTGCACATCATATTTGAGCCCATAATCAGAACATATATTCAGCAACTGTTGAAATCCAGCACTGCTAGGAGAAACAATAGCCAGATCATCGGCATACATAAGATGATTTATTAGAGCGTTACCAATCATACAACCAGTTTTGCCGCCTCTTAGTTGTTCTCATAAGTCATTCATATACAGGTTGAAAAGGGCTGGGGAGAGTAACCCCCCTTGTCGTACTCCATACCAACACTAAACGGAGCGGAGATTACCCCATCTGACCTGCATACTCTGGTTGGAATACCAGTATTTTCATGAACCAGGTTTCTCTCCTCCTCTTTTCTCTCTCTCTCCTAAATAGTCTCTTGCGCACTCATTTACACACACACACACACACACACACACACACACACACACACACACACACACACACACACACACCTTTTCTCTACTTCAGCTGTTTCTCATTATTGCCAGCAATTGCGCTTATCCTCTCACACCTGTCCTCCCTTTCCTCCGATTATGTTTGCTACTTCTAGCCTTCTCTCTGTTTGCTTCCTTGCGAGATTATTTCGTATCAAGCTGATGTCGGAGTCCTGCTTGGTAGAGTCTATTCTGGTTAATGGCTCTATGTTCGCTTGACTTGTGCTCTTCCCAGTCACCCTGCTGCTGAAGGCTGGTCCGGCTCTGCATCCCGCCTCCCGCTATCTGCTTCTACTACGGTCTCTGCCCGCTGACCACTGCAACCTGTTCCAGGGTTTCCGGTCTCCTTTGTTAATAATTATCAAGAAGACTTTCTGTTGCACTGCCTTTTTGCCCGTAATGTGGCCCATTACCTTTGTTATATTAAAGTTATATATTCAGTTTCAGAAACAACTTCCGTTGATCGATAGTTTAAGTCTTATTTATTTTCTTTAGCTTTTCTTTAGCTCCAGGTCAAAGGCTAGAGATAGCAACTAATAGAGTAAGCTCGCAATTTAGAGGTATATGTTCTAAAAAATCCATGGGTCCTGATGGAATTTCAGCTTTTTTGCTAAAGACTTGTGCAAATGAACTTACTCCAGCATTTTGCCCTATCTTTCAGAAATCACATATTATCCCATCTTATAGGAGATCCCCCCCTTCTATGTGAAGCGCTTTGAGTGCCAAGAAAAGCGCTATATAAATGTAATGAATTATTATTATTATTATTATTATTATATATCTTTGTGGAAGAAATCTATAATTATACCTGTTCCTAAGAAAACTTGTCCAGTTGGAAATTGTGATTTTAGACTTGTGGCTTTGACTTCAAATGTTATGAAATGCTTGAGAGACTTGTTGTAACTGTCTTAAAGGATCAGGTTAAATCATTCCTTGATCCATTTCAGTTTGCATATAAGGTAATAAAAATAAGAGATAATAAAAAATAAAGATAATAAAAAAAATGTTGCCGACGGCAGCTTTAATACACTTCAACCCAATATACTGATGGAGAAGTTGATAGAGACAGAAGTGAACCCATTCTGAATTAAGTGGTTTTATTCATTTTTAACTAATCGTACACAACAAGTCAGAGTTAATAATTTCTATTCTGAGATGAAAACTACCAATATAGGGCCCCCGCAGGGTTGTGTTAGCTCACCCTTTTTATTTTCACTATACACTAATGAGTGTGTCAGGATGATACATATTTCATCAAATTCTCTGACGACACAGCAATATTGAGCTTACTGAACAAGATTACAAATCCCTTGCACTATTTATCTGATGTTGACAGATTTGTCAGCTGGTGTGACACTAATTCCTTGGTTTTAAATGAAAGGAAGACTGTTGAAATGATTTTTGATCCTAGGTCTGTGGGAGACCATAGCCCTGTAATAATACATGGTAATATTATTGAACAGGTTTCTTCATATAAATACTTAGGAGTTTATATGGACAATTTACTATGCTGGTCTTCTCACAACGACACTCTTTGTTCCAGACTGCAGCAGAGGCTATACTTGCGAAGGTTAAACATGTTTGGAGTAAACCAGAGGATTTTGTTTCTATTTTATCAGTCTGTTTTTGAAAGCTTAATTAGATACTGTATTACTGCATGGTATGGAAATCTGACTGTTCAATCTAAATCAAAACTAGCACGACTGCTGCATACAGCTCAAAAAATCATAGGGGGGGAGGAAAAACGAACCATATTAGAACTGTACGAGGCATCTATTTCAAGGCAAGCTAAAAGAATAGTCTCCGATACACATATTTTACACAAGTATTTTAATTTGCTACCATCAGGGAGAAGATTCAGGGTCTTGATGTGCAAGTCTAATCGTTATAAAACTCTTTTGTTCCAACTGCGATCAAAATTTTAAATAGAGTTTTTTTTTTTTACTTAAAGGGATAGTTCACTTTGTAAATCATTTTTGATATGTTTTAGCTTACCTCAAGGCCATCCAAGATGTAGGTGTCTTTGTTTCCGCAGTATTTTCAATTTTGATATTTTTAGGTCAAACCGTTCTTGTCTGTCAGTCATATAATGCTGGTCTATGGTCACCACCTCAAAGAGCATGCACAGAGAAGTCCAAATTAAACATGATTTAATGACTCGTAAATGTAAGTACACATTGATGGCCTAAGACACGAAACGAGCGGTTTGTGTGAGAAAACGAACAGTCTTTATATCGTTTTTACCTCTTGTAAACACAGCCACGTCCAAGTGATCTGAGGGTGCGGGCGCTTCGGTCTGTGCGTTATAAGAGGTAAAAACGATATAAATACTGTTCGTTTTCTCACACAAACCGCTCGTTTCGTGTCTTAGGCCATCAATGTGTACTTACATTTACGAGTCATTAAATCATGTTTAATTTGGACTTCTCTGTGCATGCTCTTTGAGGCGGTGACCATAGACCAGCATTATATGACTGATAGACAAGAACGATTTGACCTAAAAATATCAAAATTGAAACTACTGCGGAAACAAAGACACCTACATCTTGGATGCCCTTGAGGTAAGCTAAAACATATCAAAAATTAATTTTAAAGTGAACTATACCTTTAATTGATGTAGTATGCTGCTAGTTTTTATATAATTCATTGAAATGTGTTATTGATTATTATCGCATGTTATTGTATGTATTGTGTTGTGTGTGTGATTGATGTTGTGCACTGGCCGTGTCATGCTGTCCAAGACAAATTTCCCAGGAATGGGACAATAAAGTATAATACAATACGAATAAGTTATGTTTGTTTTGTTGTATGATTTTAATGTTATCATTTTTGTAAAGCACTTTGGGGCAACGTCTTTTGTTTGAAAATGTACTATATAAATAAAGTTGCTTGCTTGCTTAAGGTAGGTAGGTAAGGTAGAGTATGGTCATTTGTAAAGCACACATCTTGATTGTTGATATTCTTGGTAGGTGATACACTGCCCTGTGGGCCTGGCATTATTGGACCCCCTGGTTGCAAAGGAATGCCTGGATGTAAAGGTAACATATATTAAATGATTTTCTGATGAAAGAGTGTGAAAGATATGGAGGACCACCTCTACCATATTTAAAAATAAATACAGAAATAAATAAATGCTCAATAAATAAATAAGCATACAATTAATTGCCCCCAAAAATACAATAAACAAATAAATGTAGGTAGAAATTAAATTATACAGTGAGACATAAATGTATATATCTCTTTTAATTAGCTTCTTTATTTATTCATCTTTGTAATAATTACCTTATTTATTTATTTTCCGTTATAATCTTCAACTTTATTTATTAATTACTTATTTTTTGTAAGTATTTATTTATGTGCATGTTATAATATTTTTGTCTGTTTTATTCTTCCTTTGTATTTTTTTACCCTATTTATTTCTTAAATGCTATTTATTTCTGCCTGTCGTTTTTACATTTCTGTATGCATTTCTGCCTCATTATGCAAATGAGGCGGGGCTGTCTTAGGGGGTCAACTTCTGCCCATTGGTTGGTTAGCATTTTACTGCATTGGTCGAATCTACATGGCTTTTCCCCGCCATAAAGCATTGTTTAGTGGTAGTGGCAGTAATGCAACTCTCATTGGATGCCAGCTGTGACATGACATCTGTGTCCATGTGTGCCGATAACTGAAACACACGTTCTGTCAGAGCGTCCAAACGAAAAATAATAAAGTCAATACTTATAACGTTAGCATTGTTTTCAAAAACAGTTGCTAAATGCCTCAGCTCACTGACAACTTCATCGTTGGTAGCCATCTTTGTTGTGACTGTGGCCGGTGGCATGTAGATTCGACCGATGCAGTAAAATGCTAACCAACCAATGGGCAGAAGTTGACCCCCTAAGACAGCCCCTCCTCATTTGCATAATGAGGCAGAAATGCATACAGAAATGTAAAAACGACAGGCAGAAATAAATAGCATTGAAGAAATAAATAGGGTAAAAAAATACAAAGGAAGAATAAAACAGACAAAAATATTATAACATGCACATAAATAAATAAGGTAATTATTACAAAGGTGAATAAATAAAGAAGCTAATTAAGAGATATATACATTTATGTCTCACTGTATAATTTAATTTCTACCTACATTTATTTGTTTATTGTATTTTTTGGGGCAATTAATTTTATGCTTATTTATTTATTGAGCATTAATACATTTCTGTATTTATTTTTAAATATGGTAGAGCTGGTCCTCCATAGAAAGAAGGATGGTTGGAAAAAAAAGAAATGATGCAACTGTAGGAATAACAATAATGTAAAAGTATAGAGTTTCCTCAAAGGTTTCCCTGTATGTTATATTTTACATACTCGCTTTTGCTCATTATTTGGTGCCAGTAATTCTGGAGCTGACAATGAGACAACCGTTCTGACATAATGTGAATACAGAATTTAACTTAATTCATGAATTACTCAGACTTAGTGACATAGTTATTGATGTTTTGGACTAATGAAGTTATTCTGTTGTGTAACAGTGTTGAATGTCTTCAAATTGCAGTATAAATTTGGCAGCTCAGATGACTGATTAATGACCAAATACAGTTTATGCCCAAAACCTTAATTTTTCCTTCCAGGTGGGAAAGGTAGGCTTGGAAATCCAGGATGCATAGGAAAAAATGGACCAGATGGTCCCAAAGGAGGGAACGGAGACCCTGGCGATTGTGGGTGTAGCGGACTGAAAGGTAGAGATTATAACTATAATTTGAGAGCTAGTCACATGTTTGAGGTTTTGATGCATTTCCATTTTTGTTGAACTTTATGCATAATTATGCATTACTTGATTATTCATTACTTAAATAAACCCTCTTTGATTCTATTCAACATAGGACTAGTCGACTTTAATGCTCTGCCATCACACTTTAAGCTCGACGTTGGCTAGTCGCTGATCATGGCAATAGATAGTAAGAAGATAATAGGCAACAGGATAAGAAATCTTTGAAATACACTTTTACGTTCAGTTTCCAACAGTTAAAATAACAAATAAATGCATATTCAGAGAGCGCTCCACTAGATATGTTTGATTTTACCATCTGAATGCTCAAAATTGATATACAGTCGTGCTCAGAATTAATGGCACCCCTTGGTAAATATGATCAAAACTGGCAGTAAAAAATAAATCTGCATCGTTTATCCTTTTGATCTTTCATTCAAAAAAATTGCCAAAAATCAAACCTTTCATTGAAGTAAAGGAATTGAAAGTGTGGGGGGGGGGGGGGGGGGATCAAATAATGAAATAAATGTTTTTTCTCCCAAACACGTTGGCCACAATTATTGGCACCCTTTTATTAAAGCTGCAGTCCGCAGTTTTTCCTCTTTGTCGCCATCTCTGTTCGAAATCTGCAATTGCAGTTATTTGTGGAATTATCAACTTATTTTATCAAGCTGTCAAGCGCTGTGCCGTGATTTGTACTTTGACACGGCACAGCGCGAATGAACACAATGTTTGAGGAGAGTGTGCAGCTGTCAGTCACCGTGCCGGTGTGGATACTGCCATTCAGAATCACAGATTATTCTTTTTGGAAGTATGACCAACATAATAATTTTCACCAGAAAATGTCATCTGAACAAGTAACATCCACTTTTGTTCTGGTTCTGACATTGCAGTAAATCGCGCTGATTAAATCTAAAAATCGCTTATCATATCACGCAAAACCGTGCAAATTATACTTTGTTCTCAAATTGTTCATGTTAACAACGTCAGCATTGCGTGACTACATGTAATGTTCTTCCGATATTATCCTTGTTTTCGCATGGGCCGGTTGCAGTCTCTTTTTTTCTGTAGCCACTCCGAAGTCCGAACGAAGTCTTTTGCATGTTACAGCGGGTGAATCTCCAGTTGTCACCGGTGATTGTTGTTTGAACCTTTCTGCATCCGCCATCAAATTGATAAGTTTAATTATATCAAGTGCTGTGAGAAAAGGCTATAAATCTCCACCTCCAGCATCCTCACACGCAATATAGCTTATACTAGCCGAGACTCTTCTTTATGTGTACAGATGTGACGTAATGACGCAAAGACATGCTCGAATCTCCCGCGGAAATCCACCAGTACCACTGGAATTAAAAACATTATTACAAGCTTACCACTTTGAATCGAGCTAAGGCAAGCAGATAGTTTTGAACACTGGCTGGTTATGTATTTTCTCAAATATGTATTTTGGATAATTTTCAACCCCAAAAAAGCTACGGACTGCAGCTTTAAATACTTTTTGCAATCTCCTTTTGCCAAGATAACAGCTCTGAGTTTTCTCCTATAATGCCTGATGAGTTTGGAGAACAACTGACAAGAGATCAGAGACCATTCCTCCATACAGAATCTCTCCAGGTCCTTCAGATTCCCAGATCCATGTTGGTGCTTCTCTTCAGTTCACTCCACTCGTCAGGTCAGGTCATGGCAGAGGCTTCATTTTGTGCTCTGTAACAAATTTTTGTGTTGATTTTGATGTTTGTTTTGGATCACTGTCCTGATGGAAGATCCAACCACGGCCCATTATAAGATTTCTAGCAGAAGGCGTCAGGTTTTGATTTATCTGTTGATATTTGATAGAATCCACGATGCCATGTATCTGAACAAGAAGTCCAGGACCTCCAGCAGAAAAATATGCCCACAACATTATAGATCCAACGGTATATTAAATTGTACACATGGGGTACTTTTTAACCTTGTGTGCACCAAACCCATCTAGCGTGTTTGCTGCCAAAAAGCTCTTTTTTAGTTTCATCTGACCACAGAACCCTGTGCCGTTTGAAGTTCCAGCCGTGTCTGACAACTGAATATGCTGGAGTTTGTTTTTGGATGAGCGAGGAGGATTTTTCTTGAAACCCTCCCAAACAACATGTGGTGATGTAGGTTTTTTTGGGGGTTTTTTTCCCCCAGGTTTTCTGACCCCTAGACTCAACTAATCTCTGCAATTCTCCATCTGTGATCCTTGAAGAGTCTTTGGCCACTCAAACTTTCATCCTCACCGTGCATTAAGACAATATAGACACAGGTCCTCTTCCTGGCAGATTTGTCACATCTTTAGTTGATTGGAACTTCTTATTAAGTTGGCTTGGAGAGCCAACTTACTGAAATGCTATTTAAACTTATTATTATTATTAGTGGTGCTTGCCTATGGCGAAGCAACACTATTGTTATCTCACATACTTATTATTATTCTTCTTATTATTATTCTTCTGGCCACTTTTTGACGCGCTACTCCTCCCGCAGTTTTTGTCACAGACCCATGAATGAGGTGTCAAAACGTGCGGCCTGTTCGGGAATGGTGTGCTATGACTTTTCTAAGAGATCGGGGGTACGATGGTCGCCCCAGGGGCGAAAAACGGCCCAAAAAAATCCCATAGACTTAACATTGCGAAAAACTTTGACGAGTCATAGCTCAGAGTGTGAATTTCGCAGAAACGTGAAATTTGCCACATTTGAAGAGGCTGACAGACTCTGTAAGAACATACCACACAATGGGGTAAAAGTTGCACCCCTGGGGGGCAGGAGCTGCCCAAAGTTTCCCCATTGACTTACTATGGTGTAGGACGGCCCATGAAATGGGCCGTCCTACACCATAGAAACCGCTTTTATATTGAACATAACTCTGGATCACAGTGTCATAGAGACAAGGGGGCGGGCTCATTTTACTCAGACAACCAATCAGTCTCTCAGGATCATTGTGAAGCTATCAAGCCACGCCCTAGCAACCATTTAGAGCACCTTAGCAACAACTCCCATAGACTTCCATTGAAAGAGATCGAAGGGATATCTCTGGACTGAATTGTCATAGAAACATGAGGGTGGTCTCGTTTGACTCGGGGCAGCAAACAGCCAATCATGAATCACCTCAACACTTCCTAGCCACGCCCTAGCAACCATTGTCGAGCACCTTAGCAACCAAAATCCAATGAGGGATATCTTCCATTCTGAATGTCACAAAGGCGTGGGAGTTGGTTTATATCATTCATAGTGACAAGAAGCCTTTGGAGTTTCATGATTGGCAACTGCCAAGCCACTCCCTAGCAACCAAACAGAGTACCCTAGCAACCATTTTGCAAGACCAATATCTCTGCATCAGAACATCGTATAGAGATGGGGGTTGGTTTATACATTCACATTGACTTTGGAGCTTCATGATTGGCAGCTGCCAAGCCACTCCCTAGCAACCAAACAGAGTACCCTAGCAACCGTTTTGCAAGACCAATATCTCTGCATCAGAACATCGTATAGAGATGGGGGTTGGGTCTTTTGACTCATGCTAGCAAACAGGACTTGCTACATGCTACACATACTAGCAGTGAATAGCTACATGCTAATATTGATTAGCTAAGTGCTAAATCATGCCAATAAAATGCTACAAACTCAACAGTAACCATCTTTGACAACTACCAACCACCTAGTAACACCATAGCAACCACCCAAATTACCCTAGCAACACCCTAGCAACCACCCAGAACACCCTAGCAACTGCCTAGCAACGCCCTAGCAACCACCCAGAACACCCTAGCAACCGCCTAGCAACACCCTAGCAACCACCCAGAACACCCTAGCAACCGCCTAGCAACCACTCAAAACACCCTAGCAACCACCTAGCAACACCCTAGCAACCACCCAGAACACCCTAGCAACCACCCAGAACACCCTAGCAACGCCCTAGCAACCACCCAGAACACCCTAGCAACCGCCTAGCAACACCCTAGCAACCACCCAGAACACCCTAGCAACCGCCTAGCAACCACTCAAAACACCCTAGCAACCGCCTAGCAACACCATAGCAACCACCCAGAATACCCTAGCAACCGCCTAGCAACCGCACAGAACACCCTAGCAACCACCTAGCAACACCCTAGCAACCACCCAGAATACCCTAGCAACCACCTAGCAACACCCTAGCAACCACTCAGAACACCCTAGCAACCGCCTAGCAACACCCTAGCAACCACCCAGAACACCCTAGCAACCGCCTAGCAACACCCTAGCAACCACCCAGAATACCCTAGCAACCACCCAGAATACCCTAGCAACCACCCAGAACACCCTAGCAACCACTCAGAACACCCTAGCAACCACCTAGCAACACCCTAGCAACCACCCAGAACACCCTAGCAACCGCCTAGCAACACCCTAGCAACCACCCAGAATACCCTAGCAACCACCTAGCAACACCCTAGCAACCACTCAGAACACCCTAGCAACCACCTAGCAACCACCCAGAACACCCTAGCAACTGCCTTGCATCATCATAGCAAACTCCAACAACACCCTAGCAACCGAGCGGCGAGTTTTGCCACTGCAAGCACCACTTCACATTTTCTTCTGGAAATGTACATTCTAGTTATTATTATTCTTTTTCTGAGACTAAAATTTACAACTCTATCTCCTCCTAGAGCTTTAACTCCACATACTCCAAACTCGGCACGGACACTCAAACTGTTCTGACTCGGTGTGCTATATCTTTTCTAACTGATCGGACTTACGGTTTTCCTAAAAACTACGATCAAACTCGGAAAAAACTCCCATTGACTTAACATTGCGGAATCTTCAGATTTTCAAACTCCCCAACTGTCAAAAATTCAAATGTAAATCCCTTGAAACCCTAGACTGAATCAAACTGCCATTCTATATACTATATGAGCCAATGAGACTCATTCAAACTAATAAACTCATCTATCTATGACACTTATCCATCTATCTATCTATCTACTTTAAACTAAATTAAACTTCAAACTAAATTAAACTTCAAACTTATTTAAACTTTAAACTTCAAACTTATTTAAACTTTAAACTTCAAACTAATTTAAACTTTAAACTCATAAACTCGTACACTTATAAACTCATACACTTATAAACTCATGAATTCATACACTTATGAACTCAAACTCATAAATTAATAAACTCTGAACTCTTACTCATTTAAACTTATAAACTCTAAACTCATAAATTCATACACTTATAAACTCATGAACTTATAAATGCATTAATTCATACACGTATGAACTCTCATGAATTCATACACTTATGAACTTTTAAACTCATAAATAGTTCACCATAGAAAACACCCAGAACACTCTAGCAACTGCATAGCAACCACCCAGAACACCCTAGAAACCAACTGAAATACCTTAGAACACCCTAGCAACACCATAGCAACCACCCACAATACCTTAGAACACCCTAGCAACCACATAATATACCTTAGAAACACCCTAGCAACCACCCAGAACACCCTAGCAACCACCCAAAATACCTTAGAACACCCTAGCAACCACCCAAAATGCCTTATAACACCCTAGCAACACCCTAGCAACCACCCAAAATACCTTAGAACACCCTAGCAACACCATAGCAACCACCCAAAATACCTTGGAACACCCTAGCAACACCCTAGCAACCACCAAAAATACCTTAGAACACCCTAGCAACACCCTAGCAACCACCCGAAATACCTCAGAACATCCTAGCAACACCCTAGCAACCACCCAAAATACCTTAGAACACCATAGCAACCACCCAGAACACCCTAGCAACCACCCAAAATACCTTAGAACACCCTAGCAACCACCCAGAACACCCTAGCAACCACCAAAAATACCTTAGAACACCCTAGCAACACCCTAGCAACCACCCAAAATACCTTAGAACACCCTATCAACCACCCAAAATACCTTAGAACACCCTAGCAACACCCTAGCAACCACCCAAAATACCTTAGAACACCCTAGCAACCACCCAAAATAACTTAGAACACCCTAGCAACACCCTAGCAACCACCAAAAATACCTTAGAACACCCTAGCAACACCCTAGCAACCACCCAAAATACCTCAGAACATCCTAGCAACACCCTAGCAACCACCCAAAATACCTCAGAACATCCTAGCAACACCCTAGCAACCACCCAAAATACCTTAGAACACCATAGCAACACCATAGCAACCACCCAGAACACCCTAGCAACCACCCAAAAATACCTTAGAACACCCTAGCAACCACCCAGAACACCCTAGCAACCACCAAAAATACCTTAGAACACCCTAGCAACACCCTAGCAACCACCCAAAATACCTTAGAATACCATAGCAACACCATAGCAACCACCCAAAATACCTTAGAACACCCTAACAACACCCTAGCAACCACCCAAAATGCCTTAAAACACCCTAGCAACACCATAGCAACCACCTAAAATTCCCTAGAACACCCTAGCAACCACCCAGAACACCCTAGCAACCACTCAAAATACCTTAGAAACCACCTAGCAACCACCCACAACACCTTAGCAACCCACTAGAAACATCCTAGCAACATTTAATTACTTGAAACTATACTTTAACCTTTAAACTACTTTGAACTTTAAACTATTTAAAACTTTAAACTACTTTAAACTTATTTAAACTAATTTAAACTTCAAACTACTTTAAAATTCAAACTTATTTAAACTTTAAATTAATTTAAACTACTTTAAACTTTAAACTAATTTAAACTTTAAACTAATTTAAACTTCAAACTACTTTATACTTCTTCAAACTTTGCGGTCCAAACTTTCACAAGCCAACTTAAAGTTTGTCTCGACGAACTTTTTCTAGTTGCTAATTATTGCCCTGATGGTCAAAATGGGGATTTTCAATTCTTTATCTATTTTCTTACAGCCACTTTCTATTTTGTGATGCTCAACAATCTTTTGTTGCACATCAGAACTATATTCTTTGGTTTTACTCATTGTGATGGATGATTAAGGGAATTTGGCATTTGTGTTTCCTCATATTTAAACTCCTGTGAAACAAGAAGTCATAGCTAGACAATTTCATGTTCCTAGTCACCCTGGTGTGCTAAAAAAAAGGTAAACATTAATGGGAATATACTTCAGAGATATTTTATTTGTAAAAAGTCTAGGGGTGCCAATAATTCTGGCCAACGTGTTTTGGAGAAAAACAATTATTTCATAATGTGACCCCCCCCCCCCACCCCCCTTTCAATTATTTTACTTCAATGAAAGGTTAGTTTTTTGGCAATTTTTGGAATGAAAGATCAAAAGGATAAACGATCCAGATTTATTTTTTACAGCCAGTTTTGATCATATTTACCAAGGGTGCCATTAATTCTGAGCACGACTGTATATCAACCATAGCTGTGCACAAGGCAACCCGCGCTCGAGTGTCAGCTCGAGGTTCAGGCTTATTTGTTCATTAATGACGTCATCAGCGACTAGTCGATGTCGACTAGGTCAACCCCTAATTCAAAATGCGTTTATTAATTATTCTATATCTGCATGATATTTCCACAGTATCAGCTTGACTAGAACGCATCCATTAGAAAAGTTTTATCAAACTAATATCTCTGCCATATCATCCGCAGGTCCAGATGGATATTTAGGAGATCCAGGTGACACTGGCCCCGACGGCAACGGTATAAGCGGCTCACCTGGCACACCTGGATTTCGTGGACCCCAGGGTCTGAAAGGGTCTTTTGGAGACAATGTTATTGGGGCCCCAGGACCGATGGGCCCCTTTGGGGTTCAGGGAAGGACGGGCCCTAAAGGTGTACCTGGACCTCCTGGACCAATTGGATTGCAAGGTACTGCATTGACAGTTAAATAATATCTGGCGAACAGGAATATGATTATGATATAAAGAAAAAAATAGTAAAGGTCACTGTTTTGAAGATGTAAGATGTTTTGTGATGTTTGCACAGTCTAGTTAGTTGTTAGTCATGAGTTCACAATAGTCCGGTTCATTAACTAATAATATAGTCAATATTAAATAACTTTTTCTGCAGGTACATCAGGTGTTCCTGGACTTCCTGGAAGAAAAGGGGAAGAAGGAGAGGATGGTAAACAAGGGGCACCTGGTTTCCCAGGTGGGAGACCAGAACAATGTGACAAAGGACAAGCTGGTCCACCTGGCAAGACAGGACCACCAGGCTTTAGTGGACAGAGAGGTCAGTAGAGACCACTGTATCGACAGAAGCTTGTTTGGATTGTTCTAATAACAATAATGTCACTTTTCTGTGTTAGGCACCCCTGGAGAGAAAGGATCACTTGGGGAGCCGGGACCTGTAGGCTTTGGAGTTAAAGGAGACCCTGGTAAGCCTGGTTTCCCAGGCATTCAAGGATATACAGGCCTTCAGGGACCTTCAGGACTCAAAGGGGACAGTGGAAATCCTGGATTTACTGGACCAAAGGGTAAAGAGTCTTTCCACTGGTCTTGATGTGCTTTAGGGAGTTTATTCAATGAATGTACCCTGTTATGTGACCTTATTTAAACAAATGCCTAACTGTGGTTCGTAATGTTTTGGTTGCCTGAAACAATTTACTGTTAAGATGGATATTACTATCAATGTTCTATATATATATATATATACTACCATACAGTAGAACTGCATTTATTTAAAATTTTAATATTTTGTAACATTATTGTCTTTATTGTCACTTTTGATCAATTTGATGCATCCTTGTCAAAATAAAAGTATAAAAAAAAGAAAGTCTTGCTGACCCCAAACTTTTGAACGTTAGTGTATTACATTTATGTTGACATTAGCTTCAACGCTAAAATGTGTTAGGCCAATTTCTTTGTAATATATCAAATATATAAAATTTCCTTTTAAATGTGTGTGCTTTAGATATTTAGAGTTAAAAAACAAAGGTGTCAGTGGGACACATGATTCTCACCTGTCATATTACATCTCAGGTTTGCCTGGATTTCCTGGTCAAGATGGCTGTGCTGGGAACACAGGGCAGACGGGCCCTTTAGGGGCTCTTGGACAAAAAGGCCTTAGGGGTCTGAATGGATGTCCAGGTTGCCCAGGGGGGAGTGGAACCAAGGGCCAGAAAGGTACTTCAAAACAGTGTGAAATACCATATTGTCATACTTTAGGTCGGGTCTAATGTGATGATGGCAGTTAAAGGTACTACTTTTTTTTTTTACAGGATGCATTGGGCCACCTGGACCTCCAGGAGACATGATTTCAGTGCCAGTCAAAGGCCGGGTAGGACCACCTGGACCTCATGGGGAGAATGGTTTCAGTGGAGAAAGGGGTAAATCTGTAACAGATACTCAGACCCTGCTTACACCTGGTATTAAGATGCGTTTTGGTCGATCAGATGATTCAGATCACTAAACGAGGGACAAGGGAGACACATACCCATGTACCCCATGTGTTTTAATCCATCTCTTTTGTCCACTTTCAAACTCTTCTGTCCTGATTTCTTCGAGGGGAGGGTCTAGGGGTGGGTAAATGTATGCATTTTTTTAAAGATCTTTGGATCTAATGGACAAAATAAGAGCACGCAATTTACATATGAACGTGACCAGAGGTGACGGGAAAACATACGGAGCAGCAGCTTTAGTTTTTGCTCTGACATTAAAACCCTATAACACGTAATGTCATGTAATTGGACAGTTTGAAATCAGGAATGGTGAGAGAACATTGTGCTTGATACATTTTTGTCTCCAAACTAAACTTGGGTCTTCAGCTGACAAAGTTTAAAACCCGTCTGACTAGAGCGCTTTCCATAATGTTTATGCATTAAGTCAGTATGCGGTGAGTAAGCGATGTTTTGTGGCTGTTCCAACGCATTTAACCACATGAGCGTTTGCACTATGAAAGCAATCCGGTCGAATACATTTTCGACTACCTCTGAAAGTGGTCGAAAGTGGACAAGCTCAAAACGTTTTAGAGCCGTTTACACCTGTATTTAGCGTCGTCCACTTGTGATCCGATGGACCAAAAAACATCTTAATACCAGGTGTAAACAGGGCCTAAGATCCTACAGTATGTTGGTTTCTAACTTTGATAGAAAAGACCTTGCAGATCACGTAGTTTCTACTTCTTAATTCTAAGGTAATAAGGGTGACCCAGGTCCGCCTGGACCACCAGGGTATCCGGGACTTAATGGTCCTCCTGGCTTTGAAAGTGGCTTGTGTGGACCGCCAGGCATTCCTGGGTCTCCCGGTGAGCCTGGCACAAGTGGGCGACCTGGACCGAAGGGAATTATGGGATTCCCAGGGGAAAATGGTGATTCAGTGAGTGGATGGTCTTTTATTTATATGAATCTTATTTTTTAATTCTTGCCAAATTATTTGAGTTTTGTTGTTGGTTTGATTGTCTTTGATCCAAACACAGATAGTGTACATAAACAGTTGTGTAGAGAAACTGTCTGTGACCATATATGTAGGATTTAGTCATTAACACGTTCGTTTGTAGGGTGATCCTGGATTGACTGGTATGGCAGGAACCCCTGGTTTCCCTGGGTTTGATGGTCCTAAAGGTAAAAAACAATGCTTGAAACCTTGCAAACACAAACCAACACTACCCTTCAAAAGTTTGGGGTTGGTAAGATTTTGTTAAATGTTTTCGAAAGAAGTGTCTTATGCTCATCTAGGCTGTATATATTTGAATAAATTGAATATATATTAAAATATAACTTATTCCTGTGATCAGTGCTGGATTGTCAGCACCATTACTCCAGGCTTCAGTGTCACATGATCTTTCAGAAATCATAATAAATATGCTGATTTGCTGCAATTTTGAAAACAGTTGTGCTGCTTAATAGTAGAAACCAGGTGACTTTTTTAGGATTATTTGATTAGAAAGCTAAAAGCATTTATTTAAAATAGATTTCTTTTGTATCAAATAAATGCATTGTTGGTGGATAAAAGTATTTATTTTTCTTACGATATGATAAAATCGTACTGACCCCAAACCTTAGAACAGTAATGTATGTTTTCAAAGCTACAACCCTTACAAACACTACACAATCATTACATATTAAATCTGCACATTTTAAGCCTCATGTGAAATGAGATCTATTGCAAAACCTCCTTGTACTGTGTTGAATAGGTGACAAAGGCGAGTCTATTGGTGAGCCAGGACCAACAGGTGAGAGAGGGCCCTATGGAGAAAAAGGAGTGTCAGGTATGGTTTTCTTAACGTTTACTTCATATAATTAACCCTTCTTGTAAATAATATATATTTCTATAATACAGAAATGCATTGAAAAAAATGAGTTCTGAGCTATAGAAACATCTCTTTTCTCCCCAATAGCTCCCCCCGGTGACATAGGAGACCTTGGTGACCCTGGACCACAAGGGCCTTATGGAAACTGTGGTCCACCTGGACCACCTGGGAACCTTGGCCATTATGGACCTCCTGGTAAAATACCCATTGTTAAACGGATCAATCTGGCTCTAAAATAGTGGATACATGTGCACTTGTGACTAGGGATGTCAAGATGAGGAAATCTCCCCACCGGTAAATAAACTTGTGATAACAAAGGTATTACCGATAACACAGGGGTTTAGGAGAGACAGTGACCAAATCCTCCGCCACTTTTAATTGAAATCTAACTCCTGCTGACTGTGCTGTGACTCTAGAGCAGAGCAGATGCTTTCAGTTTAAAATTGTAGAGTTCGTTGTCCAACTGGCCGAACACTGTGTGACACCGGTAACTATGACTACCGCAGCAAGCCTACATCATCTCAATTCCAATGTCATGCACCATATTAAGTTTTGCTGTGTTCTCAAATAGTGTCCTTTCTGTTTTACAGGTGTGGTTGGGCCCCCAGGTCAGTGTGGAAGACATGGTCCAGAGGGTGTTCTAGGGCCTTCAGGTCCACCAGGCCCTAAAGGAAGCATGGGATGCCCTGGCCTTAGAGGTTTGAATACGTATGCTATGTACAAACAAAGTGATGCTGCCATTAATTTAAAAAATAGAACAATCATGTATACATTTTAAACTTGAAAACGTGACTTTTTTTGATAATTAATTTATCACTTACAGGATCTCCAGGGCTCCCAGGACTCCATGGGCTAGATGGCCTGAAGGGTGTCAAGGGTGAGATTGGATCTCGAGGTGAGATACATGTGCTGTCAGAAGCTTGTTTTGTTATTGCCTGGTTGCCATCCCTCTCACCCCCTCTCTCTTTCGTTGTGCTTTAGGGCTGGGTTTAAAAGGTGATAGAGGCAATCAAGGACTGACTGGAGACAAGGGGGATCCAGGAGACCCAGGGTTGTATGGGATATCAAAAAATGGTGATCAAGGTCCAAAAGGACAACCGGGATGCCAAGGTACATGACTCAAAATTCTATTCAACCTATTAACCGTGACAAGTTTCCACAAAAATGTTAAGCAGAAAATGTATCACTGATAATAATAAGAAATGTTTCTTGAGCAGCAAGTCAGCATATTATGATGATTTCTGAAGGATCATACCTGAAGAGTGGAGTAATGATGCTGAAATTTTCGAATTTTGCTTTGCATTTCAGGAAAAAATTCAAATAGAAAAATTTTATTTTAAATTTTAATAATACTTCTCAAAATGAACGGTGTTATTTTTTATGAAATAAATAGGTAACACTTTACAATGAGGTTCAATTTGTTGAAGGGGTCATGACATCTTTTGACACAAAAGAGGTATTTGTACCATTGAAACATCCTGCGAGTTTCATAGCTTAAAGCGTCCTCCTCAATATAAACAAAGCCTTTATTTAATCAAGCTCCAAAAATGACTCGTTTGGATATTACGGGATTTGTGACATCACAAGGGCAAATATATATGTATATGAATGCCTCCAGAGCAAGGCCTCGACAAATAGTTATACACAGGGCCTAAAATTTACTTTTTGCCACAACTGCCAATGGCCGGTGACTTAAGAAAATGTACCGGACATAAGTATTTTTTTTACCAACTATTTTTGCAATCATAACACCAATAATTTTAGATACCAGTGAAAATTCACAATTTTCAGGTGCAGAAATGACTTTAAACTTCACTGTTGTCTTTCT
Organism: Rhinichthys klamathensis goyatoka; assembly: GCF_029890125.1. NCBI lineage: Eukaryota > Metazoa > Chordata > Actinopteri > Cypriniformes > Leuciscidae > Rhinichthys > Rhinichthys klamathensis. The sequence goes on from NW_026607183.1 coordinate 594,862, forward strand.
CCTTTTTTGAATAGGTGATTCTGGTCCAATGGGTCCTCCTGGATTTCGTGGTGAAGAATGTAAGATTCTTAAACCTGGATCTTTTGGAGGACAGGGTTTCCCTGGGCTAGATGGACCTCCAGGTGTGTGTGGTCATTTGGAGAAGAGTTTACATGAGAGCTAAGGTGGATGGCAGTATGTGTTTATGTATAAGATTATGTATTATGTGCATGGTCTGTGTTTTGCTGTTCCAGGGCCCATGGGAGAGATGGGAAATCCAGGCAATGTCTTCGCAGTGAGTGGTGATTGTGGTGTCCCAGGTGTTCCTGGATCACCAGGATGTAAAGGAAAAAAAGGATGCCCTGGGCCCAACGGCCTGCCAGGGTGTCAGGGCCCAGGAGGTCCAAAAGGTAAAATAATCAACCTTAAGTGTCAGTATACATGCACTTTTTGTGAAACTATATGCTTTCCAGCAGTTTTGTGATTTAGGTTTTTCTATTATTATTATTGCAAAGGTGAAAGAGGGCAATGTGGGCTTATGGGCCTTCCCGGACCCTGTGGCCCCATGGGTGATTGTGGACCCTCAGGACCCTGTGGTGCAAAAGGAGAGAAAGGGGACACAGGTCAGTGGAGCCTTCAGATCATCAAGTTGGCCATCTTATAAATCAATATATTTATAATGTATACCCCTTTCAATCTCTCTCCCTTTGTATTTGTAGGTCTAAAAGGAGAGCCTGGCGATGTCAGACGTCCTAATCCTTGTCATCCTTCTCAGGGCCTTCCTGGTGCTCGTGGTCCATCTGGCCCATATGGTGAAGATGGAGAAGACGGACCTAATGGCAGTGAGGGACCGAAAGGTACAACTCAATTCAACAGCAGGGCGTATATTTGTAACCAGGATTCATTTGATCATGAAGTATCTCCTATTCTTGGCAGTGTTGTTATTGTTAAGTTAAACTAAGTCACTTAATTAAATCAGCTGCAGTCTGTAACTTTTGGCGCTCTAGCGGTTAATAAACAGAACTGCATGCCGTCTTGCGGAAGAACAAGAGCTACTTCTCTCTGTTTATGTCTATGACGACTCACACACAGGTACTGTGCTACTCCACAGCGGTACGACCCATACCAGTTTAAAATAGTCCGAATATAAGCACTTATTAAAGGTGTACCGTAGTGATTTAGGATAAGACAAAAACACGGTTTGAAAAACGGATTCATGATGTACTCGCTTAGTATATAATTTTTTTTATATTTTTAACACCAAAAAAGTTAAGGACTGCAGCTCTAAGTTAAAATAAAATATAAAAAACGTAAACTTAAAATGTTTCCTTGGCAACTAACTGAAATAAATAACCTTAAGTTAAAGTATTAAAATTACTAAAACATAAAAAAATGAAAACCGAATTAAAGCTATATTTAAAACTAAATTATTAAAAATAAAAATAAAACACTGAAATATAAAAAAAAGTCCAATTCAACATATTAATAAATACTATAATAGTATATAAATATTACTAACACTACACTAATTCTTGAATGCCAAGACTATATTGCTAAATTATATTTGCAAAAAAAGCACCATAGATTCTTTATTAAAGTAGTCCATACTTTAATTTATATATATATACCAACTATATTTTCTTGCTTTTATAAACAATCAACATCCTGATTGTACCGTAAAATCACAGGTTGTCACTCTAGTAGAGTTGACAGTGTAGTTTCTGCTCAGGTGTGAAGGGACCAATGGGAGCTGATGGCTTCCCTGGACCTCCTGGGCCACTAGGACCAGACGGGCCTTCTGGAAACCCTGGATATGAAGGCGTAAGAGGACCCACAGGCTCGCAGGGTATGCAATTGTGTATCGTTAACAACTTAGAGTGTTTACTGACTCAACTAGGCCTGACACTGTTATATCTTCTTTCCTCCTTCTATCCAATCATTCATCAAACTGCACTGACATTCATTTAGCAGATGTTTTTATCCAGAGCGACTCACATCGAGCCAGTTATTATCAACCCAACCATTTGTCCATCACTTTATCTATCTCAGGACCCCCGGGACCAGATGGTGATCAGGGTCTTCCTGGAAACAATGAGATGTTTTCCTCAGGCTTCCTTTTGGTGATGCACAGCCAGTCTGAGATTGTGCCAACTTGTCCCCTGGGCCTAACCGTGTTATGGACCGGCTATAGCCTGCTATATATGCAGGGTCAGAAGAGAGGACACACACAAGACCTGGGTATGTGGCTAATACACACGGTCACACTCAAAAGTGCCTGTGATTCCATTTAAATGTTGATTAGGTTCTGGAACAGAGAATTTTAGTTATTTTAGTATCACTGAGATTTTTTGGGATTTTTTATTTTTGTATTTTGTTTTCATTTTAATTTTAGTCCGTTTTAGTCATTTTTATTTGTTATTGTTTTAAATGTCTATATATATAGTAGTTCAGTACATCAAAAAAAATATTGCTTTGGCAACTAGCTGAAATAAAATAAGTTTGCTTTTTTTGTTTTATTTGAGATGAAACTTTTATTTTTAATTTAAGCAACAAATATTTTTCACGGTTTTATTTAACTATAAAAACCCTGATATCAACACAGCATATTGACATGTGACATATTCAAACTTATTTTTGTGTGTGTGTTTTCACCAGGCCAGGCAGGTTCATGTGTACCCATGTTCAGCACCATCCCGTTCTCTTCCTGTGATATGCACTCCTGTAATTACTCCAGCCGCAACGAAAAATCCTATTGGCTGTCTACAACCGCCTCGATTTCTATGGCGCCTATAAAAGGAATGGAAATTCAGACACACATCAGCAGGTGTGTGGTGTGTGATGCTTCATCGCCAGCCATTGCAATACACAGTCAAGACTTGTCTACACCACTTTGTCCACCAAACTGGAGAAGCCTCTGGACCGGATATTCATTCATTATGGTAAGAGAAGAGAAGTACAGCTCTGTTCCAAACCCTAGTAAGCTGCCTATAAGAGCTTGTTCTCCCACTGCGAAGGCTGCTGCCTTAGGGGTCTTTCACATGTCTAAAAACGCAACCTGTCGATCATATTACGCATAATTGATCATATCATGAGGCTCGGGGTATTTTATAACAGTAAAGGGTGTTTACATGGGAAATGCTAAGAAGGTGTAGCATTCAGTCTATTATAAAACACTACAAATAATGCATGTCTGTCCATTATATAATCAAAATCCACTTTAGATCGCGATCGGCAGTTATTACAAGTCTGTTATGATGGGTTTTGAGATAAAACCGTAATAATCTTATAAATTCTGACATGTAATTTGATGCTAATTGTAGCTAATGCACCCGGCTACCTAGATGCGATTATATTTAAGATGAATTTGGTCAAAAGAATTCTTGTAAGGTCTCATTTATAGTTATATATACTCTTATAGTTTGTGTTTCTGGTGTAGTGCCAAACTTTATTTATCTTAATTTACTGTTGTTTTTGTGCAGTGGACGAGGTTAAAACCAAATGGAAAAAACTACAAGATGCATACACAAGGAAAAATGCATTCTCCGTCAGCTATTGTGCAGGTGTGAATTAGCCGTAGGCGATCGATCGCTTCGCGTTCGGTGTGAAAGCACTGTTCGTCGCTTTATCGCATCCCGCACAGTGTAAAGGGGTTTTAAGGCTATCCCAGAATGCACTGCAACCATCTCAGACAATATTTTCATCCAAGATGAATGATGAATAAATATTTTTTCAATTAAGAATATATTTTATTCAATACTGAAAAATGAAATCATTTAGTTTAACATGAACCATTAAACTGAACCATTAACATGGACCAGTATCTTTGTAATGTCATTTTTCTTGTGTCGTTGTTAGCATCATGCTAACATCATACTCAAAAGTTTGGGGTCAATAGGATTTTTTTTTTAAATTAATAATTTTTTTCAGCACAAATATTTTAAATAGTTCAAAAGTGACAGTAAAGATTTATATTTCAAAAGAATGCTGTTTTCTTGTACTTTCTATTCATTAAAGAATCCTGAAAGAAATTAATTAATTAATTAATTCATTACATTTATATAGCGCTTTTCTGGGCACTCAAAGCGCTTCACATGGAAGGGGGAATCTCCTCAACCACCACCAATGTGCAGCATCCACTTGGATGATGCGACGGCAGCCATAGTGCGCCAGAACGCCCACCACACACCAGCTTACTGGTGGAGAGGAGACAGAGTGATGAAGCCAATCAGTGTATATATATATATATATATATATCCAAAAGAAAATGTTAAGCAGCACTAGCTGTTTTCAACATTGATAATAATACAATTGTCATATGATTTTTGAAGGATCATGTGACCCTGAAGACTGGAGTAATGATGCTGAAAATTCAACATTGGTCACAGAATAAATTACATTTTAAAATATATTCAAATAAAAATCAGATATTTAAAATTGTAATTATATTTCACAATATTACTTTATTTTTAATCAAATAAATGCAGCCTTTGTGAGCATACGAGACTTTCAGAAACAAAAGAAAAATCTTACCAACCTCAAACTTTTGAGTAGTAGTGTGTATCTCTTTACATTTTAAACCAATCACATGATGCAACTTAATTTCGGTGTTCCAGTATACAGGATCGGAGAAAGAGGGAGGTGAACAGTCTCTGGCGTCAACAGGAAGCTGCTTGCAGAACTTCCGCAGTCAGCCGTTCGTGGAGTGCCGAGGTCCGGCTGGCACATGCCATTATTTCGCCACCAGCTACAGTTTCTGGCTGACAAAAGTGAACGCGCAGCACTTTAACTCCAATCCTCAAAGTCCTGTGCAGGAGAACCACGAGAGCGTCAGCAAATGCAACGTCTGCATGATGAATGATCCCAACAATTGATACAAGTCATGAAAAAAATAAAATAAATAACAAATAATGTTTGATAATTTGCACACAAACATAATAGTTGCTGATACAAGGATCCAGGGAGAACATGAATATTGGTGTATAGGAATTTGTGCAAATGGTCTTGGTTTTTAATTTTTTTTTTAAATGTAATAAAAACTAGAATGCAAATAGGTCACTGGATTGGAATTGATGGAGATGCTTTTGGCTTTAAGGATAAAATGGACATAATTTGTGACCATTTTTTTGATGACAAAAAACTACAGACTGTGAACTTTTTACT